>NC_135924.1:12080375-12739375 GCF_964058835.1 Carex rostrata
TTCCTGCGACTTGGGACCTTAATTTCGAGTCCAAGCAAAAAAATTAAAAAAAATCCCAAGTCACAGAATTTTCCTGCGACTTTGAGTATTTTTAATTTTTTTTCAAAATTTTGGTTATTTTATTAAAATATATTAGAAAATAGGTAAAAATAAAAATATCGGTTCATCAAAGGTAGTATGTAATAAATGAAAAAAAAAAGGAACAATAAATGGATGAAAAGAAATGAAATAAAAGGATAATGTAGAATTTAAATGGTATGCTAAGTGAATGGAGGAAATGAAAGATATTAAAATTGTTATATGGAAAGATGTGTTTATCACTACTACAAAAAACCATTTTTGTCATCGCCCCTTTACCATCGAATGTGCTTCCGCACAAATAGTGTTCGTCACGAGTGGTAGCGTTGCAATTACGTTGAACTTTTTACCATCGATTGACGTTTAAAAAACTGATGGCGCTCATGGCCCCCTCTCTTCCATCGGGTATTTTTTACCCAACCGTTGGTTTTGATTGACTTTTCCACATCGGTTGGATTATTAATCCAATGGTGTACATGTGGTGATCTTTACCATCCGTAATGTAGACTCAGAATTAGTTTGATCAATACCAACCCTGGTGTTTTTTTGAATCGATGACGATGTTCTAAAGGGTAATATGTACTTGCTATTGGAACCTAGAGCTAATTAATTATTAACTATATATATATAGCTAGACCAAAAAGTAAAAAACTTCTTCTCCATGTATTCAAAGTACTGATGGTTATGTGTATCGTGTTATTAAGTTAATTCAGAGATATATAATATATGGTGCAATTATAAATAATGAGATAATTATTTAATATCATGTACATGATATACCAACTCAATAGAAAATTAACTAAATATTAACTTGCTCCTAATTAATATCTTTTGTGCTGTAATAATTTATAGAACAATAATAACACACATTGCATCCACAAATGCATGTAATTAATTCAGATTCATCATTCAACATTAATTGCTATAATTTCAAAAATACTGGAACATATATCTATATATACATTCATGAACACACACACACACACATATATATATATAGAGAGAGAGAGAGAGAGTGGCTAATATCAAAATGTTTGCACCACACCTCTCGTGCAACCAAGTCATTTTTCAATTTTTAAAGTCTAAATGATCGATCTAAACCGTTAGATGTGATCTCCATATTAAAATGTGCTTGGAGACCAAATTTTACATTTTTTAAAAACTTTTTACTATTTATTAAGCCACTTTGAAAATCACTGATCCAACGGTGGCTTAACCAAATGGTAAAATCATAAGCTACCGTTGGATCAACGATTTTCAAAGCGGTTTAATAAATAGTAAAAAAATTCCAAAAAATATAAAATTTTGTCTCCAAGCACATTTTATCTATCTATAGATAGATATATGTAGGATGGAAATATTTAATGTTCATGCATGCATACACAAAATACAACATCCATGTACAAATTAAATACATGTACATGCAACATGTGTAATCCATACAAAATATATTAATTAGATCCTGAACATATCGAGCTACCTACTACCTAGTATAACAGAAGCTCTTCTCGACATGTGCAGTGTTGAGTCCTGCACATTCCAACTGTACAAGTCTCCAATTCCACTCACTATAACTATCCTTTCCTCCATCGTACGTCTTATATGGATCAACAAAATATTACAACATTTAAAAGAAATAAGTTGCATTGATAATTAAATTGTGTTGATAACATAGATAACCAATTCAACTGATTGTACTAAGAAAATGTTTTCCATAATTTTGGTAGGTTGTGTATACAATTTAATTCAATTTATAAATCATTGATCATCCATCAAGTGATTAATGATTTTAATTTATACTATTTTAATCTCTCTTTTTTTGGATAAAAGGCTAAGAAGCCCGTTTCATATTAATGAAACAAAAGTTAAATTACATCAGTGTTATAGAGAGAGTATGCTAGATGTAAATCCACCTAACACTACTCTATTGTCATCACTATACTATTTTAATCTATTACAAAATATTGGCGGTATACATGGATCTTGTCTCTTTTAAATCATTAATGTAGAGAGAAGTTTGTTTATCATTAATGTAGAGAGAAGTCATGGCCGCATGTTACTTTGTGTGATCAAGTGATGCAATGCATGATGTCCATCTTTAAATCATAATGTTTAATACTGATTTCGATGTGAATGCGATGCATGGCCATCATTAAATGTAGTTGTGAATAGGAAACTATTAATTGGCATTTCCACTAGGACTGAATGACATAACTGGAAGAAGACTTAATTTGTAGTTATCCAAGAAATTCCGCGCATTAGTAGGAACCCAACGTGACGATCATGGGCCCTTGATTACCTTGTAGCATTTCCGTTTATTATAGTAAGATATCCGTTACCTAACAAGAGAGTTGAGAAACAAATCAATTATTACAACTACTTTGGTCAGTTTACAAGTGCATAAATTTATTGAGGTATATATAAATTAATTAGAATGCCGAACTACAGGGAAATTTTTTGACAACTAAGTTTTACTCTTTTAGCAAAGCTAGATATTAATTCAGATTTTGTGAGTTTTGGTTGCAGAATATTAAACTATAAGAAGATTAAAGGTTAAGCCACCCAACACATTGTTTTCATATCTATATTTTATAACAAAAGATTTTCTCCTGTATATCTGAGTTTCGAACTCATGACTTCTCACGTCAGAAGACGTGTTTTAATTTGTTACTAGACTAAATATTAGTTCTTGGCTCTTACTCATATACTTGATACTAATTGTTGTTTGAGGGTTTCTAATCTGCAAGAGGTAGTCATCCACTTTTTCGTGGTATAGTACCCTAGCTATCTAATAGAAGGTCTAGTAATGGTTCTTACTAGATGCATTAACTTTTGTGATTAGTCTACTCTTTAAGACTAGGGACTTTCATGTTTCACTGTTAGATTCTTTACATTTCCACTGTTAGTGGTAACTTTTAGTGTCCCCATAGGTTGGCACGGTACTCGCGATATTTGGCTTCGAGTCCTATACTCCTAAGGTCAACTCTAAGGTTGTCCGGCAGTTGGTTTCTCGATCCGCATTTAAGGTCTCTACCAAAAGCCTCAAATAGAACAATCAAACACTAATTAATTTACTGATTAAAACTAAAAGTGGTTATCGGTGTGTTATCCTTTTTCCATTATTATAGTATTTTTTTTATTAAGAGGGAGGCAAAAAAAAAAAAAAAAAACAGCTAACTAGTTTGATGCTTCGCTGTTCTTTTACTTTAATTTGTATTTGTTTTCCGTTTTCTTTGATTGTTTTATTGGAGCGAATATTGCAGTACACAACATTATATAAGAGAAAATTCAACAATTATTTTTTATGATTTGATCAATCAAAAAGAATAAGTATGAAATATTTTGCCTTTTGTATTTTTATTAATTTATTTAAAGGAGGGATTCAATTACACCCTTTTTTAGTGACACAAAACCCCTTTTATCATGCATAAAGATGTTCTGTTTTCTTGATCCATTTAGTTCTTTTCTGAAGTAATTGGGCAGAAAAGGTGTGGAGATTGAGCCAATGGCATCCCTCTGCATCTAATCTGTTTTGTCATTTTATTAAAAGAAATTGAATAAAAAGTTGCATGCCTTTTTATCCCCTCTGCATCTGATCTGTTTTGTCATTTTCTTTTCTTTTGATCTTTTCTTTTTTGTCTCCCTTGAATCCTTTACTAAAGTGGATAAGTAGTGAAGATGTAGAGAGTTGAGGCAGCTGGTATCCTCTCTACATCCAATCTACTTGATACTTTAATTAAAGAATTCATCTAAAGCGAATAAAGTGACCAAATGAAAAATTAAAACACACAAGGATTATAAAGTCGAGCCAGCTGATATCCTCTATTAGTTCCTCAACAAATGGACCTGTTCTTGCAAGGATTAAACCCTAAAAGTAATGTTATAATGCTGAAAATTGCTAAAATAACATTACTTTTAACTTTTTAAGGGCTTGTTTGCAAAACAGTGAGAGATGAAGGGTTAGAGTGCAAATAGACAATAGTTCAGCTATGAGCTACCTCATGTCATTTGCATCTTTAGCCCCATGACATCTTGATGATTTGTCTTAAAATTCAAGTGAAAAGAACATTACAAACATCATTACAAACAAATCAGGGACCTTCCTGCAAAAATCTAGGTTATGACAACCTCTTGATATTTGAACTTGTTGATTAAAGGAGTTGTTGCAGCTTTGATTCTCTTTTCCATGCTTCTAGCATGGCCAGCAATTGTCTAAATTGATTTGAGCATTGTCATGCAACTAATCAAACCTTTGTTCATGTTGTTGACACCCAAAACTAGCCCCTGGTACATAACCAAACAAGGGCTCAGCAGCCAAGCACAACATATGTACTATTGATACAATATAAATGCTAAAAAACAAGAAATTGACCTGTTCTGGTAAACCAGCCAGTACAGACTGATACAGGAACCAAATTGTAAAATAAATCACACAAAAATGTAAAGGACTTCAAAATAACCAAAATGGACACAAATTTCATATTATTTGGATTTTATTTCAATTTATTATGAATGTTGAAATTCAGCCTTTGAAATATAAAAAACAAAAAAATGCCAGCATTGTTCCTAGTTTACCCCTGTGTTTAGACCACTATTTAGTATAGCTAGGAGGTCCCAAAATCCATGAAATTTTATCAGAATATAGAACACCATGTCCTGAAAATTTTCATATAAAGAACATAAAATTTGGCTTAGTAAAACTCTTGAAATGGACTTTTAAAATTTGATATCAGCATGAAAAACAGCAGCCAATTACCAGCAAATGCCCTTGTACAAAAACACATATTTCACATAGCTCTGGATTGAGTTTAACAAAACTGTTTCACATGCATATAGATCATGGCTTAAGGAAAATTTTCATGTAAAGAACACAAAATTTGGTGTAGCCAATTAGTGGGATTGATCTGCAAAGTTCAGCTGTTCAGAAAAATACTGCTTTGCTGTTTTAAAACATTTGTGGAGTCCTGTACACTATACCTTAAATCCTCAAATTTTTATGACCTAAAGATCAGACAATAAGGAACAAACTGTACAAAGTTCAGCTTGAAACTATGAGCCAATAAGGAGAAATTCAAATCATAAAGTGACACCCTGATTTAATTCAGCATGATCCAAAATGACCAAGTCCCTAAAATCTACCCCTTTTGCAAATTGAATAAAAGTCAGACCAAACATCCAAATGACCTGATTCCACCTATGAAGCTCTCTATTCGTCCCTCTTTAAAACCATATAAAGAACTCCTAAAATGTCCAAGTGGGTAAGTCACAATGAAAGAAACAAAATTCAGAAAACTGTAAAAATGTATAAAAATGCTGCTCAGGTCACTAGTTTGCACCTCTATTTGACATAGAAAAACATCATAAAAAGTCACTAAAATTGGCTGGTTTGTAGTATGTACATCATAAAATAAGGCTGCAAAGTTTCATACAAAATCTCCAAACAGATTAGGAGATATCAGGTCTCAAAAATTGACCAAACTGGTAAAAGTGTGCATACTTACAGCAGCAGTTTCAAATTTGATTCTGTCTTTCCATAGCCTTTAAACCATGAAATCATCCTTCAAAAATCATGAAAATTTACTGACATGTAGTATTCACATCATAAAAGATTACTGTGAAATTTCTCCTAAAACCTCTAAGTAAATTGAGAGATCTCAAGATCCAAACATAGACAAAACTGACAAACGTGTATGTGAAGTGGCATGTGCCCTTCTTCTGAAATTGATAAAGTGAATGGTGAAAATGCAAATGAACCAAACCAGTCTCCCATGTGCTTTCTGCTAATCCATCTATGAAGTCATAAACTTTAATCATCCAAACCCAATCTCTAAAGCCCTCAAAATTAAACCACGAAATCCAATTTACCTCAATTTGAAAACCAAAGTAAAATTTGCCTTAGTCCCAAACACAACATATCCAAGTACACCCTTTAGGGATCGAACAAGGAAGCCAATCCACGATCCTCAGTTCATACTGAAAACATCGCATTCACATGCACACACTCTCCAAGGATCGAACAAGGAAGCCAATCCATGATTCTCAGTTTATACTGAAAACATCGCATATATATGCACACACACTCTCCAAGGATCGAAGCCAATCCACAATCCTCAGTTTATACTGAAAACATCGCATTCATATGCACACACCCTTCAAGGATCGAACAAGGAAGCCAATCCATGATCCTCAGCTTATACTGAAAACATTGCATTCATATGCAAACATAGGCGGTAGGAGCTGTCACCGCGTCATATGCTTTGAGTCCTATCGTGCACCATATCATACCTGTAGGCGGTAAGAGCTGGCACCGTGTTGTATGCTCTGAGTTCTATCGTGCACCATACCATACCTGTAGGCGGTAAGAGCTGGCACCGCGTCGTATGCTCTAAGTCCTATTGTGCACACAACATCTCGACAACCTGAATTGGCACCGCACTTCATGTTCAGACTCAAGATGAACCTCCAAGGATCGAACAAGAAAGCCAATCCACGATCCTTAGTTTATACTGAAAACACAATGCATTGGTCAAGTTAGGGATAGGAAACCTAAGTTGTATCCTTGCATCACATTTATATGCATACTTTACGATATAAACACACCCCCCTTTTATTTACATTCAGCGGCCCTAAATCATGGAATGAGGAGGTGCTCGAGAGACATAAATCTTGGGGTAATTAACGGCGGAAGCTTGCGCCCGTCGGAAGATTCAACGTCCCCACAATCAATAACTCTCTCGTACGGATATTACGTACGGGGGTGAACCACAAAGTTCCTTTTTTCTTTCTTCCCTCTCGGAACAACGCATTTTCCCAATACCACATACCATACCGGAACAAGGAAAGCAGCGATGCTTCGAGGGCGGATGATGCAACGTAGAAAAGGCACCTCACAAGACTATTTCGTAAAGGGTAACCATTTTGAGAGCAGCATAAAGTATTAAGTTAGAAAAATAATAAAATCTTAAATCTTAAACCTACAGTAATTGTCAACACATAAGGAAGTTCTGTAATTGAAAATATTTCAGGGTCTGATATGAAAATTCAGAAGTAGGAGAGAGGGAGAGAGAGAGGCTGACAGTTTTTCTAAAAACCCAAACACAAATAGTTGTTGCACCATCTTGTCAGTTTCCTGAAATTTATACAATAAATTATTTCAAAAATTTAACAAATTTGTGCATTAAAATTACAATTAATATCCTTGTATGAAATTATGTATGAACAAAAAAGAAATATGAGTAACCTCTTTCACTCTCTTGAAGTATAATCTCATCCGTTCTCCGGAATCCTACATAATAAATTTAATTTCAATTTTTACAAATTATGACTAAAATGAAAATACAAAAAATCAAAGGGGGCAAAAGAGAAGGTTGTCTCTTCAAGTACCTTCAAGAATAGCCTTCTTTGCTGCTTTTAAGTACATCTAAATAGTAATTAGAACAAAATTAGTAAAATCATTAGGAAACTATATTTTCAAATATGAAGAAATCCTAAACCACTGATGATTTTACAAACTTTTACTAGTTATGTATCTGATAAAAATTAAAGATTGAATTAACAAATGTCCCCAAAACTTGGGGGGATTTCATGTATACCCCTAAAAAACTACGAAATTACATATCCCCCCTCTAAAATTCATATTATCATACTTTCCTTCTAAATTTCAAAAACTCACAAATTTATCCAATTTATCGGTTTTTCTATTAAAACACATTTTAAATTTATAAATTACCCATTGTACTCTTTTATCCTTCAAAATTCAAACTTCTACAATTTTTTTTTTCTTCCTCCCGTCCTAATATAGTGAAATAAGTGTCACAAATGCAATGACAACTCTATATATATGAATATATCGGACAAAGTGAAATGCTTAAAATATAGGGTTTGTTATGGAAATTTTAAAAAAGAAAAAAAAATTGGTAACAGACTAACTCACGTGGTAATCCTGCTGCAAGTACATTTGCATGTAAGTTCTTTTGCGCGAACTCTGCTGCCAAGCGGCCCCCATGTCCATCATATATTGCAAAATGTGCACGTCTTAAATTCAACATTTATAAAGGAAGAAAAAAGCATTAGAAATATTCAACCAATTTAAGTTTCCTCTTGATAAAGGCTATGATACATGATAAAGAGAGGATACCTTCTGATCAATAAACTCTCTTATTTTCCCATAAAATGCTTGACGATAACAAAACACTTGCATCATGTGGTGTACACAACAATGATGTGCTTCGGATGATTCGATTCCGAGTCTAGTACACACGCAAGTACATGCTTGGAGATGTCATGGAATTTGGTTATACATATTAATATGGTAAGAATATTTTGTTGTCTACTAGATATGTCATATAACTTCTTTTTTTTTTTTTGCTGGTGGAATACATTGATGTTGTTTGTTACATATATGCTCTGCTTTGGGTTTTGATGGAAAGAATTAAAAGAAAAGATATTAATTTTCTTTTCCTTTTAGTTTGTGTCTTTCACTGTTACAGGATTAAGTATTCTTTTGCATTGGCATGATGTCTTATAATTCCAGAGTCAGAAATTAATCAAAAAAATGTTCCAATTTCAACTATGGAACAAGGTACTTATTACTCGTAAGTGCCTATTCCGACCACTTTACATAACGATGCTTGACAAAAGCTTCCTCTGTTATTTATTTCAATTGCGAGATCAACTCTTTGGTATAAAAAAAAAGTTATTTTATTTATATTCCTTCCTTTGATTAATTCATCTTCTTCATTTTCTTCATTTCTTTGTTGTATTGTTGGGATTGCATGATCTGCTGTGATTCTGTGGGAATAGCAGGAACCTGCGATTCCAAATCTAGCCTTTAAATTTTTTATATTTGAATCTCAAAGCAAATGATTTTTCTTGCACGAAACTCAAAGAAAATTGAACGGATGGATTTGGAATCGCTGGTTCCTGCTATTCCCACATAATAAGGTTTGAAAATCCCTCGATTTGAAAATTTTGGATCATTCACAATCAATAAATTTGTTCCCATCTAAAAAATAGTAGAAAAAATAAAAATAAAAAATGCAAAATTTGGTCTAAATTTGTTCCCATCAATAAATTTGATTCTTTCTCCTTGTTGTTCTCTCTCCATTACGGAAACTTAATCCGTTGAATTTCTTTTTGTCTAAATTTCGTAGCCTTTTGTTATTGTAAGAAATTTGTTTCTGCTCGCTGAGAACTTGCTCTACTGTGTAAGGAAATAAATCTTCTGTGATTCTGTGGGAATAGAGAGAACCTGCGATTCCAAATCCAAATTTTTTATATTTGAATCTCAAAGCAGATGATTTTTCTTGCACAAAACTCAAAGAAAATTGAACGGATGGATTTGGAATCGCAGGTTCCTGCTATTCCCACAGAATCAGGTTTGAAAATCCCTCAATTTGAAAATTTTGGATCATTCAAAATCAATAAATTTGTTCCTATCTAAAAAATAGTAGAAAAATTAAAAAAAAAAATGCAAAATTTGGTCTACAAGTACAATCCCATACAATGAATTTGTAAAATCAAAAGGCTACATAAGAAAGCCACTCAGACGCATCTACATTTCTTCACAGAGACCTACATCACCGACCTGACTTGGAGCATCGCATTATGATGTATCTTGTGATGGCGTAGTGTTTTATTGTCGTTCAACTCTTGTTCAGAAAAGAAGAGTTTGAATGGACCATCTTGTGGGAGACCAATGATGTGCTTTAGGATAGATATGGTGTACCATCTCTGCACCTCAATTTCTATGAATGGACCTTGAAATAATTCCACAGTAATATGCATAGTCCTAATTCGCCGGGTGGCCATCTGAAGTATTGCATTGTTGCATACACCACATGATGCAAGTGTTTGGTCATCGTGAAGTATTTTATGGGAAAATAAGAGACTAATTTCTTGATAAGAAGATATCCCCATTTTATCATGTATCATTGCCTTTATCTTTGATACGGTGTCTGAGGTTTTCACATTCAGTGAAACTGAATTTGAATTATCGAGGCTCTGGATTGAAATTGTAATTCCATCTTTGACATACAAGTCGATGCATGAGTCTGCCTGTATATTACGGTAGTCTACGGTTTCAGTGCCTTTGAGGCGGGTGCCACAAAAAAACAGCTTTTGCTTGCTAAATGCAATCCCCTCCAGTTCTTGAACCTTGGTTTTGATTGCATCAATTGTATCGGTGTTTGTTACATTGATGGCTATAGTTTTTGTCATCTTCACAAAGTTCTACAGAATGAAAAGATTATTCATAATCTCAGAAAATTTAAAAACAAGTTGAGGTATATATGATGTTTCTTGGTTGTGGTTTCTTACAAGTTCAGTTTGGATAAAAATATAAACTGCCAATAAACACAGTTTCAGAGTGAAAATAACAGTAACATATTAATTCTACATTCAATGAAAATAATGAATAAGTGAAGCACTAAACTAATAATGCAAGGACAAGAACAGGTAAATAGATAATAGAAGCTCAAAATAGGAAAAAAGAAAGACAAACCTTCTTTGACTGATCGCCGGACTCCATTCTCTGGCCCTGGTCGGCTATAGTTTTTGTCATCTTCACAAAGATCTACATAATGAAAAAATTATTCATAATCTCAGAAAATTGAAAAACAAGTTGAGGTTTATATGTTGTTCCTTGGTGGTGGTTTCTTACAAATTTAGTTTGGATAAAAATGTACAATGCCAATAAACATAGTTTCAGAGTGAAAAATCTGCTAACATATTAATTCTACAGCCAATGGTATATAGGATGAGCAATGCTTCAGTAGTATGTATTGAGATGCTATTCATGGTTTGAGAAAAAAGATCTCTAAAAGAAGAAGTAAAATTATTTTAATTGGCCCTCAAGATATAGGAGTTTGTTAACAAAACAAGAATTGGAGGTACAAATAAGCATGCTTTAACTAATTTACACTATTTTAATCAGATGGTTAATGATGCCATTACAAAAAAATCTAACTCCAAGATATATAGCATAATAATGAAAAAAGAGGAATCAAATGCCTTCATTTGGTCTCTCCATTATTTCGTATTAAAACTATGTAAATACTTTAAAAACTAAACCTCAAAAATCAAAATAATACTGCAAGATATGGTCTGATCAATCAGTTTTACTACATGCACACAAATGACGACATTTCAATTTTATTTTCATAGGCATCAAGAGTTTGTCAAAAACTACTATTGTAAACAGTTTCTTGAAGTCAAATTTTCAATTCTTGATTCGCATCAATCCAAGTTAAAAATGCTTGATTTTCTATGTGCTTGTAGAATGAATAATATAGATCAAATCTAATATTAATTATGTCAATTTGTGTTCTTGAAATTTTTCTACTGATAATTTAACAAGGAACAATGATCAAGAATGGAAAACTTGAATCCTCATCAAATATTAAACTAGTGTTATAAATAATCTTTTAGTATGCAGTCGTCGGACGAATAGGATACCGCCAAGCGATTAATCGGGAATAATCAGAAATAATCAGCCAATTAGTCAGCAAAATTTATAACGGTTTAGTTACCACCAACGACTAATCAGACGATTAATCAGCCTAAAAGAACATTTTTTACAACACTGCATTAAACTAATGGTTCCAAAAATTTTATTAGTGTCCAAAAAAATATTAAATTTCAAAATCTACATCTTGTTTGACAAGATTTCGAAAACCGCATATTTATTTCCTAGTTTTAGCCTGAATAACCGCAGAAGATGTTATAATTTTTTTTTGTATTGAAATATTAGAAATATTTTATATATTTCTTGAAAATATATGGAATACTATATAATTTGATTTATTAGAAAGACTGCGACAAATCACTCGGATCAACATTTTTTAGGCCAGATTTTTCACGGTTGTAAGAAAAATTAAAATATTTCTTTGTCTGTTAATCGAAAAAAAAATGTTTTGAATTTGAGTTATTGATCACCGTTCAAAAGTCATTCCTAGGTAAATACAGAAAATATTGTAATATTTTTATTTTTATTTTTGAAAAAAAACAAAAACTTTAATTTATTTAATATCTTTGTCAGTCTTGTCAGATATTTTTTTGTTCTTTCAAAAATAAAAGGATTACAATGTTTTATTTATTTTATCTAGAAGTGATTTTTGAATCGGGATCAATAACTCAGATTCAATTTTTTTAAATTTTTTTCAATAACATCCAAGGAAATATTTTAATTTTTTTTACAGCCGCGAAAAATCCAGTTTAAAAAATATTGATTCGGATTTTTGTCGTAGTCTTTCTACTAAATCAAATTACATTGTATTCCATCTATTTTCAAAGAAATATATAAAATATTTCTAATATTTCAATACAAAAAAAATAATAACATTTTATGTTTTAAAAAAAAAAATTATAACCGGGAATTTAATTTCTGTTTCAACAAATTGGATTTTTTTTTCCGGTTTCGGAATGCCTAGAACCAGAAACTTTTTTTACGGAGAGTTTGTATGAAACTGGCAATTTAATCTCCGGTTTGGACAGATTTCAAAATTTCTCTACATTGAGGGTAGATTTTGAAATTATTTATTAATTTTGGATATTAATAACTCCATTCTCTGCGCTCGTCGTTGCTTTCTCTTCTTGCAAAAACTGAGGATACAATTTTCTGAGAAGAGAGATTTTTGAAATCACCACAAAGTCGATCCCACAATATGAAATTCCATTTCAAGGGTTAACTATGTATCGTAATTATTGAGCCCAATATGTTGGCGACAAAATCGTTTCAATCAGGGCCCACTAATTATTGCCTTTACACAGCAAATTCTCAGCGAACAGAAACAAATTTATAAAAGATAACCAAAGGTTGCGAAATTTAGGCAAAGAAATTCGTCGGATTAAGATGTCAGCGTATATTTGACATTTTGTAAAGCTATTATTACACAAGAGAGATAGGAAATCATACATAAGGTGTTTTCTATTATTAGTATGTATTCGTACATTGCAATAGAGATATATTATATATAAGAGAAAAAAAAATATGGAAGCTGATAATTGTACCTCAAACAAAATATCCGCGTGCGTCCCCCAGCCTTCTAGAATGTCAGTGACAAAACGAGCATGTTTTACTTCATACAACAGTATGAATCTTTCTTTATTGTACAACATTTCGCTGCCTGAAGCGAAAAATACTTTGTTCAAAAAGTTAACAAAAGCAGCACCAAATGCAACGAAACAATCGTATGATTTAAACATATAAAAGAAAGCGTTTAATCCACTACGTTCTAGTGTTTAACTTTCATTGTAAATGAGTTAAATTTTAATTTTTAAAAAAAAAAAACGAATCCCCCAACGCGTCCCCGAGCACAAATTTACATCTCTAAATTTGAACCAATACCCCAGCGCGTCCCCGAGCATAAAATTTAAAGCTCTAAATTGGTACCAATACCCGAGCGCGTCCCCCACCAAAATTTAAAGCTCTAAATTAGTCAAAACTACTAGTTCTAAGCAAGCAAAGCTCTATTAAATAACAATGAAACTACTGGTTTGAAACAACAATTGTTAGCAGCCTCATCAATTATTTTATGTTAGTCAAAACCCCAACAATTACAATTTCTAAGCATGCAAACCTCTGTTAAATAACAATGAAATTACTACTTCGAAACAATCATAAAATTAGAACTTGTCATAACAATGCCAATTTCTAAGCATGTAAAACTCTATTAAATAACAATGAAACTACTACTTCGAAACAACAATTGTTTACAAAACAATATAAACCTGTGTGTAAAGCATATAAACCTGTGTGTAAAGCATATAAACCTGTGCAAAAAGGTGTTATTGTTGAAATATATAGCACCTTCTGGATCTTTCCTCTGTTCTTTTAGGGGTCCTAGAATATCTCTTTATTTTCTGCCAGGACCATGATCTAGAAACTCTGTAGCAAAATTATTAGTTGTAAATTTAAAGATTAGTCCTTGGTATAACTTCAATGGTATGTAAAGCTTATTTTTGTCAATTGTCAGACTACACATACCAACCAAACTAATTAATAGCCTCAAATGAGAAGCTATTAGGATGAATTTCAATAGGTTATTGATTCAAATCATGATTTTGACTCAAAAAGAGAAAAAAAAAATGAAAGAAAAGAAAAAGACACACTTAGTCTCAGAAACCTCAAATTTGTTTCTTGTTTTTTTTTAGAAAGAAAATTTGTTTCTTGTTTTGAATGAGTGAGAAATTACCAACAACTATATTTGAACCAGCATGAGACAAAACCAGCCAAGTGCTATACCAGTACTATTATCAGTACTGTACCAAAAAATTCCATCCTTTTTTTTCAAACTAAAACTGAAGATATCGAGTTTTATATCCACAAACAAAGCAAATGTGGAAACACAAATTTCAATCTATCCAGTCCTAAAAATTAAAATCCAAAAATTGAAACCATAACTGATAAATTATGATTGGTAGAGAATGAGGATCTGATCCTCTCCTAAAAACCACAAATTTGTATATTCCTTTTAACAAAGCATAATTTGGATGGAGCTTTTTCATGTTAAAACAAAGAAGTACATTTGTCGCATTGTTCAAGCGAAGAAGAGTCATAGATGGTACTGTGGCAAGAAAATAACATTTTAAAGCATATAAACCTGTGTGTAAAGCATATAAACCTGTGCAAGTAAACCAATATAAACCTGGCAAGAAAACAACATTTTAAAGCATATAAACCTGTGTTTACAAACACATTTTAAAGCATATAAACCTGTGTTTACAAAAATTAAAAAATCTGTGTTACAAATATATAAACATGTGTTTACAAACACATTTTAAAGCTTATTCTTCAAACATATTTTAAAGCATATAAACATGTGTTTACAAACATTGAAAAATTTTCATTTAATGGATTACTTGTTCAAAATGGAGACTGTATTTTTAGTTATTAAATATAAAAAACTGTTAATTTGCATAATTAAAATTAACCAATCCCCCATCGCGTCCCCAAGCTAACTGGATTTAAATTGTACTTTAAAGTACTTTAAAGTACGTTCAAGTAAGTAGTTTTTTTTTTTTTGAAAAAGTGATTACCCACCGATTTCATTAGAAACCATAAAATTGTTTGTTTTCCAATCTCCAAATAATTGGAGAAGGAAACGCATACAGTTTGTACCAAAAAAAACAAACAAACAAAAAACCAAAAAAAGCTAGTCCATAGGAACAACCCTAGGCAAACAAACGCCCAAAGAGTAGAAATGAAACATCAAAAACAAACAGCAGCCAACAACAAAAACTCCTAACACCAGTAGACAACAAAACAATCAATCCTAGTCATTTAGAAACTCTAACCCAAGCATATGGGTTAAATCTTCGGGTGTCAGTATAGGGAGCTCGACCTCTATCTCTGAATCCCCCTCCTGAACTATTTCCTGTTGACCTAATACAATTAGATCCTGAGAAGGCAAGGCATTAGTGTCTAAAGGCATAATTAAAGACAAATTAAGTAATGAGCCATTATTTAAAGTCTTACACCAAAATGTAGCTAAAGCAATAATTTTGGAACCAAGGGCCTTTAAAGTAGACATATGAGATTGTTGAAAACATAGCTTATTTTGTTCAAGCCATATACACCAAAGCACAGCACCATGGACAAGCTCTACTAGTGGCTTATCTTTAAGAGGAATAGAAGCATTAATAAATCATATATCAACCATAGTAGATCCCTCAAACATAAAGTTATTATATTGGGCAATCCAATTCCATATTTGAAAAGAGAAGGGGCATTGCACAAAAAGATGATCAGTGGATTCAAAAGAACCACAAAAATGACATGATGTATTACCTATCCAACCTTTGTGAGAAAGATTTCTTTAGTTAACAATTTATTTCGTTTGAGAAGATAAAGAAAAATTTTGATCTTTAGAGAAATTTTTGATGACCAAATAGATGTGAATTCAAAATTTGGGATACCACCATAATCAAGCCACATATAATAAGAATGAACTGTGAAATTACCTGTAGCGGACCATCTCCATAATAAAGGTTCATTTAAAAGTGGATTAAGCCGACAAATATTGAGATGAGAAAGCAGATTATGCCACTCGTGAAAAGTGACACCAGTGAGTTGTCTTGTGAAAGAAATATCTAAAAAAGCATGTGCTAATGCCTCACTAACCAATAAATCAGGATCTTGAGCAATAAGAAAAAGATTTGGATATAAACATGCTAAAGTACTGTCGGAACACCATCTATCTTTCCAAAATAAAATGGTAAGACCATTACCCAAAGTTCTGGCGAGCCCAGTATTGACTACATGGGCACCTTTTAAGATGTCTCTCCAAAAAGGAGAGCATGTGGAAGAGAAACCTGTGGGACTATACTTGGCCAAAACTATTGATTTCCATTTACAACTAATATTAGGATCTTGAAACCTAACCCACCATTTAGCAAGCAAAGACTGATTAAGTCTTTGTAGATCAATTAACCCTAACCCTCCCTGTGATTTACTTTTACAAACATTTAACCATGAAACCAAATAATATTTCTTTCGTACTGAATTGCCCCCAAACCATAGAAATCGTCTTCGTAATTTATCAATGCTCAACCTAATTTTAGCGGGCATAAGAAAAACAGACAACCAATAAATAGGTATTGCAGACAAAACAAAATTTAAAAGTGTAACTCGCCCCCCATAGGATAGAAGCTTTCCTTTCCAACCTTGTATACGAGATTCAATTTTATCAATTATAGATTGCCAATCTATCATACTAGGTTTCTTAAAATGTAAAGGCAATCCTAGATAAGTAATAGGTAAAGAAGCAATTTTACAACCAAATAAATCAGCCAAGTGTAAACCTTCTTGATCAGTTAAATTGAATGGTACCATTTCAGATTTGGCATAATTTATTTTCATTCCAGAAAGATTCTCAAAGGCAATCAGATGGAGTTTAAGGGCAACCACCATTCTAGAGTCAGCTTGAAGAAATAATAAAGTATCATCAGCAAATTGTAAGTTCAAAACTGGACCAACATTGACAAAATTGCCAAGCCCAGAAATAAACCCGGCTGACTGGATTTTTTGTAAAGATTTATTTAAAACATCAGCCACCAAATTAAAAAGCAAAGGAGACAGATGATCACCCTGCCGTAAGCCCCGTTTGCAATCTAGGGGACTAATTCGGGGATTGGTGATTACAACTGTTTCTAACAGACTGTCCACGAAATTAAAGCGCAAGACAAAAGCATGCAAAGCTAACGTTTAAAGCAATCAATGTAAAACTGCAATGCGTTAAAACAGCAATTCGTTAATTAATGAAAAATTAATAAATTACCGTTATTAGTGGACGGTTAAACTCAGTTAAACCAGTTCAGGGACGGGCTCGGGGTACAGGAAAATTTGTCAAAAAATATTTTCATAAAAAGGAAAGCTTAATAAAATAATAATTATTCAACAATATTTATTAATAATATTAAAATAGAGTGGTTCTAAATTTAAATTCTAAATAAAAAGACAAGTAGTATAATAACATTTAATAAAAAATAACGTCTTAATAGTAATTATATTATACATCTCATATTTACCAGAGGGAAAACAAATTAAAATTCACGTGTCAGTGTAAAGGCTATAATTTAGTGGGCCCGGACTGAAACAATTTTATGTATGTGTTTGACAAAATATTTATTTAAAGATAGATTTAAGTGAAGATATAAAAAAAATTAATGATTTGATTTTACTTTTTTTTTAATGTAATTTGAATATTTTTTATATAATATAAAATGATAAGTATTTAATTAAATGATCATAAAATTCTCAGTTAGTAAATAGTTGACCCCATAAGAAAACAAAAAAAAAATTTAATTAAATTATATATGTTTAGTATGATGGAATGGGGTAGTTATTATTTAGCAGTAATTTTTTTATTGCACCAAAAACAAAAAAAATAATGTGTGAACGTAAAAAATGAGGGAAAAATATTCGACAGGTCAGGTACATATAGTCAAATATATGTTTCTAACTGTGTGTGAAGAAAAATTACTAATGCAGGTCATATAAAAGTAAAAATTAAAAGAACAACTTATGGAACATGTCGTACAAGCTGAATTAATCGTACGTATCAATTGAAATAGTACATAACACCAAAAAGTATACAAGTTCAAATAAAATGTTATAAGAAGCAAGCCAATTATAATTAATAAATAAATGAACTGGGATCAGATAAGCTTCATTGTATTTTTACAGAGGGAATATGTTTTATTTTCCATTGGTCTTCTCCTTCCAGCCTTGATTTGAACTCATTCAAACAAGTTATAGTTAACTCTTGAAGGTTGACCAGATATTGCAAGTCAGGAACTGTCTTCATCTTCCAGCAACTCAGTTTGAGTTGGTTGAGCATGGGCATAGCACCCTCCTCTATTTTCCATTCCTCCAAATAATCTACACCAAATCTCAATTGTTGCAAGCGACCAAAACCTCCCCTGGAGCAGATCATTTGTTTTCCATCAGCTGCTTGCATGGATGCATAATATATACTGAGTACCTTGAGGTTTGGCAACTTCTCTAGTTGGGGCATCGGGTCTTCCTCTAAAGCAAACTTATCCCATAACCATAATCCATTAAGTGATAGCTTAACGAGATGTGGTGGGAACAGGGTACAATCACCAACTTCTTTCCTGGGCCATTTGCCATTCACTAGGCTGAATGAGTGCAAACTGTTGTGGTTTCTGAAGGCTGAGATGCAATCTGAAAATGTCATTTGCCCGGTGCGGGTCATTTTTAAATGCAGAGAACCCAGATGATTTAGGTTGCTTAACAACATGATCAATGGTTCCCCTGCAACATCCTCAGGTATAACAATCCCCAACTTACGAATATTGGGAAAGTTAGGCAGCTCTGCAACCCAGTCTTGTCTGGCTCTTACTCCTTTTAAGGTCAGTAAACTTTGCAAGTCTGCTGCTGATGGTGGTCCCTCTGGAGCTGCTTCACACCAATAACAGCAGTTGATGAACTTGATATGCCTCAACTGTTTGTTACCCCAAAAGGACTGAGGAAACTTGCGTGCCCAGACGTGAACTTTACAAAACAATGCACACACCGTTTGAAGATTCTTCATATAAGTTAAAGGAGATCTTTTAAGAAACCTACAAGTGGGATTCTCGCGGCAATAGTTATTCCAATAAGAAGTACATTGAAACGCGAAGTACTTCAAGCCCTTCAACTTCAAATAGTTTGTCCCATGTAAAGGTTTGTTTTTTTCTTTGGTAATGTGTAAAACTCGTAGCGCTCTAAACCTATTGAAATTTGGTTCATCTACGAAACTTATCAAAGAGCGAAGGTTTGTGGAAGCTTGTTCTATCATCTTATTACCGTGAAAAAGTATACAAGTTCTACAACTCGAGTTGGTGTCATTCTTCGAGACCACTGTCAGAAAATTATCCTCCTTGGCCTTTTGAATAGCTAGGTCCCGTAGGAGATCATGGGTATGACAATACTTGATTTTACCTACGCAGGATCTCCTTGAGACTTGCACCATGCACCTGTAATTAGTTACCACAAAAGTTGAATTTAATTGGACCATTCATTTAATTAAATCCTAATTGCAGAAATTAAATTGAACTTATGCAGCAAATAATTCTGTTAATATTAGTTCTTTCTTTTATTGTTAATAATAATAGTCTTTATAGACCATAATTATTTATTGACACACTTTTCGTTAGTGATAATTCTTAAGAATCATATTCGATCGTTACATGATTCGGAAATTGCAATAAGACATTTTCATTTAAATTATACCTTCGCTAAGTTTTTGACTGGATATTATTAATTTAGAAAATTTAATTTTGTAATTTAATTCAAGGTACAATAAGATTCATCATCTTTGGAAAGAAATCGAGTAATATTGGGCCTAAAAAAAATGATGTTAAATAAAGAGCAATAAAAGCAGTGTTACGTTGTAATGTTGTAAATTTTGTAGTTTACAATATATATTAAAAAATTAAATAATTATTACCTTGTAAGTTATATTTTATTTAAAGGTTATAAATTTATTTTTAAACATCAACAGTTTAAAAGATTTCATTGATGGAAAAGAAGAATGAAATTACTAGTAAATATTTACTAATTGGATTCTTTGTAATATAAATATATTTTGGGTTATCGGAAAAAAACTCCTAGAGACTTCGGTGAAAAATAGCCATGAAATAAGCTAATACAATCTACGAAAGGATAAAAATAGCCATTAAACTCCCAAGATTACTTCCTATTTTGGTATTTAATTGATTTTAAATTTCAATGGTTTGCTTTAAAGGGGAATTGAAATCTGATTTCTAAATGGATATTCCATATTAAGTAACTAAAAAGAAAAATTAGAACTCGCCGCTGTACAGAGAAAAATAAAAAAAATACTAATTGAAGTATGACATAATAGTAAAGATTTGACTTATGTCAAAACAAGAAAATAAGTTTGAATTTACTATGTTATAAATTAATTGTAACGTTTGATATACTTTAAAAAAAGGGTCGGAATCTCAAAGAATTATTAGAACTGGGATAGGAAGATTACAAGAAAAATAAACGAATCACAAAAACTAATTGAAAAATAAAGCAATTTTAAATTGAATTAAACTTCTGGAACTTAGAAAATTAAAAAAAGTTTGAAAATATTAAAACAAAATTAAAGAAATAGAAATCATTAGTAATATGGGGAAATCTTGTTTAAGAGCGACAAGCTCGTCGGAGATTATTGTGAGAGCGGTAATTTAAAATTTTAATTTGGTTAAAAGAATTTGATTTGAGACCTTATGATTATTGTGATTAATTGCAAAATGAAAGGGATTTAATCATTTCACAATGTGTTTACATCTTTTCTTGGTGATACCGGATTACACTCTATATTTTCAAAATTCTAACAGTCGATCCAAACAGTTCAACATGGTGGATATATTAAAATGTGCTTACAAATCAAATTTTACATTTTTTTTAATTGTTTTACTATTTATTAAGATAGGTACAAAAATTAAATGGTCTGAAAACAACGATTTTGTAAAATACTTAATAAATAGTAAAACAAATTGAAAAAAAATGTAAAATTTGATCTACAATCACATTTTAAATATATCCATCATGTTGAACGGTTTAGATCGATTATTTCAAGTTTAAAAACTTTGAAAATTTAAAATGTAAAGTGTAATTCGGTGTCATCAAAAAATAGTGTAAGTGGATCCCTCCTCATATATATATATATAGAGAGAGAGAGAGAGTGTTGGGCTACGATGCTATGCGTATATAGCTAGTGTCGTTCTGTGCCATACGTTTTTTAACCATCTGATAAGCTTTTAGATCAGTGCAAGAAAAAGTCCCTCCGTTAGTTTTTTTTTTTAAATTGGAAGTCCCTCTGTTAGTACTTTTTCCTCAAATTAAAAACAGAAAAAGAAAAACAGAGAGACCAGTCCCTCACCGCCAGCTACTCGGCACCCCGCTCTCAAGTCCCCTTGTGCCCCTCACTTCCTGTCCGTCGATTCCATCCCTCACAACTATCGCTCGCCCCACCGTACTAGCCGTTCTTCTCCCTCTAGACAGATCCCTAACTTGTACCAACGACTCCAAAAAGACTTGTTCAGAAAATTTTGAGAGATATATATAGAATCAGATAGAGAAATGAGTTCTTGCCTGATCCAAGAAGATCAAGATAAATCTTGATTCAAGTATAGTGACGATAGCTTTAGAACAAATGAGAGATCGTGATCAGAGACTTTTCATTATTTTTCTTCTATTTCATAGAACTTGTTGATTCAAACCAAGAGAGAATGCTAACGGAGAGTCCGTAGTACACTTTTTTAATGTTTTATGTCTCAATTAGACCCATCCAGAGATCTAGTTTTGCACGAATCTCAAAGTCAATCTGACAGTTGAAAAGTCTTAGCACAACACGACACTATATATGCATAGCACTGTAGCCTAACTCTCTCTCTCTCTCTCTATAGAGAGAGAGAAGAGTTAAAATGCACTCTCCCTTTTGTGCTTCTAGCATGTACCCTCTTCTCAGATCTTCATTTTCAAAGTTTAAATAGTCGATTCAAATCTTCCAACGTATTCTTCATATTAAAATGTGTTTGGAGATCAAATTTTACATTTTTTGGAAAAAATTTACTATTTTTCAGAATTTTTGAAAATCAACACTTTTCTGAATTTTTTTATTATTGTTTAGTTTAATCAAAAATTATGAAAAAATAGTAAAAATTTCAAAAAATATAAAATTTGGTTTCCAAGCACATTTTAATATGAAGAACACGTTGGAAGGTTCGAATCAACTATTTGAACTTTGAAAATGAAAATATGAGGTGAGGGTGAACGTTAGGAGCACAAAAAGATGGTGCATTTTAACCCTCCTCATATATATATATATATAGAGAGAGAGAGAGAGAGGTGGTCTACGGTACATTGCAATATATAACCTTCCTTGTACATTGCATTATAAATCACTCTATTCAAAGTTCAAATAACCGATTCAAACCATTCATCTTGTTGTTCATATTAATGTGTTTGGAGACCAAATTTTACATTTTTTTGGAATTTTTTTTACTATTTTTTTAGATTTATTGAAAATTGCTATTTTTTATGGTCCAGATTTGTCTGAAAACAACGATTTTCAATAAATCTAAAAACATAGTAAAAAATTTCCATAAAAACATATTAATATGGACAATAAGATGAGCAGTTTGGATCAGTTATTTGGACTTTGAATCACGTAATTTATAGTGCAATGTACCATAACCCATCTCTCTCTCTCTCTCTCTCTCTATATATATATATATATATAGAGAGAGAGAGAGAGAGAGATTGACTAATATGCTTTCGGTAACACTTCGGCCGAAGTACTACCGGTCCAAATTTCAAATTTCAAAATTTAAAAAGTCGATCTGAACCGTTCATCTTGTTCTCCATATTAATATGTGCTTGGAGACCAAATTTTATATTTTTCTGATTTTTTTTACTATATATTAAGTCACTTTGAAAATCGCTGATCCAATGGTGGCTTAACAAAACAGTGCTACCGTTGGATCAGCGATTTTCAAAGTGGCTTAATAAATAGTAAAAAAATTGAGAAAAATGTAAAATTTGGTCTCCAAACACATATTAATATGGAGAACAAGATGAACGGTTCAGATCGACTTTTTGGATTTTGAAATTTTAAATTTGGACCGGTAGCACTTCGGCCCATATGCTACCGAAAGCATATTAGTCAATCTCTCTCTATATATGTATATATCGAATTTTTATTTGATATTACTGTGATTAACTAACTCGTGAATTTATTGATATGCTTTTCAAAGCATTATTATAAATAAGAGGATATTGTAATTGCATGTTACTTTGGTTGCCAAATTTATAATTTACCAAAAGTAATATAGAGATAGACATGAAAATTGTTGGGCAAAATTGCATTTTCAATATCATAATGTGAATTTGATGCTTAGAATAAAAAAACTATCCATGTCTATTAAAAAGAAACTGGAAAGACTATATGTACTTGCAGTTGACAAGATAATTTAATGATAATAAATATAAAGTACCTTTCCACAAGTTCCTCCAAATAGCTTTCAGCAATGTCCTCCAATGATTTTATCCCCTCTTGTCGTATAAATCCTTCTGCAATCCATAATTGAATCAGAGTTGTTGCTTTCATTTGATAGTCCTCAGGAAAAACACCAAAATACATGAAGCAAGGTTTGAGAGCAATTGGTAGATCCTCATAACTGGTGGATATAACACCCGTGAAGATGCTACCATCAGTCTGCCAATCCATTTTTTGCATCACCTCATCCCATGTAATGTGATCGGGATTTTTTCTTGATAAGATTCCGCCAACAACTACCAATGCTAGAGGCCATCCATTACATTTTTTGGTAAATTGAGTTACTATGGGAAGTACTCCATTGGGGCATTCTTTGGCAAAACGATTAGGAAAAACCTTCTTCAGCAATAGATGTTTGCTTTCATCTTCATTTAAGGGCTCTATCTTGTGTGGGATAGATATAATGTCGGCCTCTTCAGCGAGGTTAATGAACCTGATATTAATCAATACACAAATCAGAAGAAGCATATTTTATGAGAAGGAATCACTTGGCAATGGTTATTTTGACAATCTTAACAATAGTTAATTCTTTTTTATAAAAATGATGCCAAATTGAAAATTTTAAAGATAAATTTATAGATATATTAATTAAGGGACATATAGATAGTCTAACAACCATATTTTATGTAATTCATATTATTGTTTCAAAATACATCGATCAAGGGCCGTTAATTTCATACCATGACATTTTAAGTTATTTGATTTATGGTAGAACATACATCAAATCTTATCATATTTATATGTATTATAGGTGGATAATATAGATCATGTCATTCTTATTGGATTTCAAATTTAAGATTGTCAATATAAAGAATTGTTAAATCTTCCCTTGAGTAATTAATGTAACACTATTTTTTTTACAATAAAAGAAATGCAAACAAACCTGGTAGTAATTAATACTCGACTTCCATTATTAGCATTAGGAAGAGCAGCTTGAAGTTGGGTCCAAATATTATTGCTTGACCATAAATCATCCAATACAACCAGATATTTTCTCTCTCTCAAGGAATTGTTAAGCTCTGTAAGGAAATAATCTTCTCTCTTATTCTGCCTCTCCGAGTCATCTACCTTTCGAATCTTCTCTAGCATTGTCATCAAAATATCAATTAGCTTGTATTGTTGTGAAATAGTTAACCACATGGAAATGCCAAAGTGACGTTTAACTTCATCACTGTAAAATGCATCAAATAAATTAATTAGATGATTTGTATACAACATACTTATACATACAAGTTGGAAATAAACACAAATTAAGATTTTACCAAACTACAAAGCTTTCAACACTGATAGTTAAATAATTAAATTTATTGTTTTACAATAGTTATAATTATTGAATTGTGTAATATTAAAAAAAAAGAGCATGTTAGAAGTAATATCACACATTTAATTTGCGACGATTTGTCCCTCCCTATACAATTATTTTTATAGTAAACAACCATTTTAGTTTATAACATTATTCTCTTCAGGGGAAAAGTTACCAAATTAAAAATTAAACTATTTATCATATGACACACATGTTTTAAAACAATGAATTTGCTATGTTATTCAGCAGTAGTTACCTTTTGTACACCTTTTTTGCAAGTGTAGTTTTTCCTGATCCACCGGCCCCAACAATTGAGATCACAGCTCGCCTTGTATCTTTTGGATCAATGAGTTGGTTGACAATTGTTTTCTTTTCTTTGTCGAAGCCGACAACCTCCATTTCATCTATGTCAGGATTAAAGAACGGCCTTATAGGCTGCTCGACAGAGGCCCCACTACTAGTTTCTTCAAGATCTAATCCGTACTTTTCTTTGTTATCTTTGATTTCACTGAGCCTCTTCTGTATCTTGTCGATCTCACTACCAACTTTGTGTTCGGAAATTAGTTTCATGGGCATCTTGCCTATCATTTTGAGTTTGTTGCAAAGGCCTTCCCGTCTACCTCCTCCAACCTCAACCAAAAACTTCTCCAATACATCTTCAATTAAATACCCAGCCTCTTGAATCTCATTCACCCATGTTTTTACCCTTTCATTTTTATGGCATTTTGCATCTGCTTCTTTCAAGAAAGACTGGATCCAAGTGAGGTCGCGTTGAACCCGCTCGACCTTGTCACGTACCCCATAGAGAAAGAATGCTTCCTCAACAACCGCATCACCCAGCTTGCCAAGAACAAGTTTCACGATAATCTCAGCCATCTTTTTAATTTGTAAAAAAGGTTACTGAGTAGTGAACGATATTGTGGGCTTTTAAGAATGACAATAGATGAGAATGAAAGAATGAAAGAAAGATGTGCTGTTTTAAGAGGAAATACGTTCCGAGAGAATAAGAAATTACATAAATCTTATCACGGGTGCGGATAAAAAATGTGCGAATATTTTGTTTCTAATTTTATATATTATTAAGAAGTTAGGCGAAAAGTTATTGTCCCAATCACACCTGCTGCCAGTCGAATTCATGTCACCCAAGGTAACAGAATATTTCCTTTTGGATTTAGACGTTCGATCAGAATCTGATCGGGCCAGATTGGTCTGAGTTCCGATCGGACGGTTTAAACCTAAACAGAAATATTTTGTTACCTCAGTGGAAATGGATTCCAGCAACTTGCAGACGAGTAAACGACCAGTCTACGGGTTGCCAATAAAAAAAAAAAAAAAAAAGAGTAAACGACCAGATCTGCCCATCCCAATGTTGGTGCAGAACAAAGTTTCCAGTAAACCACCTTAACATACGCTCCCTTCCTATACAGGAACACGTGTTACTCCTGCAAACGCTCTATTATTGTGTTGCCTGTTCGTAACCAAACTCCAGTCCATAGAGAACTGAATTCAATGATTCACACGAGATACAAAACAATTAGAACCGACATTTTTATTTTTACGTATTTTTTAATATATTTTAATAAAAATAATCAGCATTTTCAAAAAAATTTAAACATATCCAAGTAGCAGAATTTTACCTATTTTCTTATATATTTTAATAAAAATAATTAAGATTTTGAAATTTTTTAAAAATATCCATGTCGCAAGAAAATCCTACGACTTGAAATTTTTTTTTTATTAGGACTTGGAATTAAGGCCCAAGTTGCAGGAAAATCCTGCAACTTGGGATTGTTTTTTTTGCACTATATTTTCTTGAATTTAAAAAAATATTATTATCTCATAAGGGACATATATTAAATAATTATAGATAATTTTAATGATCTTTGAATAATAAATGATGTAGATCATATCCAACGGTTTTATTTTGACTTTTAAGTTTTATATTTTAGATTATTAAAGTTTTTAGAAATAGAGGCATAGTGGAAGCACAAAAAATGGAGGCATTTGAACCCTCCTCATATATATATATATATATATATAGCAAAACTAGGGTGTGATGTGTTCACCAAGAGAGATTGGTGAGCACATCTCCAAATGACTATCGGATTGATTCCGAACTACAGATCTAAACCGTTGAAATTCAAGTACTTTGTGAGTGATGCATGTACATAAAATATTTTAAAGTTTTGAATTCATTAAGTACATGGTCAAGCGGTCAAAACAATGATGAAAAATTAATACATAAAACATTAAAAAAAACAATTTATAAAATATTCATTGTTTTGACCTCTTGACCATGTGCTAAATGAATTCGAAACTTAAATTTTTTTGCATGTACGTACATGCATCACTCACGAAGTACATGGACTTCAACGGTTTAGATTCGTAGTTCGGAGTCAATCCGATAGTCATTTGGAGGTGTGCTAACCAACTCCTCTTGGTGAGCACATCACACCCTAGTTTCTCTCTCTCTCTCTCTCTCTTATATATATATATATATATATATATATATATATATATATATATATATATATAATAGGCGTATTGTATCCTGGATATTTGAAAATTGACGTATTGCTATATCCGTATCGTATCCGATACGACACTCGTACCTGTATCTATGCAACATAGTAGAGAAGTGATCTATGTTAGATAAAGAATCAATATTTCATGCATTAGTGTTTTCAATACATTAAAAAAAGTATCAACTTTTACAAATACCTAAAACAAACCTCCACATGCTATGAATGCTATTTTTTAGTTACACACTATAAACATAAGGAAGCAACGCATGCTTAATTGCAACACGCCATGATCTTGATTAACTGAATTTGAATTCACATTAGAGTTTTTAACAAAAACATCACTTGTCACAAGTTTTATTGAAATGTATATCTTTAAAGAGGAGGGTTCAAATGCCTCAATCTCTCTCCATCATTTTCAAAGTTCAAACAGTCGATCCGAACTGCTCAATCTAACCTCCATACTAAAATGTGTTTGGAGACCAAATTTTATATTTTTAGGAATTTTTTTACTATATTTTTAGATAGGTACAAAATCAGTAAATCTGAACCATCTAAAAACAGTATTTTTGTACCTATCTAAAAAAATAGTAAAAAAATTCCTAAAAATATAAAATTTGGTCTCCTGTTGAATAATAATCTTAGATGTAAGGGTTAATATGCAAAATGTACAAATAACTTAGAAAGTCTACTGTAGAGAAAAGGTAGATAAATTCCAACGGTCATATTGATCTTGTAACATATATATAGCCATTGTAACAGTAAAAAATATACAACTTTTCAAATTACAAAATCTCTTCTGTCTCCTCAGTTTTGCATCTCTAAAAATAACATGGTATCAGAGCACTAAGATCTCTGACTACAAAACTCATAAAACAACAACAAAATCAGCAAAGGGCAAATGGCTCAAGAAGGGCAACACGAGGCTACCAACCATTCCTCCAAGCTCACAAATGCGTTGCTTAACGGCAAAAATTACCTTACATGGGCAAAGGCTGCAGCGAGAGCACTCAGCGGCCGAGAGATGCGTGAATACATCACGGGAGACAACAAAGTGCCCGATATTGCAAATCCGCTTTCGCTGACCCAAGCGGAGAAAAAAGAAATGAAAAAATGGAGAACCCAAAATGACAAAATCATAACATGGCTCACGAATTCAATGGAACCGTCCATTGCTGAGCTATTTCTCCTTCCCGACACGGCTTTTGAGCTATGGCAAGCCGTGAAAGATATGTACGGGCAAGAAAACAATTATTCCCGTATATATCAACTCAAATTAGAAATTCAACAAGAAAAGCAAGGCACGAGAAAACATGTAGAGTACCTTGGTACTCTTCAAAAGAAAAAAGATGAGCTTCGATTGTACCGGCCGGCAACCACCGACTTGGCAATAATAAAAAAACGAGAAGAAGAAGATGATATATTTGAGTACCTTGCGGGATTAAACCCGAGCTATGAGGCCGTAAGGGCTCAGATTATGAACACCATTCCTCTTCCCTCTTACTCCCAAATCAAGAACATGATTCAACAGGAAGAGAGCCGAAGAGAGGCCATGGGTGGTCCACAACAGACAATCGAAGAGCAACACGAAACTCATGCCTTTGCAGCAGCAAAAAAATCTAATTTCCCTAAATTCGGCCAAAACCCTAGATCTCAAATTCACTCAAATCAAAATGAAATAAAGAGATGTACGGGGTGTAAGAAGGAGGGGCACACTCATGAGAACTGCTGGTTTCTTCATCCCCATTTGAAACCAAAACATTGGAAAAATCAGAGCTCAATTGGAGGAGGAAGAGGAGATCGGAACGAAGGCAGGGAATTAAGAAATGAGGGGCGTGTGTATTTCGCTGAACCCAAGTCCTCCGCTGAACCATATAATCTAATAACCCTTGAACCAAATCCGAACAGTGGAATTAACGTGGCAGCAAAAAGAAACGGGCCTGGAGCAAATTTTCTTAATGGGCCTGGAGCAATTAACCACTCTGGCGCAACAATTAACAACTCTGGCGCAGGATTTTTCGCTGGCGGGTCAGAACCAAGCCGAAACGGGTCAGAGGCAGCAGCAGATCAATTGCAGTCACTAATCCAGCAGATGTCTGTGCTGCTGACTCAACAAAACCAGTCTAAATTTTCTGGTATATCTTCATACTCAAAAAATTTAAATTTGTTAGATAAAATAATTATTGATAGTGGTGCTACAGACCATATGTTTGGAAATCAAGGACTTCTAAAAAATTTAGAAATGACCAAAAGTGACAAATTTGTCTTAGTAGCGAACGGTATGAAGGCTAAAATAAATGGTATAGGTGAAACTATATTTTGTAACAAAAAATTATTTAATGTGTTATATTTAGATACTTTTCCGATAAACTTACTTTCGGTTCAAAAATTAACACAAGAATTAAATTGCGACGTGATTTTTTCTTGTAAAAATGTTGTATTTCAGGACCGGGAAACCGGGATGAAGATTGGTGAAGGGTTTCTTGAAAACGGACACTACTTTTTGAACCCAAAAAATTATTTTTGTGCTTCCGCTAAATCCATTGATATTGGACTTTGGCATAGAAGATTTGGGCATCCTTCCGACAAGATTTTAAATTATATTTTTGATTGTAAAAATTTAAATTATGCCAATTGTGAAGTTTGTAAATTGGCAAAACAAACAAAACTTCCTTTTTCTCATTCCAATAGCAAAAGTAAAGCTATGTTTGATTTAATTCATTCGGATGTATGGGGACCGGCCCCAATTGAATCATACAATGGATTTAAATATTTTGTTATTTTTATCGATGATTTTTCAAGAACCACTTGGTTATATTTACTCAAATCAAAAAGTGAAGTGTTTAGTAGCTTCAAAGAATTTTTTTGTCTTATAGAAAATCAATTTAATGCAAAATTAAAAATATTTCGGTCGGATAATGGAACGGAATTTGTGAACAAAAATTTTGAAACATTTTTTAAAGAAAAAGGAATTATACACCAAACCACTTGTGTTAATACACCCGAGCAAAACGGAGTGTCGGAACGAAAAAATAGACATTTGTTAGAAATGACAAGAACATTGATGTTTCAAAATAATGTTCCTAAAATATATTGGTCGGATGCCATACTTTGTGCTACACATCTAATTAATAGATTACCAAGTTCAAGATTAGAAAACAAAATTCCGTTAGAAATCCTTTATCAACAAAAAATTACCTTTGATCATTTAAAAATATTTGGATGTACAAGTTTTGTACATATTAAAAGGGAAGATAAGCTAGATTTTGTATCAACAAAAACTATTTTCTTAGGATATTCACCATTTAAAAAGGGGTACAAATGTTATGATCCTATTAATAAAAAACTATTTATTTCTAGAAATGTTGTATTTTTCGAAAATGAGCCATATTTTAAAAAAATAGGAGAAATTCAAGAGCCTAATCAAATCCAAATTGAAAGAATGAATTCGGTAATACCCTACATTGCGCAAAATAATTTAGAAGAAAATGAAATAAGTGATGTTGAAGAAGAAATTGATGATAATAATGATGATATAAATGAGACCGAAGTAGAGAATAATTCGGGACTTAGACGAACAACTAGAGTATCACAACCGTCAACTAGACTTAGAGACTATGTTACTTATACCGTCCAATACCCCATACAAAATTTTGTTTCATATGAAAAAATTTTGCCTTCATACCAAGCTTTTCTTACCACCATAGAAAAAGAAATAGAACCAAAAAATTACCAAGAGGCCATTCAAAAACCGTCTTGGAATAAAGCAATGAAAGAAGAGCTAAAAGCTCTAGAAAAAAATGAAACATGGGTAATTGTTCCATTACCAAAAAATAAAAAACCCGTTGGATGCAAATGGGTTTACAAAATTAAATATAATTGTAATGGTACCATAGAACGGTATAAGGCAAGGTTAGTAGCCAAAGGATTTACACAAACATATGGGATAGATTACAAAGAAACTTTTGCACCGGTTGCAAAAATGAATACCGTTAGGGTTTTATTTTCCATTGCCGTAAACAATGGGTGGAATTTATACCAAATGGATGTAAAAAATGCATTTCTTCAAGGAACACTTGAGGAAGAAGTTTATATGACTCTTCCACCGGGTCATGTAAAGGAAAAAAATGCTAACCTTGTTTGTAGGTTAAAAAAATCAATTTATGGACTTAAGCAATCTCCAAGGGCATGGTATGGCAAATTATCTCAATATTTAATTTCTTGCAATTTTAAAATTAGCAATGCCGATCACTCATTATTTACCAAAAGTGAAGGAAACAATATAACACTTGTCTTAGTATACGTAGATGATTTAATAATTACTGGAAACAATTTAGAAGCAATTAGAAAAATCAAACTCCAATTAAAAGAAAAATTTGACATTAAAGATTTAGGATATTTAAAATATTTTCTAGGAATAGAAGTAGCATTTTCAAACAAGGGTCTATTAATTTCACAAAGAAAATATACCTTGGATTTATTAAAAGAAACCGGTAAATTAGGTTGTAAACCGGCCTCTACACCAATAGATAATAAATATAAATTAAATACCGAGGATGGTGAACCCTTAGAAAATATAAACCAATTTCAAAGACTTGTAGGAAAATTAATTTACCTCACGGTAACCCGTCCGGATATTTCTTTTTCCGTAAGTCAAATTAGTAAATTTATGCATTCACCAAGAACACCACATTTAGAGGCCATAAATAGAATTTTAAGATATTTAAAAGGAAATCCCGGAAAGGGCATATGGATGAAAAATAATAATTCTAATGCAATATGTGGCTACTCCGATGCAGATTGGGCCGGTAGCTTTGATAGAAAATCCACCACCGGCTTTTGCACATTTGTAGGCGGAAATTTAGTCACATGGAAAAGCAAGAAACAAAATGTCGTGGCACGATCAAGTGCGGAAGCGGAGTATCGAGCCATGGCATCAACCGCAAGCGAATTGATTTGGCTCAAGCAATTGCTCAAAGACATGGGAATCAATGTTGATCAACCCATGAAAATGTATTGTGACAATAACTCCGCACGTCACATTGCTCAAAATCCCGTATTTCACGAACGGACCAAACACATCGAAGTGGATTGTCATTTTATTAGAGAAAAGGTCCAAGCCAAGGAAATAGAAACACCATTTGTGCGAAGTGAAAACCAACTAGCGGACGTGTTCACAAAAGGATTAGATCCGAAGCCGTTTGAAGAAATTACAAGCAAGTTAGGATTATTCGATATTTATAATCCTAGCTTGAGGGGGGTGTTGAATAATAATCTTAGATGTAAGGGTTAATATGCAAAATGTACAAATAACTTAGAAAGTCTACTGTAGAGAAAAGGTAGATAAATTCCAACGGTCATATTGATCTTGTAACATATATATAGCCATTGTAACAGTAAAAAATATACAACTTTTCAAATTACAAAATCTCTTCTGTCTCCTCAGTTTTGCATCTCTAAAAATAACATCTCCAAACATATTTTAGTATGGAGGTTAGGTTGAGCGGTTCGGATCGACTGTTTGAACTTTGAAAATGATGAAGAGAGATGAAGACATGATGGAGACACAAAAACATGGAGGCATTTGAACCCTCCTCATCTTTAAATCAATGGAAGATTTATTCTTCATCGAGTGCAGTCTAGTTGTTACAAGCTCGGCCCAGAAAAAATTATCTAAATTAGAATACTGAATGCATTTAGGAAATTTTAATATTTCACAATTACATTTTTCTATGAAAATCATGTTTAACTGTTTGAATTTTTAAGAAAAAGATATAAATTCATAACAAGAGTTGATCCATAATATGGATGTTACCATAGCCCTACTCTTCAGATATTATCGTGGACGTATTTAACAGAAAGGTATTTTAAAATGAAGCAATTAGTATGATTTATTTGACAAATAAAATAAAAGAAAAAAAAATGGAAGTTTCAGCCTTGTTTCATAATCGTCCAATTTTTTCTGCCCCACACATTCATTCGGAACAGTGAAAAAAGCTGGACGCGCTTGTATTAATTGTGAGCACCTGTGGAACCCGTGACGCATTGTCTGCTGGAAATTATCATAAACTTAAGTTTGAATTCTCTGCATTAACTCGCATATTGTGTTTATAATATCAACCTTCCGCTTAGAATTCGAATCAATCCGACTCACGTCTGTAATATATATTTTTTAATATTCGTGATAATATGGATTGAATGGTTTAGATTCGTTGTGCAGAAACTCATAATTTAAGTTACAGCATCCAATAGAAATTTCATAAATTTTGGGGTTTTGGGGCCATGTGGAGTGTCAGTCAGAGTTATTTCATGTCTGCATCTTTTTGACTTTCAAATAAAAATGGTGAACCATTATTTTTCCTTTTGCATAGAACAGTCTAGAATGACTTGGGAATTTTTAAAAATAATATTTTACGAAATGCATTCATAAAATGCTAAATTTTTAAAAACAAAGATATATTATTAATTGTTAACATTTATTTAAAAGATAAATGTTCTGATTCCCGAACCATTATATCTGAGCATGTCCCTCGAGTAGTTTAATAGAAAAAAACCTTCTAATATTATTTAAATTTCATTTTCAACACTAATATTCAAATATTTAAAGCTATGTTTATAACATTTTAAAATATTACTCACAAACATATAAATCTTTGTTTAAAATATTTTCTTTTCCTTAGTTTGCGTCTTTCACTGTTGCAGGATTAAGTATTCTTTTGCATTGGCATGCATGTCTTATAATTCCAGAGTCAGATAATCGAGAGCATGTTCCAATTTTAACTATTGAACATGGTACTTGTAAATGCCTATTCCGACCACTTGACATAACAATACTTGATCTGTCATTTATTTCAATTGCGAGATCAATTTTTTTCGTATAATTAAAATAAAGCTCTTTTATTTTATTCCTTTGATTATATATTTTGGAGACGGATAAAACATCGATCCCACTTGCATGTATTGCTTGGGTAAATCTGGATGCATGAGAATAGTATTATTTCAAAATAATGTTGTTATTTTCATTTTAGAATGCAATTTATAAGTGCATATTTTTACTCTATATTAGAGCTTCGGGTTAGTGTTATTCTAAATGTGCATGATAGATTGATAAGGGATTCATTAGTTTGCCTGATATATACTTATATGATGTAACTGTTTTAGTCTCGGACATGAAATACAACGGGTTGTTTTTTTAGTAGTAGACAAAAAGACAGCAATTGATTGTGTTTGTGATGTTAATTAACTGAATTCTGAAGCCATATCATAATATTTTATTGCTATAATTTGTTCTTTATTTGTTTCCTGGATGACAAGGTTTTACTTTTGCTAAGCATAATCTGCTAACTTTTTTTTTTGGTCAAATTACTAAATTAGGATCCATTGGTTATAAAACTGATTCTTGTTTTTACTTCAATTGTGATATGATTCATGAGTATGAATGGCAGCTAACACTTAATATAATAAGGGAGAGTAGCTTGACTGGCTATTAAGTATTAACATTACTAAATTTAATGTCCTTTTTAAGCAATAAATTATATGCATTATGTAAGGTGTGCTTAGGAAAAGGGCAAACATTGGAGCAAGATGAGATTCTGGTAGGGAGATGATTATGAAATTTCACAATTTTAATTGCAGGTTAAATGTTTCCAGCAGCTCCAATATGGTACAGTAAGCTGAAAATTTCTTAGATGATCCCTCAATATCAAATTGAGACCTGAAAAGGAATCTCCAGAAAGGGATCATGAGTTTGCATGTACTGGAGCATGTCCTTTTGTTTTGTTTGAGCTTGGTTCCGTTTGAACTTTTCTTTTGAGGATAGAAGATAAATGTTAAGTTTTTATGGAGATTAAGTATATGGTATTTTTTATAGGGAAGTTCATAATTTAAAAAGTTTATACGGGTAGAGTGTGAATTGGTCACTGAACTTTCCTTTGAACTCTTGTTTGAGCTGTGTCCGTTTGAACTTTCCTTTTTTATATGGTATTTTTTTGAAAATTTTCCTCAAAAAAAAGGAAACAGCTTATATGTATGATGTGATGGAATTCCTATTTTCTCTTTCCTATCTCTCTTTTGTAATAAAAAGTTTACAAAATGTCAAATTTACCCTGATTCTTTCTCCTCGTTGTTCTCTCTCCATTACGGAACCTTAATCCGTCGAATTTCCTTTTGTCTAAATTTCGTGGCCTTTTGTTATTGTAAGAAATTTGTTTCTGCTCGCTGAAAACTTGCTCTACTATCTGTGTAAGGAAATAAATCTGCTGTGATTCTGTGGGAATAGCAGGAACCTGCGATTCCAAATCTAGCCTTTAAATTTTTTATATTTGAATCTCAAAGCAAATGATTTTTCTTGCACGAAACTCAAAGAAAATTGAATGGATGGATTTGGAATCGCTGGTTCCTGCTATTCCCACATAATAAGGTTTGAAAATCCCTCGATTTGAAAATTTTGGATAATTCAAAATCAATAAATTTGTTCCTATCTAAAAAATAGTAGAAAAAATAAAAATAAAAAATAAAAAATTTGGTCTGAAAGTACAATCCCATACAAAGAATTTGTTAAATCAAAAGGCTACATCAGAAAGCCACTCAGACGCATCTACATTTCTTCACAGAGACCTACATCACCGACCTGACTTGGAGCATCGCATTATGATGTATCTTGTGATGGCGTAGCGTTGTATTGTCGTTCAACTCTTGTTCAGAAAAGAAGAGTTTGAGTGGACCATCTTGTGGGAGACCAATGATGTGCTTTAGGATAGATATGGTGTACCATCTCTGCACCTCAATTTCTATGAATGGACCTTGAAATAATTCCACAGTAATATGCAGAGTTCTAATTCGCCGGGTAGCCATCTGAAGCATAGCATTGTTGTGTACACCACATGATGCAAGTGTTTGGTCATCGTGAAGTATTTTATGGGAAAATAAGAGACTAATTTCTTGATAAGAAGATATCCCCATTTTATCATGTATCATAGCCTTTATCTTTGATACGGTGTCTGAGGTTTTCACATTCAGTGAAACTGAATTTGAATTATTGAGGCTCTGGATTGAAATTGTAATATCATCTTTGACATACAAGTCGATGCATGAGTCTGCATGTATATTATAGTAGTCTAGGGTTTCGGTGCCTTTGAGGTGGATGCGACAAAAAAACAACTTTTGCTTGCTCGATGCAATCCCCTCGAGTTCTTGAACCTTGGTTTTGATTGCATCAATTGTATCAGTGTTTGTTACATTGATGGCTATAGTTTTTGTCTTCTTCACAAAGTTCTACAGAATGAAAAGATTATTCATAATCTCAGAAAATTTAAAAACAAGTTGAGGTATATATGCTGTTTCTTGGTTGTGGTTTCTTCCAAGTTCAGTTTGGATAAAAATATAAACTGCCAATAAACATAGTTTCAGAGTGAAAATAATGGTAACATATTAATTCTACATTCAGTGAAAATAATGAATAAGTGAAGCACTAAACTAATAATGCAAGGACAAGAACAGGTAAATAGATAATAGAAGCTCAAAATAGGAAAAAAGAAAGACAAACCTTCTTTGACAGATCGCCAGACTCCATTCTCTGGCCCTGGTCGGCTATAGTTTTTGTCATCTTCACAAAGATCTACATAATGAAAAAATTATTCATAATCTCAGAAAATTGAAACACAAGTTGAGGTTTACATGTTGTTCCTTGGTGGTGGTTTCTTACAAGTTTAGTTTGGATAAAAATATACAATACCAATAAGCATAGTTTCAGAGTGAAAAATCTGCTAACATATTAATTCTACAGCCAATGGTATATAGGATGAGCAATGCTTCAGTAGTATGTATTGAGATGCTATTCATGGTTTGATAAAAAAGATCTCTAAGTAATTGCTGGACTAGTTTCTAAATTTGTATATATTAGTCTTGCTCAAAACTCCTTTCCCTAAAAGAAGAACAAGTAAAATTATTTTAATTGGCCCTCAAGATATAGGAGTTTGCTTTAACTAATTTACACTATTTTTATCAGATGGTTAATGATGCCCTTACAAAAAAATCTAACTCCAAGATAGCATAATAATGAAATTAAAGAGAGGAATCAAATGCCTTCATTTGGTCTCTCCATTATTTTATATTAAAACTATGTAAATACTTCAAAAACTAAACCTCAAAAATCAAAATAATATTGCAAGATGTGGTCTGATCAATCAGTTTTACTACTTGCACACAAATGACGACATTTCAATTCTATTTTCATAGGCATCAAGAGTTTGTCAAAAACTACTATTGTAAACAGTTTCTTGAAGTCAAGAATTTCTTGAAGTCAAATTTTCAATTCTTGATTCTCATCAATCCAAGTTAAAAATGCTTGATTTTTTATGTGCTTGTAGAATAAACAATATAGACCAAATCTAATTTTTTATTATGTCAATTTGTGTTCTTGAAATTTTTCCACTGAGAATTTAACAAGGAAAAATTATCAAGAATGGAAAACTTGAATCCTCAACAAATAATGAATAAGTGAAGCATTAAACCAAAGTTGTAAATAACAGTATGCGGTAGTCAGACAGACAGAGTACCACCAAGTGATTAATCGGGAATAATCAGGAATAATTGACCATAATCGGAATTAATCGACCAATTAGTCCGAAAAATTTATGACGGTTTAGTTACCGCCAACGATTAATCGGCCTAAACGGGCATTTTTTTCAACACTGATTAAACAAATGTTGCCGAAATTTTTATTAGTGTCCAAAAAAAATATTAAATTTCAAAATCTACACCTTATTTGACAAGATTTCGAAAACTGCCCAAACCACATACTTATTTCCCAGTTTTAGGCCAAATAACCACATAAAATGTTATATTTTTTTGTATTGAAATATTATAACTATTTTATATATTTCTTGAAAATAGATGGAATACTGTATAATTTGATTTATTAGAAAAACTGTGACAAATCACTCGGATCAACATTTTTCAGGCCAGATTTTTCGCAGCTGTAAGAAAAAATTAAAATATTTCTTTGTGTTATTAAAAAAAAATGTTTTGAATTTGAATTATTGATCACGGTTCAAAAGTCACTTCTAGGTAAATTCAGCAAATATTCTAATCTTTTTATTTTTGAAAAAAAAAACTTTAAGTTATTTAATATCTTTGTCAGTCTTGTCAGATGTTTTTTTTTGTTTTTTCTAAAATAAAAGGATTACAATATTTTATTTATTTACCTGGAAGTGATTTTTGAATCGGAATCAATAACTCATATTCAAAAATTCAATTTAAAAAATATTGATTCGGGTTATTTGTCGTAGTCTTTGTAATAAATCAAATTACATTGTATTCCATCTATTTTCAAAGAAATATATAAAATATTTCTAATATTTCAATATAAAAAATAAATAAATAATAACATCTTATGTTTAAAAAAAATTAGAACCAGGAATTTAATTTCTGGTTTCGCAAACCAGAATTTTTTTTCCTAGTTTCAGAATGCCTAGAACCAGAAACCTTCTTTACGGAGAGTTTGTATGAAACCGGCAATTTAATCTCTGATTTGGACAGATTTCAAAATTGCTTAGCTTTGGGGATAGATATTTATTAATTTTGGATATTAATAAAAATTTCAGCTAATGTTGCAAGGACGTACAAGAAGAGATAAATAGATAATAGAAGCTCAAATAGGAAAAAAGAAAGATGAACCTTCTTTGACTGATCATCAGACTCCGTTCTCTGGCGCTTGTTGCTTTGCTTTCCTGGCGGAACCTTCTTTGACTGATCGTCGTAATCCATTCTCTGGCTTGGAAGAACCTTCTCTGACTGATAGCTAGACTCCACTCTCTGGCGCTCGTCGTCGCTTTCTCTTCTTGACAAAACCTGAGGATACAATCTTCTGAGAAGAGAGATTTTTCAAATCACTCCAAAGTCGATTCCACAATATGAAATTCCATTTCAAGGGTTAACTATGTATAATAATTATTGAGCCCAATATGCCAGCGAGAAAATCGTTTCAATCCGGGCCCACTAATTATAGCCTTTACACCAATTTTTTTTATAAACCATAATTAGAAAATTGATTTTTACTAAACCAACATTATATATTTTTTTACAATAACCACAAAGATCGAACAGCCAATTCGGTCCCATATTTTTGTTTTTTTGAGACCGAATTGACTATTCGGTCCCCACTTTTTTTTTTGCATATTTTCGTGGACGCAGCCACATAAAATTAGAGAAAAGGCTGGACCAAATAGCCAATTCGGTCCCTTGTGGTTTCAGATTTTTTGTGGCCGCATGTTGGAAAAATTGTGATTTAGGTTTTTGTTTAGTGTAATTTAGGTTGTTGTACTGTAATTATTAATTGTATAATTTTTTAGTTTGCATGTAAAATAATTTACCGACATTTTTATTAGTATCCAACATAAAATACAAATTATCAAATTTAAAATACATATATTGAACAATCATAGATAATTTCAATGATCTTTGAATAATAAATGAAACTGTAATCCATTAAAAAAATAAGCAAACGCACACAATAATTAGTAAATGTATTTTAAAGTTATCAATGTTTAGAGAGCATGGGCTCGTCATCAATGTTTTGGCAATGAAACATCGATGCACTTCTGCTGTTGTTAAGTCGGGCATAAAGCATCAGTGTGTTATCAGTGATTTTGCACGGAAGCATCGTTTTTTTTTTTTTACTTTAAACAACCATAACTTTAGCCAGGAAAGTCAAATTTGTGCGTATGATCCCAATTCGGAAGGGGGACAAGACAGATCTGGATTTTGCCTCGTGGATCATCCCCGGTAATTCGACGGAATCAGAATTGCAAAAAAAGTCGTTTAGTGCCTCAAAAATTCAGTTCAAGTTTTCTATCAACGGTAGACATACAACGACCAGTATTTTATTTAGTATAATTTAGGTTTTTGTAGTGTAATTATTAATTGTGAATGATTTTTTTAGTGTAATTTAAGTTTATGTAATGTAACTATTAATTGTAGAATTATTTAGTTTGCAAGTAATTTAACTCTTTGCATATAGTATTAATCAATTGTTGAATGATTTAATGTTTTTAGTGTAATTTAGACATTTGTAGTGTAACTATAGAATAATGTTGAGTAATAGAATGAATGTTAATATTTAATTGGATTTGCATGTTAATATATTTTTGGAGGAAGAAGAAGGGTACTTAAAAAAAAAAATACATCGGACCGAAATGCCAATTCGGTCCCAGCTGAAAAAAAAAAAAATACATGGGACCGAATTGGCATTTCGGTCCCAAAAAAAATTCGCATTTACACCAGCAGCTGCACCGTATAGTGAAAAAATATGTGAAATAAGTGGGGACCGAATAGTTAAATCGGTCCAAAAAAAAATGCGAGACCAAATTGGATTTTCGGTCTCTTTGTTGATGTTTTTGTAAAAAATAAAAATAATCATGTTGGTTTGATAAAAATCAATTTCTTAATTATGGTTTATAAAAAAAAGATTCCCTTTACACAGCCAATTCTCAGCGAGCAGAAACAAATTTCTAAAAAATAACAAAAGGCTACGAAATTTAAGAAAAAGAAATTCGTCGGATTAAGATGTCAGCGTACATTTGACATTTTGTGAAGTTATTATTACACAAGAGCGATAAGAAATTATCATAAGTTTTTTCTATTATTAATAATATGTATTCGTATATTGCAACATAAATATATTATAAGAGAAAAAAAATATTTTAAAAAATTATTAAAAATAATAATTATTCAACAATTATGAATAATATTAAAATAGAGTGGTTCTAAATTTAAATTATAAATAAAAAGTCAAGTAGTATAATAAAATTTAATGAAAATAACGTTTTAATAGTAATTATATTATACATCTCGTATTTACCAGAGGGAAAACAAAAATTCACGTGTCGTGTAAAGGCTATAATTTAGTGGGCCCGGGCTAAAACAATTTTATGTATGTGTTTGACAATATATATAGTTAAAGATAGATTTAAGTGAAGATATAAAAAAATTAATTATTTGATTTAAGTTTTTTTTAATGTAATTTGAATTTTTTTTATATAATATAAAATGATAAGTATTTAGTTAAATGATCATAAAATTCTCAGTTAGTAAATAGTTGACTCCATAAGAAAACAAAAAAGTTATTTAATTAAATTATATATGTTTAGTATGATGAAATGGGGTAGTTATTATTTAGCAGTAATTTTTTTATTGCACCAAAAACAAAAAAAATAATATGTAAACATAAAAAAATGAGGGAAATATATTCGACAGGTCAGGTACATAGTCAAATATATGTTTCTAACTGTGTGAAGAAAAATTAGTAAATTACTAATGCAGGTCATATAAAAGTAAAAATTAAAAGAACAACTTATGGAACGTGTCGTACAAGCTGAAATTATAGTACGTATCAATTGAAGCAGTACATAACACCAAAAAGTATACAAGTTCAAATAAAATGTTATAAGAAGCAAGCCAACTATAATTAATAAATAAATGAACTCACCAATTATTATTGATTATTTCTACAGAGGGAATATGTTTTATTTTCCATTGGTCTTCTCCTTCCAGCCTTGATTTGAACTCATTCGAACAATGTATAATTAACTCTTGAAGGTTGACTAGATATTGCAAGTCAGGAACTATCTTCATCATCGAGTAACCCCACAGCTCGAGTTGGTTGAGCATGGGCATAGCACCCTCCTCTATTTTCCATTCCTCCAAATAACGTACATCAAGTCTCAATTGTTGCAAGCGACCAAAACCTCCCCTGGAGCAGATCATTTGTTTCCCATCAGCTGCTTGCATGGATGCATTATATATACGGAGTACCTTGAGGTTTGGCAACTTCTCTAGTTGGGGCATCGGGTCTTCCTCTAAAGCAAACAACCCACCCCATGAAGTAAGTGATAGCTTAACAAGATGTGGTGGGAACAGGGTACAATCATCAACTTCTTTCCTGGGCCATTTGCACATCACTAGGCTAAATGAGTGCAAATTGTTGTGGTTTCTGAATGCAGAAATGCAATCTGGAAATGTCATTTGCACGTTGCGGGTCATTTCTAAATGCAGAGAACCCAGATGATTTAGGTTGCTTAACAACATGATCAATGGTTCCCCTGCAACATCTTCAGGTATAACAATCCCCAACTTACGAATATTGGGAAAGTTAGGTAGCTCTGCAACCCAGCCTTGCCTGGCTCTCACTCCTTTTAAGGTCAGTAAACTTTGCAAATCTGCTGCTGATGGTGGTCCCTCTGGAGCTACTTGACATAAAAAACAGCAGGTGAACTTGATATGCCTCAACTGTTTATTACCCCAAAAGGACTGAGGAAACTTGTGTGCCCCGATTTGTTTTTTACAAAACCATGTACACACCGTTTGAAGATTCTTCATATAAGTTAAAGGAGATCTTTTAAAAAACCTACAAGGGGGATGCTTGCGGCAATACGAAGTCGAATAAGTAGTACATTGAAACGCGAAGTACTTCAAGCCCTTCAACTTCAAATAGTTTGTCTCATGTAAAGGTTTGTTTTCTTCTTTGGTAATGTGTAAAACTCGTAGCGCTCTAAACCTATTGAAATCTGGTTCATCTGCGAAACTTATCAAAGAGCGAAGGTTTGTGGAAGCTTGTTCTATCATCTTATCACCGTGAAGTGCAGCACGACGTGCACTTGTTCTACAACTCAAGTTGGTGTCATTCTTCAAGACCACCATCAGAAAATTATTCTCCTTGGCCTTTCGTATGGCCAGGTCCCGTAGGAGATCATGGGTATGACAATACTTGATTTTACCTATCCAAGATCTCCTTGAGAGTTGCACCATGCACCTGTTAGTTACCACGAAAGTTGAATTGAATTGGATCATTCATTTAATTAAATCCTAATTGCAGAAATTAAATTGAACTTATGCAGCGAATAATTCTGTTAATATTAGTTCTTTCTTTTATTGTTAATAATAGTTTTTATTGACCATAATTATAATTTATTGACTTACTTTTCGTTAGTGATAATTCCTAAGAATCATCCGAAATTTTTAAATATACCATACTTTCAAAAAAAAAACCAAACAACCACAACTTCTGAAAATTTCGATTTTTGACATGGCCGCATCCCCTAGGTGCGGCCACCTCTTTTCGGGCCGCATCTAGGGGATGCAGCCACCCTTTTTTTTTCCATTCAAATTGAACTGCACGAAGAAGAGAAAAAAGCCAAAAAAAAAAAAAAAAAAAGGTGGCCGCATCCCCTAGATGCGGCCCGCAGAAAAGTGGCCGCATTTTGGGAATGCGGCTATGTCAAAATTCGAAATTTTGAGAGAAAGTGATGGTTTGGTTTTTTTTTTTTTTGTATAATGGTATATTTAAAAATTTCGGAAGAATCATATTCGATCGTTACATGATTCGGAAATTGCAATTAGACATTTTCATTTAAATTATACCTTCGCTAAGTTTTTGACTGGATATTATTAATTTAGAAAATTTAATTTTGTAATTTAATTCAAGGTACAATAAGATCATCATCTTTGGAAAGAAATCGATTAATATTGTGCCTAAAAAAAACTGATGTTAAATAAAGAGCAATAAAAGCAGTGTTGTAATGTTGTAAATTTTGTAGTTTAGAATATAATATTAAAAAATTAAATAATTATTACCTTGTAATTAAGTTATATTTTATTTAAAGGTTGTAAATTTATCTTTAAACATCAAAACAGTTTGAAGGATTTCATTGATGGAAAAGAAGAATGAAATTACTAGTAAATATTTACTAATTGGATTCTTTGTAATAAAAATAAATTTCGGGCTATCGGAAAAAATCTTCCAGGGACATCGGTGAAGAATAGCCATGAAATAAGCTAATACAATCTATGAAAGGATAAAAATAGCCATTAAACTCCCAAGATTACTTCCACTTTTGGTATTTAATTGATTTTAGATTTCAAGGGTTTTCTTTAAAGGGGAATTGAAATCTGACTTCTAAATGGATATTCTCTAGATTAATTAACTAAAAAGAAAAATTAGTACTCACCGCTGTACAGAGAAAAAAAATACTAATTGAAGTATGACATAATAGTAAAAATTTGACTTATGTCAAAACAAGAAATTAAATAAGTTTGAATTTACTATGTTATAAATTAATTATAACGTTTGATATACTTAAAAAAAAAAGGGCTGGAATCTCAAAGAATTATTAGAACTGGGATAGGAAGATTACAAGAAAAATAAAAGAATCACAAAAACTAATTCAAAAATAAAGCAATTTTAAAATGAATTAAACTTCTGGAACTTAGAAAATAAAAAAAAAGTTTGAAAATATTAAAACAAAATTAAGAAAATAGAAATCATTAGTAACATGGGGAATCTTGTTTAAGAGCGACAATTAAGCTCGTCGGAGATTATTGTGAGAGCGGTAATTTAAAATTTTAATTTGGTTAAAGGAATTTGATTGAACACCTTATGATTATTGTTATTAATTGCAAAATGGAAGGGATTTAATCATTTCACAACATTAAAAAATTTTGGGGGTGAATATGTTCATTGAAATATGGTCCTTGTACCATTAAAGGATTAGGAGTTGGCTACGGTGCTACATGTAGCATAGAGGATTTTGTGCAACGACTCAATATTTAAGTTTTCAAAATCTTAATGGTCGATCTGAACCGTTCAACATGATCTCCATATGAATATGTACTTGCAAACCAAATTTTACATTTTTTAGAAATTTTTTACTATTTATTTAGATATGTAGAAAATCACTTGATTGGAATGGTACAGAATTTTCAGATCATTGGTGACATGAGAAAAAAAGAAATATAAAGCATGAACGTGAAGTAAAACATTCGCTTTACTTCACGTTCATATCTTCAATTTTAAAGTTCAAAACGTCGATCCAAACCGTTCAAGTTGATCTCCATACTAAATTGTGCTTGGAGACCAAATTTTATATTTTTTGGAAATTTTTTACTATTTCTTTAGAATTTTTGAAAATCACTGTTTTTGATGGTCTAGAATTTTCTGAAAAGCAGTGATTTTCAAAAATTCTAAAGAAATAGTAAAAAATTTCCAAAAAATATAAAATTTGGTCTCCAAGCACAATTTAGTATGGAGATCAACTTGAACGGTTTGGATCGACGTTTTGAACTTTAAAATTGAAGATATAAACGTGAAGTAAAACATTCGCTTTACTTCGCGAAGCACCGTAGCCCAACTCTATATATATATATATATAGAGAGAGAGAGAGAGAGAGAGGGGATCCACTTACATCTTTTTTTAGTGACACCAAATTATACCCTATATTTTTAAAATTCAAATAGTCGATCCAAACTATTCAACATGGTGAATATATTAAAATGTGCTTACAGATCAAATTTTACATTTTTTTTGAATTTTTTTAATATTTATTAAGATGGATACAAAAATTCAATGGTCTGAAAATAACGATTTTGTAAAATACTTAATAAATAGTAAAAAAATTGAAAAAAAAATGCAAAATTTGATCTACAATCACATTTTAATATATCAATCATGTTAAATAGTTTGGATCGACTATTTATAATTTAAAAACTTTGAAAATGTAGAGTGTAATTCGGTGTCACCAAAAAATGGTGTCAGTGGATCCCTCCTCATCAGTGGCGAGGCCAAAATTTGAGTTAGGGGTAGGCAGAAATCAAATTCATTTTTTTTAAACGGGTTCGGGTTCAAAACACTTTCTAAATTACAAATGACATATTGGTACATATTCTAAATTACAGATTCTTATTTGTATTTGTATTGCCCAAATGAAGCTAAAATATTCTCTATTCTTATTTGTATTTGTATCTTATTACAGATTCTTATTTGTCAGCTAGTCTAATAGTAGAGAGTAGACAATAACAATCTTGGGAAAAAGTAAAACAATTATAGGAAAAAGTAAACAAAATTCTAATAGAAAGGCGGAGGTTTTTTTTGGGACTGATATTCTCTCTGGGCTGAATTATAGTATATTAGTATGGAAATAAGATTATTTTCCAGGAGTATACAAACCCAACAAAAGAATTTGATTCAAAAAAAAAAAAAAAACATAGGGGTAGGCAAATGCCTACCGCTGTACAGTGCTAGCCTCGCCACTGCTCCTCATACATATAGATATATAGAGAGAGAGAGAGTTGGGCTACGATGCTATGCGTATATAGTGTCGTTCTGTGCTATACGTTTTTTAACCATCTGATAAACTTTTAGATCAGTGCAAGAAAAAGTCCCTCCGTTAGTTTTTTTTTTTTTTTAAAAATTGGAAGTCCCTCTGTTAGTACTTTTTCCTCAAATTAAAAACAGAGAGACCAGTCCTTCACCGCCAGCTACTCGGCACCCCGCTCTCAAGTCCCCTTGTGTCCCTTGCTTCCTGTCCGTCGATTCCATCCCTCACCACTATCGCTCGCCCCACCCTGCTAGCCGCTCTTCTCCCTCTAGACAAATTCCTAACTTGTACCAACGACTCCAAAAAGACTTGTTCAGAAAAATTTGAGAGATAGGGAATCAGATAGAGAAATGAGTTCTTGCCTGATCCAAGAAGATCAAGATAAATCTTGATTCAAGTATAGTGACGATAGCTTTAGAACAAATGAGAACAAATGAGAGATCGTGATCAGAGACTTTTCATTATTTTTCTTCTATTTCATAGAACTTGTTGATTCAAACCAAGAGAGAATGCTAACGGAGAGTCCGTAGTACACTTTTTTAATGTTTTATGTCTCAGTTAGACCCATCCAGACAGGGGCGGAAGATAGTGCATTTGAAAAGTGGCTGAGTAAACCCTAACATTCCAAACTTTTTTAACTAGCATTTACAAATTTTACTAAAGTTTATATTTTGAATGCTTCAGCCACCCCTGTTATGATACAGAAAATTTAAAGAGTTCATATGTAAAAGTAACATCAATTTTTAATTGGTTTGGGATGGTTTCATGTGACCCGTGACCAAAGTCAAAAGTTGTTTAATATTATATAATATAGTCTATCATTCGTTTTGGGATGGTTTTGCCAGATCCATCAAAGTGATTTAATATTATAATATAGAAAGTCACAAGTTAAAATTGGAAAAAGACAACATGCACTCGGAACCGAAAAAACAATAAATTATTGTTAGTTTAGAAGAACAAAAAAAGCTTTTCTAAAAATAGAAAGCAAAGAAAGTAGTTTCTCCGGTTAGAAAAAAAAAAATCAAAATAAGAACGATAAAATTAACGCTCTATTAATAATCATTCTATATATTTCGAAAATAGTAAATTAATTTCTGAAGTTAAAAAATTTCAAAAGAAGAAAGATAAAATTAGTGTTCTCATTTACGGGTTTTCTATATATTTCGACGTCTATATGCTTAATTAAAATTTTAGCTCAGATGAGATTATTGTCGAATTTTATCTTTTAGCAAAGCGTAGGTCTAAATTAAAAAAAATATAAAAAAAATATGATGTTTGAATATACTATGTTTTTTTTTTTGTTAAACATGTCATTTATTGGTGTTTGTTAATTATTGTAAGTTTTCTAAAATCAAATAGTGAAAAATCATATTATTTTAGTCAGTTAGCCTCCCCTATACTCAAAGTTGTGTTCCGCCCCTGCATCCAGAGATCTAGTTTTGCACGAATCTCAAAGTCAATCTGACAGTTGAAAAGTCTTAGCACAACACGACACTATATATGCATACCACTATAGCCTAACTCTCTCTTTCTCTCTCTCTATATATATATAGAGAGAGAGAGAGGAGGGTTAAAATGCACTATCTTTTTGTGCTCCTAATGTGCACCCTCACCTCATATTTTCATTTTCAAAGTTTAAATAGTTGATTCGAACCTTCCAACGTATTCTTCATATTAAAATGTGTTTGGAGATCAAATTTTACATTTTTTGGAAAAATTTTACTATTTTTCAGAATTTTTGAAAATCATCACTTTTCTGAATTTTTTTTATTATTGTTTAGTTTAATCAAAAATTCTGAAAAAAATACTAAAAATTTCAAAAAATATAAAATTTGGTCTCCAAGCACATTTTAATATGAAGAACACGTTGGAAGGTTCGAATCAACTATTTGAACTTTGAAAATGAAAATATATGAGGTGAGGGTGCACATTAGGAGCACAAAAAGATGGTGCATTTTAACCCTCCTCATATATATAGAGAGAGAGACAGAGAGAGAGAGAGAGATGGTCTACGGTACATTGCAATATATAGCCTTCCTTGTACATTGCACTATAAATCACGTTATTCAAAGTTCAAATAACCGATTCAAACCATTCATCTTGTTGTCCATATTAATATGTGTTTGGAGACCAAATTTTACATTTTTTTGGAATTTTTTTACTATTTTTTTAGATTTATTGAAAATCGCTATTTTTTATGGTCCAGATTTGTCTGAAAACAACGATTTTCAATAAATCTAAAAACATAGTAAAAAAAATTCCAAAAAATGTAAAATTTGGTCTTCAAACACATTAATATGGACAATAAGATGAAGAGTTTGGATCGGTTATTTGGACTTTGAATCACGTAATTTATAGTGCAATGTACCATAACCCATCTCTCTCTCTCTCTTTTGAAAATCTTCGCAGAAGTTGCGAAGTCGTGAGGGGGAATCGAACTCTCGACCTTTGCGTACAACAACTCTAGGACTTTTTCCTAGCCAATTGTGCTACCTCCCCTTTCTCCTCTCTCTCTCTCTCTCTATATATATATATATATATATATATATATATATAGAGAGAGAGAGAGAGAGAGAGAGAGTTAGGCTTGGGTGCTATGGATAGCATAGTGGCCTCTATGCTACGGCTCAATATTCGAGTTTTCAAAATCCAAACGGTCGATCCGAACCGTTCATCTTATTCTCCATATTAATATCTGCTTGGAGACCAAATTTTACATTTTTCTGAATTTTTTTACTATTTATTAAGTATTTTACAAAATTGTTGATCCAACGGTAGCTGCACAAAACAGTAAAACCGTTGGATTAGCAATTTTCAAAGTGGCTTAATAAATAGTAAAAAAATTCAGAAAATTATAAAATTTGGTCTCCAAGCAGATATTAATATGGAGAATAAGATGAATGGTTCGGATCGACCGTTTGGATTTTGAAAACTCGAATATTGAGCCGTAGCATAGAGGCCACTATGTTATCCATAGCACCCAAGCCTAACTCTCTCTCTCTCTCTCTCTCTCTCTCTATATATATATATATATATATATATATATATATAGAGAGAGAGAGAGAGAGAGAGAGGGGAGAAAGGGGAGGTAGCACAATTGGCTAGGAAAAAGTCCTAGAGTTGTTGTACCCAAAGGTCGAGAGTTCAATTCCCCCTCACGACTTCGCAACTTCTGCGAAGATTTTCAAGAGAGAGAGAGAGAGAGAGAGAGAGAGAGATGGGTTATGGTACATTGCACTATAAATTACGTGATTCAAAGTCCAAATAACCGATCCAAACTCTTCATCTTATTGTCCATATTAATATGTGTTTGGAGACCAAATTTTACATTTTTTGGAATTTTTTTTACTATGTTTTTAGATTTATTGAAAATCGTTGTTTTCAGACAAATCTGGACCATAAAAAATAGCGATTTTCAATAAATCTAAAAAAATAGTAAAAAAATTCCAAAAAAATGTAAAATTTGGTCTCCAAACACATATTAATATGTTTTCGGTAGCACTTCGGCCGAAGTACTACCGGTCCAAATTTCAAATTTAAAAAGTCGATCTGAACTGTTCATCTTGTTCTCCATATTAATATGTGCTAGGAGACCAAATTTTATATTTTTCTGAATTTTTTTACTATATATTAAGTCACTTTGAAAATCGCTGATCCAATGGTGGCTTAACAAAACAGTGCTACTGTTGGATCAGCGATTTTCAAAGTGGCTTAATAAATAGTAAAAAAATTCAGAAAAATGTAAAATTTGGTCTCCAAGCACATATTAATATGGAGAACAAGATGAATGGTTCAGATCGACTTTTTGGATTATGAAATTTTAAATTTGGACCGGTAGCACTTCGGTCCATATGCTACCGAAACCATATTAGTCAATCTCTCTCTCTATATATATATTTATATATCGAATTTTTATTTGATATTACTGTGATTAACTAACTCGTGAATTTATTGATATGCTTTTCAAAGCATTATTATAAATAAGAGGATATTGTAATTGCATGTTCCTTCGGTTGCCAAATTTATAATTTACCAAAAGTAATATAGAGATAGACATGAAAATTGTTGGGCAAAATTGCATTTTCAATATCATAATGTGAATTTGATGCTTAGAATAAAAAACTATCCATGTCTATTAAAAAGAAACTGGAAAGACTATATGTACCTGCAGTTGACAAGATAATTTAATGATAATAAATATAAAGTACCTTTCCACAAGTTCCTCCAAATAGCTTTCAGCAATGTCCTCCAATGATTTTATCCCCTCTTGTCGTATAAATCCTTCTGCAATCCATAATTGAATCAGAGTTGTTGCTTTGATTTGATAGTCCTCAGGAAAAACACCAAAATACATGAAGCAAGGTTTGAGAGCAATTGGTAGATCCTCATAACTGGTGGATATAACACCCGTGAAGATGCTACCATCAGTCTGCCAATCCATTTTTTGCATCACCTCATCCCATGTAATGTGATCAGGATTTTTTCTTGATAAGATTCCGCCAACAACTACCAATGCTAGAGGCCATCCATTACATTTTTTTGGTAAATTGAGTTACTATGGGAAGTACTTCATTGGGACATTCTTTGGCAAAACGATTAGGAAAAACCTTCTTCAGTAATAGATGTTTGCTTTCATCTTCATTTAAGGGCTCTATCTTGTGTGGGATAGATATAATGTCGGCCTCTTCAGCGAGGTTAATGAACCTGATATTAATCAATACACAAATCAGAAGAAGCATATTTTATGAGAAGGAATCACTTGGCAATGGTTATTTTGACAATCTTAACAATAGTTAATTCTTTTTTTATAAAAATGATGCCAAATTGAAAATTTTAAAGATAAATTTATAGATATATTAATTAAGGGACATATAGATAGTCTAACAACCATATTTTATGTAATTCAAATTATTGTTTGAAAATACATCGATCAAGGGCCGTTAATTTCATACCATGACATTTTAAGTTATTTGATTTATGGTAGAACATACATCAAATCTTATCATATTTATATGTATTATAGGTGGATAATATAGATCATGTCATTCTTATTGGATTTCAAATTTAAGATTGTCAATATAAAGAATTGTTAAATCTTCCCTTGAGTAATTAATGTAACACTATTTTTTTTTTACAATAAAAGAAATGCAAACAAACCTGGTAGTAATTAATACTCGACTTCCATTATTAGCATTAGGAAGAGCAGCTTGAAGTTGGGTCCAAATATTATTGCTTGACCATAAATCATCCAATACAACTAGATATTTTTTCTCTCTCAAGGAGTTGTTAAGCTCTATAAGGAAATAATCTTCTCTCTTATTCTGCCTCTCCGAGTCATCTACCTTTCGAATCTTCTCTAGCATCGTCATCAAAATATCAATTAGCTTGTATTGTTGTGAAATAGTTAACCACATGGAAATGCCAAAGTGACGTTTAACTTCATCACTGTAAAATGCATCAAATAAATTAATTAGATGATTTGTATACAACATACTTATACATACAAGTTGGAAATAAACACAAATTAAGATTTTACCAAACTACAAAGCTTTCAACACTGATAGTTAAATAATTAAATTTATTGTTTTACAATAGTTATAATTATTGAATTGTTTAATATTAAAAAAGAGAGCATGTTAGAAGTAATATCACACATTTAATTTGCGACGATTTGTCCCTCCCTATACAATTATTTTTATAGTAAACAACCATTTTAGTTTATAACATTATTCTCTTCAGGGAAAAAGTTACCAAATTAAAAATTAAACTATTTATCATATGACACATGTTTTAAAACAATGAATTTGCTATGTTATTCAGCAGTAGTTACCTTTTGTACGCCTCTTTTGCAAGTGTAGTTTTTCCTGATCCACCGGCCCCAACAATTGAGATCACAGCTCGCCTTGTATCTTTTGGATCAATGAGTTGGTTGACAATTGTTTTCTTTTCTTTGTCGAAGCCGACAACCTCCATTTCATCTATGTCAGGATTAAAGAACGGCCTTATAGGCTGCTCGACAGAGGCCCCACTACTAGCTTCTTCAAGATCTAATCCGTACTTTTCTTTGTTATCTTTGATTTCACTGAGCCTCTTCTGTATGTTGTCGATCTCACTACCAACTTTGTGTTCGGAAATTAGTTTCATGGGCATCTTGCCTATCCTTTTGAGTTTGTTGCAAAGGCCTTCCCGTTTACCTCCTCCAACCTCAACCAAAAACTTCTCCAATACATCTTCAATTAAATACCCAGCCTCCTGAATCTCATTCACCCATGTTTTTACCCTTTCATTTTTGTGGTGTTTTGCGTCTGCATCTTTCAAGAAAGATTGGATCCAAGTGAGGTCGCGTTGAACCTGCTCGACCTTGGCACGTACCCCATAGAGAAAGAGTGCTTCCTGAACAACCGCATCGGCCAGCTTGCCAAGAACAAGGTTCACGATAGTCTCAGCCATCTTTTTAATTTGTAAAAAACGGTTACTGAGTAGTTAACGATAAAGGTTATTGAGTAGTTAACGATAGTGTGGCCTTTAAGTATGACAATAGAGTATATATAGGTATGAGAGCAAAAGAATGAGTAATTATCGTTCATTACTCAGTATGCTTTTTATACTTATTAAAGAGATTGATTCTTTTCTTAGGTGGTTCCATGTTGATATCTCTTTTTATACAAATTAAAGAGATTGATTCTTTTTTTTCTTTTTATATATTTCCCTATCAACCTTTATATCCTATGTCTTATTTTCTTTCTTTAATTTGTTTTTGGCACATAATTGGTAGATAAGTGATCTGTGTTGGGTAAAGAATCAATCTTTCATGCATTAGTGTTTCTAATACATTAAAAAAAGTATCAACCTTTTACAGATATCCAAAACACACCTCTACATGCTATGAATATTATTTTTTATTTGCACATACTATGAACAGAAGGAAGCAACGCATGCTTAATTGCAACACGCCATGATCTTGATTAATTCAATTTGAATCCACATTAGAGTTTTTAACAAAAACATCACTTGTCACAAGTTTTATTAAAATGTATATCTTTAATTAAATCAGTGGAAGAGTTAGTTGTTACAAGCTCGGCCCAAAAAAAAAAGAATCTAAATTACGATACATAATGCATTTAGGAAATTTCAGTATTTCACAATATTTGAATAGATGACTCTAGAATGACTTGGGAATTTATAAAAACAATAGTTTACGATACTGAATGCATTCATAAAATATGTATAGAGTATTGCTAAATTTTTAAAAACAAAGATATATTATTAATTGTTAACATTTATTTAAAATGGAGATGGAACAAAAATGATTCAGCAGACCTGAATTCTTCACTCGGTTCAAATTTGATTAAACTCAGAATTTCTATTATATTGCTACCGAATACATACAAAATATTTTAAGGACTAGGTTCCTCCACAAATATTATTTTTTTGTTATAGACGACATAATTTGTAATTCCTTTATTATATAATAATAATGATATTTGAATTTATTTATGTTATCCTTTCTTTTTCTTTATGTGAAAGGCATCGCCTGCCTTTACCTTTATTTTCAAGTGCTACAAGGGAACCTTCAACATGCACCACTTATATTAATTAGCTTCCATTTAGGTTCACTATGGAAACTTTTTTCTATTGTCTGGGAATCAAATTTTAGAGATAAGGAATAAATCATGAATAGACTTAAGCAACCTCTTCATATTGGTAAAGCCAATCAATCGATCTCTTGTTCGTGAAGCTAATTTTTTTTTCCTTTTTTTTATGTTGGGGAATCTCTCTTTCTTTCCCTTCTTTATTTCCTCTTTTTCTTCAAGTGGATCCACTGTTATGCTGATTTAAACCGTCGGGGACTTGAGTGTGAAAGAATTAAAGAACAGAAGGTCTAATTTGCAATATTACTGGGATTAAACTAGACCTTTGGTTAAAGTGTAAACAAGATTTAGATACCATCTAATTAGAAGAGGAAAAATATTGGATTCATGCATACATCTAGATAAAAATAGTTAAAGGAGGGAGATAACAATACCAAATATTATCATACAATTGCCTCTCATAGATCAAAGAAAAACCAAATCACTCAACTAGACTGAAACTAGATTTCATGGTGGTGGAACAGGGGAACCTATCTGTTTCACGGTGCAAAGCTCCCCATCACTTTCTCAGGTTCTTGTGTTGTAAATTATAGCTTCAATCAATGTGAGTTATATATGAACATATTTTTTTTTATTATCTTAGTTATGAAGTTTTAATTCTGATTCTCAATTAAAATGAACTAATTATTTTATGTTGCCATATATCTATCAATTGGAGAACCGGAGAACAGACATATTTAGATGAGATGACTCGCTCAGACTTGGATGAGTAGCTAGCTCGGTCCATGTTGCCTTAGATGATGCAGAAAAATATCAGCACATTGCTCTGGTACCCGGCCACAGGATACAAGATCTCCAATGCATATGTAAGTATAAATTTGATAAAATTAGATAAAATTTTCTTTTGGATATGTAAGTAACTAAAAATGTAGTCGGACATCCACACATATCTCGAATAAATATATGCGCATCGATCCCATCTTGCTCTATTTGACATTTTCAGGTATTTCAAGTAAGAGAGGATTTTTTAAAAAGAAACCTTCTAAGATAATTTATTGAACACTGCACATGGAGTGGTTAGAATCAGTGTTGCAAATAACGGTATGAGATTATTGGACGGACCGGATACCGCAAAGCGATAATCAGTAATTTGTCCAATTATTCAGAATTATACGGACAATTTAACATTTTAACGAAATTTATGTATATAATATCATAATTTATAAAATAATTTATTTAACTCATTAAACTTATCAAATAAACTTAATTTAACTTAGTTCTATTATTATAATATGACACTATGCTTATTTTTTCTTACCGTGTAAGCACTTTACATGTGTAAGTAACACATTTATTTAATGAAAAACAATTCAAGAATTAAACTTTTACAAATACTAATAACATATTATTTGAAAGAAATCAAACATTCCAATATAAAATCACTAAATTTAGTTTATAATAACAACTTAGTTTCATCAATGAACATATTGTGCTAATTGAAAAAATTATATCAGTAAGTAAGAAAAATATATGGTATATAAATAACAGAAGAATTAATCAATTTCAAAGAAAATAAGAAGAAAAAATATATATATAAAATATTGGATGTATGTCTAAGCACAAATAAAACTATAATATACACTGGAATAAATTGAAATAAACAGGAATAAATGGACGATTAAAAAGTAAAATGGCCAATTAAGTGGAAAAAACGGCCAATTAATTATTTTCATCCACAAACAGGCACCGCCGTTAACGATTAAACGACTGTTAAGATCGTTTTTTACAGCACTGGTTAGAAGAGGATGAGAGGATCCGCCACGATCTTGCTTTATTTGACATTTCAAAAATAATACAATAAGTAATTTTTTTTGTGCAATCTGGATATATTCTATTCAAATGAAGACTAACATTACTCAAAAATACAAATGTGCAAATTTTAAAATTTTGAATCCAATGCACACACTACAGATATATAAGAATTTAGATTATGTATTTAAATTAAATTAATCAAGGATTTATTTTGTAAAATAGACAACGGAACCACATGACATGTTAATCTTATTCTTTCTTTTTCTTTATGTGAAAGGCATCGCATGCCTTTGTCTTTATTTTTAAGTGCTAGAAGGGTTCCACCACTTATATTAGCTTCCATTTGGGTTCACTAGAGAAACTTTTTTCTATTATGTCTGGGAATCAAATTTTAGAGATAAGGAATAAATCATGAATAGACTTAAGACCTCTTCATACTGGTAAAGTCAATCAATCTCTTGTTCGTGAAGCTAATTTTTATTTCCTTATTTTTTATGTTGGGGAATCTCTCTTTCTTTGCCTTCTTTATTTCCTCTTTTTCTTCAAGTGGTTCCTTCATTATTTCCTCTTTTTCTTTAAGTGGATCCACTGTTATGCTGATTTAAACTGTCGGGGACTTGAGTGTGAAAGAATTAAAGAATAGAAGGTCTAATTTGCAATATTACTAGGATTAAACTAGACCTTTGGTTAAAAAGTATAAACAGGATTTAGATACCATCTACTTAGAAGAGGAAAAATATTGGATTCATAGATCTAGATAAAAATAGTTTGAGGAAGGAGATAACAATACGAAATATTTTCATACAATTGCCTCTCATAGATCAAAGAAAAACAAAATCGATAACTCAACTAGAAATAGATGGTCAGAGCCCACCACTAACATGACCACCATACGACACCATATCTCTGATTTTTATAAGAAACTTTTAGGAATCCCTGGAGTAACATGTGCTCATTTAGATACACAATTTTGGGATGAAAGTGATAAACTAACTCCATAGTGTGGGAAAAATGGCACGGCGGAGCCGGCTCCGTCACATAATGGCATGGCACGTGTTACTGTTCCGTGTTGTGACTCACGTGTCACGTGCCGTGACCACCGCTTGATGTTTTGGTCACGGTATGACATGCGAAAGATCCGATCACAGCACGGCATGACACGTAATCACACGAGTCACGTGTAATAAGGACATTAGGTCTTAATCAAATGGTGAATCTTGAAGAAACTAACTTAAATTATGAAAAAATAGTTAAACGTGAGAAACATGACTAATTACGTTTGAACACGGCACGTAAATAGTCACAGCTTGACTCACGTGCCGTGACCACCCCTTAACATTTTGATCACGGCACGGCACGTTTTTTCCACTCTAGCTACTAACTCCCATAGAACAACAATCTTTAGAACTCTCTTTCACATTAGATGAGCTTAAAATTTCTGTCTTTGTTTGTGAACCCTGGCCCCGATGAATTTACTTTCAAATTCTACCAATATTTCTGGGAATTGATTTTATATTGTTTTTCAAGAAAAGTGACAATTGATTTTATATTGTTTTATTGGATTTGCTCTTGATTGATTGGGTATGCTTATTAATTTTGTCCTTCGATATGCACCACCTAACGAGTAATGGAGTACAACCTGATACCCACAATTAGGTTTAAAAAATAAATAAAACAATGAATGATGGAGTTATATATTAGAAAATTAAGCATACCTATTCTCTGCATTCTTTCACACCTATCGAAGGGAATCCGAATTATTTTAAAATTGAATGATATCAATATGAAGAACAAAAGGAGCAAAATTTAGTGTCCATTCATTCAACTTTAACCGAATCAATCAATGGCAAATCCAATAAAAGAAACTAAAATCAATTGACTCTTTTCCTTACAAAAAAAAACACTATATTATACAATATTTTAGATAAATAATATAAATACATTTAGTTTACTCATGTACTTTTTTGTATTAATCTATTAATTTTCCTCATGACGTATGAGAAAAATAAAAAATAAATAACAATTCAATTTTTCCAAAAGAAAAATGAATTATTTTGGATAAGTATTATGTAAATTTAAAAAAAATTAAAACATTCATGTCAACTGCAATAGTAATGTACAAATCCAATGAATTTTACAAACCAATATACATCAAATCTACCTCATTTTTTCTAGGACAACTAATGAGAAGATACCAGTGGTTGCTTCATTTTACGTAAATATGCCTTACACATGCATAACGCGCGAGTAGATAAGAAATTAACTAAAAAAACATCGTTTTAGAGAAATCTCCTTTCCAAATGAATTATTTTACCATCAACAATGTTCTTTTGCAGTTTCAACATTGGTGCCTTTGGTTGCTAAATCTATAAAGCACAAACATAAAACATAAATCAGTTGTTTAGTACTGATACTTGCATATAGTGTGCACCAAATGCAAAAATGAACCAAAAATTATATCTTAGATAAACCTATTAAAAAAGTCATCATTCAAGTGTTTGGATAATTCTAAACGTTTATCCTTTTATTACAAAAATGTTTATCAGTTTTTTAATTGTATGCATGATATGAATCAGATAATTGTGGTGCTATTTCAGATAACCGGCCTAAAATTAATAATTTATGCTTCTTTTATAGTAAATGAAACTGGGGGTCAAAAACATATAAGAACATGCTACTCAAAAACCATGTTCGCTTCAGTACCATACTGTTATGGTACAAAATCATTTGCATAGGTGCTTTTTATATTTGTAAGCTAAATCAATTGGTACTGATATTTGAATCTGCATATGCACTCGTCTCTCCCCATTAAGAGAATGCTAAGAATGGTGCATCACAATATGCTGTACTTCCAACAAGAAGAAAAATTAATATGAAGTAGAAATGGAAGTAGAGGAAGAAGTTATTCCTAAAAAAAAAAAAAACAAGGGCATCGGGACAATGTGACTGGAGATGATGTAATTCGTTGTAATGAAACTGAGGCTCTATAAACATAGGGGGTTCTAATACCTCATGTTTTATATTTTTATTTTAAATATTCAAATTGTCGATCCGAACCGCTCAACATGATATCCATACTAAATTCAGAGAACAAACAGAGAATTAGGTCATGAAGCAATCAGTAATTTTCATCAAAATTAAAGCACATCGTATATTTTATAGCAATTACTAGTTAAGTTAATATGATACATACTAGTAATGTCAAACTGGTATAATAATTTGAAATAAAATCCACATCAAGAGTACTTGCTACGGTTTTCATTTATATTTCATGGAAAGGATCTGATGGTATTAAGACGATAAATTAGGAAAATGATGGATATTTAAAATATTTAAGATTCACACCAACACTTGATGGTATTAAGACAATAACTTAAGGAAAAGGGATGGATCGATAATTAAAATAAGATTCACACCAACACTATGAACCAGCTAGAAAATAAACTAATATGTAATGTTTATCTCTAGTACAACTTCCACAACACTGAAAGCTCTTATTGTAACTGTATATAATTCCCTCAAACCCCCATTTTTCTGTGAATCTCAATTTTAGAATACAATGTTGAAACCTAAAATATTTGGGAATATATCTAAGGAATTTACACCATTAATTTTTTTAAAATTGGTTGACTAAATGCTCTAAACCGTAATTTCTTGAAATTCATAAAAAAAAAATGGGCAGTGATTTTCATGAAATCAAATTTATGGTAATATTCTGCATAAAAAATCATTTTTTTTTATATAAAGACTCAAAAAAATCTTCAAACAGTTGATTTATTATGAATTTATCAAGGTCTGGAGGTAAATAAGGGTGCAATTTGGGGAATAGCTAACAAAAATCAATAATAATTCCTGTGAGTGCAATCTGGAGCCGAAAACCTGTCACCAAACAATAAGGGTCCAACATTGCAGCGGCACAGAGAAAATTTGCGCTGGTGTCAAACACAAAATGTTTTAGACAGACTTGGTTGAAAGACTTTGAGCTACACCACATACCCTTGAATTCAAAATCCCTCAGCGCCACGGCCCATTGGATCCGCTTAAAGCTTTAGACCCTGTTTGGAGGACAACAAACCGTTCGGATGGTTGTTTTTATAGTATGAGATTGAATTATTTTTTTCCATCTTTATTCTCATTTCTTTAGAAATATGTGCGAAATAAAATATTAGGTCATACCAAACAATTTTTTTCTTATGATTTCTTGTTTTATCTCTCTCTCCTTAAGTTTTTCAAATAATATGTTGAATGCATTAATTAGAGCTCAACGTCAGAAAAATTGTTCTTGTTTTTATACTTACATCTAAATATCATAGAAATTACTATGATATAAAATTAATTTATTATTTTTTGTAATTTATAATAAAATTCGTTGAGTTTAAAATCATAATATTTTTTTGCCATTAATTTAATATCAATAAAATTTATTTACTCGGCTAATGAAGGAGACAATTTTAATTTAAAATAAAATTCGAATTAATTCAGTATAAAGTCAAGCGGTCAAAAAACGTTCAAAAAATGAATGTACTAAAATTAATTTATTAACCTTCTAATTTTGACCACTTGACTTTATACTAAATTAATTCGAATGTTTAAAAATTTCACATGTAGATGCATCACACATAAGATAGGCGGGTTTCAACCGTTCGGATTCGTCATTTGAAATCGATTTGATGAGTTTTAGAGTTAAGCTCACCAAAACTTTGGTGAGCTTAAGAGCACCCTAGTTCTACTCTATTATTATTATTATTATATCTTAATCCTTGGTAGGGTTTAGGGCTGCTAATGAGTCGAGCCGGCTCGCGAATCAATGAGTTGAGCGGCTTAATATTTCATAACGAATCGGACTCGAAACTAAAAAATGTCTAACTCGACTCGGCTCACTTTTGAAAGAAAAAAGCCCGGCTCAGCTCGACTCGCGAGCTCGCAAGTCGGCTCATATTATTACATGTTAAAAAATGATCATTTAATTATTTTAAAGAAAAGATCGAAGTGGGATAAATTACATGTTGAAAAACTCGGCTCCCCCGAGAGTTGGAAAACAGCGACGCCACCCGACAGTTGGAAAACAAGCGAGCGCTTCCTCTCCTCTCTGTTAGACCGTATCCCTTCAGCTCACCTCGCCGGCCTCTACTTCCTTCTCCTTTCGTTGCTTTGTTTCTTCGTTTTGTGCAAACAGCCTAAGTAGCTGAGATGAATCAAAGAGAGAGAGATCGACACAATTTCAATTTCTTGAGAAATTGTGGCGAATTTAGGTGGAACTGAGAACAACCAGTAAGGAAGGATATGATACAGTAACAGGTATAAAAGAGAAATTCTCCAAAATTGTTATTATTTTTCATAAAATGAATCCATAGGAACAAAGGCCTTATATAGGCGAAATGAATACAACACAAATTAGTTAAAATGACTAACTAAATTGTTCAATTGCATAACAGAAACAGAAAGAAAATCAGCCAGTTGGCGTAACTGTCAGAAACTGGCATAACAACACCTCGCGACACTGAAGGCTATTGTTCTCCTGCTTGTGGGACCCCCTTGTCAGGAAGCGATAACTCCAGTGCTTTAAATGGTCGGGGCCCAGTCGCTGACAGCGATGTGGCTTTTGATTTCCGCCTGCCCTATGTCTCTGACCGCATTGCCCTTTTTATTCAAATTCCCTCCTTCCTCACTTGCTTCAACGGACACTCCCAATTCACAGCTAGCTCGTTGCATTTTGTCCAGAAACGGACACCACCCGTATGGCCGTAAGTGAAACTGATGATACAAATCATATGTCAAGGTGCATACAAATCATATGTCATGGTTTTATTATATACTGGTACATGGGCAGTAAAAACCAGTGTATCGGATTATGTTGTAAACATCTTAAATTATGTATATGTAATGTAATCAGCCTTGAATCTGCTATTTTTACCCTTCTGTTTTAAGCAGATAAAAAAATTAAAATCCCTCCATGTACCAATATTTTTTTTTTTTTTTTTTTTGCTTAATGATTAAGCTGCCCATATGACAGTGTAATGTGTATTTTTTTAATAGTGCTTGCATACATAAGAGTTTTGGTACCTAATAGATTATATAATTGTGAAATACTATTGTACCCAAAAACATAATCATATCAAGATGCATACACTTATACGACATAGTCCTGTTATGTGTGTTTACCAAATTTACACACAGAAAATAGATACTGTACTCATTCAATTTCCCTTTATTGCCCTGAAGCAATTTATCAGGATATTATCCTATAAATGGAAATGGATACTGTAGCCCCTCTCCAAAAATATAATGTTCCAATAATTTTATTGATGATACTCTCTTGACTCTTTCCAAATTTTCAGGCCAAATAAAAACTGCCGTCTCTTCTACGGTGAACCCTCATCTAGCATCTTTATTGGACTCAACCGTCACATACATATGTTTCAGTTTGACAAATTTCAAAGGTAATCGGAATTACTATTTCTTATTTTAAGTAGAAAGAATACTTTTAGTAATTCATTGCTATCTTAACTTTTCCTTATTTGTTCTCTTATTTTTTCCAATTCGAGGAAACTAGTCAATTGTAATGGTTTGCATACTTGCAACTAATAAACAAACTCAATTGAGTAATATCTAGATGCTAAAGTTTTGTGTCAGAGTTCTTTTAGTTTTCAAAGAAATTGAATATTGCTTTACTAACCTAGATTTCCAATAGGGATTTGATTCAATTTTAGTATATTTTTGGTTCAATTAGTTCTGTGCTAATTTAGAGTCAATTTGCATAATTTGGGTTGCAACATGTTCCAGTTCCAAACCCCTCCCCCCTACAAGTATTGAGCAGTGAGATAGAAGCAATAGCACACTTGAAATTAAGAGATTTGTGCGATATATGGCAAATGTAATTAATAGTTTGATCCTCTGCATGAATAATATACATAAACCAATCAATTAAACTAATATATTTGAATATTTTTGGTAGTTGTATAAAAAAAAAAAAAAAAAACTATTTCTTTGCGGAGGAACACTGTTTTTCTATACTGGAACAAGAGATAATAATTTATCACAGCTGAATAAGTACTAAATAAGTTGGGTTAAAACATAATTCTTTTTTTTTTATTGCAGTACTAAATAAAGCTGAATAAGTTGGATTAAAACATAGTTCACATGGAGCACTTATCAAGCAATGTTGTTGAGAACCCATGGAAATATAGTCAATTTCTTTTTCCTTGGTGTTAACTTTGATCTAAATTTGAGGTGTTATTGTTTTTGTGAATTGTGAGGTCTAGCTGCAATTATTTTGTCTGTTAGTGGTATTTGCAAATATAGCAAAAATGAAAAAAAAAAAAAAAAAAAGCTTGCTATTGCTATAGTTTTTTAACTTTCCTTTCCTGTGCTTCCAAGTTCTAATGTAGGTGATAATTTATCACTTCGCAGGTAAACTTTGCTGGCTCTTCCGAGGGAGGATAAGAAGAAGAGCCTTGATGAAATGCACTTCACAGAGATGCTAAAATTACGTGGCCTCCCCTACTCAGCTACGAAAGCATATATTGTCAAGTTTTTTGGACAGGAGTTTGACATCAAGGAAGCTGACATCAAAATCTGTTGCCGGGTCAATGGGAAGGCTACTGGGGAGGCCTTTGCGAATTTCTCCTCCGCCAAGATGGCGAAGAAGGCTATGAACCGAAATATGATGTCCATCGTGTCAAGGTACGTGGAGCTGTTCGCATCCACGGCCGAGGAGAGGTGTTGCGCCAATTCCAAATGTGCATGATAGTGATTCATTAGTTTGCCTGATATTTATATGATGCAACTGTTATTAGTCTCGGACATGAAATAGAACGGGTTGTCTTTTTTAGTAGTAAGCAAAAAAGACAGCAATTGGTTGTCATGCTAATTTGTGAGGTTACTTAACTGAAGTCTGAAGCCATATCATAATATTTGATGCTATAATTTGTTCTTTATTTGTTTCCTGGCTGATCAGGTTTTATTTTGCTTTGCATAATCTGCTTACTTTTTTTTTTCGAAAATGTTCCTAAAAAAAAGGAAACAGCTTATATGTATGATGTGATGGGATTCCTATTTTCTCTTTCCTATCTCTTTTGTAATAAAAAGTTGAGTGAGTCTATGGTACTATGCATATCACGGGTTGTTACCGTGCTACGGTTTTATATTTGAGTTTTCAAATCCTAACGGTCGATCCGAATCGTTCATCTTGTTCTCCATATTAATATGTGTTTGGAGACCAAATTTTACATTTTTTGAAGTTTTTTTTACTATTTTTTTAGATATTTAGAAAATCACTTGATCTGAAAATTCTGGACCATCTAAAAACAGTGATTTTCAATAAATCTAAACAAATAGTAAAAAAATTTCAAAAAATGTAAAATTTGGCCTCCAAACACATATTAATATGGAGAACAAGATGAACGGTTCGGATCGACCGTTAGGATTTAAAAACTCGAATATAGAGCCGTAGTACGATGCAAAATCGTAATATGCATAGTACCATAGACTCACTCTAAAAAGTTGACAAAATGTGAAATTTACCCTGATTCTTTCTCCTCGTTCTCTCTCTATTACTGAAACTTAATCCGTCGAATTTCTTGTCCAAATTTCGTAGCCTTTTGTTATTGTAAGAAATTTGTTTCTGCTCTCTGAGAACTTGCTCTACTATCTGTGTAAGGAAATAAATCTGTTGTGATTCTGTAAGAATAGCAGGAAACCTGCGATTCCAAATCTAACCTTTAAATTTTTTATATTTGAATCTCAAAGCAGATGATTTTTCTTGCACGAAACTCATAGAAAATTGAACGGATGGATTTGGAACCTGCTATTCCCACAGAAACAGTTTTGAAAATCCCTCTATTTGAAAATTTTGGGTCATTCAAAATCAATAAATTTGTTCCTATCTAAAAAATAGTAGAAAAAATAAAAAAAATAAAAAATGCAAAATTTGGTCTACAAGTACAATCCCATACAATGAATTTGTAAAATTCTATGAATGGACCTTCAAATAATTCCACAGTAATATGCAGAGTCCTAATTCGCCGGGTGGCCATCTCAAGCATAGCATTGTTGTGTACACCACATGATGCAAGTGTTTGGTCATCGTGAAGCATTTTGTGGGAAAATAAGAGACTAATTTCTTGATAAGAAGATATCCCCATTTTATCATGTATCATAGCCTTTATCTTTGATACGGTGTCTGAGGTTTTCACATTCAGTGAAACTGAATTTGAATTATCGAGGCTCTGGATTGAAATTGTAATTCCATCTTTGACATACAAGTCGATGCATGAGTCTGCCTGTATATTATAGTAGTCTAGGGTTTCGGTGCCTTTGAGGAGGATGCGACAAAAAAACAGCTTTAGCTTGCTCGATGCAATCCCCTCCAGTTCTTGAACCTTGGTTTTGATTGCATCAATTGTATCGGTGTTTGTTACAATATTGATGGCTATAGTTTTTGTCATCTTCACAAAGTTCTACAGAATGAAAAGATTATTCATAATCTCAGAAAATTGAAACACAAGTTGAGGTTTACATGTTGTTCCTTGGTGGTGGTTTCTTACAAGTTTAGTTTGGATAAAAATATACAATGCCAATAAACATAGTTTCAGAGTGAAAAGTCTGCTAACATATTAATTCTACAGCCAATGGTATATAGGATGAGCAATGCTTCACTAGTATGTATTGAGATGCTATTCATGGTTTGAGAAAAAAGATCTCTAAAAGAAGAAGTAAAATTATTTTAATTGGCCCTCAAGATATAGGAGTTTGTTAACAAAACAAAAATTGGAGGTACAAATAAGCATGCTTTAACTAAATTACACTATTTTGATCAGATGGTTAATGATGCCATTACAAAAAAAATCTAACTCCAAGATAGCATAATAATGAAAAAAGAGAGGAATCAAATGCCTTCATTTGGTCTCTCCATTATTTCATATTAAAACAATGTAAATACTTCCAAAACTAAACCTCAAAAATCAGAATAATACTGCAAGTTACAAATGACGACATTTCAATTTTATTTTCATATGCATCAAGAGTTTGTCAAAAACTACTATTGTAAACAGTTTCTTGAAGTCGAATTTTCAATTCTTGATTCTCATCAATCCAAGTTAAAAATGCTTGATTTTCTGATCCGCATCACCCCAGGTACCTGAGGTGTAAGTGGTGAATCTGGACCATTCATTTTACTTGGCACGAATCTCAAAGCAGGCCCCCTAAGTCTCAACAGCTACCGGATGGAGTTTAGCCTAGATGGAATTAATTTGGTCCGTCCATTCACTACTACAGAATAAGTGATTATACACGGACATAAACAAGCAAGCTACACGGATTTCCCGCCGCGTAGGCTGTCACGGTTTAGAAATCCTTGTATATATACACACGGTTATTTACCGCGTACAATTACTGAATAGCTACACGGATTATTACAAACACAGCCGTTTACAAATACTTGACACTGGCGCTCTCCATAACCGAGCTTCACGGATTATTACATAAAAAAACCGTGTACAATTATATTTCTACACGGTTATTTATCTAAATATCCGTGTAGCTCTCTTATTTATTAATATTTTTTTAATGTGGAAACACCTTTCTACACGGATGTATAATGAAATATCCGTGTAGCTCTCTTATTTTTTAATATTTTTTTAATATTGAATGATCTTTCTACACGGATATATAATTAAATATCCGTGTAGCTCTCTTATTTTGTAATATTTTTTTTATATTGAATGTTCTTTCTACACGGATGTATAATTAAATATCCGTGTAGCTCTCTTATTTTTTAATGTATAATTTTATGTATTAATTTTCTTCTTTATTTTTTTATTGTGGAAACACCTTTCTACACGGATGTTTATCTAAATATCCGTGTAGCTCTGTTAATTTGTAATATTTTTTTAATGTATAATTTTATGTATTAATTTTCTTTTTTTCTTTTTAAATTGTGGAAACCCCTTTCTACACGGATAAATTTTAAAATGTCCGTGTATAATTGAACTACTGTTTTTTTAAAAAAAATTTCTTTTTTTGGCTAGCCTCCAGTTTTGCCAGCCATTTAAAATCAGATCAATTCCAGAACAGAGAATTTCCAAAATAAGAATACCAAAACCCCTAAATTTTCGAAATTTCCAAATTATATAAAAAATTAATACAAAATTCATGTACACTAAATTATACAAAGATCATACAAGTCCATATTCTGGTTTACAAAATTGTTTTATAAAAAAATCTGCCCACATACATCTAAACTGATCTAACTGCTCCTTGGTGTAACTCTTTGACTTTGCTGAATACTACAAAAAAATTCAAAACATGCAAGTTACAAAAATATGGCAACTACATCTCTGTTTTGCTTTATAGAAATAAATTATTGCAATTATAACAATGCAACTAATAAAACAAGTTTAGAGGAAATCAATATTAATTGTATGGACAAGTCAAGGCAAAACATATGAATTACATACCGGATATGTTGGCCATTTGAATTGTATGCTCTCAACAAAGAGAAACATAAAAAACATCGTGTAATAACCGCATTCCCAACCTTCAATCTGTTGCGGGCACTGAAATTTATATTCAGCAGCCTATGTCAGAAAATTTTTGAACCCAAAAATATGAAATTATAAAATTATAGTGTGCTCACCTCCAACCACTTCCCATTCATTTTATTTCTGCTCTTACCCGTGCTTTGCACACCACCCTCTTTAACATATTGCAGAAAAGCCCTTACAAAATTGAGTGACTGTAATCAGCAATTCCACAATTAAAAAAAAAAAATCAAACCAAGTGATATTTAGATAACTTACTTAATTATAACAGGCATGACTCTTTTGGACTGCATTGTGGTGATGGATTTGTCGGGCCGCCTTGAATCCATGACATAAATCGTATTTTCAAGTGGCACAATCACCAACAAACACCAGTGGGAGCTGTGGGCAGAGAAGAATTGTAGTACTTTAGCATAAAATTAGTGACATATATATTTCAGCATGTAATGGTGACACAAGTGTTTGCTACGGTTCATTGTGTAATTGTTTAACTGAAAATATAAACAATTAAGGGTTACAAGTAACCTACCTTTGGTGGTATGGCAGGAGAAGAAATTTCTTTTGATCCCCACGAGCATGATGCATCGCTTTACGCAAGTAGTCGACACAATCATCCTCATACCATTCCAACATGTTTCCATTAATTCTGCCGGGGTCCAAAAGTGCACACAAGTTCACCTTACCTTTCGTTGCGGTCTCACGGCATTTCTGGGATAGGAACCTGAAAAATCATCATTTTACATTAGAGTATATATTTGAGTGCTATACACATGATATAAATAATTGATTGGTCACTAACATGAGGAAAACGGTGATGACTCCCACATCGAGCCATTTATCGCTTGACGAGGCGCCCTGTAGAAAGTCGTTGAATTCTGTGAAAGGCAGCACGACCTCCCTGCCATCGTGTAGAAACATACCGGGGGGGACAGTGAAGGTAACAGCCGCCATGTCCTTGGGTGCCTTCATCAAGTGGGCGTGGAGAGTCTGCAACTCACCAGGCAAACGGCTAACCTCTTCTGCTGTGAGCCCCGTACGGTCTAGTGGCGCATCCACTGGCGCATCCACTGGCGCATCTACTGGCGCAGCTACTGGCGCATCCACTTGCGCATCAGGCACTTCTGGCGCAACAGACACCAAGTATAATTCCATGTCCCGTACCGGTGACAACGCTTCATCCTCATTGATTGTTTGACCTCTTCGTGTCTGTATCAAATTTTGTATATGTCTTTTTCAAGTATTCGAAAAGAATGATTTGAATAAGATATCCTATTGTATTTTGAGTTTACGTACATTGTCCAAAATAATTTGATTTTTCGGCCATTGGACTGTCGAAAAGCGGGCATCATCAAGCACCGCCATTTCATCGGTAGGGACAGGAAGAGGTATTCTCACAGCCCAATCCTGCGTGATCTTCTCAATCGCTACGCGGAGATAGTTGGGCCTCAACTGATCACCGGCTGCAGGAGGATATACAATGCCCTTAGCAATGGTCAGAGGAGTAGTACCGAAATACATGACGAGGTCGCATGCTGTGGCCTCCTGCAAGAATTATCAGCAATTAGTTGTCTTTAGAATGAAATAATATTGTCTAGCGAATTAACCGCGAGAATCAACAATACCTTTCGATTATGAACAAGTAGTGGTTACCTTTAGATTGTCCAAGCCGCCTATCACTTCGGTCCCGGATGCCTGACTGCTTCGCCGAATTCCCGGTGAAACGGGAGGTCGGTCCTCGGATGACTGCCTAATTTGGTGCATTTGGTTCACCATCCTTGATTCCAGCTCAGCCAGCTTCTGGTTGTACTCTATTGAAAGCTCCTCGCGTACCTCCTGGCGCACCTGCGCCAACCTTGATTCCATCTCGTCTTTGTTGACCTTGGCACGAGGTCTTCTATGGGGTTTGGCTCCATTGAATTCCTCCTTCCAGCCCGTGTAGACCCCTCTGCCCCTAACTCGACCGGTGTGTTCTGGATTCGGGAGCGCCAAGGTCAAGGAATCTTCTTGTCTTGCGACAGTCCGGGCACCAGAAGTGATCTCCTCCTCCACCTCCAACTGTTAATTAAAAAATTGGTTATAAAAAAACACTAAGTAATGTACACAGAGTTATGATTTTGTTTGAATGACACAGTTATAACAAAAGGCTCTTACCATTTTATGAGCAACGGGTTCCACGTCTTTTGGGAGTACTATCCGCCCCTCAACGGTTACCTCAGATCTTCCCATGAGCCAATCTTGGCCCCTAGGATTTTTGATCTTAACCACGGGTGAGTCAGACTCTTGGTTTTGCAAAAGAACTTTTGCCCATTCTTTCGACTTACCCTCGTAACCACCCGACCCTAATTTGTGCGGGTACTTGTTCATTTTGGCGATCTTCCTGCCCTGCTCACTTTTTTTCTGCAAGCATCAAAGTAAATCCATTACTTAAGGAAGATGAGTACAGATTGAGAAAGAACAAAAACTAAGAGCATCTCCAATCCAGCAATTGAAATTAATTGCTAAATTAGCAATTAAGAAATTAATTCCAACAATTGCTAAATAAGCAATAGCCGTACAACCCAGCAATTACAGAAACAATTGACGCATCAGCATAAGCAATCCATAAGCAATCACTGTTGGAGATACTCTAATGAGTTACCTAAAGTTACATACCTTGAATTCTTCTGTTTTCTTCAAAGCTTGGAACTCCTCCCACACCTCTTGTGTCAGCCAAGGATACACTGGCAACGGATCTTTCCCTTAATCCATGTAATCTCTTTTCAGCCTGCTCTTGAATTGCTTCCAAGCTTCATTCATTATCTTCAAAGACACTCCCTTTATCTTGTCTTTTGGGTCATCCACGATGTTCCACTGGGCCTGATTGACAACGAAACTACTGCATGTAAGTTCATGATCCACTCCAACAAAAAAAAAAAAAAAGAATTGTTAGGTACTTTACCTTCACAATGTTCCACCATTGGTCCTTGTCCTTCTTTTGATCAAACTGATCCCAGCGCTCAACCAGGATAGATGCATTTTTCTTCACCGTGGAGGCACAAAAATTTGAGTACTTTGCCCGATTGTCACCTTTCGCACAGCCGTTCTTGTGGAATTCGATTGGCAATATTTCCTTCTTCTCAGTGATCTTCTTGCACATTGTCGGACCTCTTTTCCTTTTTCCAGGCCGAGCCGGCGAGACCTCTTCTTCCATGACAGCTACATTCTCTCCTTCTACATTATCCTCACCTGAATGTGTCATCGTTCTTTCTACAGCGAGCGAGAGGAGCTTAGAGGTTCACCAACTAGAGAGAAACACCAACAGTGGCAGCACCAAGAGGGAGGAACCACGGAAAGAGAGAGGAGGAGACGCGTGGGGTTAGGGTTTAGAGGAGACGCGTGGATTTTGAAAAGAAGCCGACCCAGCGCGCATTTTATTTCGCGCAAACCATTTATACACGGATATTTAATTAAACATCTGTGAAGGAAGACTTTTCTAAACGGTTATTTCATTAATAATCCGTGTATTATAAATTCTATGCGTTCGCGGAAACAAATTCGCGCCTTGGGAAGTTCGAAATGTAAAGACATATTTTTATGTTTTTTTATATTTTTAAACTTAATTTGCATCTGAACTCAAATATTTATAAATAATTAAATTTCAGAGTTTGAAGCGACGCCGTTCCGACTTCCATTAGATAATTAATTAGAAAGCACATTTTTAGTTTTAATAGCAAAATCGTTTAACTTTCTACACGGATGTTCAAGTAAAAAACCGTTTAGAAATGATAGAGAATGTCTCCACTGATCTGTTAACTTTCTACACGGATCTTTTAACTTTCTACACGGATATTTATTAAAACGTCCGTGTGCAAATATTTATTAATTTAAAATTCTTAGAAGACGAAACGGCTCTTCCGACTATATAAAACTAGTTCGATCAAGATAATTTTCTTTGCAAGTAGAAATGGCCGAAGACTCTCCGGCCAGCAGTGCTCACCCATCAAATGTGTCGTGGCCATGGCTTTCCGGCTACGTCCCGCCCGAAGAGGTTGATGTTAATTTCGAACTCCCCCCCGGTTTCGAAGTCCCTCCCGGCTATCTCAGGCCTCCTCCCAACTACAGGAGGACATGGCCGTGGCCGCCTTAAAGGGTGCCATGCCGAAGTCCAAGGGGGCACCCACCACCAAAGCCGTACATAAGGAGGGGCGATCGCTGGATCAGGCCAAAGAGCCCCTGGATTAGGAGGAGGCCGGGGTCGCGCCAGGGCCTTTATGAAGGCTTGTTTTATTAATTTAGCTAGCTTTTTTTGTTTTCTTCTTCTGTATTTTGTTTAATCAGTTTTTTGGTGTTATATGATGTATTAGCCAGGATCCTTTTTGATGTAATATATTTTGTTTAATTTAATCAACATTTTGTTTTCTATAAATTTTTCTTTTTTGTTAAATAAATGATGCTATCTAAATAATTAATAATGTTAAAATGTTATAGATATACATTAACGTGTTTGGTTAAAGTGAAGAAAATAACAAATATTATTTACCAATGCATTTACACAATATGGACTTGTATGATCTTTGTATAATTTAGTGTAATTTGGAGATTTCGAAAATTTAGGGTTTTTGGTATGCTTATTTTGGAAATTCTCTGTTCTGGAATTGATCTGATAACAAATGGCTGGCAAAACTGGAGGCTAGCCAAAAAAAGAAATTTTTTTTAAAAAAACAGTAGTTCAATTATACACGGACATTTTAAAATTTATCCGTGTAGAAAGGGGTTTCCACAATTTAAAAAGAAAAAAAGAAAATTAATACATTAAATTATACATTAAAAAAATATTACAAATTAACAGAGCTACACGGATATTTAGATAAATAACCGTGTAGAAATATAATTGTACACGGTTTTTTATGTAATAATCCGTGAAGCTCGGTTGTGAATATCGTTTATAAAAAAATCTGCCATTTACACAATATTGGTAAATATGTAAACTGAAAAAAAACACTACATATAAACAATGATACGATCGAAATCATAATATTGAACAACAGATCATACAAAACAGTATTAAGATCTTATGGTTTGACTCTTCATTCGGCTATTCATCTCTGAAAAATTATAAAAGAAATAAAATTATAAATTGTTTTTTTTTTCTGGAATATAAATATGAAATTGTTCACGTTTAAACGAAATAAATATTATACCTTGGTTTTTTTTTTCCTTTTCTCTTTTTTTCCACTGTTTGAACAGTTTCCCATAGTCCTTCACTGTGGTCACATCTCATGTAATTTGCTTCGTCTTGTTCTTCAGTAGTTGTTGCTATCTCAGCTTGCACATCGGCACAAAATGGAGGTATCTCATCGAACTGGTCGTACTCTTCTTCGTCGATTACGTTTTCTATCCCAACAATCCTTCTTTTTCCGGGTAAGATGATGCTCCACCTAGCATCACTCGGGTCAGTGACATAAAAGACTTGGGTTGCTTGCTTGGCGAGTATGAACGGATCATCAACGTACCCAACTTTGTTGAAATCTACCACTGTGAACCCGTCGTTATCAACTTTAACACCACGGTCTTCGACCCATTGACACCGAAACAAGGGAATGCTGAGGTGAGCATTGTAAACGAGCTCCCAAATTTCTTCAATAACACCGTAATATGACTTTGATGCCATTACAGGCCGGGCATCCCCTGATCTACTGAATTCTTGAGACGTCGCCACCAACGTCACCCCACTATTTTGCATGGTGCTCTTATCACTTTGTAATTTAGTGTAAAATGTATATCCGTTAATCTCGTACCCTTGGAATGTTCTAACAACCATTCGGGGTCCTTGGCCCAGTAATCTAACCGTTTCACTTACGGGCGACATTTCAGAGTGTGACTTCACTCTTTCTTTCAGCCATCCTATGAAACAACGGTTATGCTCGTCAATAATCCACTTCTGACTTCTCGTGTAGTTCTGTTGTCGAAGGATTGCCATGTGCTCATCTATATAGGGAGTGACATCTGCCATGTGCTGTACTACAATAAAATGTGCCTTTAACAGTTCATCTCTATCAGCAACTATGGCTTTCAACCCAATAGTCCCTACTCCTTGGAGCCTTCCCTCGTATCGAGATTTTGGAACGCCAATAGGACCAACACCGGTCATGTAGTTGGTGCAAAACTCAATCACCTCTTCCGTGGAATATCCTTCTACGATGCTACCTTCGGGCCGATGTCGGTTCCGTACGTAACTTTTCAAAATACCCATGAATCTCTCGAATGGATACATATACCGCAGGAACACGGGGCCACAAATCTTAATTTCCCTCACAATGTGAACAACAAGGTGAACCATAACATCGAAAAAAGATGGCGGAAAATACATCTCGAGATGGCAAAGAGTAACTACGACCTCCTTTTGCAGAGCGTCCAATTTTAGCGGGTCTATCACTTTGGAGTTAATTGCATTGAAGAAAAAACAAAGCTTCGTGATGGCTTGTCGAACGGGCTTTGGTAAAATTCCCCGGATTGCAACAGGAATCATATGTGTCATTAAAACATGACAGTCGTGGGATTTCGGACCAATCAATTTTAGGTCCTTCATCGACACAAGTTTCTTAATATTCGAGGAATACCCTGATGGGACTTTAATACTATGAAGGCATTTACAGAAGCTTGTTTTCTCGGTCTTCGACATTGTGCACATTGCGGGAGGTAGGTATGCCTTTTGCTTCCCTTTATCCTGCGGTGCAAGCTTGGGTCGTATTTTCAGTTCCACCATGTCTTTTCGAGCATTGATACCGTCTTTAGTCTTCCCCGGAATATTCAACAATGTGCCGATCAGACTGTCGCAGACATTTTTCTCAATATGCATGACATCTAGGCAGTGTCTCACTTCTAAATATTCCCAGTACGGTAGCTCCCAAAATATGGACTTCTTTTTCCAAATATTTTTCGGAGGTGCTTTGGCACATTTTCCGAAAACAACTTTAAGATTTTTAACAAGCAGGAAGACACCCTTCCCGTCTAACGGACGACGTGCCACTCCAAGCTCTGTGTTCCCGTTGAATTCTTTCTTCTTCTTACGGTATGGGTGATTAATAGGAAGAAACCTACGGTGCCCCATGAAAACATTCTTTTTACAATTTTTCAACCTCAGCACCTGCGTGTCATCTTCACAGATAGGGCACGCTTTTGCTCCTTTAGTACTATAGCCCGATAAATTTCCGTACGCGGGGAAATCATTTATGGTGCAAAATACCATGTCCCGCAGCTCAAATTGCTCTTTGCCGTACGCATCCCACACCCGGACGCCATCCCTCCACAATTTTTGGAGGTTCTCAATTAACGGTGCGAGATATACATCTATGTCATTTCCGGGTTGTCTGGGTCCTTGGATTAGTAATGACATCATTATATACCTGCGTTTCATGCACAACCAAGGAGGAAGATTGTAGATGCATATAAGAACTGGCCAAGTACTGTGCCGACTGCTCATGCTTCCAAACGGACTCATTCCGTCTGTGCTCAACCCTAGCCTAAGGTTTCTTGATTCGCCACCAAATTCTGTGAAATCTCTATCAATGTTTCTCCACTGAGGAGAATCAGCTGGGTGTCTTAGTTTACCGTCCCTTTTGCGCTCGTCTTCATGCCAACGCAATAATTTCGCATCTTTGGAATTTGCAAATAACCGTTTGAATCTCGGTATTATCGGAAAATACCACACCGACTTAGCCGGAGCCCGACCCTTGTTTCCTTCATCGTTACCATCGTCAGTGTCCTGGTTCTTACGTCTGTACCGTGAAACACCGCATTTAGGACAAACATGCATGGCCTTGTACTCTCAACGGTACAATACACAGTCATTCGGACATGCATGTATTTTTTCGACCTTCAAGCCCATTGGACAGATCAACTTCTTCGCCTGATATATTGTACAGGGTAACTCGTTGTTATCTGGGAGCATATCTCATAAGAGCTCTAATAAGGACGTGAAACTCTTGTCACTCCAACCATTGTCTGCTTTTAAGTTCAACAATTTCAACACAGCTGACAGTTTTGAAAATTTGGTACACCCGGGATATAACGGCCTTTTCGATTCATTAGACATATACTGAAATTTTTTATAATTTTTATCACTAATTTCATCTTCCACATCATGTAACATGTCTTCTAGATTTTCAATAAAATCGTATTCGGCATTTTCGTCAATATTCACACAATCATCCTCGTTGTAATTAAGTTCAAGTAGATTATCAAAATTTTCGACATTCTCAAAATCATCGTTGGAATGAAGCTCAAAATTATCAACAACTTCTACATTAATATCAACATTGTCTTCCAAAACAAAATTTCTATTGGTAGCACTGCATTCCCCAATTTTCTCACCATGCATAAACCAACACGTATATCTATTCTGAAATCCCCGACAAATCAAATGAGCTCTAATTTCTTCCAAGTCCCCAAATCTTTTAAAATTGCTACAATCTCTACAAGGACACAAGATGTCGTTATCCTTTGTCTTCACTCTATAACTCTCGGCACATTTTATGAACTCATCAACGCGAGCCAAATATTCTGCACTATCACGTCGCAATTCATACATCCAACTTCGATCCATCTGTAAATTAAATTAAAATAATGATTCCAATTAGTCATGGTGGTCGAGCAACATATATATATACATTGTTACAAATTCTTGGCTTACAAACGGGCCGGTTTACAATCGTAACCCACTCCTTGAATATTATGCCTCATATGTGAACACATTAATTAGCGGGATCTAATTAGTGTTTAAGAAAAATTCGACAGCATTTCCCCTTAACTCCCCAAGTATGCGTAAACCACATACTCGTAGGAGCAATAAGGAGAAATGCTGTAGAATTTTTCTCAAACAATAATTAAATCCCGCTAATTAATGTGTTCACATCCTAAATGAGACACAATATTCAAAGAGCAGTCCCAAGCGGGGGACTATCCAAAATTAATCCCTATTAGATTAATTTTGAACGGGCATGGACCTAAAAGCATCAATAGGTCGGTTATTGGACCACAATACACTAATTAGTTATTTACATTACCTAAACAGATCAAGCATGCATGCATTAATAAATAACTGACCTAAATAATTAAGCAATAGTAAGTACCAGAAAATTAGCGAGAGAAAAAAGGAAGACTAACCTAGCAGGATAGAGTGGAGAAATGCAAATTAACTTCAAAGAGCTCAGCTCCGGTCTGCGCAGAAATCAGACAAATTCAATACAGAGAGAGAGAGAGAGAGAGAGAGTATTAATTGATCAAAACGGCGCTGGAAGCCTGCTTGAAAAAGCTTTTTGTAACCCTAAACCTTTCTACACGGACATTTAGCTATAAATGTGGGTAGAAAGTTGAGAGAGCTACACCGACTTTTATATAAACAGCCGTGTAGAATTGTTTTTCACACTATTAATTAAAACGGAAAACCTCTTTTTATTATATCTACACAGCGCTTTATTAAACGTCCGTGTAGAATATGTTGTGTGACTTTCTTCCGATTTCGCATCCTCTGAGATATCTCATATTTTGTGTGACTTTTTTGGAAAATCTTAACCGTTCAAAGACGTTCTGCACAATTCGCAAAGCTCAAAACAATACTGGCCCCCGGGCTATCCCCGAATACAAACCAGACACGTAGGTCACGCAAATATGAGATATCTCAGGGGATCCACACTCTTCTCAGGGGACACGTAGGTCACGCAAATTCTTTTCTATACAATTTTTATATAATTTGCTTAGATGAAATTATTACGAATATGATTTTTTTTAAAAATCGCAGGTCAAAATTTTAATAAAAAAAATATTAATATGTTATGTTTTACATTATAGACATGTCATTTCTATTTATATTACTGTTTTATTTTATTTTCATTAATTTCAATACCGAAAAATCTTATAATCTTGTGTTATAGAGATTCTTTTTTAAAAATATATGATGTGTCCTCTCAGTTAACTCCCTACTTAAAATTGGATTTTGCTCCTGACAAATCCGTGTTTGTCTTTCAAGAAGTGAATACATAATTCAAATAATTGCATATACATTTATTTTATAAAAAAAATTCGCATCTGAAGAAAGTGATCAAAATAATATTTCAATCCCGTTGCAACGCCCTTTATACAAAAATTACAAATTCCTATTGAGCATTAATTACAAAAGTTAAATCCATATAAACTAAAAAATTCTTTTAAGGACTGGAAGCACGGAAATATGAAGAACACTCAGAATCGGATAGAGAGTCGGACGAAGTGTCGGACGAGATCGTCCGACACTTCATCGACTCCCTATCCGGCTCTGGTCCATCATCCGACTCTTCATCCGGCTATGAAATTATCCTCCAAAAACACTTTAGCGCAACTCTTCGTCTGACTCTTCAGGGCGGGTGAAAATACATATTTTAATAAAGAAATAGCTAGCTAAAACCAAAAAGTTGGATGGACCTAGCTTCAAAAAAAAGGAAAAGAGATGGACGAAGAACCTTCAGAGTCGGACTAAGAGTCGTCCGACTCTTCATCCGCTCTGAAGGTCCTTCATCTCACCTCTTCCCCTTTTTTTGAAAATCTTCATCCGACTATTTATTCGATCAGCTCTTTCTTTATTAAAATATGATTTTCATCCGCCTCCGAAAGTCCGAAGTGATCAGATGGGTTCTTTTCTTTTGGAGGATGAAGATACATGTTTTAATAAAAAAAGAGCTAGGTGAAAATAAAGAGATGGATGAAGGATCGTCGGAAAAAAAGGGAAGAGATGGATGAAGAACCTTCGGAGTCAGAAGAAGAGTCGTCCGACTCTTCATTCGACTCTTCATCCGCTCTGAAGGTCCTTCATCTCACCTCTTCCTTTTTTTCGAAGATCTTCATCCAACTCTTTATTTAATCAGCTCTTTCTTTATTAAAACATGATTTTCATCCACCTCTGAAATTATCAGATCATAGAGAGAGAGAGAGAGTTGATCAAATCGGCGCTGGAAGGAGAAGGCCTTTTATATAACCAACTTGGTGATGGAAAAGGCGCGCCCTTTACCAAAACCCTAAAATAACCTTTATACACGGCTTTTTTTAATAAACGTCCGTGTAGCTCTCTAACAGCTTTCCACACTATTAATTAAACAAAACACCGTGTATAATTGACACCTTTCTACACGGCTTTTTATGAAACGGCCGTGTAGCTCTCACAAGCTTTCTACACTTTAATTTAAACAAACATCCGTGTACAATGCCTACCTTTCCTCACGGTTCTTTAATTAAATATCCGTGTAGCTCTCTCAAGGCTTTCTACACTGTTATTTAAATAATAATCCGTGTACATTTCCTAATAAACGTCCGTGTAGCTCTCTCATGGCTTTCTACACTGATTCTTTAGTAAACATCCGTGTAGAGATCCCACACATATTTCGGGCTTCCAAAAAATTAGAATTTCTCCACGGTTTTTAGGTAAATTTATCGAATCCGTGTATAATGTGCAGTGTACAATGACCATTTCTGTAGTAGTGATTTTTATTAATTGCACGTACCGGGGGGGGGGGGATACAGACTCTGATTTTCTACGTGCTTGTAGATAGAACAATATAGATCAAATCTAATCTTTTATTATGTTAATTTGTGTTCTTGAAATTTTTCTACTGAGAATTTAACAAGGAAAAATGATCAAGAATGGAAAACTTGAATCCCCATCAAATAATGAATAAGTGAAGCATTAAACTAGTGTTGTAAATAACAGTATGTGGTCGTCGGACAGACAGGGTATCGCCAAGCGATTAATCAGGAATAATCGACCAATTAGTCGGGAAAATTTATAACGGTTTAGCATATGTATTCGTACATTGCAACAAAGATATATTATAAGAGAAAAAAATATATTTTCATAAAAAAAAAACTAATAAAATAATAATTATTCAATAATATTTATTAATAATATTAAAATAGAGTGGTTCTAAATTTAAATTATAAATAAAAAGTCTAGTATAATATAATTTAATAAAAAATAACGTCTTAATAGTAATTATATTATACATCTCGTATTTATCAGAGGGAAAACAAATTAAAATTCGCGTGTCAGTGTAAAGGCTATTATTTAGTGGGCCCGGACTGAAATAATTTTATGTATGTGTTTGACAATATATGTAGTTAAAGATAGATTTAAGTGAAGATATAAAAAAAATTAATGATTTGATCATTTAAGTTTTTTTTAATGTTATGAATTTTTTTTATATAATATAAATTGATAAGTATTTAATTAAATGATCATAAAATTCTCAGTTAGTAAATAGTTGACCCCATAAGAAAACAAAAAAATTATTTAATTAATTTATATATGTTTAGTATGATGGAATGGGGTAGTTATTATTTAGCAGTAATTTTTTTATTGCACGAAAAACAAAAAAAATAACGTGTGAACGTAAAAAATTGAGGGAAAAGAACGTAAAAAAGTAGCATATATCGACAGGTCAGGTACATAGTCAAATATATGTTTCTAACTGTGTGAAGAAAAATTACTAATACTGAAATAAAAGTAAAAATTAAAAGAACTTATGGAACATGTCGTATCAATTGAAGCAGTACATAACACCAAAAATTATACAAGTTCAAATTATAAAGGAAATTCTCGAAATTCTACAGAGGGAATATGTTTTATTTTCCATTGGTCTTCTCCTTCCAGCCTTGATTCGAACTCATCCAAACAATTTATAGTTAACTCTTGAAGGTTGACCAAATATTGCAAGTCAGGAACTATATTCATCCACCAGCACCAGCACCGCAGTTGGTTGAGCATGGGCATAGCACCCTCCTCTATTTTCCATTCCTCCAAATCTACCACACCAAGTCTCAATTGTTGCAAGCGACCAAAACCTCCCCTGGAGCAGATCATTTGTTTTCCATCAACTGCTTCCATGGATGCACGACCTATATGGAGTACCCTGAGGTTTGGCAACTTCTCTAGTTGGGGCATCGGGTCTTCCTCTAAGGCAAACAACCTATCATATTCTCCATTAAGTGATAGCTTAACGAGATGTGGTGGGAACAGGGTACAATCACCAACTTCTTTCCTGGGCCATTTGCCATTCACTAGGCTGAATGAGTGCAAATTGTTGTGGTTTCTGAAGGCAGAGATGCAATTTGCAAATGTCATTTGCCTGGTGTGGGTCATTTTTAAATGCAGAGAACCCAAATGATTTAGGTTGCTTAACAACATGATCAATGGTTCCCCTGCAACATCCTCAGGTATAACAATCCCCAACTTACGAATATTGGGAAAGTTAGGCAGCTCTGCAACCCAGTCTTGCCTGGCTCTCACTTCTTTTAAGGTCAGTAAACTTTGCAAGTCTGCTGCTGATGGTGGTCCCTCTGGAGCTGCTTGACAACTCCAACAGGTGGTGAAATTGACATGTCTCAACTGTTTGTTACCCCAAAAGGACTGAGGAAACTTTTGTGCCCAGACGTGACATTTACAAAACAATGCACACACCGTTTGAAGATGCTTCATATAAGTTAAAGGAGATCTTTTAAAAAACCTATAAGGGGGATGCTCGCAGCAATACCAAGACAAATAAACTTCACATTGAAACGCGAAGTACTTCAAGCCCTTCAACTTCAAATAGTTTGTCGCATGTAAAGGTTTGTTTGACGCTTTGCTAATGTGTAAAACTCGTAGCGCTCTAAATCTATTGAAATTTGGTTCATCTGCGAAACTTATCAAAGAGCGAAGGTTTGTGGAAGCTTGTTCTATCATCTTATTACCGTGAAGTGCAGCACGACGTGCACTTGTTCTACAACTCGAGTTGGTGTCATTCTTCGAGATCACCGTCAGAAAATTATCCTCCTTGGCCTTTTGAATAGCTAGGTCCCGTAGGAGATCATGGGTATGACAATACTTGATTTTACTTACGCAGGATCTCCTTGAGACTTGCACCATGCACCTGTAATTAGTTACCACAAAAGTTGAATTTAATTGGACCATTCATTTAATTAAATCCTAATTGCAGAAATTAAATTGAACTTATGCAGCGAATAATTCTGTTAATATTAGTTCTTTCTTTTATTGTTAATAATAATAGTCTTTATAGACCATAATTATTTATTGACACACTTTTCGTTAGTGATAATTCTTAAGAATCATATTCGATCGTTACATGATTCGGAAATTGCAATAAGACATTTTCATTTAAATTATACCTTCGCTAAGTTTTTGAAAATTTAATTTTGTAATTTAATTCAAGGTACAATAAGATTCATCATCTTTGGAAAGAAATCGAGTAATATTGGGCCTAAAAAAAATGATGTTAAATAAAGAGCAATAAAAGCAGTGTTACGTTGTAATGTTGTAAATTTTGTAGTTTAGAATATATATTAAAAAATTAAATAATTATTACCTTGTAAGTTATATTTTATTTAAAGGTTATAAATTTATTTTTAAACATCAACAGTTTAAAAGATTTCATTGATGGAAAAGAAGAATGAAATTACTAGTAAATATTTACTAATTGGATTCTTTGTAATAAAAATAAATTTTGGGTTATCGGAAAAAAACTCCTAGAGACTTCGGTGAAAAATAGCCATGAAATAAGCTAATACAATCTACGAAAGGATAAAAATAGCCATTAAACTCCCAAGATTACTTCCTATTTTGGTATTTAATTGATTTTAAATTTCAATGGTTTGCTTTAAAGGGGAATTGAAATCTGATTTCTAAATGGATATTCCATATTAAGTAACTAAAAAGAAAAATTAGAACTCGCCGCTGTACAGAGAAAAATAAAAAAAATACTAATTGAAGTATGACATAATAGTAAAGATTTGACTTATGTCAAAACAAGAAAATAAGTTTGAATTTACTATGTTATAAATTAATTGTAACGTTTGATATACTTTAAAAAAAGGGTCGGAATCTCAAAGAATTATTAGAACTGGGATAGGAAGATTACAAGAAAAATAAACGAATCACAAAAACTAATTGAAAAATAAAGCAATTTTAAATTGAATTAAACTTCTGGAACTTAGAAAATTAAAAAAAGTTTGAAAATATTAAAACAAAATTAAAGAAATAGAAATCATTAGTAATATGGGGAAATCTTGTTTAAGAGCGACAAGCTCGTCGGAGATTATTGTGAGAGCGGTAATTTAAAATTTTAATTTGGTTAAAAGAATTTGATTTGAGACCTTATGATTATTGTGATTAATTGCAAAATGAAAGGGATTTAATCATTTCACAATGTGTTTACATCTTTTCTTGGTGATATCGGATTACACTCTATATTTTCAAAATTCTAACAGTCGATCCAAACAGTTCAACATGGTGAATATATTAAAATGTGCTTACAAATCAAATTTTACATTTTTTTTAATTGTTTTACTATTTATTAAGATAGGTACAAAAATTAAATGGTCTGAAAACAACGATTTTGTAAAATACTTAATAAATAGTAAAACAAATTGAAAAAAAATGTAAAATTTGATCTACAATCACATTTTAATATATCCATCATGTTGAACGGTTTGGATCGATTATTTCAAGTTTAAAAACTTTGAAAATTTAAAATGTAAAGTGTAATTCGGTGTCATCAAAAAATAGTGTAAGTGGATCCCTCCTCATATATATATATATAGAGAGAGAGAGTGTTGGGCTACGATGCTATGCGTATATAGCTAGTGTCGTTCTGTGCCATACGTTTTTTAACCATCTGATAAGCTTTTAGATCAGTGCAAGAAAAAGTCCCTCCGTTAGTTTTTTTTTTTAAATTGGAAGTCCCTCTGTTAGTACTTTTTCCTCAAATTAAAAACAGAAAAAGAAAAACAGAGAGACCAGTCCCTCACCGCCAGCTACTCGGCACCCCGCTCTCAAGTCCCCTTGTGCCCCTCACTTCCTGTCCGTCGATTTCATCCCTCACCGCTATCGCTCGCCCCACCCTACTAGCCGCTCTTTTCCCTCTAGACAGATCCCTAACTTGTACCAACGACTCCAAAAAGACTTGTTCAGAAAAATTTGAGAGATATATATAGAATCAGATAGAGAAATGAGTTCTTGCCTGATCCAAGAAGATCAAGATAAATCTTGATTCAAGTATAGTGACGATAGCTTTAGAACAAATGAGAGATCGTGATCAGAGACTTTTCATTATTTTTCTTCTATTTCATAGAACTTGTTGATTCAAACCAAGAGAGAATGCTAACGGAGAGTCCGTAGTACACTTTTTTAATGTTTTATGTCTCAATTAGACCCATCCAGAGATCTAGTTTTGCACGAATCTCAAAGTCAATCTGACAGTTGAAAAGTCTTAGCACAACACGACACTATATATGCATAGCACTGTAGCCTAACTCTCTCTCTCTCTATAGAGAGAGAAGAGTTAAAATGCACTCTCCCTTTTGTGCTTCTAGCGTGCACCCTCTTCTCAGATCTTCATTTTCAAAGTTTAAATAGTCGATTCAAATCTTCCAACGTATTCTTCATATTAAAATGTGTTTGGAGATCAAATTTTACATTTTTTGGAAAAAATTTACTATTTTTCAGAATTTTTGAAAATCAACACTTTTCTGAATTTTTTTATTATTGTTTAGTTTAATCAAAAATTATGAAAAAATAGTAAAAATTTCAAAAAATATAAAATTTGGTTTCCAAGCACATTTTAATATGAAGAACACGTTGGAAGGTTCGAATCAACTATTTGAACTTTGAAAATGAAAATATGAGGTGAGGGTGAACGTTAGGAGCACAAAAAGATGGTGCATTTTAACCCTCCTCATATATATATATATAGAGAGAGAGAGAGAGAGGTGGTCTACGGTACATTGCAATATATAACCTTCCTTGTACATTGCATTATAAATCACTCTATTCAAAGTTCAAATAACCGATTCAAACCATTCATCTTGTTGTTCATATTAATGTGTTTGGAGACCAAATTTTACATTTTTTTGGAATTTTTTTTACTATTTTTTTAGATTTATTGAAAATTGCTATTTTTTATGGTCCAGATTTGTCTGAAAACAACGATTTTCAATAAATCTAAAAACATAGTAAAAAATTTCCATAAAAACATATTAATATGGACAATAAGATGAGCAGTTTGGATCAGTTATTTGGACTTTGAATCACGTAATTTATAGTGCAATGTACCATAACCCATCTCTCTCTCTCTCTCTCTCTCTATATATATATATATATATAGAGAGAGAGAGAGAGAGAGATTGACTAATATGCTTTCGGTAACACTTCGGCCGAAGTACTACCGGTCCAAATTTCAAATTTCAAAATTTAAAAAGTCGATCTGAACCGTTCATCTTGTTCTCCATATTAATATGTGCTTGGAGACCAAATTTTATATTTTTCTGAATTTTTTTACTATATATTAAGTCACTTTGAAAATCGCTGATCCAATGGTGGCTTAACAAAACAGTGCTACCGTTGGATCAGCGATTTTCAAAGTGGCTTAATAAATAGTAAAAAAATTGAGAAAAATGTAAAATTTGGTCTCCAAGCACATATTAATATGGAGAACAAGATGAACGGTTCAGATCGACTTTTTGGATTTTGAAATTTTAAATTTGGACCGGTAGCACTTCGGCCCATATGCTACCGAAAGCATATTAGTCAATCTCTCTCTATATATGTATATATCGAATTTTTATTTGATATTACTGTGATTAACTAACTCGTGAATTTATTGATATGCTTTTCAAAGCATTATTATAAATAAGAGGATACTGTAATTGCATGTTACTTTGGTTGCCAAATTTATAATTTACCAAAAGTAATATAGAGATAGACATGAAAATTGTTGGGCAAAATTGCATTTTCAATATCATAATGTGAATTTGATGCTTAGAATAAAAAAACTATCCATGTCTATTAAAAAGAAACTGGAAAGACTATATGTACTTGCAGTTGACAAGATAATTTAATGATAATAAATATAAAGTACCTTTCCACAAGTTCCTCCAAATAGCTTTCAGCAATGTCCTCCAATGATTTTATCCCCTCTTGTCGTATAAATCCTTCTGCAATCCATAATTGAATCAGAGTTGTTGCTTTCATTTGATAGTCCTCAGGAAAAACACCAAAATACATGAAGCAAGGTTTGAGAGCAATTGGTAGATCCTCATAACTGGTGGATATAACACCCGTGAAGATGCTACCATCAGTCTGCCAATCCATTTTTTGCATCACCTCATCCCATGTAATGTGATCGGGATTTTTTCTTGATAAGATTCCGCCAACAACTACCAATGCTAGAGGCCATCCATTACATTTTTTGGTAAATTGAGTTACTATGGGAAGTACTCCATTGGGGCATTCTTTGGCAAAACGATTAGGAAAAACCTTCTTCAGCAATAGATGTTTGCTTTCATCTTCATTTAAGGGCTCTATCTTGTGTGGGATAGATATAATGTCGGCCTCTTCAGCGAGGTTAATGAACCTGATATTAATCAATACACAAATCAGAAGAAGCATATTTTATGAGAAGGAATCACTTGGCAATGGTTATTTTGACAATCTTAACAATAGTTAATTCTTTTTTATAAAAATGATGCCAAATTGAAAATTTTAAAGATAAATTTATAGATATATTAATTAAGGGACATATAGATAGTCTAACAACCATATTTTATGTAATTCATATTATTGTTTGAAAATACATCGATCAAGGGCCGTTAATTTCATACCATGACATTTTAAGTTATTTGATTTATGGTAGAACATACATCAAATCTTATCATATTTATATGTATTATAGGTGGATAATATAGATCATGTCATTCTTATTGGATTTCAAATTTAAGATTGTCAATATAAAGAATTGTTAAATCTTCCCTTGAGTAATTAATGTAACACTATTTTTTTTACAATAAAAGAAATGCAAACAAACCTGGTAGTAATTAATACTCGACTTCCATTATTAGCATTAGGAAGAGCAGCTTGAAGTTGGGTCCAAATATTATTGCTTGACCATAAATCATCCAATACAACCAGATATTTTCTCTCTCTCAAGGAATTGTTAAGCTCTGTAAGGAAATAATCTTCTCTCTTATTCTGCCTCTCCGAGTCATCTACCTTTCGAATCTTCTCTAGCATTGTCATCAAAATATCAATTAGCTTGTATTGTTGTGAAATAGTTAACCACATGGAAATGCCAAAGTGACGTTTAACTTCATCACTGTAAAATGCATCAAATAAATTAATTAGATGATTTGTATACAACATACTTATACATACAAGTTGGAAATAAACACAAATTAAGATTTTACCAAACTACAAAGCTTTCAACACTGATAGTTAAATAATTAAATTTATTGTTTTACAATAGTTATAATTATTGAATTGTGTAATATTAAAAAAAAAGAGCATGTTAGAAGTAATATCACACATTTAATTTGCGACGATTTGTCCCTCCCTATACAATTATTTTTATAGTAAACAACCATTTTAGTTTATAACATTATTCTCTTCAGGGGAAAAGTTACCAAATTAAAAATTAAACTATTTATCATATGACACACATGTTTTAAAACAATGAATTTGCTATGTTATTCAGCAGTAGTTACCTTTTGTACACCTTTTTTGCAAGTGTAGTTTTTCCTGATCCACCGGCCCCAACAATTGAGATCACAGCTCGCCTTGTATCTTTTGGATCAATGAGTTGGTTGACAATTGTTTTCTTTTCTTTGTCGAAGCCGACAACCTCCATTTCATCTATGTCAGGATTAAAGAACGGCCTTATAGGCTGCTCGACAGAGGCCCCACTACTAGTTTCTTCAAGATCTAATCCGTACTTTTCTTTGTTATCTTTGATTTCACTGAGCCTCTTCTGTATCTTGTCGATCTCACTACCAACTTTGTGTTCGGAAATTAGTTTCATGGGCATCTTGCCTATCATTTTGAGTTTGTTGCAAAGGCCTTCCCGTCTACCTCCTCCAACCTCAACCAAAAACTTCTCCAATACATCTTCAATTAAATACCCAGCCTCTTGAATCTCATTCACCCATGTTTTTACCCTTTCATTTTTATGGCATTTTGCATCTGCTTCTTTCAAGAAAGACTGGATCCAAGTGAGGTCGCGTTGAACCCGCTCGACCTTGTCACGTACCCCATAGAGAAAGAATGCTTCCTCAACAACCGCATCACCCAGCTTGCCAAGAACAAGTTTCACGATAATCTCAGCCATCTTTTTAATTTGTAAAAAAGGTTACTGAGTAGTGAACGATATTGTGGGCTTTTAAGAATGACAATAGATGAGAATGAAAGAATGAAAGAAAGATGTGCTGTTTTAAGAGGAAATACGTTCCGAGAGAATAAGAAATTACATAAATCTTATCACGGGTGCGGATAAAAAATGTGCGAATATTTTGTTTCTAATTTTATATATTATTAAGAAGTTAGGCGAAAAGTTATTGTCCCAATCACACCTGCTGCCAGTCGAATTCATGTCACCCAAGGTAACAGAATATTTCCTTTTGGATTTAGACGTTCGATCAGAATCTGATCGGGCCAGATTGGTCTGAGTTCCGATCGGACGGTTTAAACCTAAACAGAAATATTTTGTTACCTCAGTGGAAATGGATTCCAGCAACTTGCAGACGAGTAAACGACCAGTCTACGGGTTGCCAATAAAAAAAAAAAAAAAAAAGAGTAAACGACCAGATCTGCCCATCCCAATGTTGGTGCAGAACAAAGTTTCCAGTAAACCACCTTAACATACGCTCCCTTCCTATACAGGAACACGTGTTACTCCTGCAAACGCTCTATTATTGTGTTGCCTGTTCGTAACCAAACTCCAGTCCATAGAGAACTGAATTCAATGATTCACACGAGATACAAAACAATTAGAACCGACATTTTTATTTTTACGTATTTTTTAATATATTTTAATAAAAATAATCAGCATTTTCAAAAAAATTTAAACATATCCAAGTAGCAGAATTTTACCTATTTTCTTATATATTTTAATAAAAATAATTAAGATTTTGAAATTTTTTAAAAATATCCATGTCGCAAGAAAATCCTACGACTTGAAATTTTTTTTTTATTAGGACTTGGAATTAAGGCCCAAGTTGCAGGAAAATCCTGCAACTTGGGATTGTTTTTTTTGCACTATATTTTCTTGAATTTAAAAAAATATTATTATCTCATAAGGGACATATATTAAATAATTATAGATAATTTTAATGATCTTTGAATAATAAATGATGTAGATCATATCCAACGGTTTTATTTTGACTTTTAAGTTTTATATTTTAGATTATTAAAGTTTTTAGAAATAGAGGCATAGTGGAAGCACAAAAAATGGAGGCATTTGAACCCTCCTCATATATATATATATATATATATAGCAAAACTAGGGTGTGATGTGTTCACCAAGAGAGATTGGTGAGCACATCTCCAAATGACTATCGGATTGATTCCGAACTACAGATCTAAACCGTTGAAATTCAAGTACTTTGTGAGTGATGCATGTACATAAAATATTTTAAAGTTTTGAATTCATTAAGTACATGGTCAAGCGGTCAAAACAATGATGAAAAATTAATACATAAAACATTAAAAAAAACAATTTATAAAATATTCATTGTTTTGACCTCTTGACCATGTGCTAAATGAATTCGAAACTTAAATTTTTTTGCATGTACGTACATGCATCACTCACGAAGTACATGGACTTCAACGGTTTAGATTCGTAGTTCGGAGTCAATCCGATAGTCATTTGGAGGTGTGCTAACCAACTCCTCTTGGTGAGCACATCACACCCTAGTTTCTCTCTCTCTCTCTCTCTCTTTATATATATATATATATATATATATATATATATATATATATATATATATATATAATAGGCGTATTGTATCCTGGATATTTGAAAATTGACGTATTGCTATATCCGTATCGTATCCGATACGACACTCGTACCTGTATCTATGCAACATAGTAGAGAAGTGATCTATGTTAGATAAAGAATCAATATTTCATGCATTAGTGTTTTCAATACATTAAAAAAAGTATCAACTTTTACAAATACCTAAAACAAACCTCCACATGCTATGAATGCTATTTTTTAGTTACACACTATAAACATAAGGAAGCAACGCATGCTTAATTGCAACACGCCATGATCTTGATTAACTGAATTTGAATTCACATTAGAGTTTTTAACAAAAACATCACTTGTCACAAGTTTTATTGAAATGTATATCTTTAAAGAGGAGGGTTCAAATGCCTCAATCTCTCTCCATCATTTTCAAAGTTCAAACAGTCGATCCGAACTGCTCAATCTAACCTCCATACTAAAATGTGTTTGGAGACCAAATTTTATATTTTTAGGAATTTTTTTACTATATTTTTAGATAGGTACAAAATCAGTAAATCTGAACCATCTAAAAACAGTATTTTTGTACCTATCTAAAAAAATAGTAAAAAAATTCCTAAAAATATAAAATTTGGTCTCCTGTTGAATAATAATCTTAGATGTAAGGGTTAATATGCAAAATGTACAAATAACTTAGAAAGTCTACTGTAGAGAAAAGGTAGATAAATTCCAACGGTCATATTGATCTTGTAACATATATATAGCCATTGTAACAGTAAAAAATATACAACTTTTCAAATTACAAAATCTCTTCTGTCTCCTCAGTTTTGCATCTCTAAAAATAACATGGTATCAGAGCACTAAGATCTCTGACTACAAAACTCATAAAACAACAACAAAATCAGCAAAGGGCAAATGGCTCAAGAAGGGCAACACGAGGCTACCAACCATTCCTCCAAGCTCACAAATGCGTTGCTTAACGGCAAAAATTACCTTACATGGGCAAAGGCTGCAGCGAGAGCACTCAGCGGCCGAGAGATGCGTGAATACATCACGGGAGACAACAAAGTGCCCGATATTGCAAATCCGCTTTCGCTGACCCAAGCGGAGAAAAAAGAAATGAAAAAATGGAGAACCCAAAATGACAAAATCATAACATGGCTCACGAATTCAATGGAACCGTCCATTGCTGAGCTATTTCTCCTTCCCGACACGGCTTTTGAGCTATGGCAAGCCGTGAAAGATATGTACGGGCAAGAAAACAATTATTCCCGTATATATCAACTCAAATTAGAAATTCAACAAGAAAAGCAAGGCACGAGAAAACATGTAGAGTACCTTGGTACTCTTCAAAAGAAAAAAGATGAGCTTCGATTGTACCGGCCGGCAACCACCGACTTGGCAATAATAAAAAAACGAGAAGAAGAAGATGATATATTTGAGTACCTTGCGGGATTAAACCCGAGCTATGAGGCCGTAAGGGCTCAGATTATGAACACCATTCCTCTTCCCTCTTACTCCCAAATCAAGAACATGATTCAACAGGAAGAGAGCCGAAGAGAGGCCATGGGTGGTCCACAACAGACAATCGAAGAGCAACACGAAACTCATGCCTTTGCAGCAGCAAAAAAATCTAATTTCCCTAAATTCGGCCAAAACCCTAGATCTCAAATTCACTCAAATCAAAATGAAATAAAGAGATGTACGGGGTGTAAGAAGGAGGGGCACACTCATGAGAACTGCTGGTTTCTTCATCCCCATTTGAAACCAAAACATTGGAAAAATCAGAGCTCAATTGGAGGAGGAAGAGGAGATCGGAACGAAGGCAGGGAATTAAGAAATGAGGGGCGTGTGTATTTCGCTGAACCCAAGTCCTCCGCTGAACCATATAATCTAATAACCCTTGAACCAAATCCGAACAGTGGAATTAACGTGGCAGCAAAAAGAAACGGGCCTGGAGCAAATTTTCTTAATGGGCCTGGAGCAATTAACCACTCTGGCGCAACAATTAACAACTCTGGCGCAGGATTTTTCGCTGGCGGGTCAGAACCAAGCCGAAACGGGTCAGAGGCAGCAGCAGATCAATTGCAGTCACTAATCCAGCAGATGTCTGTGCTGCTGACTCAACAAAACCAGTCTAAATTTTCTGGTATATCTTCATACTCAAAAAATTTAAATTTGTTAGATAAAATAATTATTGATAGTGGTGCTACAGACCATATGTTTGGAAATCAAGGACTTCTAAAAAATTTAGAAATGACCAAAAGTGACAAATTTGTCTTAGTAGCGAACGGTATGAAGGCTAAAATAAATGGTATAGGTGAAACTATATTTTGTAACAAAAAATTATTTAATGTGTTATATTTAGATACTTTTCCGATAAACTTACTTTCGGTTCAAAAATTAACACAAGAATTAAATTGCGACGTGATTTTTTCTTGTAAAAATGTTGTATTTCAGGACCGGGAAACCGGGATGAAGATTGGTGAAGGGTTTCTTGAAAACGGACACTACTTTTTGAACCCAAAAAATTATTTTTGTGCTTCCGCTAAATCCATTGATATTGGACTTTGGCATAGAAGATTTGGGCATCCTTCCGACAAGATTTTAAATTATATTTTTGATTGTAAAAATTTAAATTATGCCAATTGTGAAGTTTGTAAATTGGCAAAACAAACAAAACTTCCTTTTTCTCATTCCAATAGCAAAAGTAAAGCTATGTTTGATTTAATTCATTCGGATGTATGGGGACCGGCCCCAATTGAATCATACAATGGATTTAAATATTTTGTTATTTTTATCGATGATTTTTCAAGAACCACTTGGTTATATTTACTCAAATCAAAAAGTGAAGTGTTTAGTAGCTTCAAAGAATTTTTTTGTCTTATAGAAAATCAATTTAATGCAAAATTAAAAATATTTCGGTCGGATAATGGAACGGAATTTGTGAACAAAAATTTTGAAACATTTTTTAAAGAAAAAGGAATTATACACCAAACCACTTGTGTTAATACACCCGAGCAAAACGGAGTGTCGGAACGAAAAAATAGACATTTGTTAGAAATGACAAGAACATTGATGTTTCAAAATAATGTTCCTAAAATATATTGGTCGGATGCCATACTTTGTGCTACACATCTAATTAATAGATTACCAAGTTCAAGATTAGAAAACAAAATTCCGTTAGAAATCCTTTATCAACAAAAAATTACCTTTGATCATTTAAAAATATTTGGATGTACAAGTTTTGTACATATTAAAAGGGAAGATAAGCTAGATTTTGTATCAACAAAAACTATTTTCTTAGGATATTCACCATTTAAAAAGGGGTACAAATGTTATGATCCTATTAATAAAAAACTATTTATTTCTAGAAATGTTGTATTTTTCGAAAATGAGCCATATTTTAAAAAAATAGGAGAAATTCAAGAGCCTAATCAAATCCAAATTGAAAGAATGAATTCGGTAATACCCTACATTGCGCAAAATAATTTAGAAGAAAATGAAATAAGTGATGTTGAAGAAGAAATTGATGATAATAATGATGATATAAATGAGACCGAAGTAGAGAATAATTCGGGACTTAGACGAACAACTAGAGTATCACAACCGTCAACTAGACTTAGAGACTATGTTACTTATACCGTCCAATACCCCATACAAAATTTTGTTTCATATGAAAAAATTTTGCCTTCATACCAAGCTTTTCTTACCACCATAGAAAAAGAAATAGAACCAAAAAATTACCAAGAGGCCATTCAAAAACCGTCTTGGAATAAAGCAATGAAAGAAGAGCTAAAAGCTCTAGAAAAAAATGAAACATGGGTAATTGTTCCATTACCAAAAAATAAAAAACCCGTTGGATGCAAATGGGTTTACAAAATTAAATATAATTGTAATGGTACCATAGAACGGTATAAGGCAAGGTTAGTAGCCAAAGGATTTACACAAACATATGGGATAGATTACAAAGAAACTTTTGCACCGGTTGCAAAAATGAATACCGTTAGGGTTTTATTTTCCATTGCCGTAAACAATGGGTGGAATTTATACCAAATGGATGTAAAAAATGCATTTCTTCAAGGAACACTTGAGGAAGAAGTTTATATGACTCTTCCACCGGGTCATGTAAAGGAAAAAAATGCTAACCTTGTTTGTAGGTTAAAAAAATCAATTTATGGACTTAAGCAATCTCCAAGGGCATGGTATGGCAAATTATCTCAATATTTAATTTCTTGCAATTTTAAAATTAGCAATGCCGATCACTCATTATTTACCAAAAGTGAAGGAAACAATATAACACTTGTCTTAGTATACGTAGATGATTTAATAATTACTGGAAACAATTTAGAAGCAATTAGAAAAATCAAACTCCAATTAAAAGAAAAATTTGACATTAAAGATTTAGGATATTTAAAATATTTTCTAGGAATAGAAGTAGCATTTTCAAACAAGGGTCTATTAATTTCACAAAGAAAATATACCTTGGATTTATTAAAAGAAACCGGTAAATTAGGTTGTAAACCGGCCTCTACACCAATAGATAATAAATATAAATTAAATACCGAGGATGGTGAACCCTTAGAAAATATAAACCAATTTCAAAGACTTGTAGGAAAATTAATTTACCTCACGGTAACCCGTCCGGATATTTCTTTTTCCGTAAGTCAAATTAGTAAATTTATGCATTCACCAAGAACACCACATTTAGAGGCCATAAATAGAATTTTAAGATATTTAAAAGGAAATCCCGGAAAGGGCATATGGATGAAAAATAATAATTCTAATGCAATATGTGGCTACTCCGATGCAGATTGGGCCGGTAGCTTTGATAGAAAATCCACCACCGGCTTTTGCACATTTGTAGGCGGAAATTTAGTCACATGGAAAAGCAAGAAACAAAATGTCGTGGCACGATCAAGTGCGGAAGCGGAGTATCGAGCCATGGCATCAACCGCAAGCGAATTGATTTGGCTCAAGCAATTGCTCAAAGACATGGGAATCAATGTTGATCAACCCATGAAAATGTATTGTGACAATAACTCCGCACGTCACATTGCTCAAAATCCCGTATTTCACGAACGGACCAAACACATCGAAGTGGATTGTCATTTTATTAGAGAAAAGGTCCAAGCCAAGGAAATAGAAACACCATTTGTGCGAAGTGAAAACCAACTAGCGGACGTGTTCACAAAAGGATTAGATCCGAAGCCGTTTGAAGAAATTACAAGCAAGTTAGGATTATTCGATATTTATAATCCTAGCTTGAGGGGGGTGTTGAATAATAATCTTAGATGTAAGGGTTAATATGCAAAATGTACAAATAACTTAGAAAGTCTACTGTAGAGAAAAGGTAGATAAATTCCAACGGTCATATTGATCTTGTAACATATATATAGCCATTGTAACAGTAAAAAATATACAACTTTTCAAATTACAAAATCTCTTCTGTCTCCTCAGTTTTGCATCTCTAAAAATAACATCTCCAAACATATTTTAGTATGGAGGTTAGGTTGAGCGGTTCGGATCGACTGTTTGAACTTTGAAAATGATGAAGAGAGATGAAGACATGATGGAGACACAAAAACATGGAGGCATTTGAACCCTCCTCATCTTTAAATCAATGGAAGATTTATTCTTCATCGAGTGCAGTCTAGTTGTTACAAGCTCGGCCCAGAAAAAATTATCTAAATTAGAATACTGAATGCATTTAGGAAATTTTAATATTTCACAATTACATTTTTCTATGAAAATCATGTTTAACTGTTTGAATTTTTAAGAAAAAGATATAAATTCATAACAAGAGTTGATCCATAATATGGATGTTACCATAGCCCTACTCTTCAGATATTATCGTGGACGTATTTAACAGAAAGGTATTTTAAAATGAAGCAATTAGTATGATTTATTTGACAAATAAAATAAAAGAAAAAAAAATGGAAGTTTCAGCCTTGTTTCATAATCGTCCAATTTTTTCTGCCCCACACATTCATTCGGAACAGTGAAAAAAGCTGGACGCGCTTGTATTAATTGTGAGCACCTGTGGAACCCGTGACGCATTGTCTGCTGGAAATTATCATAAACTTAAGTTTGAATTCTCTGCATTAACTCGCATATTGTGTTTATAATATCAACCTTCCGCTTAGAATTCGAATCAATCCGACTCACGTCTGTAATATATATTTTTTAATATTCGTGATAATATGGATTGAATGGTTTAGATTCGTTGTGCAGAAACTCATAATTTAAGTTACAGCATCCAATAGAAATTTCATAAATTTTGGGGTTTTGGGGCCATGTGGAGTGTCAGTCAGAGTTATTTCATGTCTGCATCTTTTTGACTTTCAAATAAAAATGGTGAACCATTATTTTTCCTTTTGCATAGAACAGTCTAGAATGACTTGGGAATTTTTAAAAATAATATTTTACGAAATGCATTCATAAAATGCTAAATTTTTAAAAACAAAGATATATTATTAATTGTTAACATTTATTTAAAAGATAAATGTTCTGATTCCCGAACCATTATATCTGAGCATGTCCCTCGAGTAGTTTAATAGAAAAAAACCTTCTAATATTATTTAAATTTCATTTTCAACACTAATATTCAAATATTTAAAGCTATGTTTATAACATTTTAAAATATTACTCACAAACATATAAATCTTTGTTTAAAATATTTTCTTTTCCTTAGTTTGCGTCTTTCACTGTTGCAGGATTAAGTATTCTTTTGCATTGGCATGCATGTCTTATAATTCCAGAGTCAGATAATCGAGAGCATGTTCCAATTTTAACTATTGAACATGGTACTTGTAAATGCCTATTCCGACCACTTGACATAACAATACTTGATCTGTCATTTATTTCAATTGCGAGATCAATTTTTTTCGTATAATTAAAATAAAGCTCTTTTATTTTATTCCTTTGATTATATATTTTGGAGACGGATAAAACATCGATCCCACTTGCATGTATTGCTTGGGTAAATCTGGATGCATGAGAATAGTATTATTTCAAAATAATGTTGTTATTTTCATTTTAGAATGCAATTTATAAGTGCATATTTTTACTCTATATTAGAGCTTCGGGTTAGTGTTATTCTAAATGTGCATGATAGATTGATAAGGGATTCATTAGTTTGCCTGATATATACTTATATGATGTAACTGTTTTAGTCTCGGACATGAAATACAACGGGTTGTTTTTTTAGTAGTAGACAAAAAGACAGCAATTGATTGTGTTTGTGATGTTAATTAACTGAATTCTGAAGCCATATCATAATATTTTATTGCTATAATTTGTTCTTTATTTGTTTCCTGGATGACAAGGTTTTACTTTTGCTAAGCATAATCTGCTAACTTTTTTTTTTGGTCAAATTACTAAATTAGGATCCATTGGTTATAAAACTGATTCTTGTTTTTACTTCAATTGTGATATGATTCATGAGTATGAATGGCAGCTAACACTTAATATAATAAGGGAGAGTAGCTTGACTGGCTATTAAGTATTAACATTACTAAATTTAATGTCCTTTTTAAGCAATAAATTATATGCATTATGTAAGGTGTGCTTAGGAAAAGGGCAAACATTGGAGCAAGATGAGATTCTGGTAGGGAGATGATTATGAAATTTCACAATTTTAATTGCAGGTTAAATGTTTCCAGCAGCTCCAATATGGTACAGTAAGCTGAAAATTTCTTAGATGATCCCTCAATATCAAATTGAGACCTGAAAAGGAATCTCCAGAAAGGGATCATGAGTTTGCATGTACTGGAGCATGTCCTTTTGTTTTGTTTGAGCTTGGTTCCGTTTGAACTTTTCTTTTGAGGATAGAAGATAAATGTTAAGTTTTTATGGAGATTAAGTATATGGTATTTTTTATAGGGAAGTTCATAATTTAAAAAGTTTATACGGGTAGAGTGTGAATTGGTCACTGAACTTTCCTTTGAACTCTTGTTTGAGCTGTGTCCGTTTGAACTTTCCTTTTTTATATGGTATTTTTTTGAAAATTTTCCTCAAAAAAAAGGAAACAGCTTATATGTATGATGTGATGGAATTCCTATTTTCTCTTTCCTATCTCTCTTTTGTAATAAAAAGTTTACAAAATGTCAAATTTACCCTGATTCTTTCTCCTCGTTGTTCTCTCTCCATTACGGAACCTTAATCCGTCGAATTTCCTTTTGTCTAAATTTCGTGGCCTTTTGTTATTGTAAGAAATTTGTTTCTGCTCGCTGAAAACTTGCTCTACTATCTGTGTAAGGAAATAAATCTGCTGTGATTCTGTGGGAATAGCAGGAACCTGCGATTCCAAATCTAGCCTTTAAATTTTTTATATTTGAATCTCAAAGCAAATGATTTTTCTTGCACGAAACTCAAAGAAAATTGAATGGATGGATTTGGAATCGCTGGTTCCTGCTATTCCCACATAATAAGGTTTGAAAATCCCTCGATTTGAAAATTTTGGATAATTCAAAATCAATAAATTTGTTCCTATCTAAAAAATAGTAGAAAAAATAAAAATAAAAAATAAAAAATTTGGTCTGAAAGTACAATCCCATACAAAGAATTTGTTAAATCAAAAGGCTACATCAGAAAGCCACTCAGACGCATCTACATTTCTTCACAGAGACCTACATCACCGACCTGACTTGGAGCATCGCATTATGATGTATCTTGTGATGGCGTAGCGTTGTATTGTCGTTCAACTCTTGTTCAGAAAAGAAGAGTTTGAGTGGACCATCTTGTGGGAGACCAATGATGTGCTTTAGGATAGATATGGTGTACCATCTCTGCACCTCAATTTCTATGAATGGACCTTGAAATAATTCCACAGTAATATGCAGAGTTCTAATTCGCCGGGTAGCCATCTGAAGCATAGCATTGTTGTGTACACCACATGATGCAAGTGTTTGGTCATCGTGAAGTATTTTATGGGAAAATAAGAGACTAATTTCTTGATAAGAAGATATCCCCATTTTATCATGTATCATAGCCTTTATCTTTGATACGGTGTCTGAGGTTTTCACATTCAGTGAAACTGAATTTGAATTATTGAGGCTCTGGATTGAAATTGTAATATCATCTTTGACATACAAGTCGATGCATGAGTCTGCATGTATATTATAGTAGTCTAGGGTTTCGGTGCCTTTGAGGTGGATGCGACAAAAAAACAACTTTTGCTTGCTCGATGCAATCCCCTCGAGTTCTTGAACCTTGGTTTTGATTGCATCAATTGTATCAGTGTTTGTTACATTGATGGCTATAGTTTTTGTCTTCTTCACAAAGTTCTACAGAATGAAAAGATTATTCATAATCTCAGAAAATTTAAAAACAAGTTGAGGTATATATGCTGTTTCTTGGTTGTGGTTTCTTCCAAGTTCAGTTTGGATAAAAATATAAACTGCCAATAAACATAGTTTCAGAGTGAAAATAATGGTAACATATTAATTCTACATTCAGTGAAAATAATGAATAAGTGAAGCACTAAACTAATAATGCAAGGACAAGAACAGGTAAATAGATAATAGAAGCTCAAAATAGGAAAAAAGAAAGACAAACCTTCTTTGACAGATCGCCAGACTCCATTCTCTGGCCCTGGTCGGCTATAGTTTTTGTCATCTTCACAAAGATCTACATAATGAAAAAATTATTCATAATCTCAGAAAATTGAAACACAAGTTGAGGTTTACATGTTGTTCCTTGGTGGTGGTTTCTTACAAGTTTAGTTTGGATAAAAATATACAATACCAATAAGCATAGTTTCAGAGTGAAAAATCTGCTAACATATTAATTCTACAGCCAATGGTATATAGGATGAGCAATGCTTCAGTAGTATGTATTGAGATGCTATTCATGGTTTGATAAAAAAGATCTCTAAGTAATTGCTGGACTAGTTTCTAAATTTGTATATATTAGTCTTGCTCAAAACTCCTTTCCCTAAAAGAAGAACAAGTAAAATTATTTTAATTGGCCCTCAAGATATAGGAGTTTGCTTTAACTAATTTACACTATTTTTATCAGATGGTTAATGATGCCCTTACAAAAAAATCTAACTCCAAGATAGCATAATAATGAAATTAAAGAGAGGAATCAAATGCCTTCATTTGGTCTCTCCATTATTTTATATTAAAACTATGTAAATACTTCAAAAACTAAACCTCAAAAATCAAAATAATATTGCAAGATGTGGTCTGATCAATCAGTTTTACTACTTGCACACAAATGACGACATTTCAATTCTATTTTCATAGGCATCAAGAGTTTGTCAAAAACTACTATTGTAAACAGTTTCTTGAAGTCAAGAATTTCTTGAAGTCAAATTTTCAATTCTTGATTCTCATCAATCCAAGTTAAAAATGCTTGATTTTTTATGTGCTTGTAGAATAAACAATATAGACCAAATCTAATTTTTTATTATGTCAATTTGTGTTCTTGAAATTTTTCCACTGAGAATTTAACAAGGAAAAATTATCAAGAATGGAAAACTTGAATCCTCAACAAATAATGAATAAGTGAAGCATTAAACCAAAGTTGTAAATAACAGTATGCGGTAGTCAGACAGACAGAGTACCACCAAGTGATTAATCGGGAATAATCAGGAATAATTGACCATAATCGGAATTAATCGACCAATTAGTCCGAAAAATTTATGACGGTTTAGTTACCGCCAACGATTAATCGGCCTAAACGGGCATTTTTTTCAACACTGATTAAACAAATGTTGCCGAAATTTTTATTAGTGTCCAAAAAAAATATTAAATTTCAAAATCTACACCTTATTTGACAAGATTTCGAAAACTGCCCAAACCACATACTTATTTCCCAGTTTTAGGCCAAATAACCACATAAAATGTTATATTTTTTTGTATTGAAATATTATAACTATTTTATATATTTCTTGAAAATAGATGGAATACTGTATAATTTGATTTATTAGAAAAACTGTGACAAATCACTCGGATCAACATTTTTCAGGCCAGATTTTTCGCAGCTGTAAGAAAAAATTAAAATATTTCTTTGTGTTATTAAAAAAAAATGTTTTGAATTTGAATTATTGATCACGGTTCAAAAGTCACTTCTAGGTAAATTCAGCAAATATTCTAATCTTTTTATTTTTGAAAAAAAAAACTTTAAGTTATTTAATATCTTTGTCAGTCTTGTCAGATGTTTTTTTTTGTTTTTTCTAAAATAAAAGGATTACAATATTTTATTTATTTACCTGGAAGTGATTTTTGAATCGGAATCAATAACTCATATTCAAAAATTCAATTTAAAAAATATTGATTCGGGTTATTTGTCGTAGTCTTTGTAATAAATCAAATTACATTGTATTCCATCTATTTTCAAAGAAATATATAAAATATTTCTAATATTTCAATATAAAAAATAAATAAATAATAACATCTTATGTTTAAAAAAAATTAGAACCAGGAATTTAATTTCTGGTTTCGCAAACCAGAATTTTTTTTCCTAGTTTCAGAATGCCTAGAACCAGAAACCTTCTTTACGGAGAGTTTGTATGAAACCGGCAATTTAATCTCTGATTTGGACAGATTTCAAAATTGCTTAGCTTTGGGGATAGATATTTATTAATTTTGGATATTAATAAAAATTTCAGCTAATGTTGCAAGGACGTACAAGAAGAGATAAATAGATAATAGAAGCTCAAATAGGAAAAAAGAAAGATGAACCTTCTTTGACTGATCATCAGACTCCGTTCTCTGGCGCTTGTTGCTTTGCTTTCCTGGCGGAACCTTCTTTGACTGATCGTCGTAATCCATTCTCTGGCTTGGAAGAACCTTCTCTGACTGATAGCTAGACTCCACTCTCTGGCGCTCGTCGTCGCTTTCTCTTCTTGACAAAACCTGAGGATACAATCTTCTGAGAAGAGAGATTTTTCAAATCACTCCAAAGTCGATTCCACAATATGAAATTCCATTTCAAGGGTTAACTATGTATAATAATTATTGAGCCCAATATGCCAGCGAGAAAATCGTTTCAATCCGGGCCCACTAATTATAGCCTTTACACCAATTTTTTTTATAAACCATAATTAGAAAATTGATTTTTACTAAACCAACATTATATATTTTTTTACAATAACCACAAAGATCGAACAGCCAATTCGGTCCCATATTTTTGTTTTTTTGAGACCGAATTGACTATTCGGTCCCCACTTTTTTTTTTGCATATTTTCGTGGACGCAGCCACATAAAATTAGAGAAAAGGCTGGACCAAATAGCCAATTCGGTCCCTTGTGGTTTCAGATTTTTTGTGGCCGCATGTTGGAAAAATTGTGATTTAGGTTTTTGTTTAGTGTAATTTAGGTTGTTGTACTGTAATTATTAATTGTATAATTTTTTAGTTTGCATGTAAAATAATTTACCGACATTTTTATTAGTATCCAACATAAAATACAAATTATCAAATTTAAAATACATATATTGAACAATCATAGATAATTTCAATGATCTTTGAATAATAAATGAAACTGTAATCCATTAAAAAAATAAGCAAACGCACACAATAATTAGTAAATGTATTTTAAAGTTATCAATGTTTAGAGAGCATGGGCTCGTCATCAATGTTTTGGCAATGAAACATCGATGCACTTCTGCTGTTGTTAAGTCGGGCATAAAGCATCAGTGTGTTATCAGTGATTTTGCACGGAAGCATCGTTTTTTTTTTTTTACTTTAAACAACCATAACTTTAGCCAGGAAAGTCAAATTTGTGCGTATGATCCCAATTCGGAAGGGGGACAAGACAGATCTGGATTTTGCCTCGTGGATCATCCCCGGTAATTCGACGGAATCAGAATTGCAAAAAAAGTCGTTTAGTGCCTCAAAAATTCAGTTCAAGTTTTCTATCAACGGTAGACATACAACGACCAGTATTTTATTTAGTATAATTTAGGTTTTTGTAGTGTAATTATTAATTGTGAATGATTTTTTTAGTGTAATTTAAGTTTATGTAATGTAACTATTAATTGTAGAATTATTTAGTTTGCAAGTAATTTAACTCTTTGCATATAGTATTAATCAATTGTTGAATGATTTAATGTTTTTAGTGTAATTTAGACATTTGTAGTGTAACTATAGAATAATGTTGAGTAATAGAATGAATGTTAATATTTAATTGGATTTGCATGTTAATATATTTTTGGAGGAAGAAGAAGGGTACTTAAAAAAAAAAATACATCGGACCGAAATGCCAATTCGGTCCCAGCTGAAAAAAAAAAAAATACATGGGACCGAATTGGCATTTCGGTCCCAAAAAAAATTCGCATTTACACCAGCAGCTGCACCGTATAGTGAAAAAATATGTGAAATAAGTGGGGACCGAATAGTTAAATCGGTCCAAAAAAAAATGCGAGACCAAATTGGATTTTCGGTCTCTTTGTTGATGTTTTTGTAAAAAATAAAAATAATCATGTTGGTTTGATAAAAATCAATTTCTTAATTATGGTTTATAAAAAAAAGATTCCCTTTACACAGCCAATTCTCAGCGAGCAGAAACAAATTTCTAAAAAATAACAAAAGGCTACGAAATTTAAGAAAAAGAAATTCGTCGGATTAAGATGTCAGCGTACATTTGACATTTTGTGAAGTTATTATTACACAAGAGCGATAAGAAATTATCATAAGTTTTTTCTATTATTAATAATATGTATTCGTATATTGCAACATAAATATATTATAAGAGAAAAAAAATATTTTAAAAAATTATTAAAAATAATAATTATTCAACAATTATGAATAATATTAAAATAGAGTGGTTCTAAATTTAAATTATAAATAAAAAGTCAAGTAGTATAATAAAATTTAATGAAAATAACGTTTTAATAGTAATTATATTATACATCTCGTATTTACCAGAGGGAAAACAAAAATTCACGTGTCGTGTAAAGGCTATAATTTAGTGGGCCCGGGCTAAAACAATTTTATGTATGTGTTTGACAATATATATAGTTAAAGATAGATTTAAGTGAAGATATAAAAAAATTAATTATTTGATTTAAGTTTTTTTTAATGTAATTTGAATTTTTTTTATATAATATAAAATGATAAGTATTTAGTTAAATGATCATAAAATTCTCAGTTAGTAAATAGTTGACTCCATAAGAAAACAAAAAAGTTATTTAATTAAATTATATATGTTTAGTATGATGAAATGGGGTAGTTATTATTTAGCAGTAATTTTTTTATTGCACCAAAAACAAAAAAAATAATATGTAAACATAAAAAAATGAGGGAAATATATTCGACAGGTCAGGTACATAGTCAAATATATGTTTCTAACTGTGTGAAGAAAAATTAGTAAATTACTAATGCAGGTCATATAAAAGTAAAAATTAAAAGAACAACTTATGGAACGTGTCGTACAAGCTGAAATTATAGTACGTATCAATTGAAGCAGTACATAACACCAAAAAGTATACAAGTTCAAATAAAATGTTATAAGAAGCAAGCCAACTATAATTAATAAATAAATGAACTCACCAATTATTATTGATTATTTCTACAGAGGGAATATGTTTTATTTTCCATTGGTCTTCTCCTTCCAGCCTTGATTTGAACTCATTCGAACAATGTATAATTAACTCTTGAAGGTTGACTAGATATTGCAAGTCAGGAACTATCTTCATCATCGAGTAACCCCACAGCTCGAGTTGGTTGAGCATGGGCATAGCACCCTCCTCTATTTTCCATTCCTCCAAATAACGTACATCAAGTCTCAATTGTTGCAAGCGACCAAAACCTCCCCTGGAGCAGATCATTTGTTTCCCATCAGCTGCTTGCATGGATGCATTATATATACGGAGTACCTTGAGGTTTGGCAACTTCTCTAGTTGGGGCATCGGGTCTTCCTCTAAAGCAAACAACCCACCCCATGAAGTAAGTGATAGCTTAACAAGATGTGGTGGGAACAGGGTACAATCATCAACTTCTTTCCTGGGCCATTTGCACATCACTAGGCTAAATGAGTGCAAATTGTTGTGGTTTCTGAATGCAGAAATGCAATCTGGAAATGTCATTTGCACGTTGCGGGTCATTTCTAAATGCAGAGAACCCAGATGATTTAGGTTGCTTAACAACATGATCAATGGTTCCCCTGCAACATCTTCAGGTATAACAATCCCCAACTTACGAATATTGGGAAAGTTAGGTAGCTCTGCAACCCAGCCTTGCCTGGCTCTCACTCCTTTTAAGGTCAGTAAACTTTGCAAATCTGCTGCTGATGGTGGTCCCTCTGGAGCTACTTGACATAAAAAACAGCAGGTGAACTTGATATGCCTCAACTGTTTATTACCCCAAAAGGACTGAGGAAACTTGTGTGCCCCGATTTGTTTTTTACAAAACCATGTACACACCGTTTGAAGATTCTTCATATAAGTTAAAGGAGATCTTTTAAAAAACCTACAAGGGGGATGCTTGCGGCAATACGAAGTCGAATAAGTAGTACATTGAAACGCGAAGTACTTCAAGCCCTTCAACTTCAAATAGTTTGTCTCATGTAAAGGTTTGTTTTCTTCTTTGGTAATGTGTAAAACTCGTAGCGCTCTAAACCTATTGAAATCTGGTTCATCTGCGAAACTTATCAAAGAGCGAAGGTTTGTGGAAGCTTGTTCTATCATCTTATCACCGTGAAGTGCAGCACGACGTGCACTTGTTCTACAACTCAAGTTGGTGTCATTCTTCAAGACCACCATCAGAAAATTATTCTCCTTGGCCTTTCGTATGGCCAGGTCCCGTAGGAGATCATGGGTATGACAATACTTGATTTTACCTATCCAAGATCTCCTTGAGAGTTGCACCATGCACCTGTTAGTTACCACGAAAGTTGAATTGAATTGGATCATTCATTTAATTAAATCCTAATTGCAGAAATTAAATTGAACTTATGCAGCGAATAATTCTGTTAATATTAGTTCTTTCTTTTATTGTTAATAATAGTTTTTATTGACCATAATTATAATTTATTGACTTACTTTTCGTTAGTGATAATTCCTAAGAATCATCCGAAATTTTTAAATATACCATACTTTCAAAAAAAAAACCAAACAACCACAACTTCTGAAAATTTCGATTTTTGACATGGCCGCATCCCCTAGGTGCGGCCACCTCTTTTCGGGCCGCATCTAGGGGATGCAGCCACCCTTTTTTTTTCCATTCAAATTGAACTGCACGAAGAAGAGAAAAAAGCCAAAAAAAAAAAAAAAAAAAGGTGGCCGCATCCCCTAGATGCGGCCCGCAGAAAAGTGGCCGCATTTTGGGAATGCGGCTATGTCAAAATTCGAAATTTTGAGAGAAAGTGATGGTTTGGTTTTTTTTTTTTTTGTATAATGGTATATTTAAAAATTTCGGAAGAATCATATTCGATCGTTACATGATTCGGAAATTGCAATTAGACATTTTCATTTAAATTATACCTTCGCTAAGTTTTTGACTGGATATTATTAATTTAGAAAATTTAATTTTGTAATTTAATTCAAGGTACAATAAGATCATCATCTTTGGAAAGAAATCGATTAATATTGTGCCTAAAAAAAACTGATGTTAAATAAAGAGCAATAAAAGCAGTGTTGTAATGTTGTAAATTTTGTAGTTTAGAATATAATATTAAAAAATTAAATAATTATTACCTTGTAATTAAGTTATATTTTATTTAAAGGTTGTAAATTTATCTTTAAACATCAAAACAGTTTGAAGGATTTCATTGATGGAAAAGAAGAATGAAATTACTAGTAAATATTTACTAATTGGATTCTTTGTAATAAAAATAAATTTCGGGCTATCGGAAAAAATCTTCCAGGGACATCGGTGAAGAATAGCCATGAAATAAGCTAATACAATCTATGAAAGGATAAAAATAGCCATTAAACTCCCAAGATTACTTCCACTTTTGGTATTTAATTGATTTTAGATTTCAAGGGTTTTCTTTAAAGGGGAATTGAAATCTGACTTCTAAATGGATATTCTCTAGATTAATTAACTAAAAAGAAAAATTAGTACTCACCGCTGTACAGAGAAAAAAAATACTAATTGAAGTATGACATAATAGTAAAAATTTGACTTATGTCAAAACAAGAAATTAAATAAGTTTGAATTTACTATGTTATAAATTAATTATAACGTTTGATATACTTAAAAAAAAAAGGGCTGGAATCTCAAAGAATTATTAGAACTGGGATAGGAAGATTACAAGAAAAATAAAAGAATCACAAAAACTAATTCAAAAATAAAGCAATTTTAAAATGAATTAAACTTCTGGAACTTAGAAAATAAAAAAAAAGTTTGAAAATATTAAAACAAAATTAAGAAAATAGAAATCATTAGTAACATGGGGAATCTTGTTTAAGAGCGACAATTAAGCTCGTCGGAGATTATTGTGAGAGCGGTAATTTAAAATTTTAATTTGGTTAAAGGAATTTGATTGAACACCTTATGATTATTGTTATTAATTGCAAAATGGAAGGGATTTAATCATTTCACAACATTAAAAAATTTTGGGGGTGAATATGTTCATTGAAATATGGTCCTTGTACCATTAAAGGATTAGGAGTTGGCTACGGTGCTACATGTAGCATAGAGGATTTTGTGCAACGACTCAATATTTAAGTTTTCAAAATCTTAATGGTCGATCTGAACCGTTCAACATGATCTCCATATGAATATGTACTTGCAAACCAAATTTTACATTTTTTAGAAATTTTTTACTATTTATTTAGATATGTAGAAAATCACTTGATTGGAATGGTACAGAATTTTCAGATCATTGGTGACATGAGAAAAAAAGAAATATAAAGCATGAACGTGAAGTAAAACATTCGCTTTACTTCACGTTCATATCTTCAATTTTAAAGTTCAAAACGTCGATCCAAACCGTTCAAGTTGATCTCCATACTAAATTGTGCTTGGAGACCAAATTTTATATTTTTTGGAAATTTTTTACTATTTCTTTAGAATTTTTGAAAATCACTGTTTTTGATGGTCTAGAATTTTCTGAAAAGCAGTGATTTTCAAAAATTCTAAAGAAATAGTAAAAAATTTCCAAAAAATATAAAATTTGGTCTCCAAGCACAATTTAGTATGGAGATCAACTTGAACGGTTTGGATCGACGTTTTGAACTTTAAAATTGAAGATATAAACGTGAAGTAAAACATTCGCTTTACTTCGCGAAGCACCGTAGCCCAACTCTATATATATATATATATAGAGAGAGAGAGAGAGAGAGAGGGGATCCACTTACATCTTTTTTTAGTGACACCAAATTATACCCTATATTTTTAAAATTCAAATAGTCGATCCAAACTATTCAACATGGTGAATATATTAAAATGTGCTTACAGATCAAATTTTACATTTTTTTTGAATTTTTTTAATATTTATTAAGATGGATACAAAAATTCAATGGTCTGAAAATAACGATTTTGTAAAATACTTAATAAATAGTAAAAAAATTGAAAAAAAAATGCAAAATTTGATCTACAATCACATTTTAATATATCAATCATGTTAAATAGTTTGGATCGACTATTTATAATTTAAAAACTTTGAAAATGTAGAGTGTAATTCGGTGTCACCAAAAAATGGTGTCAGTGGATCCCTCCTCATCAGTGGCGAGGCCAAAATTTGAGTTAGGGGTAGGCAGAAATCAAATTCATTTTTTTTAAACGGGTTCGGGTTCAAAACACTTTCTAAATTACAAATGACATATTGGTACATATTCTAAATTACAGATTCTTATTTGTATTTGTATTGCCCAAATGAAGCTAAAATATTCTCTATTCTTATTTGTATTTGTATCTTATTACAGATTCTTATTTGTCAGCTAGTCTAATAGTAGAGAGTAGACAATAACAATCTTGGGAAAAAGTAAAACAATTATAGGAAAAAGTAAACAAAATTCTAATAGAAAGGCGGAGGTTTTTTTTGGGACTGATATTCTCTCTGGGCTGAATTATAGTATATTAGTATGGAAATAAGATTATTTTCCAGGAGTATACAAACCCAACAAAAGAATTTGATTCAAAAAAAAAAAAAAAACATAGGGGTAGGCAAATGCCTACCGCTGTACAGTGCTAGCCTCGCCACTGCTCCTCATACATATAGATATATAGAGAGAGAGAGAGTTGGGCTACGATGCTATGCGTATATAGTGTCGTTCTGTGCTATACGTTTTTTAACCATCTGATAAACTTTTAGATCAGTGCAAGAAAAAGTCCCTCCGTTAGTTTTTTTTTTTTTTTAAAAATTGGAAGTCCCTCTGTTAGTACTTTTTCCTCAAATTAAAAACAGAGAGACCAGTCCTTCACCGCCAGCTACTCGGCACCCCGCTCTCAAGTCCCCTTGTGTCCCTTGCTTCCTGTCCGTCGATTCCATCCCTCACCACTATCGCTCGCCCCACCCTGCTAGCCGCTCTTCTCCCTCTAGACAAATTCCTAACTTGTACCAACGACTCCAAAAAGACTTGTTCAGAAAAATTTGAGAGATAGGGAATCAGATAGAGAAATGAGTTCTTGCCTGATCCAAGAAGATCAAGATAAATCTTGATTCAAGTATAGTGACGATAGCTTTAGAACAAATGAGAACAAATGAGAGATCGTGATCAGAGACTTTTCATTATTTTTCTTCTATTTCATAGAACTTGTTGATTCAAACCAAGAGAGAATGCTAACGGAGAGTCCGTAGTACACTTTTTTAATGTTTTATGTCTCAGTTAGACCCATCCAGACAGGGGCGGAAGATAGTGCATTTGAAAAGTGGCTGAGTAAACCCTAACATTCCAAACTTTTTTAACTAGCATTTACAAATTTTACTAAAGTTTATATTTTGAATGCTTCAGCCACCCCTGTTATGATACAGAAAATTTAAAGAGTTCATATGTAAAAGTAACATCAATTTTTAATTGGTTTGGGATGGTTTCATGTGACCCGTGACCAAAGTCAAAAGTTGTTTAATATTATATAATATAGTCTATCATTCGTTTTGGGATGGTTTTGCCAGATCCATCAAAGTGATTTAATATTATAATATAGAAAGTCACAAGTTAAAATTGGAAAAAGACAACATGCACTCGGAACCGAAAAAACAATAAATTATTGTTAGTTTAGAAGAACAAAAAAAGCTTTTCTAAAAATAGAAAGCAAAGAAAGTAGTTTCTCCGGTTAGAAAAAAAAAAATCAAAATAAGAACGATAAAATTAACGCTCTATTAATAATCATTCTATATATTTCGAAAATAGTAAATTAATTTCTGAAGTTAAAAAATTTCAAAAGAAGAAAGATAAAATTAGTGTTCTCATTTACGGGTTTTCTATATATTTCGACGTCTATATGCTTAATTAAAATTTTAGCTCAGATGAGATTATTGTCGAATTTTATCTTTTAGCAAAGCGTAGGTCTAAATTAAAAAAAATATAAAAAAAATATGATGTTTGAATATACTATGTTTTTTTTTTTGTTAAACATGTCATTTATTGGTGTTTGTTAATTATTGTAAGTTTTCTAAAATCAAATAGTGAAAAATCATATTATTTTAGTCAGTTAGCCTCCCCTATACTCAAAGTTGTGTTCCGCCCCTGCATCCAGAGATCTAGTTTTGCACGAATCTCAAAGTCAATCTGACAGTTGAAAAGTCTTAGCACAACACGACACTATATATGCATACCACTATAGCCTAACTCTCTCTTTCTCTCTCTCTATATATATATAGAGAGAGAGAGAGGAGGGTTAAAATGCACTATCTTTTTGTGCTCCTAATGTGCACCCTCACCTCATATTTTCATTTTCAAAGTTTAAATAGTTGATTCGAACCTTCCAACGTATTCTTCATATTAAAATGTGTTTGGAGATCAAATTTTACATTTTTTGGAAAAATTTTACTATTTTTCAGAATTTTTGAAAATCATCACTTTTCTGAATTTTTTTTATTATTGTTTAGTTTAATCAAAAATTCTGAAAAAAATACTAAAAATTTCAAAAAATATAAAATTTGGTCTCCAAGCACATTTTAATATGAAGAACACGTTGGAAGGTTCGAATCAACTATTTGAACTTTGAAAATGAAAATATATGAGGTGAGGGTGCACATTAGGAGCACAAAAAGATGGTGCATTTTAACCCTCCTCATATATATAGAGAGAGAGACAGAGAGAGAGAGAGAGATGGTCTACGGTACATTGCAATATATAGCCTTCCTTGTACATTGCACTATAAATCACGTTATTCAAAGTTCAAATAACCGATTCAAACCATTCATCTTGTTGTCCATATTAATATGTGTTTGGAGACCAAATTTTACATTTTTTTGGAATTTTTTTACTATTTTTTTAGATTTATTGAAAATCGCTATTTTTTATGGTCCAGATTTGTCTGAAAACAACGATTTTCAATAAATCTAAAAACATAGTAAAAAAAATTCCAAAAAATGTAAAATTTGGTCTTCAAACACATTAATATGGACAATAAGATGAAGAGTTTGGATCGGTTATTTGGACTTTGAATCACGTAATTTATAGTGCAATGTACCATAACCCATCTCTCTCTCTCTCTTTTGAAAATCTTCGCAGAAGTTGCGAAGTCGTGAGGGGGAATCGAACTCTCGACCTTTGCGTACAACAACTCTAGGACTTTTTCCTAGCCAATTGTGCTACCTCCCCTTTCTCCTCTCTCTCTCTCTCTCTCTCTATATATATATATATATATATATATATATAGAGAGAGAGAGAGAGAGAGAGAGAGTTAGGCTTGGGTGCTATGGATAGCATAGTGGCCTCTATGCTACGGCTCAATATTCGAGTTTTCAAAATCCAAACGGTCGATCCGAACCGTTCATCTTATTCTCCATATTAATATCTGCTTGGAGACCAAATTTTACATTTTTCTGAATTTTTTTACTATTTATTAAGTATTTTACAAAATTGTTGATCCAACGGTAGCTGCACAAAACAGTAAAACCGTTGGATTAGCAATTTTCAAAGTGGCTTAATAAATAGTAAAAAAATTCAGAAAATTATAAAATTTGGTCTCCAAGCAGATATTAATATGGAGAATAAGATGAATGGTTCGGATCGACCGTTTGGATTTTGAAAACTCGAATATTGAGCCGTAGCATAGAGGCCACTATGTTATCCATAGCACCCAAGCCTAACTCTCTCTCTCTCTCTCTCTCTCTCTCTATATATATATATATATATATATATATATATATAGAGAGAGAGAGAGAGAGAGAGAGGGGAGAAAGGGGAGGTAGCACAATTGGCTAGGAAAAAGTCCTAGAGTTGTTGTACCCAAAGGTCGAGAGTTCAATTCCCCCTCACGACTTCGCAACTTCTGCGAAGATTTTCAAGAGAGAGAGAGAGAGAGAGAGAGAGAGAGATGGGTTATGGTACATTGCACTATAAATTACGTGATTCAAAGTCCAAATAACCGATCCAAACTCTTCATCTTATTGTCCATATTAATATGTGTTTGGAGACCAAATTTTACATTTTTTGGAATTTTTTTTACTATGTTTTTAGATTTATTGAAAATCGTTGTTTTCAGACAAATCTGGACCATAAAAAATAGCGATTTTCAATAAATCTAAAAAAATAGTAAAAAAATTCCAAAAAAATGTAAAATTTGGTCTCCAAACACATATTAATATGTTTTCGGTAGCACTTCGGCCGAAGTACTACCGGTCCAAATTTCAAATTTAAAAAGTCGATCTGAACTGTTCATCTTGTTCTCCATATTAATATGTGCTAGGAGACCAAATTTTATATTTTTCTGAATTTTTTTACTATATATTAAGTCACTTTGAAAATCGCTGATCCAATGGTGGCTTAACAAAACAGTGCTACTGTTGGATCAGCGATTTTCAAAGTGGCTTAATAAATAGTAAAAAAATTCAGAAAAATGTAAAATTTGGTCTCCAAGCACATATTAATATGGAGAACAAGATGAATGGTTCAGATCGACTTTTTGGATTATGAAATTTTAAATTTGGACCGGTAGCACTTCGGTCCATATGCTACCGAAACCATATTAGTCAATCTCTCTCTCTATATATATATTTATATATCGAATTTTTATTTGATATTACTGTGATTAACTAACTCGTGAATTTATTGATATGCTTTTCAAAGCATTATTATAAATAAGAGGATATTGTAATTGCATGTTCCTTCGGTTGCCAAATTTATAATTTACCAAAAGTAATATAGAGATAGACATGAAAATTGTTGGGCAAAATTGCATTTTCAATATCATAATGTGAATTTGATGCTTAGAATAAAAAACTATCCATGTCTATTAAAAAGAAACTGGAAAGACTATATGTACCTGCAGTTGACAAGATAATTTAATGATAATAAATATAAAGTACCTTTCCACAAGTTCCTCCAAATAGCTTTCAGCAATGTCCTCCAATGATTTTATCCCCTCTTGTCGTATAAATCCTTCTGCAATCCATAATTGAATCAGAGTTGTTGCTTTGATTTGATAGTCCTCAGGAAAAACACCAAAATACATGAAGCAAGGTTTGAGAGCAATTGGTAGATCCTCATAACTGGTGGATATAACACCCGTGAAGATGCTACCATCAGTCTGCCAATCCATTTTTTGCATCACCTCATCCCATGTAATGTGATCAGGATTTTTTCTTGATAAGATTCCGCCAACAACTACCAATGCTAGAGGCCATCCATTACATTTTTTTGGTAAATTGAGTTACTATGGGAAGTACTTCATTGGGACATTCTTTGGCAAAACGATTAGGAAAAACCTTCTTCAGTAATAGATGTTTGTTTTCATCTTCATTTAAGGGCTCTATCTTGTGTGGGATAGATATAATGTCGGCCTCTTCAGCGAGGTTAATGAACCTGATATTAATCAATACACAAATCAGAAGAAGCATATTTTATGAGAAGGAATCACTTGGCAATGGTTATTTTGACAATCTTAACAATAGTTAATTCTTTTTTTATAAAAATGATGCCAAATTGAAAATTTTAAAGATAAATTTATAGATATATTAATTAAGGGACATATAGATAGTCTAACAACCATATTTTATGTAATTCAAATTATTGTTTGAAAATACATCGATCAAGGGCCGTTAATTTCATACCATGACATTTTAAGTTATTTGATTTATGGTAGAACATACATCAAATCTTATCATATTTATATGTATTATAGGTGGATAATATAGATCATGTCATTCTTATTGGATTTCAAATTTAAGATTGTCAATATAAAGAATTGTTAAATCTTCCCTTGAGTAATTAATGTAACACTATTTTTTTTTTACAATAAAAGAAATGCAAACAAACCTGGTAGTAATTAATACTCGACTTCCATTATTAGCATTAGGAAGAGCAGCTTGAAGTTGGGTCCAAATATTATTGCTTGACCATAAATCATCCAATACAACTAGATATTTTTTCTCTCTCAAGGAGTTGTTAAGCTCTATAAGGAAATAATCTTCTCTCTTATTCTGCCTCTCCGAGTCATCTACCTTTCGAATCTTCTCTAGCATCGTCATCAAAATATCAATTAGCTTGTATTGTTGTGAAATAGTTAACCACATGGAAATGCCAAAGTGACGTTTAACTTCATCACTGTAAAATGCATCAAATAAATTAATTAGATGATTTGTATACAACATACTTATACATACAAGTTGGAAATAAACACAAATTAAGATTTTACCAAACTACAAAGCTTTCAACACTGATAGTTAAATAATTAAATTTATTGTTTTACAATAGTTATAATTATTGAATTGTTTAATATTAAAAAAGAGAGCATGTTAGAAGTAATATCACACATTTAATTTGCGACGATTTGTCCCTCCCTATACAATTATTTTTATAGTAAACAACCATTTTAGTTTATAACATTATTCTCTTCAGGGAAAAAGTTACCAAATTAAAAATTAAACTATTTATCATATGACACATGTTTTAAAACAATGAATTTGCTATGTTATTCAGCAGTAGTTACCTTTTGTACGCCTCTTTTGCAAGTGTAGTTTTTCCTGATCCACCGGCCCCAACAATTGAGATCACAGCTCGCCTTGTATCTTTTGGATCAATGAGTTGGTTGACAATTGTTTTCTTTTCTTTGTCGAAGCCGACAACCTCCATTTCATCTATGTCAGGATTAAAGAACGGCCTTATAGGCTGCTCGACAGAGGCCCCACTACTAGCTTCTTCAAGATCTAATCCGTACTTTTCTTTGTTATCTTTGATTTCACTGAGCCTCTTCTGTATGTTGTCGATCTCACTACCAACTTTGTGTTCGGAAATTAGTTTCATGGGCATCTTGCCTATCCTTTTGAGTTTGTTGCAAAGGCCTTCCCGTTTACCTCCTCCAACCTCAACCAAAAACTTCTCCAATACATCTTCAATTAAATACCCAGCCTCCTGAATCTCATTCACCCATGTTTTTACCCTTTCATTTTTGTGGTGTTTTGCGTCTGCATCTTTCAAGAAAGATTGGATCCAAGTGAGGTCGCGTTGAACCTGCTCGACCTTGGCACGTACCCCATAGAGAAAGAGTGCTTCCTGAACAACCGCATCGGCCAGCTTGCCAAGAACAAGGTTCACGATAGTCTCAGCCATCTTTTTAATTTGTAAAAAACGGTTACTGAGTAGTTAACGATAAAGGTTATTGAGTAGTTAACGATAGTGTGGCCTTTAAGTATGACAATAGAGTATATATAGGTATGAGAGCAAAAGAATGAGTAATTATCGTTCATTACTCAGTATGCTTTTTATACTTATTAAAGAGATTGATTCTTTTCTTAGGTGGTTCCATGTTGATATCTCTTTTTATACAAATTAAAGAGATTGATTCTTTTTTTTCTTTTTATATATTTCCCTATCAACCTTTATATCCTATGTCTTATTTTCTTTCTTTAATTTGTTTTTGGCACATAATTGGTAGATAAGTGATCTGTGTTGGGTAAAGAATCAATCTTTCATGCATTAGTGTTTCTAATACATTAAAAAAAGTATCAACCTTTTACAGATATCCAAAACACACCTCTACATGCTATGAATATTATTTTTTATTTGCACATACTATGAACAGAAGGAAGCAACGCATGCTTAATTGCAACACGCCATGATCTTGATTAATTCAATTTGAATCCACATTAGAGTTTTTAACAAAAACATCACTTGTCACAAGTTTTATTAAAATGTATATCTTTAATTAAATCAGTGGAAGAGTTAGTTGTTACAAGCTCGGCCCAAAAAAAAAAGAATCTAAATTACGATACATAATGCATTTAGGAAATTTCAGTATTTCACAATATTTGAATAGATGACTCTAGAATGACTTGGGAATTTATAAAAACAATAGTTTACGATACTGAATGCATTCATAAAATATGTATAGAGTATTGCTAAATTTTTAAAAACAAAGATATATTATTAATTGTTAACATTTATTTAAAATGGAGATGGAACAAAAATGATTCAGCAGACCTGAATTCTTCACTCGGTTCAAATTTGATTAAACTCAGAATTTCTATTATATTGCTACCGAATACATACAAAATATTTTAAGGACTAGGTTCCTCCACAAATATTATTTTTTTGTTATAGACGACATAATTTGTAATTCCTTTATTATATAATAATAATGATATTTGAATTTATTTATGTTATCCTTTCTTTTTCTTTATGTGAAAGGCATCGCCTGCCTTTACCTTTATTTTCAAGTGCTACAAGGGAACCTTCAACATGCACCACTTATATTAATTAGCTTCCATTTAGGTTCACTATGGAAACTTTTTTCTATTGTCTGGGAATCAAATTTTAGAGATAAGGAATAAATCATGAATAGACTTAAGCAACCTCTTCATATTGGTAAAGCCAATCAATCGATCTCTTGTTCGTGAAGCTAATTTTTTTTTCCTTTTTTTTATGTTGGGGAATCTCTCTTTCTTTCCCTTCTTTATTTCCTCTTTTTCTTCAAGTGGATCCACTGTTATGCTGATTTAAACCGTCGGGGACTTGAGTGTGAAAGAATTAAAGAACAGAAGGTCTAATTTGCAATATTACTGGGATTAAACTAGACCTTTGGTTAAAGTGTAAACAAGATTTAGATACCATCTAATTAGAAGAGGAAAAATATTGGATTCATGCATACATCTAGATAAAAATAGTTAAAGGAGGGAGATAACAATACCAAATATTATCATACAATTGCCTCTCATAGATCAAAGAAAAACCAAATCACTCAACTAGACTGAAACTAGATTTCATGGTGGTGGAACAGGGGAACCTATCTGTTTCACGGTGCAAAGCTCCCCATCACTTTCTCAGGTTCTTGTGTTGTAAATTATAGCTTCAATCAATGTGAGTTATATATGAACATATTTTTTTTTATTATCTTAGTTATGAAGTTTTAATTCTGATTCTCAATTAAAATGAACTAATTATTTTATGTTGCCATATATCTATCAATTGGAGAACCGGAGAACAGACATATTTAGATGAGATGACTCGCTCAGACTTGGATGAGTAGCTAGCTCGGTCCATGTTGCCTTAGATGATGCAGAAAAATATCAGCACATTGCTCTGGTACCCGGCCACAGGATACAAGATCTCCAATGCATATGTAAGTATAAATTTGATAAAATTAGATAAAATTTTCTTTTGGATATGTAAGTAACTAAAAATGTAGTCGGACATCCACACATATCTCGAATAAATATATGCGCATCGATCCCATCTTGCTCTATTTGACATTTTCAGGTATTTCAAGTAAGAGAGGATTTTTTAAAAAGAAACCTTCTAAGATAATTTATTGAACACTGCACATGGAGTGGTTAGAATCAGTGTTGCAAATAACGGTATGAGATTATTGGACGGACCGGATACCGCAAAGCGATAATCAGTAATTTGTCCAATTATTCAGAATTATACGGACAATTTAACATTTTAACGAAATTTATGTATATAATATCATAATTTATAAAATAATTTATTTAACTCATTAAACTTATCAAATAAACTTAATTTAACTTAGTTCTATTATTATAATATGACACTATGCTTATTTTTTCTTACCGTGTAAGCACTTTACATGTGTAAGTAACACATTTATTTAATGAAAAACAATTCAAGAATTAAACTTTTACAAATACTAATAACATATTATTTGAAAGAAATCAAACATTCCAATATAAAATCACTAAATTTAGTTTATAATAACAACTTAGTTTCATCAATGAACATATTGTGCTAATTGAAAAAATTATATCAGTAAGTAAGAAAAATATATGGTATATAAATAACAGAAGAATTAATCAATTTCAAAGAAAATAAGAAGAAAAAATATATATATAAAATATTGGATGTATGTCTAAGCACAAATAAAACTATAATATACACTGGAATAAATTGAAATAAACAGGAATAAATGGACGATTAAAAAGTAAAATGGCCAATTAAGTGGAAAAAACGGCCAATTAATTATTTTCATCCACAAACAGGCACCGCCGTTAACGATTAAACGACTGTTAAGATCGTTTTTTACAGCACTGGTTAGAAGAGGATGAGAGGATCCGCCACGATCTTGCTTTATTTGACATTTCAAAAATAATACAATAAGTAATTTTTTTTGTGCAATCTGGATATATTCTATTCAAATGAAGACTAACATTACTCAAAAATACAAATGTGCAAATTTTAAAATTTTGAATCCAATGCACACACTACAGATATATAAGAATTTAGATTATGTATTTAAATTAAATTAATCAAGGATTTATTTTGTAAAATAGACAACGGAACCACATGACATGTTAATCTTATTCTTTCTTTTTCTTTATGTGAAAGGCATCGCATGCCTTTGTCTTTATTTTTAAGTGCTAGAAGGGTTCCACCACTTATATTAGCTTCCATTTGGGTTCACTAGAGAAACTTTTTTCTATTATGTCTGGGAATCAAATTTTAGAGATAAGGAATAAATCATGAATAGACTTAAGACCTCTTCATACTGGTAAAGTCAATCAATCTCTTGTTCGTGAAGCTAATTTTTATTTCCTTATTTTTTATGTTGGGGAATCTCTCTTTCTTTGCCTTCTTTATTTCCTCTTTTTCTTCAAGTGGTTCCTTCATTATTTCCTCTTTTTCTTTAAGTGGATCCACTGTTATGCTGATTTAAACTGTCGGGGACTTGAGTGTGAAAGAATTAAAGAATAGAAGGTCTAATTTGCAATATTACTAGGATTAAACTAGACCTTTGGTTAAAAAGTATAAACAGGATTTAGATACCATCTACTTAGAAGAGGAAAAATATTGGATTCATAGATCTAGATAAAAATAGTTTGAGGAAGGAGATAACAATACGAAATATTTTCATACAATTGCCTCTCATAGATCAAAGAAAAACAAAATCGATAACTCAACTAGAAATAGATGGTCAGAGCCCACCACTAACATGACCACCATACGACACCATATCTCTGATTTTTATAAGAAACTTTTAGGAATCCCTGGAGTAACATGTGCTCATTTAGATACACAATTTTGGGATGAAAGTGATAAACTAACTCCATAGTGTGGGAAAAATGGCACGGCGGAGCCGGCTCCGTCACATAATGGCATGGCACGTGTTACTGTTCCGTGTTGTGACTCACGTGTCACGTGCCGTGACCACCGCTTGATGTTTTGGTCACGGTATGACATGCGAAAGATCCGATCACAGCACGGCATGACACGTAATCACACGAGTCACGTGTAATAAGGACATTAGGTCTTAATCAAATGGTGAATCTTGAAGAAACTAACTTAAATTATGAAAAAATAGTTAAACGTGAGAAACATGACTAATTACGTTTGAACACGGCACGTAAATAGTCACAGCTTGACTCACGTGCCGTGACCACCCCTTAACATTTTGATCACGGCACGGCACGTTTTTTCCACTCTAGCTACTAACTCCCATAGAACAACAATCTTTAGAACTCTCTTTCACATTAGATGAGCTTAAAATTTCTGTCTTTGTTTGTGAACCCTGGCCCCGATGAATTTACTTTCAAATTCTACCAATATTTCTGGGAATTGATTTTATATTGTTTTTCAAGAAAAGTGACAATTGATTTTATATTGTTTTATTGGATTTGCTCTTGATTGATTGGGTATGCTTATTAATTTTGTCCTTCGATATGCACCACCTAACGAGTAATGGAGTACAACCTGATACCCACAATTAGGTTTAAAAAATAAATAAAACAATGAATGATGGAGTTATATATTAGAAAATTAAGCATACCTATTCTCTGCATTCTTTCACACCTATCGAAGGGAATCCGAATTATTTTAAAATTGAATGATATCAATATGAAGAACAAAAGGAGCAAAATTTAGTGTCCATTCATTCAACTTTAACCGAATCAATCAATGGCAAATCCAATAAAAGAAACTAAAATCAATTGACTCTTTTCCTTACAAAAAAAAACACTATATTATACAATATTTTAGATAAATAATATAAATACATTTAGTTTACTCATGTACTTTTTTGTATTAATCTATTAATTTTCCTCATGACGTATGAGAAAAATAAAAAATAAATAACAATTCAATTTTTCCAAAAGAAAAATGAATTATTTTGGATAAGTATTATGTAAATTTAAAAAAAATTAAAACATTCATGTCAACTGCAATAGTAATGTACAAATCCAATGAATTTTACAAACCAATATACATCAAATCTACCTCATTTTTTCTAGGACAACTAATGAGAAGATACCAGTGGTTGCTTCATTTTACGTAAATATGCCTTACACATGCATAACGCGCGAGTAGATAAGAAATTAACTAAAAAAACATCGTTTTAGAGAAATCTCCTTTCCAAATGAATTATTTTACCATCAACAATGTTCTTTTGCAGTTTCAACATTGGTGCCTTTGGTTGCTAAATCTATAAAGCACAAACATAAAACATAAATCAGTTGTTTAGTACTGATACTTGCATATAGTGTGCACCAAATGCAAAAATGAACCAAAAATTATATCTTAGATAAACCTATTAAAAAAGTCATCATTCAAGTGTTTGGATAATTCTAAACGTTTATCCTTTTATTACAAAAATGTTTATCAGTTTTTTAATTGTATGCATGATATGAATCAGATAATTGTGGTGCTATTTCAGATAACCGGCCTAAAATTAATAATTTATGCTTCTTTTATAGTAAATGAAACTGGGGGTCAAAAACATATAAGAACATGCTACTCAAAAACCATGTTCGCTTCAGTACCATACTGTTATGGTACAAAATCATTTGCATAGGTGCTTTTTATATTTGTAAGCTAAATCAATTGGTACTGATATTTGAATCTGCATATGCACTCGTCTCTCCCCATTAAGAGAATGCTAAGAATGGTGCATCACAATATGCTGTACTTCCAACAAGAAGAAAAATTAATATGAAGTAGAAATGGAAGTAGAGGAAGAAGTTATTCCTAAAAAAAAAAAAAACAAGGGCATCGGGACAATGTGACTGGAGATGATGTAATTCGTTGTAATGAAACTGAGGCTCTATAAACATAGGGGGTTCTAATACCTCATGTTTTATATTTTTATTTTAAATATTCAAATTGTCGATCCGAACCGCTCAACATGATATCCATACTAAATTCAGAGAACAAACAGAGAATTAGGTCATGAAGCAATCAGTAATTTTCATCAAAATTAAAGCACATCGTATATTTTATAGCAATTACTAGTTAAGTTAATATGATACATACTAGTAATGTCAAACTGGTATAATAATTTGAAATAAAATCCACATCAAGAGTACTTGCTACGGTTTTCATTTATATTTCATGGAAAGGATCTGATGGTATTAAGACGATAAATTAGGAAAATGATGGATATTTAAAATATTTAAGATTCACACCAACACTTGATGGTATTAAGACAATAACTTAAGGAAAAGGGATGGATCGATAATTAAAATAAGATTCACACCAACACTATGAACCAGCTAGAAAATAAACTAATATGTAATGTTTATCTCTAGTACAACTTCCACAACACTGAAAGCTCTTATTGTAACTGTATATAATTCCCTCAAACCCCCATTTTTCTGTGAATCTCAATTTTAGAATACAATGTTGAAACCTAAAATATTTGGGAATATATCTAAGGAATTTACACCATTAATTTTTTTAAAATTGGTTGACTAAATGCTCTAAACCGTAATTTCTTGAAATTCATAAAAAAAAAATGGGCAGTGATTTTCATGAAATCAAATTTATGGTAATATTCTGCATAAAAAATCATTTTTTTTTATATAAAGACTCAAAAAAATCTTCAAACAGTTGATTTATTATGAATTTATCAAGGTCTGGAGGTAAATAAGGGTGCAATTTGGGGAATAGCTAACAAAAATCAATAATAATTCCTGTGAGTGCAATCTGGAGCCGAAAACCTGTCACCAAACAATAAGGGTCCAACATTGCAGCGGCACAGAGAAAATTTGCGCTGGTGTCAAACACAAAATGTTTTAGACAGACTTGGTTGAAAGACTTTGAGCTACACCACATACCCTTGAATTCAAAATCCCTCAGCGCCACGGCCCATTGGATCCGCTTAAAGCTTTAGACCCTGTTTGGAGGACAACAAACCGTTCGGATGGTTGTTTTTATAGTATGAGATTGAATTATTTTTTTCCATCTTTATTCTCATTTCTTTAGAAATATGTGCGAAATAAAATATTAGGTCATACCAAACAATTTTTTTCTTATGATTTCTTGTTTTATCTCTCTCTCCTTAAGTTTTTCAAATAATATGTTGAATGCATTAATTAGAGCTCAACGTCAGAAAAATTGTTCTTGTTTTTATACTTACATCTAAATATCATAGAAATTACTATGATATAAAATTAATTTATTATTTTTTGTAATTTATAATAAAATTCGTTGAGTTTAAAATCATAATATTTTTTTGCCATTAATTTAATATCAATAAAATTTATTTACTCGGCTAATGAAGGAGACAATTTTAATTTAAAATAAAATTCGAATTAATTCAGTATAAAGTCAAGCGGTCAAAAAACGTTCAAAAAATGAATGTACTAAAATTAATTTATTAACCTTCTAATTTTGACCACTTGACTTTATACTAAATTAATTCGAATGTTTAAAAATTTCACATGTAGATGCATCACACATAAGATAGGCGGGTTTCAACCGTTCGGATTCGTCATTTGAAATCGATTTGATGAGTTTTAGAGTTAAGCTCACCAAAACTTTGGTGAGCTTAAGAGCACCCTAGTTCTACTCTATTATTATTATTATTATATCTTAATCCTTGGTAGGGTTTAGGGCTGCTAATGAGTCGAGCCGGCTCGCGAATCAATGAGTTGAGCGGCTTAATATTTCATAACGAATCGGACTCGAAACTAAAAAATGTCTAACTCGACTCGGCTCACTTTTGAAAGAAAAAAGCCCGGCTCAGCTCGACTCGCGAGCTCGCAAGTCGGCTCATATTATTACATGTTAAAAAATGATCATTTAATTATTTTAAAGAAAAGATCGAAGTGGGATAAATTACATGTTGAAAAACTCGGCTCCCCCGAGAGTTGGAAAACAGCGACGCCACCCGACAGTTGGAAAACAAGCGAGCGCTTCCTCTCCTCTCTGTTAGACCGTATCCCTTCAGCTCACCTCGCCGGCCTCTACTTCCTTCTCCTTTCGTTGCTTTGTTTCTTCGTTTTGTGCAAACAGCCTAAGTAGCTGAGATGAATCAAAGAGAGAGAGATCGACACAATTTCAATTTCTTGAGAAATTGTGGCGAATTTAGGTGGAACTGAGAACAACCAGTAAGGAAGGATATGATACAGTAACAGGTATAAAAGAGAAATTCTCCAAAATTGTTATTATTTTTCATAAAATGAATCCATAGGAACAAAGGCCTTATATAGGCGAAATGAATACAACACAAATTAGTTAAAATGACTAACTAAATTGTTCAATTGCATAACAGAAACAGAAAGAAAATCAGCCAGTTGGCGTAACTGTCAGAAACTGGCATAACAACACCTCGCGACACTGAAGGCTATTGTTCTCCTGCTTGTGGGACCCCCTTGTCAGGAAGCGATAACTCCAGTGCTTTAAATGGTCGGGGCCCAGTCGCTGACAGCGATGTGGCTTTTGATTTCCGCCTGCCCTATGTCTCTGACCGCATTGCCCTTTTTATTCAAATTCCCTCCTTCCTCACTTGCTTCAACGGACACTCCCAATTCACAGCTAGCTCGTTGCATTTTGTCCAGAAACGGACACCACCCGTATGGCCGTAAGTGAAACTGATGATACAAATCATATGTCAAGGTGCATACAAATCATATGTCATGGTTTTATTATATACTGGTACATGGGCAGTAAAAACCAGTGTATCGGATTATGTTGTAAACATCTTAAATTATGTATATGTAATGTAATCAGCCTTGAATCTGCTATTTTTACCCTTCTGTTTTAAGCAGATAAAAAAATTAAAATCCCTCCATGTACCAATATTTTTTTTTTTTTTTTTTTTGCTTAATGATTAAGCTGCCCATATGACAGTGTAATGTGTATTTTTTTAATAGTGCTTGCATACATAAGAGTTTTGGTACCTAATAGATTATATAATTGTGAAATACTATTGTACCCAAAAACATAATCATATCAAGATGCATACACTTATACGACATAGTCCTGTTATGTGTGTTTACCAAATTTACACACAGAAAATAGATACTGTACTCATTCAATTTCCCTTTATTGCCCTGAAGCAATTTATCAGGATATTATCCTATAAATGGAAATGGATACTGTAGCCCCTCTCCAAAAATATAATGTTCCAATAATTTTATTGATGATACTCTCTTGACTCTTTCCAAATTTTCAGGCCAAATAAAAACTGCCGTCTCTTCTACGGTGAACCCTCATCTAGCATCTTTATTGGACTCAACCGTCACATACATATGTTTCAGTTTGACAAATTTCAAAGGTAATCGGAATTACTATTTCTTATTTTAAGTAGAAAGAATACTTTTAGTAATTCATTGCTATCTTAACTTTTCCTTATTTGTTCTCTTATTTTTTCCAATTCGAGGAAACTAGTCAATTGTAATGGTTTGCATACTTGCAACTAATAAACAAACTCAATTGAGTAATATCTAGATGCTAAAGTTTTGTGTCAGAGTTCTTTTAGTTTTCAAAGAAATTGAATATTGCTTTACTAACCTAGATTTCCAATAGGGATTTGATTCAATTTTAGTATATTTTTGGTTCAATTAGTTCTGTGCTAATTTAGAGTCAATTTGCATAATTTGGGTTGCAACATGTTCCAGTTCCAAACCCCTCCCCCCTACAAGTATTGAGCAGTGAGATAGAAGCAATAGCACACTTGAAATTAAGAGATTTGTGCGATATATGGCAAATGTAATTAATAGTTTGATCCTCTGCATGAATAATATACATAAACCAATCAATTAAACTAATATATTTGAATATTTTTGGTAGTTGTATAAAAAAAAATAAAAAAAACTATTTCTTTGCGGAGGAACACTGTTTTTCTATACTGGAACAAGAGATAATAATTTATCACAGCTGAATAAGTACTAAATAAGTTGGGTTAAAACATAATTCTTTTTTTTTTATTGCAGTACTAAATAAAGCTGAATAAGTTGGATTAAAACATAGTTCACATGGAGCACTTATCAAGCAATGTTGTTGAGAACCCATGGAAATATAGTCAATTTCTTTTTCCTTGGTGTTAACTTTGATCTAAATTTGAGGTGTTATTGTTTTTGTGAATTGTGAGGTCTAGCTGCAATTATTTTGTCTGTTAGTGGTATTTGCAAATATAGCAAAAATGAAAAAAAAAAAAAAAAAAAGCTTGCTATTGCTATAGTTTTTTAACTTTCCTTTCCTGTGCTTCCAAGTTCTAATGTAGGTGATAATTTATCACTTCGCAGGTAAACTTTGCTGGCTCTTCCGAGGGAGGATAAGAAGAAGAGCCTTGATGAAATGCACTTCACAGAGATGCTAAAATTACGTGGCCTCCCCTACTCAGCTACGAAAGCATATATTGTCAAGTTTTTTGGACAGGAGTTTGACATCAAGGAAGCTGACATCAAAATCTGTTGCCGGGTCAATGGGAAGGCTACTGGGGAGGCCTTTGCGAATTTCTCCTCCGCCAAGATGGCGAAGAAGGCTATGAACCGAAATATGATGTCCATCGTGTCAAGGTACGTGGAGCTGTTCGCATCCACGGCCGAGGAGAGGTGTTGCGCCAATTCCAAATGTGCATGATAGTGATTCATTAGTTTGCCTGATATTTATATGATGCAACTGTTATTAGTCTCGGACATGAAATAGAACGGGTTGTCTTTTTTAGTAGTAAGCAAAAAAGACAGCAATTGGTTGTCATGCTAATTTGTGAGGTTACTTAACTGAAGTCTGAAGCCATATCATAATATTTGATGCTATAATTTGTTCTTTATTTGTTTCCTGGCTGATCAGGTTTTATTTTGCTTTGCATAATCTGCTTACTTTTTTTTTTCGAAAATGTTCCTAAAAAAAAGGAAACAGCTTATATGTATGATGTGATGGGATTCCTATTTTCTCTTTCCTATCTCTTTTGTAATAAAAAGTTGAGTGAGTCTATGGTACTATGCATATCACGGGTTGTTACCGTGCTACGGTTTTATATTTGAGTTTTCAAATCCTAACGGTCGATCCGAATCGTTCATCTTGTTCTCCATATTAATATGTGTTTGGAGACCAAATTTTACATTTTTTGAAGTTTTTTTTACTATTTTTTTAGATATTTAGAAAATCACTTGATCTGAAAATTCTGGACCATCTAAAAACAGTGATTTTCAATAAATCTAAACAAATAGTAAAAAAATTTCAAAAAATGTAAAATTTGGCCTCCAAACACATATTAATATGGAGAACAAGATGAACGGTTCGGATCGACCGTTAGGATTTAAAAACTCGAATATAGAGCCGTAGTACGATGCAAAATCGTAATATGCATAGTACCATAGACTCACTCTAAAAAGTTGACAAAATGTGAAATTTACCCTGATTCTTTCTCCTCGTTCTCTCTCTATTACTGAAACTTAATCCGTCGAATTTCTTGTCCAAATTTCGTAGCCTTTTGTTATTGTAAGAAATTTGTTTCTGCTCTCTGAGAACTTGCTCTACTATCTGTGTAAGGAAATAAATCTGTTGTGATTCTGTAAGAATAGCAGGAAACCTGCGATTCCAAATCTAACCTTTAAATTTTTTATATTTGAATCTCAAAGCAGATGATTTTTCTTGCACGAAACTCATAGAAAATTGAACGGATGGATTTGGAACCTGCTATTCCCACAGAAACAGTTTTGAAAATCCCTCTATTTGAAAATTTTGGGTCATTCAAAATCAATAAATTTGTTCCTATCTAAAAAATAGTAGAAAAAATAAAAAAAATAAAAAATGCAAAATTTGGTCTACAAGTACAATCCCATACAATGAATTTGTAAAATTCTATGAATGGACCTTCAAATAATTCCACAGTAATATGCAGAGTCCTAATTCGCCGGGTGGCCATCTCAAGCATAGCATTGTTGTGTACACCACATGATGCAAGTGTTTGGTCATCGTGAAGCATTTTGTGGGAAAATAAGAGACTAATTTCTTGATAAGAAGATATCCCCATTTTATCATGTATCATAGCCTTTATCTTTGATACGGTGTCTGAGGTTTTCACATTCAGTGAAACTGAATTTGAATTATCGAGGCTCTGGATTGAAATTGTAATTCCATCTTTGACATACAAGTCGATGCATGAGTCTGCCTGTATATTATAGTAGTCTAGGGTTTCGGTGCCTTTGAGGAGGATGCGACAAAAAAACAGCTTTAGCTTGCTCGATGCAATCCCCTCCAGTTCTTGAACCTTGGTTTTGATTGCATCAATTGTATCGGTGTTTGTTACAATATTGATGGCTATAGTTTTTGTCATCTTCACAAAGTTCTACAGAATGAAAAGATTATTCATAATCTCAGAAAATTGAAACACAAGTTGAGGTTTACATGTTGTTCCTTGGTGGTGGTTTCTTACAAGTTTAGTTTGGATAAAAATATACAATGCCAATAAACATAGTTTCAGAGTGAAAAGTCTGCTAACATATTAATTCTACAGCCAATGGTATATAGGATGAGCAATGCTTCACTAGTATGTATTGAGATGCTATTCATGGTTTGAGAAAAAAGATCTCTAAAAGAAGAAGTAAAATTATTTTAATTGGCCCTCAAGATATAGGAGTTTGTTAACAAAACAAAAATTGGAGGTACAAATAAGCATGCTTTAACTAAATTACACTATTTTGATCAGATGGTTAATGATGCCATTACAAAAAAAATCTAACTCCAAGATAGCATAATAATGAAAAAAGAGAGGAATCAAATGCCTTCATTTGGTCTCTCCATTATTTCATATTAAAACAATGTAAATACTTCCAAAACTAAACCTCAAAAATCAGAATAATACTGCAAGTTACAAATGACGACATTTCAATTTTATTTTCATATGCATCAAGAGTTTGTCAAAAACTACTATTGTAAACAGTTTCTTGAAGTCGAATTTTCAATTCTTGATTCTCATCAATCCAAGTTAAAAATGCTTGATTTTCTGATCCGCATCACCCCAGGTACCTGAGGTGTAAGTGGTGAATCTGGACCATTCATTTTACTTGGCACGAATCTCAAAGCAGGCCCCCTAAGTCTCAACAGCTACCGGATGGAGTTTAGCCTAGATGGAATTAATTTGGTCCGTCCATTCACTACTACAGAATAAGTGATTATACACGGACATAAACAAGCAAGCTACACGGATTTCCCGCCGCGTAGGCTGTCACGGTTTAGAAATCCTTGTATATATACACACGGTTATTTACCGCGTACAATTACTGAATAGCTACACGGATTATTACAAACACAGCCGTTTACAAATACTTGACACTGGCGCTCTCCATAACCGAGCTTCACGGATTATTACATAAAAAAACCGTGTACAATTATATTTCTACACGGTTATTTATCTAAATATCCGTGTAGCTCTCTTATTTATTAATATTTTTTTAATGTGGAAACACCTTTCTACACGGATGTATAATGAAATATCCGTGTAGCTCTCTTATTTTTTAATATTTTTTTAATATTGAATGATCTTTCTACACGGATATATAATTAAATATCCGTGTAGCTCTCTTATTTTGTAATATTTTTTTTATATTGAATGTTCTTTCTACACGGATGTATAATTAAATATCCGTGTAGCTCTCTTATTTTTTAATGTATAATTTTATGTATTAATTTTCTTCTTTATTTTTTTATTGTGGAAACACCTTTCTACACGGATGTTTATCTAAATATCCGTGTAGCTCTGTTAATTTGTAATATTTTTTTAATGTATAATTTTATGTATTAATTTTCTTTTTTTCTTTTTAAATTGTGGAAACCCCTTTCTACACGGATAAATTTTAAAATGTCCGTGTATAATTGAACTACTGTTTTTTTAAAAAAAATTTCTTTTTTTGGCTAGCCTCCAGTTTTGCCAGCCATTTAAAATCAGATCAATTCCAGAACAGAGAATTTCCAAAATAAGAATACCAAAACCCCTAAATTTTCGAAATTTCCAAATTATATAAAAAATTAATACAAAATTCATGTACACTAAATTATACAAAGATCATACAAGTCCATATTCTGGTTTACAAAATTGTTTTATAAAAAAATCTGCCCACATACATCTAAACTGATCTAACTGCTCCTTGGTGTAACTCTTTGACTTTGCTGAATACTACAAAAAAATTCAAAACATGCAAGTTACAAAAATATGGCAACTACATCTCTGTTTTGCTTTATAGAAATAAATTATTGCAATTATAACAATGCAACTAATAAAACAAGTTTAGAGGAAATCAATATTAATTGTATGGACAAGTCAAGGCAAAACATATGAATTACATACCGGATATGTTGGCCATTTGAATTGTATGCTCTCAACAAAGAGAAACATAAAAAACATCGTGTAATAACCGCATTCCCAACCTTCAATCTGTTGCGGGCACTGAAATTTATATTCAGCAGCCTATGTCAGAAAATTTTTGAACCCAAAAATATGAAATTATAAAATTATAGTGTGCTCACCTCCAACCACTTCCCATTCATTTTATTTCTGCTCTTACCCGTGCTTTGCACACCACCCTCTTTAACATATTGCAGAAAAGCCCTTACAAAATTGAGTGACTGTAATCAGCAATTCCACAATTAAAAAAAAAAAATCAAACCAAGTGATATTTAGATAACTTACTTAATTATAACAGGCATGACTCTTTTGGACTGCATTGTGGTGATGGATTTGTCGGGCCGCCTTGAATCCATGACATAAATCGTATTTTCAAGTGGCACAATCACCAACAAACACCAGTGGGAGCTGTGGGCAGAGAAGAATTGTAGTACTTTAGCATAAAATTAGTGACATATATATTTCAGCATGTAATGGTGACACAAGTGTTTGCTACGGTTCATTGTGTAATTGTTTAACTGAAAATATAAACAATTAAGGGTTACAAGTAACCTACCTTTGGTGGTATGGCAGGAGAAGAAATTTCTTTTGATCCCCACGAGCATGATGCATCGCTTTACGCAAGTAGTCGACACAATCATCCTCATACCATTCCAACATGTTTCCATTAATTCTGCCGGGGTCCAAAAGTGCACACAAGTTCACCTTACCTTTCGTTGCGGTCTCACGGCATTTCTGGGATAGGAACCTGAAAAATCATCATTTTACATTAGAGTATATATTTGAGTGCTATACACATGATATAAATAATTGATTGGTCACTAACATGAGGAAAACGGTGATGACTCCCACATCGAGCCATTTATCGCTTGACGAGGCGCCCTGTAGAAAGTCGTTGAATTCTGTGAAAGGCAGCACGACCTCCCTGCCATCGTGTAGAAACATACCGGGGGGGACAGTGAAGGTAACAGCCGCCATGTCCTTGGGTGCCTTCATCAAGTGGGCGTGGAGAGTCTGCAACTCACCAGGCAAACGGCTAACCTCTTCTGCTGTGAGCCCCGTACGGTCTAGTGGCGCATCCACTGGCGCATCCACTGGCGCATCTACTGGCGCAGCTACTGGCGCATCCACTTGCGCATCAGGCACTTCTGGCGCAACAGACACCAAGTATAATTCCATGTCCCGTACCGGTGACAACGCTTCATCCTCATTGATTGTTTGACCTCTTCGTGTCTGTATCAAATTTTGTATATGTCTTTTTCAAGTATTCGAAAAGAATGATTTGAATAAGATATCCTATTGTATTTTGAGTTTACGTACATTGTCCAAAATAATTTGATTTTTCGGCCATTGGACTGTCGAAAAGCGGGCATCATCAAGCACCGCCATTTCATCGGTAGGGACAGGAAGAGGTATTCTCACAGCCCAATCCTGCGTGATCTTCTCAATCGCTACGCGGAGATAGTTGGGCCTCAACTGATCACCGGCTGCAGGAGGATATACAATGCCCTTAGCAATGGTCAGAGGAGTAGTACCGAAATACATGACGAGGTCGCATGCTGTGGCCTCCTGCAAGAATTATCAGCAATTAGTTGTCTTTAGAATGAAATAATATTGTCTAGCGAATTAACCGCGAGAATCAACAATACCTTTCGATTATGAACAAGTAGTGGTTACCTTTAGATTGTCCAAGCCGCCTATCACTTCGGTCCCGGATGCCTGACTGCTTCGCCGAATTCCCGGTGAAACGGGAGGTCGGTCCTCGGATGACTGCCTAATTTGGTGCATTTGGTTCACCATCCTTGATTCCAGCTCAGCCAGCTTCTGGTTGTACTCTATTGAAAGCTCCTCGCGTACCTCCTGGCGCACCTGCGCCAACCTTGATTCCATCTCGTCTTTGTTGACCTTGGCACGAGGTCTTCTATGGGGTTTGGCTCCATTGAATTCCTCCTTCCAGCCCGTGTAGACCCCTCTGCCCCTAACTCGACCGGTGTGTTCTGGATTCGGGAGCGCCAAGGTCAAGGAATCTTCTTGTCTTGCGACAGTCCGGGCACCAGAAGTGATCTCCTCCTCCACCTCCAACTGTTAATTAAAAAATTGGTTATAAAAAAACACTAAGTAATGTACACAGAGTTATGATTTTGTTTGAATGACACAGTTATAACAAAAGGCTCTTACCATTTTATGAGCAACGGGTTCCACGTCTTTTGGGAGTACTATCCGCCCCTCAACGGTTACCTCAGATCTTCCCATGAGCCAATCTTGGCCCCTAGGATTTTTGATCTTAACCACGGGTGAGTCAGACTCTTGGTTTTGCAAAAGAACTTTTGCCCATTCTTTCGACTTACCCTCGTAACCACCCGACCCTAATTTGTGCGGGTACTTGTTCATTTTGGCGATCTTCCTGCCCTGCTCACTTTTTTTCTGCAAGCATCAAAGTAAATCCATTACTTAAGGAAGATGAGTACAGATTGAGAAAGAACAAAAACTAAGAGCATCTCCAATCCAGCAATTGAAATTAATTGCTAAATTAGCAATTAAGAAATTAATTCCAACAATTGCTAAATAAGCAATAGCCGTACAACCCAGCAATTACAGAAACAATTGACGCATCAGCATAAGCAATCCATAAGCAATCACTGTTGGAGATACTCTAATGAGTTACCTAAAGTTACATACCTTGAATTCTTCTGTTTTCTTCAAAGCTTGGAACTCCTCCCACACCTCTTGTGTCAGCCAAGGATACACTGGCAACGGATCTTTCCCTTAATCCATGTAATCTCTTTTCAGCCTGCTCTTGAATTGCTTCCAAGCTTCATTCATTATCTTCAAAGACACTCCCTTTATCTTGTCTTTTGGGTCATCCACGATGTTCCACTGGGCCTGATTGACAACGAAACTACTGCATGTAAGTTCATGATCCACTCCAACAAAAAAAAAAAAAAAGAATTGTTAGGTACTTTACCTTCACAATGTTCCACCATTGGTCCTTGTCCTTCTTTTGATCAAACTGATCCCAGCGCTCAACCAGGATAGATGCATTTTTCTTCACCGTGGAGGCACAAAAATTTGAGTACTTTGCCCGATTGTCACCTTTCGCACAGCCGTTCTTGTGGAATTCGATTGGCAATATTTCCTTCTTCTCAGTGATCTTCTTGCACATTGTCGGACCTCTTTTCCTTTTTCCAGGCCGAGCCGGCGAGACCTCTTCTTCCATGACAGCTACATTCTCTCCTTCTACATTATCCTCACCTGAATGTGTCATCGTTCTTTCTACAGCGAGCGAGAGGAGCTTAGAGGTTCACCAACTAGAGAGAAACACCAACAGTGGCAGCACCAAGAGGGAGGAACCACGGAAAGAGAGAGGAGGAGACGCGTGGGGTTAGGGTTTAGAGGAGACGCGTGGATTTTGAAAAGAAGCCGACCCAGCGCGCATTTTATTTCGCGCAAACCATTTATACACGGATATTTAATTAAACATCTGTGAAGGAAGACTTTTCTAAACGGTTATTTCATTAATAATCCGTGTATTATAAATTCTATGCGTTCGCGGAAACAAATTCGCGCCTTGGGAAGTTCGAAATGTAAAGACATATTTTTATGTTTTTTTATATTTTTAAACTTAATTTGCATCTGAACTCAAATATTTATAAATAATTAAATTTCAGAGTTTGAAGCGACGCCGTTCCGACTTCCATTAGATAATTAATTAGAAAGCACATTTTTAGTTTTAATAGCAAAATCGTTTAACTTTCTACACGGATGTTCAAGTAAAAAACCGTTTAGAAATGATAGAGAATGTCTCCACTGATCTGTTAACTTTCTACACGGATCTTTTAACTTTCTACACGGATATTTATTAAAACGTCCGTGTGCAAATATTTATTAATTTAAAATTCTTAGAAGACGAAACGGCTCTTCCGACTATATAAAACTAGTTCGATCAAGATAATTTTCTTTGCAAGTAGAAATGGCCGAAGACTCTCCGGCCAGCAGTGCTCACCCATCAAATGTGTCGTGGCCATGGCTTTCCGGCTACGTCCCGCCCGAAGAGGTTGATGTTAATTTCGAACTCCCCCCCGGTTTCGAAGTCCCTCCCGGCTATCTCAGGCCTCCTCCCAACTACAGGAGGACATGGCCGTGGCCGCCTTAAAGGGTGCCATGCCGAAGTCCAAGGGGGCACCCACCACCAAAGCCGTACATAAGGAGGGGCGATCGCTGGATCAGGCCAAAGAGCCCCTGGATTAGGAGGAGGCCGGGGTCGCGCCAGGGCCTTTATGAAGGCTTGTTTTATTAATTTAGCTAGCTTTTTTTGTTTTCTTCTTCTGTATTTTGTTTAATCAGTTTTTTGGTGTTATATGATGTATTAGCCAGGATCCTTTTTGATGTAATATATTTTGTTTAATTTAATCAACATTTTGTTTTCTATAAATTTTTCTTTTTTGTTAAATAAATGATGCTATCTAAATAATTAATAATGTTAAAATGTTATAGATATACATTAACGTGTTTGGTTAAAGTGAAGAAAATAACAAATATTATTTACCAATGCATTTACACAATATGGACTTGTATGATCTTTGTATAATTTAGTGTAATTTGGAGATTTCGAAAATTTAGGGTTTTTGGTATGCTTATTTTGGAAATTCTCTGTTCTGGAATTGATCTGATAACAAATGGCTGGCAAAACTGGAGGCTAGCCAAAAAAAGAAATTTTTTTTAAAAAAACAGTAGTTCAATTATACACGGACATTTTAAAATTTATCCGTGTAGAAAGGGGTTTCCACAATTTAAAAAGAAAAAAAGAAAATTAATACATTAAATTATACATTAAAAAAATATTACAAATTAACAGAGCTACACGGATATTTAGATAAATAACCGTGTAGAAATATAATTGTACACGGTTTTTTATGTAATAATCCGTGAAGCTCGGTTGTGAATATCGTTTATAAAAAAATCTGCCATTTACACAATATTGGTAAATATGTAAACTGAAAAAAAACACTACATATAAACAATGATACGATCGAAATCATAATATTGAACAACAGATCATACAAAACAGTATTAAGATCTTATGGTTTGACTCTTCATTCGGCTATTCATCTCTGAAAAATTATAAAAGAAATAAAATTATAAATTGTTTTTTTTTTCTGGAATATAAATATGAAATTGTTCACGTTTAAACGAAATAAATATTATACCTTGGTTTTTTTTTTCCTTTTCTCTTTTTTTCCACTGTTTGAACAGTTTCCCATAGTCCTTCACTGTGGTCACATCTCATGTAATTTGCTTCGTCTTGTTCTTCAGTAGTTGTTGCTATCTCAGCTTGCACATCGGCACAAAATGGAGGTATCTCATCGAACTGGTCGTACTCTTCTTCGTCGATTACGTTTTCTATCCCAACAATCCTTCTTTTTCCGGGTAAGATGATGCTCCACCTAGCATCACTCGGGTCAGTGACATAAAAGACTTGGGTTGCTTGCTTGGCGAGTATGAACGGATCATCAACGTACCCAACTTTGTTGAAATCTACCACTGTGAACCCGTCGTTATCAACTTTAACACCACGGTCTTCGACCCATTGACACCGAAACAAGGGAATGCTGAGGTGAGCATTGTAAACGAGCTCCCAAATTTCTTCAATAACACCGTAATATGACTTTGATGCCATTACAGGCCGGGCATCCCCTGATCTACTGAATTCTTGAGACGTCGCCACCAACGTCACCCCACTATTTTGCATGGTGCTCTTATCACTTTGTAATTTAGTGTAAAATGTATATCCGTTAATCTCGTACCCTTGGAATGTTCTAACAACCATTCGGGGTCCTTGGCCCAGTAATCTAACCGTTTCACTTACGGGCGACATTTCAGAGTGTGACTTCACTCTTTCTTTCAGCCATCCTATGAAACAACGGTTATGCTCGTCAATAATCCACTTCTGACTTCTCGTGTAGTTCTGTTGTCGAAGGATTGCCATGTGCTCATCTATATAGGGAGTGACATCTGCCATGTGCTGTACTACAATAAAATGTGCCTTTAACAGTTCATCTCTATCAGCAACTATGGCTTTCAACCCAATAGTCCCTACTCCTTGGAGCCTTCCCTCGTATCGAGATTTTGGAACGCCAATAGGACCAACACCGGTCATGTAGTTGGTGCAAAACTCAATCACCTCTTCCGTGGAATATCCTTCTACGATGCTACCTTCGGGCCGATGTCGGTTCCGTACGTAACTTTTCAAAATACCCATGAATCTCTCGAATGGATACATATACCGCAGGAACACGGGGCCACAAATCTTAATTTCCCTCACAATGTGAACAACAAGGTGAACCATAACATCGAAAAAAGATGGCGGAAAATACATCTCGAGATGGCAAAGAGTAACTACGACCTCCTTTTGCAGAGCGTCCAATTTTAGCGGGTCTATCACTTTGGAGTTAATTGCATTGAAGAAAAAACAAAGCTTCGTGATGGCTTGTCGAACGGGCTTTGGTAAAATTCCCCGGATTGCAACAGGAATCATATGTGTCATTAAAACATGACAGTCGTGGGATTTCGGACCAATCAATTTTAGGTCCTTCATCGACACAAGTTTCTTAATATTCGAGGAATACCCTGATGGGACTTTAATACTATGAAGGCATTTACAGAAGCTTGTTTTCTCGGTCTTCGACATTGTGCACATTGCGGGAGGTAGGTATGCCTTTTGCTTCCCTTTATCCTGCGGTGCAAGCTTGGGTCGTATTTTCAGTTCCACCATGTCTTTTCGAGCATTGATACCGTCTTTAGTCTTCCCCGGAATATTCAACAATGTGCCGATCAGACTGTCGCAGACATTTTTCTCAATATGCATGACATCTAGGCAGTGTCTCACTTCTAAATATTCCCAGTACGGTAGCTCCCAAAATATGGACTTCTTTTTCCAAATATTTTTCGGAGGTGCTTTGGCACATTTTCCGAAAACAACTTTAAGATTTTTAACAAGCAGGAAGACACCCTTCCCGTCTAACGGACGACGTGCCACTCCAAGCTCTGTGTTCCCGTTGAATTCTTTCTTCTTCTTACGGTATGGGTGATTAATAGGAAGAAACCTACGGTGCCCCATGAAAACATTCTTTTTACAATTTTTCAACCTCAGCACCTGCGTGTCATCTTCACAGATAGGGCACGCTTTTGCTCCTTTAGTACTATAGCCCGATAAATTTCCGTACGCGGGGAAATCATTTATGGTGCAAAATACCATGTCCCGCAGCTCAAATTGCTCTTTGCCGTACGCATCCCACACCCGGACGCCATCCCTCCACAATTTTTGGAGGTTCTCAATTAACGGTGCGAGATATACATCTATGTCATTTCCGGGTTGTCTGGGTCCTTGGATTAGTAATGACATCATTATATACCTGCGTTTCATGCACAACCAAGGAGGAAGATTGTAGATGCATATAAGAACTGGCCAAGTACTGTGCCGACTGCTCATGCTTCCAAACGGACTCATTCCGTCTGTGCTCAACCCTAGCCTAAGGTTTCTTGATTCGCCACCAAATTCTGTGAAATCTCTATCAATGTTTCTCCACTGAGGAGAATCAGCTGGGTGTCTTAGTTTACCGTCCCTTTTGCGCTCGTCTTCATGCCAACGCAATAATTTCGCATCTTTGGAATTTGCAAATAACCGTTTGAATCTCGGTATTATCGGAAAATACCACACCGACTTAGCCGGAGCCCGACCCTTGTTTCCTTCATCGTTACCATCGTCAGTGTCCTGGTTCTTACGTCTGTACCGTGAAACACCGCATTTAGGACAAACATGCATGGCCTTGTACTCTCAACGGTACAATACACAGTCATTCGGACATGCATGTATTTTTTCGACCTTCAAGCCCATTGGACAGATCAACTTCTTCGCCTGATATATTGTACAGGGTAACTCGTTGTTATCTGGGAGCATATCTCATAAGAGCTCTAATAAGGACGTGAAACTCTTGTCACTCCAACCATTGTCTGCTTTTAAGTTCAACAATTTCAACACAGCTGACAGTTTTGAAAATTTGGTACACCCGGGATATAACGGCCTTTTCGATTCATTAGACATATACTGAAATTTTTTATAATTTTTATCACTAATTTCATCTTCCACATCATGTAACATGTCTTCTAGATTTTCAATAAAATCGTATTCGGCATTTTCGTCAATATTCACACAATCATCCTCGTTGTAATTAAGTTCAAGTAGATTATCAAAATTTTCGACATTCTCAAAATCATCGTTGGAATGAAGCTCAAAATTATCAACAACTTCTACATTAATATCAACATTGTCTTCCAAAACAAAATTTCTATTGGTAGCACTGCATTCCCCAATTTTCTCACCATGCATAAACCAACACGTATATCTATTCTGAAATCCCCGACAAATCAAATGAGCTCTAATTTCTTCCAAGTCCCCAAATCTTTTAAAATTGCTACAATCTCTACAAGGACACAAGATGTCGTTATCCTTTGTCTTCACTCTATAACTCTCGGCACATTTTATGAACTCATCAACGCGAGCCAAATATTCTGCACTATCACGTCGCAATTCATACATCCAACTTCGATCCATCTGTAAATTAAATTAAAATAATGATTCCAATTAGTCATGGTGGTCGAGCAACATATATATATACATTGTTACAAATTCTTGGCTTACAAACGGGCCGGTTTACAATCGTAACCCACTCCTTGAATATTATGCCTCATATGTGAACACATTAATTAGCGGGATCTAATTAGTGTTTAAGAAAAATTCGACAGCATTTCCCCTTAACTCCCCAAGTATGCGTAAACCACATACTCGTAGGAGCAATAAGGAGAAATGCTGTAGAATTTTTCTCAAACAATAATTAAATCCCGCTAATTAATGTGTTCACATCCTAAATGAGACACAATATTCAAAGAGCAGTCCCAAGCGGGGGACTATCCAAAATTAATCCCTATTAGATTAATTTTGAACGGGCATGGACCTAAAAGCATCAATAGGTCGGTTATTGGACCACAATACACTAATTAGTTATTTACATTACCTAAACAGATCAAGCATGCATGCATTAATAAATAACTGACCTAAATAATTAAGCAATAGTAAGTACCAGAAAATTAGCGAGAGAAAAAAGGAAGACTAACCTAGCAGGATAGAGTGGAGAAATGCAAATTAACTTCAAAGAGCTCAGCTCCGGTCTGCGCAGAAATCAGACAAATTCAATACAGAGAGAGAGAGAGAGAGAGAGAGTATTAATTGATCAAAACGGCGCTGGAAGCCTGCTTGAAAAAGCTTTTTGTAACCCTAAACCTTTCTACACGGACATTTAGCTATAAATGTGGGTAGAAAGTCGAGAGAGCTACACCGACTTTTATATAAACAGCCGTGTAGAATTGTTTTTCACACTATTAATTAAAACGGAAAACCTCTTTTTATTATATCTACACAGCGCTTTATTAAACGTCCGTGTAGAATATGTTGTGTGACTTTCTTCCGATTTCGCATCCTCTGAGATATCTCATATTTTGTGTGACTTTTTTGGAAAATCTTAACCGTTCAAAGACGTTCTGCACAATTCGCAAAGCTCAAAACAATACTGGCCCCCGGGCTATCCCCGAATACAAACCAGACACGTAGGTCACGCAAATATGAGATATCTCAGGGGATCCACACTCTTCTCAGGGGACACGTAGGTCACGCAAATTCTTTTCTATACAATTTTTATATAATTTGCTTAGATGAAATTATTACGAATATGATTTTTTTTAAAAATCGCAGGTCAAAATTTTAATAAAAAAAATATTAATATGTTATGTTTTACATTATAGACATGTCATTTCTATTTATATTACTGTTTTATTTTATTTTCATTAATTTCAATACCGAAAAATCTTATAATCTTGTGTTATAGAGATTCTTTTTTAAAAATATATGATGTGTCCTCTCAGTTAACTCCCTACTTAAAATTGGATTTTGCTCCTGACAAATCCGTGTTTGTCTTTCAAGAAGTGAATACATAATTCAAATAATTGCATATACATTTATTTTATAAAAAAAATTCGCATCTGAAGAAAGTGATCAAAATAATATTTCAATCCCGTTGCAACGCCCTTTATACAAAAATTACAAATTCCTATTGAGCATTAATTACAAAAGTTAAATCCATATAAACTAAAAAATTCTTTTAAGGACTGGAAGCACGGAAATATGAAGAACACTCAGAATCGGATAGAGAGTCGGACGAAGTGTCGGACGAGATCGTCCGACACTTCATCGACTCCCTATCCGGCTCTGGTCCATCATCCGACTCTTCATCCGGCTATGAAATTATCCTCCAAAAACACTTTAGCGCAACTCTTCGTCTGACTCTTCAGGGCGGGTGAAAATACATATTTTAATAAAGAAATAGCTAGCTAAAACCAAAAAGTTGGATGGACCTAGCTTCAAAAAAAAGGAAAAGAGATGGACGAAGAACCTTCAGAGTCGGACTAAGAGTCGTCCGACTCTTCATCCGCTCTGAAGGTCCTTCATCTCACCTCTTCCCCTTTTTTTGAAAATCTTCATCCGACTATTTATTCGATCAGCTCTTTCTTTATTAAAATATGATTTTCATCCGCCTCCGAAAGTCCGAAGTGATCAGATGGGTTCTTTTCTTTTGGAGGATGAAGATACATGTTTTAATAAAAAAAGAGCTAGGTGAAAATAAAGAGATGGATGAAGGATCGTCGGAAAAAAAGGGAAGAGATGGATGAAGAACCTTCGGAGTCAGAAGAAGAGTCGTCCGACTCTTCATTCGACTCTTCATCCGCTCTGAAGGTCCTTCATCTCACCTCTTCCTTTTTTTCGAAGATCTTCATCCAACTCTTTATTTAATCAGCTCTTTCTTTATTAAAACATGATTTTCATCCACCTCTGAAATTATCAGATCATAGAGAGAGAGAGAGAGTTGATCAAATCGGCGCTGGAAGGAGAAGGCCTTTTATATAACCAACTTGGTGATGGAAAAGGCGCGCCCTTTACCAAAACCCTAAAATAACCTTTATACACGGCTTTTTTTAATAAACGTCCGTGTAGCTCTCTAACAGCTTTCCACACTATTAATTAAACAAAACACCGTGTATAATTGACACCTTTCTACACGGCTTTTTATGAAACGGCCGTGTAGCTCTCACAAGCTTTCTACACTTTAATTTAAACAAACATCCGTGTACAATGCCTACCTTTCCTCACGGTTCTTTAATTAAATATCCGTGTAGCTCTCTCAAGGCTTTCTACACTGTTATTTAAATAATAATCCGTGTACATTTCCTAATAAACGTCCGTGTAGCTCTCTCATGGCTTTCTACACTGATTCTTTAGTAAACATCCGTGTAGAGATCCCACACATATTTCGGGCTTCCAAAAAATTAGAATTTCTCCACGGTTTTTAGGTAAATTTATCGAATCCGTGTATAATGTGCAGTGTACAATGACCATTTCTGTAGTAGTGATTTTTATTAATTGCACGTACCGGGGGGGGGGGGATACAGACTCTGATTTTCTACGTGCTTGTAGATAGAACAATATAGATCAAATCTAATCTTTTATTATGTTAATTTGTGTTCTTGAAATTTTTCTACTGAGAATTTAACAAGGAAAAATGATCAAGAATGGAAAACTTGAATCCCCATCAAATAATGAATAAGTGAAGCATTAAACTAGTGTTGTAAATAACAGTATGTGGTCGTCGGACAGACAGGGTATCGCCAAGCGATTAATCAGGAATAATCGACCAATTAGTCGGGAAAATTTATAACGGTTTAGCATATGTATTCGTACATTGCAACAAAGATATATTATAAGAGAAAAAAATATATTTTCATAAAAAAAAAACTAATAAAATAATAATTATTCAATAATATTTATTAATAATATTAAAATAGAGTGGTTCTAAATTTAAATTATAAATAAAAAGTCTAGTATAATATAATTTAATAAAAAATAACGTCTTAATAGTAATTATATTATACATCTCGTATTTATCAGAGGGAAAACAAATTAAAATTCGCGTGTCAGTGTAAAGGCTATTATTTAGTGGGCCCGGACTGAAATAATTTTATGTATGTGTTTGACAATATATGTAGTTAAAGATAGATTTAAGTGAAGATATAAAAAAAATTAATGATTTGATCATTTAAGTTTTTTTTAATGTTATGAATTTTTTTTATATAATATAAATTGATAAGTATTTAATTAAATGATCATAAAATTCTCAGTTAGTAAATAGTTGACCCCATAAGAAAACAAAAAAATTATTTAATTAATTTATATATGTTTAGTATGATGGAATGGGGTAGTTATTATTTAGCAGTAATTTTTTTATTGCACGAAAAACAAAAAAAATAACGTGTGAACGTAAAAAATTGAGGGAAAAGAACGTAAAAAAGTAGCATATATCGACAGGTCAGGTACATAGTCAAATATATGTTTCTAACTGTGTGAAGAAAAATTACTAATACTGAAATAAAAGTAAAAATTAAAAGAACTTATGGAACATGTCGTATCAATTGAAGCAGTACATAACACCAAAAATTATACAAGTTCAAATTATAAAGGAAATTCTCGAAATTCTACAGAGGGAATATGTTTTATTTTCCATTGGTCTTCTCCTTCCAGCCTTGATTCGAACTCATCCAAACAATTTATAGTTAACTCTTGAAGGTTGACCAAATATTGCAAGTCAGGAACTATATTCATCCACCAGCACCAGCACCGCAGTTGGTTGAGCATGGGCATAGCACCCTCCTCTATTTTCCATTCCTCCAAATCTACCACACCAAGTCTCAATTGTTGCAAGCGACCAAAACCTCCCCTGGAGCAGATCATTTGTTTTCCATCAACTGCTTCCATGGATGCACGACCTATATGGAGTACCCTGAGGTTTGGCAACTTCTCTAGTTGGGGCATCGGGTCTTCCTCTAAGGCAAACAACCTATCATATTCTCCATTAAGTGATAGCTTAACGAGATGTGGTGGGAACAGGGTACAATCACCAACTTCTTTCCTGGGCCATTTGCCATTCACTAGGCTGAATGAGTGCAAATTGTTGTGGTTTCTGAAGGCAGAGATGCAATTTGCAAATGTCATTTGCCTGGTGTGGGTCATTTTTAAATGCAGAGAACCCAAATGATTTAGGTTGCTTAACAACATGATCAATGGTTCCCCTGCAACATCCTCAGGTATAACAATCCCCAACTTACGAATATTGGGAAAGTTAGGCAGCTCTGCAACCCAGTCTTGCCTGGCTCTCACTTCTTTTAAGGTCAGTAAACTTTGCAAGTCTGCTGCTGATGGTGGTCCCTCTGGAGCTGCTTGACAACTCCAACAGGTGGTGAAATTGACATGTCTCAACTGTTTGTTACCCCAAAAGGACTGAGGAAACTTTTGTGCCCAGACGTGACATTTACAAAACAATGCACACACCGTTTGAAGATGCTTCATATAAGTTAAAGGAGATCTTTTAAAAAACCTATAAGGGGGATGCTCGCAGCAATACCAAGACAAATAAACTTCACATTGAAACGCGAAGTACTTCAAGCCCTTCAACTTCAAATAGTTTGTCGCATGTAAAGGTTTGTTTGACGCTTTGCTAATGTGTAAAACTCGTAGCGCTCTAAATCTATTGAAATTTGGTTCATCTGCGAAACTTATCAAAGAGCGAAGGTTTGTGGAAGCTTGTTCTATCATCTTATTACCGTGAAGTGCAGCACGACGTGCACTTGTTCTACAACTCGAGTTGGTGTCATTCTTCGAGATCACCGTCAGAAAATTATCCTCCTTGGCCTTTTGAATAGCTAGGTCCCGTAGGAGATCATGGGTATGACAATACTTGATTTTACTTACGCAGGATCTCCTTGAGACTTGCACCATGCACCTGTAATTAGTTACCACAAAAGTTGAATTTAATTGGACCATTCATTTAATTAAATCCTAATTGCAGAAATTAAATTGAACTTATGCAGCGAATAATTCTGTTAATATTAGTTCTTTCTTTTATTGTTAATAATAATAGTCTTTATAGACCATAATTATTTATTGACACACTTTTCGTTAGTGATAATTCTTAAGAATCATATTCGATCGTTACATGATTCGGAAATTGCAATAAGACATTTTCATTTAAATTATACCTTCGCTAAGTTTTTGAAAATTTAATTTTGTAATTTAATTCAAGGTACAATAAGATTCATCATCTTTGGAAAGAAATCGAGTAATATTGGGCCTAAAAAAAATGATGTTAAATAAAGAGCAATAAAAGCAGTGTTACGTTGTAATGTTGTAAATTTTGTAGTTTAGAATATATATTAAAAAATTAAATAATTATTACCTTGTAAGTTATATTTTATTTAAAGGTTATAAATTTATTTTTAAACATCAACAGTTTAAAAGATTTCATTGATGGAAAAGAAGAATGAAATTACTAGTAAATATTTACTAATTGGATTCTTTGTAATAAAAATAAATTTTGGGTTATCGGAAAAAAACTCCTAGAGACTTCGGTGAAAAATAGCCATGAAATAAGCTAATACAATCTACGAAAGGATAAAAATAGCCATTAAACTCCCAAGATTACTTCCTATTTTGGTATTTAATTGATTTTAAATTTCAATGGTTTGCTTTAAAGGGGAATTGAAATCTGATTTCTAAATGGATATTCCATATTAAGTAACTAAAAAGAAAAATTAGAACTCGCCGCTGTACAGAGAAAAATAAAAAAAATACTAATTGAAGTATGACATAATAGTAAAGATTTGACTTATGTCAAAACAAGAAAATAAGTTTGAATTTACTATGTTATAAATTAATTGTAACGTTTGATATACTTTAAAAAAAGGGTCGGAATCTCAAAGAATTATTAGAACTGGGATAGGAAGATTACAAGAAAAATAAACGAATCACAAAAACTAATTGAAAAATAAAGCAATTTTAAATTGAATTAAACTTCTGGAACTTAGAAAATTAAAAAAAGTTTGAAAATATTAAAACAAAATTAAAGAAATAGAAATCATTAGTAATATGGGGAAATCTTGTTTAAGAGCGACAAGCTCGTCGGAGATTATTGTGAGAGCGGTAATTTAAAATTTTAATTTGGTTAAAAGAATTTGATTTGAGACCTTATGATTATTGTGATTAATTGCAAAATGAAAGGGATTTAATCATTTCACAATGTGTTTACATCTTTTCTTGGTGATATCGGATTACACTCTATATTTTCAAAATTCTAACAGTCGATCCAAACAGTTCAACATGGTGAATATATTAAAATGTGCTTACAAATCAAATTTTACATTTTTTTTAATTGTTTTACTATTTATTAAGATAGGTACAAAAATTAAATGGTCTGAAAACAACGATTTTGTAAAATACTTAATAAATAGTAAAACAAATTGAAAAAAAATGTAAAATTTGATCTACAATCACATTTTAATATATCCATCATGTTGAACGGTTTGGATCGATTATTTCAAGTTTAAAAACTTTGAAAATTTAAAATGTAAAGTGTAATTCGGTGTCATCAAAAAATAGTGTAAGTGGATCCCTCCTCATATATATATATATAGAGAGAGAGAGTGTTGGGCTACGATGCTATGCGTATATAGCTAGTGTCGTTCTGTGCCATACGTTTTTTAACCATCTGATAAGCTTTTAGATCAGTGCAAGAAAAAGTCCCTCCGTTAGTTTTTTTTTTTAAATTGGAAGTCCCTCTGTTAGTACTTTTTCCTCAAATTAAAAACAGAAAAAGAAAAACAGAGAGACCAGTCCCTCACCGCCAGCTACTCGGCACCCCGCTCTCAAGTCCCCTTGTGCCCCTCACTTCCTGTCCGTCGATTTCATCCCTCACCGCTATCGCTCGCCCCACCCTACTAGCCGCTCTTTTCCCTCTAGACAGATCCCTAACTTGTACCAACGACTCCAAAAAGACTTGTTCAGAAAAATTTGAGAGATATATATAGAATCAGATAGAGAAATGAGTTCTTGCCTGATCCAAGAAGATCAAGATAAATCTTGATTCAAGTATAGTGACGATAGCTTTAGAACAAATGAGAGATCGTGATCAGAGACTTTTCATTATTTTTCTTCTATTTCATAGAACTTGTTGATTCAAACCAAGAGAGAATGCTAACGGAGAGTCCGTAGTACACTTTTTTAATGTTTTATGTCTCAATTAGACCCATCCAGAGATCTAGTTTTGCACGAATCTCAAAGTCAATCTGACAGTTGAAAAGTCTTAGCACAACACGACACTATATATGCATAGCACTGTAGCCTAACTCTCTCTCTCTCTATAGAGAGAGAAGAGTTAAAATGCACTCTCCCTTTTGTGCTTCTAGCGTGCACCCTCTTCTCAGATCTTCATTTTCAAAGTTTAAATAGTCGATTCAAATCTTCCAACGTATTCTTCATATTAAAATGTGTTTGGAGATCAAATTTTACATTTTTTGGAAAAAATTTACTATTTTTCAGAATTTTTGAAAATCAACACTTTTCTGAATTTTTTTATTATTGTTTAGTTTAATCAAAAATTATGAAAAAATAGTAAAAATTTCAAAAAATATAAAATTTGGTTTCCAAGCACATTTTAATATGAAGAACACGTTGGAAGGTTCGAATCAACTATTTGAACTTTGAAAATGAAAATATGAGGTGAGGGTGAACGTTAGGAGCACAAAAAGATGGTGCATTTTAACCCTCCTCATATATATATATATAGAGAGAGAGAGAGAGAGGTGGTCTACGGTACATTGCAATATATAACCTTCCTTGTACATTGCATTATAAATCACTCTATTCAAAGTTCAAATAACCGATTCAAACCATTCATCTTGTTGTTCATATTAATGTGTTTGGAGACCAAATTTTACATTTTTTTGGAATTTTTTTTACTATTTTTTTAGATTTATTGAAAATTGCTATTTTTTATGGTCCAGATTTGTCTGAAAACAACGATTTTCAATAAATCTAAAAACATAGTAAAAAATTTCCATAAAAACATATTAATATGGACAATAAGATGAGCAGTTTGGATCAGTTATTTGGACTTTAAATCACGTAATTTATAGTGCAATGTACCATAACCCATCTCTCTCTCTCTCTCTCTCTATATATATATATATAGAGAGAGAGAGAGAGAGAGATTGACTAATATGCTTTCGGTAGCACTTCGGCCGAAGTACTACCGGTCCAAATTTCAAATTTCAAAATTTAAAAAGTCGATCTGAACCGTTCATCTTGTTCTCCATATTAATATGTGCTTGGAGACCAAATTTTATATTTTTCTGAATTTTTTTACTATATATTAAGTCACTTTGAAAATCGCTGATCCAATGGTGGCTTAACAAAACAGTGCTACCGTTGGATCAGCGATTTTCAAAGTGGCTTAATAAATAGTAAAAAAATTGAGAAAAATGTAAAATTTGGTCTCCAAGCACATATTAATATGGAGAACAAGATGAACGGTTCAGATCGACTTTTTGGATTTTGAAATTTTAAATTTGGACCGGTAGCACTTCGGCCCATATGCTACCGAAAGCATATTAGTCAATCTCTCTCTATATATGTATATATCGAATTTTTATTTGATATTACTGTGATTAACTAACTCGTGAATTTATTGATATGCTTTTCAAAGCATTATTATAAATAAGAGGATACTGTAATTGCATGTTACTTTGGTTGCCAAATTTATAATTTACCAAAAGTAATATAGAGATAGACATGAAAATTGTTGGGCAAAATTGCATTTTCAATATCATAATGTGAATTTGATGCTTAGAATAAAAAAACTATCCATGTCTATTAAAAAGAAACTGGAAAGACTATATGTACTTGCAGTTGACAAGATAATTTAATGATAATAAATATAAAGTACCTTTCCACAAGTTCCTCCAAATAGCTTTCAGCAATGTCCTCCAATGATTTTATCCCCTCTTGTCGTATAAATCCTTCTGCAATCCATAATTGAATCAGAGTTGTTGCTTTCATTTGATAGTCCTCAGGAAAAACACCAAAATACATGAAGCAAGGTTTGAGAGCAATTGGTAGATCCTCATAACTGGTGGATATAACACCCGTGAAGATGCTACCATCAGTCTGCCAATCCATTTTTTGCATCACCTCATCCCATGTAATGTGATCGGGATTTTTTCTTGATAAGATTCCGCCAACAACTACCAATGCTAGAGGCCATCCATTACATTTTTTGGTAAATTGAGTTACTATGGGAAGTACTCCATTGGGGCATTCTTTGGCAAAACGATTAGGAAAAACCTTCTTCAGCAATAGATGTTTGCTTTCATCTTCATTTAAGGGCTCTATCTTGTGTGGGATAGATATAATGTCGGCCTCTTCAGCGAGGTTAATGAACCTGATATTAATCAATACACAAATCAGAAGAAGCATATTTTATGAGAAGGAATCACTTGGCAATGGTTATTTTGACAATCTTAACAATAGTTAATTCTTTTTTATAAAAATGATGCCAAATTGAAAATTTTAAAGATAAATTTATAGATATATTAATTAAGGGACATATAGATAGTCTAACAACCATATTTTATGTAATTCATATTATTGTTTGAAAATACATCGATCAAGGGCCGTTAATTTCATACCATGACATTTTAAGTTATTTGATTTATGGTAGAACATACATCAAATCTTATCATATTTATATGTATTATAGGTGGATAATATAGATCATGTCATTCTTATTGGATTTCAAATTTAAGATTGTCAATATAAAGAATTGTTAAATCTTCCCTTGAGTAATTAATGTAACACTATTTTTTTTACAATAAAAGAAATGCAAACAAACCTGGTAGTAATTAATACTCGACTTCCATTATTAGCATTAGGAAGAGCAGCTTGAAGTTGGGTCCAAATATTATTGCTTGACCATAAATCATCCAATACAACCAGATATTTTCTCTCTCTCAAGGAATTGTTAAGCTCTGTAAGGAAATAATCTTCTCTCTTATTCTGCCTCTCCGAGTCATCACTAGTACAAAAAACCCTTTCACTGACCCTCCATCACTGACGGTTTTAACGTGTAACAGTCAGTGTAGAGACTGCGTGGCAAAATCGTAAATAAGAAGAATTTCAACACTGACTGTTAAATTGGAAACAACCGTCAGTGAATCAACACTGACTGTTTTTTTTTATAACCGTCAGTGTTGAGCACAGCCTACACCGACCCTTTTATTAAAAAAACAGTCAGTGTTGAGATGTACACCAACACTGACTGTTTTTTTAATAAAAGGGTCAGTGTTGCCTTACCCTACAGTGACTGTTTTTAAAAAAAAAAGGTCAGTGTTGATAGTATACTCTATAGTGACTGTTTTTCAATAAAAGGGTCAGTGTTGCCTCACCCTACAGTGACTGTTTTTTTAATAAAAGGGTCGGTGTTGATAGTATACTCTACAGTGACTGTTTTTTTAATAAAAGGGTCAGTGTTTCTCTCCGTTGTGTTTCATAAAAAACCTAGCTCTCTGACGGGTTTAATAGAACCGTCACTATTGAACTTTTTACTGACTTTTTTTTCTTATTAACAGTCAGTGTTGGTTTATTTTTGAAAGTATATAAGTCCTCCTTCCAATTCCAGCCGCCATTAATCTGATTTTTTGCGTTTTTCGCATTTCAGCTCTCAAATAGTGTTTTTTTTTGCACTCTCTCTCTCTCTACTTTTGTTGGGCGTTCTCTCTCTCTACTCAAATCTGTTGATCACTCTCTCCACCACAAGCATATTGATCACACTATATTTCGATCTACGGTTATATATAGGTAACTTTGTTTACTCTTAAATTTAATTAAATTTGTTGATGGCCGGGTTAGATTAATGGCTTTATATATGTTGATTGGTATTTCTAATTTTGAATGAATTATATATTGAATAGTTGGTAGTTTAATATTATTGTATTGTGCAATCTATCCAATTTGCCTTGAACATTTAGTATGCCTTTTAGGTCGATGCCCGTTCAAAATTAATCCAATAGGGATTAATTTTGAATTGTTCCCTGTTGGGACTGCTCTTTGAATGTTTTGTCTCATTTAGGATGTGGACACATGTCAGCAGATTTGGTATTTGAGAAAAATTCAGTAGCATTTATCCTTGTTGTTCCCACGAGTACGTATTGGATTTCATTTCCAAACGGATGTGATATTTACTCGTACTTGGGGAACAAAGGAGAAATGCTGCTGAATTTTTCTCAAATACCAAATCATGCTGACATGTGATCACTATTGAGACAAAGCATTCAAAGAGTGGGTTAGGATTGTGCACCGGCCCTATGTAAGCCCCAAATGGTAATTTTAAGAGTCATTGACCTCTTACCTAATTATTTTTGCAATTACAGATGGATCGAGATTGGATGTATGGAGGTCGTAATACCATTGAGTATTTGGAGGGTGTGAAAAGTTTTATAAAATTTGCTGAGCAAGACATGAAGGCAAAGGGTGATGATACAATTTCGTGTCCTTGTAAAGACTGTTTGAACTTGAAGAGGTTTCACACTATTGAAACGGTGAAAAATCATTTGATTCGTCGTGGTTTTAAAGAGCGATATATACGTTGGACTAGGCATGGAGAGAGTTATGGAGAAACAAGCACCGCTACAAATGCTGAGATTGACCAGGAGGGTGAGGATGCCAGTGTTGATAGTGGTCAGGAAATGGATGTGGATAATAATTTTAACCCGAATGAAAATTTAGGAGAAATGTTTAGTGATGAGGAAAATGACAATTTACATGAGTTGTATAATGAATCTGAAAAACCTTTGTATCCTGGTTGCGAAAATTTTACCAAAATACATGCTGTATTACAACTATATAATTTAAAGGCAAGTAATGGTTGGAGTGATAAAAGTTTTACCGCCTTATTAAAAATCTTAGGAGATATGCTTCCAGATGAGAATGAGTTACCAAGATCATGTTATCAAGCCAAAAAATTATTGTGTCCTTTGGGTCTAGACGTAGAAAGAATACATGCATGTCCGAACGATTGCATATTGTATCGGAACGAGTACGAGAAATGTGAAGTTTGTCCAACATGTGGTGAATCTCGTTATAAAAGAAAGAACCAAACTGATGGTAATGATGATACAAATAGAAAAGGACCTCCAGCGAAAGTGATATGGTATTTCCCCGTGATACCGAGATTCAAGCGTTTGTTCAAAAATCCTAAAGATGCACAGTTGTTGCGTTGGCATGCTGATATCCGAAAAAAAGATGGAAAACTCAGACACCCTGCTGATTCACCGCAATGGAGAAATATTGACAGAAAGTTCAAAAAAAAATTTGGTGATGAACCAAGAAACCTAAGACTTGGGTTTAGTTCAGATGGAGTGAACCCATTTGGTAACATGAGCAGTCAACATAGCACATGGCCTGTTTTATTGTGTATTTATAACATTCCTCCTTGGTTAACTATGAAACGCAAGTACATTATGATGTCGTTACTAATTTCAGGTCCAAAACAACCCGGAAACGACATAGACGTGTATTTAGCACCGTTGATTGAGGACTTGAAAAAATTATGGTGCGATGGGGTGCAAGTGTGGGATGCATACAGTAAGGAAAATTTCAATTTGCGAGCAATGATATTTTGCACCATAAATGATTTTCCGGCATATGGTAATTTGTCGGGTTATAGTAACAAAGGAGGGAAAGCTTGCCCTGTTTGTGAAGATGATACGGTTGATATTCGGTTAAAAAATTGCAAAAAAACAGTGTACATGGGTCACCGTAGGTTTCTTCCTCTTAATCACCCATACCGTAAGAAGAAGACAGCTTTCAATGGTGAGATTGAGATTGAACGAGCTCGTTCTCCACTGACTAGTAAGCAAGTTTATTTGCGAGTTAAAGATATCAAAATTCAATTTGGAAAATTTAAGAAAAAAGCAGCCCCGAAAGGTGAAACTTGGAAGAAGAGATCAATTTTCTGGGATTTACCGTATTGGGAGGAATTACAAGTGCGGCATTGCCTTGATTTGATGCACATTGAAAAAAATGTCTGTGAAAGTTTAGTTGGTTTGTTGTTGGGCATTCCAAAAAAGACCAAAGATGGACTAAATGCTCGCAAAGATATGGTCAAGATGGGCATAAAATGGAAAGATGTTGGTCCTGAACTGAGAAAAACCAAAGATGGATTAAATACTCGAACTTACCTTCCTCCAGCTATGTACAATTTGTCAAAAGAAGAAAAAAAAAAGTTTTGTCAATGCCTTCATAGTGTTAAAGTTCCCTCTGGATATTCTGCTAACATAAAAAAATTGGTGTCAATGAAGGATTTAAAATTAATCGGGATGAAGTCTCACGACTGTCATGTGTTGATGACACAAATGCTACCTATTGCAATCCGTGGTATACTTCCGGAAAAAGTACGGTTACCAATTTTAAAGCTTTGTTTTTTCTTTAATGCAATTTGTAGCAAAGTTATCGATCCAGAAAGTTTGGATGAATTGCAGCGTGAGGTTATAGTCACTTTATGTGAATTTGAAATATATTTTCCTCCGTCCTTTTTTGATATCATGGTTCACCTAATTGTTCACCTGGTCCATGAAATTAAGCTCTGTGGTCCTGTGTTCTTACGGTATATGTATCCATTCGAGAGATACATGAGTTTCTTGAAGGGATATGTAAGAAACCGATATCGGCCCGAGGGAAGTATTGTAGAAGGTTATATTGCAGAGGAGGCTATCGAATGGTATAATAGTTATATGGCAGATCTAGAACCTATTGGTATTCCTAAATCACGCCATGAGGGCCGGGTTGAAGGTGTAGGGACCATAGGTTTGGAACCAATCGAGGCTGATAAAACTTTGCATGAAAAAGCACACCTTTTGGTCTTACAACACATGACATACATTGCTCCATACATTAACGAGCACAAAACAATTTTGAAAGAACTTAATCCGACAAAAGGAGACTTGTGGATTACCAATGAACATAATAGTAAGTTCGCTGAATGGATCAAAAACAGAGTTATTCGACAAAGCGTGGAAGAATTGGCGGATAAATCTATAAAATGGTTAGCAAGAGGACCAACTATTATTGTGAATACGTACCAAGCATATGATATCAATGGGTACACTTTTTACACAATAAAACAAGATGGAAAAAGCACTAATCAAAGTAGTGGTGTAACGCTAGTAGCTATTTCGGAAGAATTCTCCAGATCTAAAGATGCTCGGTCGGTACATGCGAAAAACTCGTACTACGGTCAAATTGAAGAAATATGGGAGCTCGATTATGTCAAATTTAAGATTCCATTATTCCGGTGTAAATGGGTTGATAACCGCCGAGGTGTTCAAGTGGATAAGTACGGCTTTACTATTGTGGATTTGACAAAATTGGGATATAAGAATGATCCATTCATACTTGCCAATCAAGCCACCCAAATCTTCTATGTTGAGGATCCCCTCAATAGTAAGCGCCATATTGTCATTCACGGTAAAAGACGCATAGTGGGCGTTCAAGATGTGGTTGATGATGAAGAGTTCAATTATTTTGAAGAAACACCTCCATTCTCTATTGGCGTGCCATCTAACGAAGTGAGAAACGATGATATTGATGATGCGAGTTATTTACGACATGATCATCAAGATGGAGAATATGTGAATTAATTTTGGTACACTATTCTAAACTTATTTTTAAACATATGTTTTTTTTAACACTATTCTAAACTTATTTTTAAACATATATTTTTTTTATGATTTCTAAACTTATGTTTTTTATGATTTTTTATTTTGTAGATGAATGATTTTTTATTTCTGCAGAAAATTATTAAGTTATTTTTTTGTTTTGCAGAGGAATGATTTTTTATTTTGTGGAGGAATAATGATTTTTTCATAAAAAAAATACTTTTAATTTAGAAGGGTTTAATAATCGCCTCATTTAGAAGGGTTTAATAATAAATTTGTATTTATTAGACATTTATTGATGAAAAAATATTTATAATTAGACATTTATTGTCAAAACAGAGCTATTTTACATTAGACATTTATTGACGAAATTATATTTTATATTAGTTTGAAACATCATTAAGTCAAGAGCTGCCAACACTGACGGCTCACATTAAATAACCGTCGGTGTAGCTATACCATTCACTGACTCTTTTTAGAAAGAAACCGTCGGTGTAGCTTCCATTCAGCATACACTGACTGTTTTTAGGAGAAAACCGTCAGTGTAGGTCTTCTATATTTTAATAATTTTTATTTCCTCTCTTCCAAAACAAAGGCGCGCAGGAATATATAACACAGCACCGCCAAAACCAAGTTTTCATTTCCCCCCTTCTCAAATCAAATTTTCATTTCCTCCTCCCAATAGCCGACCACACCGCCGCCGTCTCAACGGAGAGCCGACCACACCTCCGCCGTCTCAACGGAGAGCCGACCACACTGCCGCCGTCTCAACGGAGAGCCGACCACACCTCCGCCGTCTCAACGGAGAGCCGACCACACCGCCGCCGTCTCAACGGAGAGCCGACCACACCGCCGCCGTCTCAACGGAGAGCCGACAACACCTCCGCCGTCTCAACGGAGAGCCGACCACACCTCCGCCGTCTCAACGGAGAGCCGACCACACCTCCGCCGTCTCAACTGATGGCCGACCACACCGCCGCCGTCTCAACTGATGGCCGACCACACCACCGCCGTCTCAACTGAGAGCCGACCACCTCCGCCGTCTCTAGGTATGTTATTTTTGTTCAATAGTTACTCGATTTTGTGAATTTTTTATGAAAAACTAAATTCTAAGTCTAGGGTTTTAGTAAAGTGGTTTGATTAGTAGAGATTAGAAAGATTTTTGTTCAATAGTTCACGGCGACTGTTTTAGGAACTCATAGCAGTACGAGTAATTCAAATATATAATTCAAAATTAAAACTTAATGTTTTTGGTAGAGATACACTTGGGGTAGAGATCAGATGTAGTGTTTTCAATTTGTAGCATGCGGCAAGATGGGAAAAGCTGATTGTCTATAGGGAAGAGTCTGAACACCTTACTTACATCCATCTTTCCACCTCGAGAGTATACGGTTTATCACCTCGAGACAGGACGTATCAATAGTCTTGTGTGATTATTATTTTTTGTTTTGTTTGAAAGTTGGTTGTTTAGGCAACGATTATTATTTTTTTAAAAGACCTTTTTAGAAGTTGCAAGTTTTGCCGGTTTGGTACTGATCGTCTTATTGTATGATTATTATTGAACTCAAAATAATTATTTCAAGCCTTTAAACAAAATCTATTGAAATAATTTAGACTTTGAAGAAAATCAAATGAAATAGACTCAACAAATTACTAAACATGATTTGTGGGTCAGCATAAGAGAAACAAGGTAATAGAGATCGTTTTGTCATCATCACAACAAGAATTAACAATTTTTTTGTTTGTTTGAATTCGCCAATATTCTACCAGAAGAGTAATACACTTGGGGTAGAGATCTAGGTATGTTATTTTTAAAATGACATCTTTCTATTTATTCAATAGGTCAAGATGGAAAAAGCTCCGTTGGGCATCGAAAAGGCTAGGGAAGAGAGAATCAACTCGAACACGGAGAGGATGAAACAACTTGGCATTCTCACTCTCTCACGCGATGTCAACGGTTTACACAAGAAGAAGACTAATTCAACGATGAAGAGAAGAATTGAAATGTCGACTGAAGAGGAAGGTGTGGTTGGAGAAGACAGCAGCCCTCGAAATCATAGTGGTACCAAACTGTGTTTTCTATTTTTTTGTGAAATTAATTTAGTGTATCGAGTTGAGGGTTTCATATGAAATTATAAGTTGAAATGTTAAATTAAGTAATTGCAGATATGGATTTAGAGGAGTATAATCCTTTGACTTCTGATGAATCAAGTAGTGAGGAGGTAGAACCACAAAAAAAGAAGAAAAAAAAAGGTAAGACCACTTGTGGAATGTGGGGTGAAGAGCAAGGTGTGATTAGAGAAGGCAGCAGTCAACAAAATCATAGTGGAGCAAATACAGGTAAATAAACAAATTCCCATTTATTTCTTGATGTTAGCTCTGGTTCCAAAATCTATAATGAGTTCAAATGTTAAATTATGTAATTACAGGAATGAATATAGAGGAGTTTAATCCTTTAACATCATCTGATGAATCTAGTGAGGAGGAAACACCACAAAAAAAGACAAGAGGTCGGACCACTTGTGCTAAATTAGCAAAGAAGAATGGTTTATATATCAAATTCAACAGGCATGGGCATCCAAAGGGTAAATGGTTGAGCCAATATAAGACTCACGTGGCAACAGTGTCAAAAGAGAGATTTCCTATCAATATTACAAATTGGAAGAAAGTTGACGATAAGTTGAAAGAAGAATGTTGGGAGGAGATAAAGGTACAACAAAGGTTTAAAATAAAAAAAAATCCTTACAAACATAATTTTACTTTTAAATATTATATAATTATTGAATTGCAGCAACTTTGGGGCATAAAGAAAGATACAGGCTTCAAACATGCCAAAAAGAGAATGAATTCAGCATGGAAAAATTTTAAGAGTGATCTCGTAAACGATTACATGAGGGCAGGAGTACTTCCATTCAGCAAATACACTTGGATAAACTCGGAAATTTGGGAAGAATTTGTGAGGCAGAAGTCGACGCCAGAGTTTGAAGTACTATTTTAATAAAATCATTAATTACCATATCATTTCTATTTTTCTTTTTAATACCTAACATGCATGTTTCCTTTGATTGCAGAAATTAAGTGAGACGAATCGCGAACTGTGCAAGAAGAATGACAACCCACATCGCTTAGGATCCCGTGGATACGATGTGAAAAAACGCGTGTGGAAGAAAAAAATCAAAGAAAAATCCGAGGATGTCACACCTATCCTAGATATAAAGGATCCAAGGTGCCAATTTTACGTCTTGGGACGAATGGTAAAAAAACCAAATGGGACTCTTGAGGCCCCTCCAAAGACACAAGCTCTGATAGATACCATTGTAAGTGTTGATTCATTTACATAAATCATGATTTACTCCAAAGACACTAGCTCATTTCTTATATTTTTTCAACAGAAAGACAACCAACAAAAGGTTGACTCGGGGGAAATCGAAGCAAGTGGCTCGAGTGATGTTCTCACGCTTTCTCTAGGGAACCCGGAACATTCAGGTCGGACGAGGGGTCTTGGGGCGCACGTGACCTGGAAACAAGGCTTAAATGCCCCGAGGGCTCCGAGAAAGAGGGGGGTTAACCAAGCCGATATGAAGGCTTTTGCAGAGGAGATAAAGAGACAGTGTTATGCGGATATGAGAGAGGAGATGAAAGAGCAAATGAAGGAACAATTGCTTGAACAAGTTAGGGATATGAGGGTTTCATTACTCGCTGAGCTGAAGGTGCAACAAGCTGAACCAGATCAATACAGTCCTGGATTCCGTCGCAGTAGTCAACATTCCAATATAGTTACAAGCCCTCTGGATTCGATTCAAGTATTTACACTTTTATTTACAATTAAAACTTGAAAGTGATAGCATTTCCTTCAATTGTCTAACTTAGTTTTTTTATGGTCAAATTTCAAGGTAATCTCACCTTGCTATCTCACTTGTAAAGTTGGAGAGGAGCACATCAAGATGGCGAATGCTATGGTATGGCCGAGGAAGAATGATGAACAAATCCACTGTGTGCCATTGCTAGAGGACCACATGAAGGTGCAGGTGGATTCTGCCGTTGACGATATCTATCTCAAGTTTCCTCTTCCGACTAAAATTAATAAGGATTTTGTCAAAATCGAAGACACCTTGGGAAGTTTCATTCAATGGCCGAAAGATTCAATTATTTTGGACGAGGTAACATAATATTTTTATTTCTGATATATTTAGAAGCATGTGTTCTTTTCCTATTGCATGTGTACATAACATTTTTCTTTTTTGCTAGTCAACAGCAAGGAAAAAAAAAAACATGTTTGAACCAACATAAAAAATCCTAATCAGCATCTAACAAGCTCATTGCGTGTACCACAATTATTTTTATTTAACAAGTTATTATTTGTTCTAGTGTATAGAACAAGATGTCTCAATGCCAACTGAGTCAGCATCTAAAGAATTTGAGAAATCCATGCATCGTGAGGCGCTTATTTCAAAGAAAATGTTAGCTAAGGTGGGACCGGAATTCCAAGCCATACATGAGAGGGTGATGAAAGAACCGCCTGAAAATAATGGGTTCCTCTTGCCCATTAAGGAGGGTCTGTTGCTTCCTCAGTCAACGTTAATCAACTTAGGTTTTAACGACTTGAAGGATCTAGTGAAGCAAGACATGCTCGATGTTTCAATAATATCCATCTGGGTTATGTGAGTTTGTTTAACTTTACGCGTAGTGATTATTTTTACAATTAACTCATTTTAAACATTTATGTAATGATTTTCAAATATATGAAGAGATGTGTCACTGATCTAGGTCGCGAGGCTGATGTCGGTTTTTTGGACCCTAGTAGGATATCTCAGTCACTTTTTAGATCTGAATCAAGTAGTGCCGCTTCAAGCTACTTGCTCGAGTCATTGAATAATATGCAGGATAAGAAATTTATCCTTGCACCATACTTTGAGTTGTAAGTTGCTACTTTTATTGGAGTAGTTTATATATTTTTAACAACATATGTAGATTGATTATTATCATGTATGATGTAGTAAACATTGGGTGCTTCTTGTTTTTGTCATGCGTGATAATACGGTGTATGTTATTGATTCTCTAGCGCCAAAGGAACCAAATTATGAGATCATGGTGCCATTTATAGAGTGAGCAATAAATATAACATTTAGTCTAACTTCATTTACTTACAATCAATGTATTATTTGTTGGTAATACTAATTAATTCATTGACATTTAATAAAATTTCAGCATTTTTGAATCTTATGTGGAGTTTGGAGGAGTGCACAAGGAGGGATCCATGCAATGTGTGTGGCAATTCATTAAGGTGTGAACTTGTACACTTGAGTTTTAGTTTGACACTTAATTTGTTGCCTTCTTTGCTATTGAGCTCTCTTGGGTAATTATTTCACTTGCATTGAACATTTCAGAGCCCTAGGCAAAAAGGTGGCAAGGTGTGTGGATTTCATGTCATGAAACACATGCAAGACATAGTCACTACGCAATTTGACATTTTTCCTAATGTATGTATTTTATGATTGAAATTGATTCATTTTTCATATAGCTTGGATAAAATTAACTTCTCAATTTTTATTGATGCAGTGTGATTTACCGATAGAAAAATATACACCGACGCAACTTCATGCAATAACACGACAATGGTGTACATTTTTCTTGGACAACTTCTAAACTAGTCATAACAAATGCAATGTTGTTAATTTCAAATGTATATTTTGTTACTATATATGTGTTATGTACATTTTACTATAGTGTGGTTTTTTTGTGAATGAATATGTTATGTTATTAAATTGTGTTGTCTTTTGTTTATGTTGTGTACATTATTTGCATGATCTTCTATTTAATAGTCAATGAATGTAGTATAGTAATATATATGGCTAGCAAAAATATGGAGGCTAGCCCCGATACAGGCAGAACCATGCCAAAAATTTTACGTCAACAGTGACTGTTTTTTAACCATCAGTGTAGGGTGCCTACAGTGACTGTTTTTTTTTAAAACAGTCAGTGTAGGGTGCCTACAGTGACTGTTTTTTTTTAAAACAGTCAGTGTAGGGCGCCTACAGTGACTGTTTTTTTTTAAAAACAGTCAGTGTAGGGTGCCTACAGTGACTGTTTTAAAAAAAAACAGTCAGTGTAGGGTGCCTACAGTGACTGTTTTAAAAAAAAAACAGTCAGTGTAGGGTGCCTACAGTGACTGTTTTAAAAAAAAAACAGTCAGTGTAGGGTGCCTACAGTGACTGTTTTTAAAAACAAACAGTCAGTGTAGGGTGCCTACACTGACTGTTCTAAAAAAAAAACAGTCAGTGTAGGGTGCCTACAGTGACTGTTTTAAAAAAAAACAGTCAGTGTAGGCACCCTACAGTGACTGTTTTTTAAACCGTCAGTGTAGGCTATCCATACTGACTGTTTTTTACCCGCCAGTGTTGAGTATCTATACTGGCGGCGCCATCACTGACGCCTCAATAACAGTCAGTAAAGAGGTTTTTTAACAGTCAGTAAATGAGTTTTTTGTACTAGTGCATCTACCTTTCGAATCTTCTCTAGCATTGTCATCAAAATATCAATTAGCTTGTATTGTTGTGAAATAGTTAACCACATGGAAATGCCAAAGTGACGTTTAACTTCATCACTGTAAAATGCATCAAATAAATTAATTAGATGATTTGTATACAACATACTTATACATACAAGTTGGAAATAAACACAAATTAAGATTTTACCAAACTACAAAGCTTTCAACACTGATAGTTAAATAATTAAATTTATTGTTTTACAATAGTTATAATTATTGAATTGTGTAATATTAAAAAAAAAGAGCATGTTAGAAGTAATATCACACATTTAATTTGCGACGATTTGTCCCTCCCTATACAATTATTTTTATAGTAAACAACCATTTTAGTTTATAACATTATTCTCTTCAGGGGAAAAGTTACCAAATTAAAAATTAAACTATTTATCATATGACACACATGTTTTAAAACAATGAATTTGCTATGTTATTCAGCAGTAGTTACCTTTTGTACACCTTTTTTGCAAGTGTAGTTTTTCCTGATCCACCGGCCCCAACAATTGAGATCACAGCTCGCCTTGTATCTTTTGGATCAATGAGTTGGTTGACAATTGTTTTCTTTTCTTTGTCGAAGCCGACAACCTCCATTTCATCTATGTCAGGATTAAAGAACGGCCTTATAGACTGCTCGACAGAGACCCCACTACTAGTTTCTCCAAGACCTAATCCGTACATTTCTTTGTTTTCTTTGATTTCACTGAGCCTCTTCTGTATTTTGTCTATCTCGCTACCAACTTTGTGTTCGGCAATTAGTTTCATGGGCATCTTTCCTATCCGTTTGAGTTTGTTGAAAAGGCCTTTCCGTCTACCTCCTCCAACCTCAACCAAAAACTTCTCTAATACATCATCAATTAAATTCCCAACCTCCTGAATCTCATTCACCCATTTTTTAACCATTTCATTTTTATGGCATTTTGCATCTGCTTCTTTCAAGAAAGATTGGATCCAAGTGAGGTCGCGTTGAACCCGCTCGACCTTGTCACGTACCCCATAGAGAAAGAATGCTTCCTGAACAACCGCATCACCCAGCTTGCCAAGAACAAGTTTCACGATAATCTCAGCCATCTTTTTAATTTGTAAAAAAGGTTACTGAGTAGTGAACGATATTGTGGGCTTTTAAGAATGACAATAGATGAGAATGAAAGAATGAAAGAAAGATGTGCTGTTTTAAGAGGAAATACGTTCCGAGAGAAAAAGAAATTACATAAATCTTATCACGGGTGCGGATAAAAAATGTGCGAATATTTTGTTTCTAATTTTATATATTATTAAGAAGTTAGGCGAAAAGTTATTGTCCCAATCACACCTGTTGCCAGTCGAATTCATATCACCCAAGGTAACAGAATATTTCCTTTTGGATTTAGACGTTCGATCAGAATCTGATCGGGCCAGATTGGTCTGAGTTCTGATCGGACGGTTTCAACCTAAACAGAAATATTTTGTTACCTCAGTGGAAATGGATTCCAGCAACTTGCAGACGAGTAAACGACCAGTCTACGGGTTGCCAATAAAAAAAAAAAAAAAAAAGAGTAAACGACCAGATCTGCCCATCCCAATGTTGGTGCAGAACAAAGTTTCCAGTAAACCACCTTCACGTACGCTCCATTTCTATACAGGGACACGTGTTACTCCTGCAAACGCCCTATTATTGTGTTGCCTGTTCGTAACCAAACTCCAGTCCATCGAGAACTGAATTCAATGATTCAGACGAGATATACAAAACAATTAGAACCGACATTTTTATTTTTACCTATTTTTTAATATATTTTAATAAAAATAATCAGCATTTTGAAAAAAATTTAAACATATCCAAGTAGCAGAATTTTACCTATTTTCTTATATATTTTAATAAAAATAATTAAGATTTTGAAATTTTTTAAAAATATCCATGTCGCAAGAAAATCCTACGACTTGAAAATTTTTTTTTATTAGGACTTGGAATTAAGGCCCAAGTTGCAGAAAAATCTTGCGACTTGGGATTGTTTTTTTTGCACTATAAAAATCCCGTTGCACTATATTTTCTTGAATTTAAAAAAAAATTATTATCTCATAAAGGACATATATTGAATAATTATAAATAATTTTAATGATCTTTGAATAATAAATGAAACAGTAATTCTTTAGAAAAATAAGCAAACACACACAATAAATAACAAATGTATTTTAAAATAATTAAATGGATATTTCTTGAATAATTTCATAGGCTTTTAAAAAAAATTAATACCGATTATGGCTAATCTGTATGGGTGCGTTATCGATAGTTTGACGTTATCGATGTTTTGGCAATAATAAAGTTATGGCCGCTTAGAGAGCATGGGTCCGTCATCGATATTTTGGCAATAAAACATCGATGTGCACTTCTTCCGTCGTTAAGCCGGACATAAAGCATCAGTGCGTTATTGGTGTTTTTGCATTGAATCATTTTTTTTAGGAAAAACTTTAAACGGTTATAAATTTGATTAGGAAAGTCAGATTTGCGCTTATGACCACAATTCAAAAAAAGAGGGGGAAACGAGACGGATCCGAAGTTTGCCCCGGGCAGAACTCCCAGAGTAAAAAAGGTTAATTTGTATAAAAAGGTTACTGAGTAGTTAACGATATTGTGGCCTTTAAGAATGATAATAGAATATATATAGATTTGAGAACAATGAGTAACTATCGTTCATTACTCAGTATGCTTTTTATACAAATTAAAGAGATGGATTCTTATCTTAGGTGGTTTCATGTTGATATCTCTTTTTGTTTGCCTAGCTCTCCTGCTTCTTTTTCTCTTTTTATATATTCTCCTATCAACTTTTATACCCAATGTCTTGTTTTTTCTTTAATTTGTTTTTGGCACAAAACTGGTAGAGAAGCTATGTTACCACTACAACAATGTAGATACTTTTTGCGAGAGAAAAATCAAATTTATGACGGTACTCCCTCGCGAAAAGTACCGTCGCAAAAAGAAAAAGCTGAAGAATGAGAGTAGTCCGTCACAAAAAGTCACTTTTTTATCCTCGCGAAAGGTGTCTCATTCTTGTTGTGCATCCGATACTTCACCCAAGGCACTGTATTCATATCGGGTACGTATCGGATACGGATATGCACCCAATACAGCCCCGATACGAATCGGATACATCAGCTGGCGTATCCCTAACCTCTCGATAAGGTCAACATACGCACTCGATACGGTCAACATTCACGCTGATAAGGCTGGATACACTCCAAATACGCATCTAGACCATGAACTGCGACCATGAACCGCCCAAGTGCTCGTGAGCCACGTGTACACCGGCCAAAATGTGACTTTTTTTTTTTTTGCTGTCAGCGTGGATCTAACTCGGCCATCCCAATTTGGAGCCAAAATCTTAACCACTGCGCCACAGTGTTATATGTGAATACTACTGGTAATTATAGTATTTACAATGCACTAACATTAAGCCTGTGAATTTCCATACAAATTTGATTTAAATTATGATTATTTAAATACAATATATATATATATAATAATAGTATATATATAGAGAGGAAGGTTCAAATGCCTCTATTTTTTGTGCCTCCATCATGCCTCCATTTTTTAAAACTTTAATAACTCAAAATTTAAAATTTAAAAGTAAAAAAAAAAACCCGTTAGATATGATCTATGTTACTTTCTCAATGTGCTCATAAAAAATTATCACATTTCAATTTTGTTTTTATGTGAATCAATAAGTTCAAAAATCAACGTCTAGAAAGTATCCACATTGGTGCATTTTTTACAAGCTCTTGATAATAATCAAAATAAAATTAAAATGCCATAATTTTTTATATGTGCATAGATAAAATGATGTAGATCATATCCAACGGTTTTATTTTGACTTTTAAGTTTTATATTTTAGATTATTAAAGTTTTTAGAAATAGAGGCATAGTGGAGGCACAAAAAATGGAGGCATTTGAACCCTCCTCAGATATATATATATATATATATATATATATATATAATAGGCGTATTGTATCCTGGATTTTTGAAAATTGACGTATTGCCGTATCCGATACGACACTCGTACCCGTATCTATGCAACATAGTAGAGAAGTGATCTATGTTAGATAAAGAATCAATATTTCATGCATTAGTGTTTTCAATACATTAAAAAAATATCAACTTTTACAAATACCTGAAACAAACCTCCACATGCTATGAATGCTATTTTTTAGTTACACACTATAAACAGAAGGAAGCAACGCATGCTTAATTGCAACACGCCATGATCTTGATTAATTGAATTTGAATTCACATTAGAGTTTTAACAAAAACATCACTTGTCACAAGTTTTATTGAAATGTATATCTTTAAAGAGGAGGGTTCAAATGCCTCCATGTTTTTGTGCCTCCATCTCTCTCCATCATTTTCAAAGTTCAAACAGTCGATCCGAACTGCTCAATCACCTCCATACTAAAATGTGCTTGGAGACCAAATTTTATATTTTTAGAAATTTTTTTACTATATTTTTAGATAGGTACAAAATCAGTAAATCTGAACCATCTAAAAACAGTATTTTTGTACCTATCTAAAAAGATAGTAAAAAAATTCCTAAAAATATAAAATTTGGTCTCCAAACATATTTTAGTATGGAGGTTAGGTTGAGCAGTTCGGATCGACTGTTTGAACTTTGAAAATGATGAAGAGAGATGAAGGCATGATGGAGACACAAAAACATGAAGGCATTTGAACCCTCCTCATCTTTAAATCAATGGAAGATTTATTCTTCATCGAGTGCAGTCTAGTTGTTACAAGCTCGGCCCAGAAAAAATAATCTAAATTAGAATACTGAATGCATTTAGGAAATTTTAATATTTCACAATTACATTTTTCTATGAAAATCATGTTTAACTGTTTGAATTTTTAAGAAAAAGATATAAATTCATAACAAGAGTTGATCCATAATATGGATGTTACCATAGCCCTACTCTTCAGATATTATCGTGGACGTATTTAACAGAAAGGTATTTTAAAACGAAGCAATTAGTATGATTTATTTGACAAATAAAATTAAAGAAAAAAAAACTAATGGAAGTTTCAGCCTTGGTTCATAATCTTCCAATTTTTTCTGCCCCACACATTCATTCAGAACAGTGAAAAAAGCTGGACGCGCTTGTATTAATTGTGAGCACCTGTGGAACCCGTGACGCGTTGTCTGCTGGAAATTATCATCAACTTAAGTTTGCATGCTCTGCATTAACTCGCATATTGTGTTTATAATATAAACCTTCCGATTATAATTCGAATCAATCCGACTCACGTCTGTAATATATATTTTTTTAATATTCGTGATAATATGGATTGAATAGTTTGGATTCGTTGTGCAGAAAATCATAATTTAAGTTACAGCATCCAATAGAAATTTCATAAATTTTGGGGTTTTGGGGTTTTGGGGCCATGTGGAGTGTCAGTCATGAGTTATTTCATGTCGGCATCTTTTTGACTTTCAAATAAAAGTGGTGAACCATTATTTTTCCTTTTGCATAGAACAGTCGAGAATGACTTGGGAATTTTTAAAAATAATATTTTACGAAATGCATTCATAAAATGCTAAATTTTTAAAAACAAAGATATATTATTAATTGTTAACATTTATTTAAAAGATAAATGTTCTGATTCTCGAACCATTATATCTGAGCACGTCCCTCAAGTATTATAATAGAAAAAACCTTTCAATATTATATAACTTTCATTTTCAACGCTAATATCAAAACATTTAAAACTATATTTATAATATTTTAAAATATTACTCACAAACATATAAATCTCTGTCTGAAATATTTTCTTTTCCTTAGTTTGCGTCTTTCACCGTTGCAGGATTAAGTATTCTTTTGCATTGGCACGCATGTCTTACAATTCCAGAGTCGGATAATCGAGAGCATGTTCCAATTTTAACTATTGAACATGGTACTTGTAAATGCCTATTCCGACCACTTGACATAACAATACTTGATCTGTCATTTATTTCAATTGCGAGATCAAATTTTTTCGTATAAAATAAAGCTCTTTTATTTTATTCCTTTGATTATATATTTTGGAGACGGATAAAACATCGATCCCATACTTGCATGTATTGCTTGGGTAAATCTGGATGCATGAGAATAGTATTATTTCAAAATAATGTTGTTATTTTCATTTTAGAATGCAATTTATAAGTGCATATTTTTACTCTATATTAGAGATTTGGGTTAGTGTTATTCTAAATGTGCATGATAGATTGACAAGGGATTCATTAGTTTGCCTGATACTTATATGATGTAACTGTTTTAGTCTCGGACATGAAATACAACGGGTTGTCTTTTTTAGTAGTAGGCAAAAAGACAGCAATTGATTGTGTTTGTGATGTTGATTAACTGAATTCTGAAGCCATATCATAATATTTTATTGCTATAATTTGTTCTTTATTTGTTTCCTGGCTGAAGAGGTTACTTTTGCTAAGCATAATCTGCTTACTTTTTTTTGGTCAAATTACTAAATCAGGATACATTGGTTATAAAACTGATTCTTGTTTTTACTTCAATTGTGATATGATTCATGAGTATGAATGGCTGCTAAAACTTAATATAATAAGGGAGAGTAACTTGACTGGCTATTAAGTATTAACATTACTAAATTTAATGTCCTTTTTAAGCAATAAATTATATGCATTATGTAAGGTGTGCTTACGAAAAGGGCAAACATTGGAGCTAGATGAGATTCTGGTAGGGAGATGATTATGAAATTTCACAATTTTAATTGCAGGTTAAATGTTTCCAGCAGCTCCAATCTGGTACAGTAAGCTGAAAATTTCTTAGATGATCCCTCAATATCAAATTGAGACCTGAAAAGAAATCTCCAGAAAGGGATCATGAGTTTGCATGTACTGGAGCATGTCCTTTTGTTTTGTTTGAGCTTGGTTCCGTTTGAACTTTTCTTTTGAGGATAGAAGATAAATGTTAAGTTTTTATGGAGATTAAGTATATGGTATTTTTTATAGGGAAGTTCATAATTTAAAAAGTTTATACGGGTAGAGTGTGAATTGGTCACTGAACTTTCCTTTGAACTCTTGTTTGAGCTGTGTCCGTTTGAACTTTCCTTTTTTATATGGTATTTTTTTGAAAATTTTCCTCAAAAAAAAGGAAACAGCTTATATGTATGATGTGATGGAATTCCTATTTTCTCTTTCCTATCTCTCTTTTGTAATAAAAAGTTTACCAAATGTCAAATTTACCCTGATTCTTTCTTCTCGTTGTTCTCTCCATGGTTCCGAAAATCGGCCGATTCCGAGTTGACTCGGCAGAGTCGACTCGGAATCGGCGGTGTCCGAGCCGAGTTTTACCCGATTCTCGCGCCCGTGCGAGTTTTTCGGCAAAACTCGGATGAACAGTGCCGAGTCAGCCGAGTTTTCCTATTTTTTCGGCCGAGTTAGCCGAGTTTTACCCGATTTTGCCCGATTCTCACTAATCTGTGCGAGTTTTGTCCGATTATCATAGGCTGAGTTGTGCTGAGGAGAAGAGATCGGCCGGCTGTGACGCGCAGGGCTCAGTGTTGACTGCTGAGGAGAAGAGAAGAGAGAGTTGCGATGGGGGAGCTGATATGCGCAGGGCTCTGTGCTCCATGCTGAGGAGAAGAGAAGAGAATGGGAGAGACGCTGGGAGAGATGAAATGTCGGAAGGGTAGAGAAATGGAAATTTACAGATGGCCCCTCTACATTTTACATTTTTACTCTTTTTTTGTTTTACCCCAAATTAAAGATGAATTGATTCTGTTGATTGGTTTTCTTGTGACTCTACAGCGGAATTGATTAGACTAAAGTTAAAGATTAAAAATTGTCATTCCACCCGAAGCAATTGTCATTCTACAATTTTCTTGTGACTCTACAGCGAAATTGATTAGACTAAAGTTAAAGATTACTCTTTATAAATTGGAAAAGACCAAGAAGCAATTGTCATTCCACCCGTTGTACACTTTGCACACTTAGCTCATTTTTTTTTTGCTTCAGGTGCTAATTCAGGTACTCAAATTTTTCTTAGTATTAATTGTTCTCATCTACTGCCCTTTATTATTATACTTTTTGATTATTTAAGATGCAACTTGTATTTATATATGGTACATTTCCTAAAAAATGTGCAACTTGTATTTGTAAATTAGAAATCTGACTCATATTTTTTTTTCTTTTAAAATGTGCTCATAATTGTCCAAGATATATGGTGACAGATGCCTAATATATTTATTTATAATGTTTGTAATACATTATATAATTAGTAAATTATGTGAGTGTAATATTGTCTTAATTAACATAGTTTTTTTACAAATTATTTTTATCAATTTTTTCCTATTTTTTGGCTACAAAACAAGGGTTCTGCCAAAAAAACCCGAGTTACCGATCCGATTCATCCGATTCTAACTCGGCGATCAAAAATCCGATTCCGATTCCGATTCCGAGTTTCAGAACCTTGGTTCTCTCTCTATTACGGAACCTTAATCCGTCGAATTTCCTTTTGTCTAAATTTCGTAGCCTTTTGTTTTTGTGAGAAATTTGTTTCTGCTCGCTGAGAACTTGCTCTACTATCTGTGTAAGGAAATAAATCTGCTGTGATTCTGTGGGAATAGCAGGAACCTGCGATTCCAAATCTAACCTTTAAATTTTTTATATTTGAATCTCAAAGAAGATGATTTTTCTTGCATGAAACTCAAAGAATATTGAACGGATGGATTTGGAATCACAGGTTCCTGCTATTCCCACAGAATCAAGTTTGACAAATCCCTCGATTTGAAAATTTTGGATCATTTAAAATCAATAAATTTGTTCCTATCTAAAAAATAGTAGAAACAAATAAAAATAAAAAAAAATGCAAAAATTGGTCTGCAAGTACAATCTAATTTGGTCTGCAACAATGAATTTGTAAAATCAAAAGGCTACATTGGAAAGCCACTCAGACGCATCTACATTTCTTCACAGAGACCTACATCACCGACCTGACTTGGAGCATCGCATTATGATGTATCTTGTGATGGCGTAGTGTTGTATTGTCGTTCAACTCTTGTTCAGAAAAGAAGAGTTTGAATGGACCATCTTGTGGGAGACCAATGATGTGCTTTAGGATAGATATGGTGTACCATGCATCTCTGCACCTCAATTTCTATGAATGGACCTTCAAATAATTCCACAGTAATATGCAGAGTCCTAATTCGCCGGGTAGCCATCTGAAGCGTAGCATTGTTGTGTACACCACATGATGCAAGTGTTTGGTCATCGTGAAGCATTTTACGGGAAAATAAGAGACTAATTTCTTGACAAGAAGATATCCCCATTTTATCATGTAGAACTGGAACCTTAGTTTTGATTGCATCAATTGTATCGGTGTTTGTTACATTGATGGCTATAGTTTTTGTCATCTTCACAAAGTTCTACAGAATGAAAAGATTATTCATAATCTCAGAAAATTTAAAAACAAGTTGAGGTATATATGTTGTTTCTTGGTTGTTGTTTCTTACAAGTTCAGTTTGGATAAAAATATAAACTGCCAATAAACATAGTTTCAGAGTGAAAATAACGGTAACATATTAATTCTACATTCAATGAAAATAATGAATAAGTGAAGCACTAAACTAATAATTATGCAAGTACAAGAACAGGTAAATAGATAATAGAAGCTCAAAATAGGAAAAAAGAAAGACAAACCTTCCTTGACTGATCGCCGGACTCCATTCTCTGGCCCTGGTCGGCTATAGTTTTTGTCATCTTCACAAAGATCTACATAATAAAAAAAATATTCATAATCTCAGAAAATCGAACAACAAGTTGAGGTTTATGTGTTGTTCCTTGGTGGTGGTTTCTTACAAGTTTAGTTTGGATAAAAATATACAATGCCAATAAACATAGTTTCAGAGTGAAAAGTCTGCTAACATATTAATTCTACAGCCAATGGTATATAGGATGAGTAATGCTTCAGTAGTATGTATTGAGATGCTATTCATGGTTTGAGAAAAAAGATCTCTAAAAGAAGTAAAATTATTTTAATTGGCCCTCAAGATATAGGAGTTTGTTAACAAAACAAGAATTGGATGTACAAATAAGCATGCTTTAACTAATTTACCCTATTTTGATCAGATCCTTGATTTTCTACGTGCTTGTAGATAGAACAATATAGATCAAATCTATATCTTTTATGAGGAGGGTTCAAATGCACCCAAATTTTTGTGCACCCAAATGCACCCTATCCTTTTTCTCCGTTTTCAAAGTCCGAATAGTCAATCCGAACCGTTAGATGCGATCTACATATTAAGATGTGCTTGGAGACTAAATTTTATATTTTTTGGAATTTTTTTACTATTTATTAAGCCACTTTGAAAATCGCTGATCCAATGGTCCAGAAAATGTAAAATCAGCGATTTTCAAAGTGGCTTAATAAATAGTAAACAAATTCCAAAAAATGTAAAATTTGGTCTCCAAGCACATCTTAATATGTAGATCGTATCTAACTGTTCGGATTGACTATTCGGACTTTGAAAATGGAGAAACAAAATTTGAAAGATAGAGTGCATTTGGGTGCACAAAAATTTGGGTGCATTTGAACCCTCGTCATCTTTTATTATGTTAATTTGAGTTCTTGAAATTTTTCTACTGAGAATTTAACAAGAAAAAATGATCAAGAATGGAAAACTTGAATCCTCATCAAATAATGAATAAGTGAAGCAATAAATCAGTGTTGTAAATAACAGTATGCGGTCGTTGGACAGACAGGGTATCGCCAAGCGATTAATCGGGAATAATCAGGAATAATCGGCCATAATCGGAAATAATCGACCAATTAGCCGGGAAAATTTATAACGGTTTAGTTACTATCAACGACTAATCTGACGATTAATCAGTCTAAACGGGCTTTTTTACAACACTGATTAAATTAATGTTGCCGAAATTTTTATTAGTGTCCAAAAAATATTAAATTTCAAAATCTACACTTTGTTTGACAAGATTTCAAAAACTGCCCAAACCACAAACATATTTTCCAGTTTTAGCCGAATAACCGCAGAAAATGTTATAATTTTTTTTGTACTGAAATATTAGAACTATTTTATATATTTCTTGAAAATAGATGGAATACTATATAATTTGATTTATTAGAAAGACTGCGACAAATCACCCGGATCAACATTTTTCAGGTTAGATTTTTGAAGGCTGTAAGCAAACTTAAAATATTTCTTTGTGTGTCATTCGAAAAAATAAAAATGTTTTGAATAAGTTATTGATCACAGTTCAAAAGTCACTTCTAGGTAAATTAAGAAAATATTGTAATCTTTCTATTTTTGAAAAAAACTTTAAGTTATTTAATATCTTTGTCATTGTTGTCAGATGTTTTTTTTGTTTTTTTCAAAAATAAAAGGATTACAATATTTTATTTATATACCTAGAAGTGATTTTTGAATCGGAATCAATAACTCATATCAAAACATTTTTATTTTTTTTCAGTAACACAATTTTTTTTTACAGCCGCGAAAAATCCAGTTTAAAAATGTTGATCCAGATTATTTGTTGTAGTCTTTCTAATAAATCAAATTACATTGTATTCCATCTATTTTCAAAGAAATATATAAAATATTTCTAATATTTCAATACAAAAAAATAATAACATTTTATGTTTTAAACAAAAAATTTAGAACCGGGAATTTAGTTTCTCGTTCCGGAAACCCCAATTTTTTTTCCAGGTTTAGGAATGCCTAGAACCAGAAATTTTTTTTACGGAGAGTTTGTATGAAACTGGCAATTTAATCTCCGGTTTGGACAGATTTTAAAATTTCTCTGCATTGGGGGTAGATTTTGAAATTATTTATTAATTTTGGATATTAATAAAAATTTCGGCTAATGTTGCAAGGAGAAGAAGAGTAAATAGATAATAGAAGCTCAAATAGGAAAAAAAAGAAAGATGAACCTTCTTTGACTGATCATCAGACTCCATTCTTTGGCGCTTGTTGCTTTGCTTTTCTGGCATAACCTTCTTTGACTGATCGTCGTAATCCATTCTCTGGCACTCGTCGGTGTTTTCCTTGCATGGAAAAACCTTCTTTAGCGCTCGTCGTCGCTTTCTCTTCTTGGCAAAACCTGAGGATACAAATACAATCTTATGAGAAGAGAGATTTTTGAAATCACCCCAAAGTCGATCCCACAATATGAAATTCCATTTCAAGGGTTAATTATGTATAGTAATTATTGAGCCCAATATTTCGGCGAGAAAATCATTTCAATCCGGTCCCACTAATTATAGCCTTTACACGAATTTTTTTATAAACCATAATTAGAAAATTAATTTTTACTAAACTAACGTGATTACTTTTTTTTTTACAAAAAACTACAAAGACTGAAAAGCCAATTCGGTCCCATATTTTTGGTTTTTTTTGGGACCGAATTGACTATTCGGTTCCCACTTTTTTTTGTAGATTTTTGTAGATGCGGCTGTTAGTTTGTAATAATCTAGAAGTCAATAATACGATAAATTATCATAAAGCTTTGTTCATGAATTGAATGTTTATTTATATATCATTTTGTTGCCTTGAGTATTATTGAATTTATGGATCATTTCGAGTTCATGACTGAAATTGTGAAACTCCATAATATAGATAATATATACTCTTAAAAGGTCACTGACCAAAGTAATTAGCAGGAACACTAGTTACCGCGATAAGGTTAGTATGTGGATTAAAAGATGGTTAAGTTTTACAAACCACCTGACACGAGATGTCATTTTAATCACATAGATACATGTTCTAGGAACATGGTATTTGACAGACCCCGAATGAAACATTAAATAGAATTGTGTTCGTGTCATTTATGTTTTCATTCAGTGTCAGGTTCTACAGTATGAGGTATTTATCGTTCCCACTGAGAAATATGTATGTGTGATTGTTATCTACCGCTGTCCGTAAAAAGCAGTCATAACGGTAGCTTTTCCATATGTATAGCTTAGCTGAGAAGTGATAGTTTACCAAGAATACTATTTGTCCCTCGTATCTCTATACGAGATATAGCATCACTGGGCCCCTTGGTAGAGTTAGATTATCTGCTAGCGGTATAATTACAAGAGTAATTATATTTGATAATCTGCTCAAGATCAAGAAAAGATTCAGTTAGCAAGGATGACACACATCTACCTTGAAACTTATCTGATAGCTATGAGACAGAAGAACAGACACAAGTAAATTGTTTACTGGATCGTGATATTGTACAGTACAGCATCATCTGTGTAATTGGATGGTCATGATGTGTTGCCAGATGCCGCTCATGATTATAGAAGTTAAAATAGTTTTAACTCTATTTACCAACATAACACAGATCCTATTGGGTCACACCATATAGGAGTTAATCGGAGAATCTTATTGTGATTGATTATAAATTGGTTATGATCAATAGTAAGATGGTTATAATTAATTATACGTGTTATAATTAAATTATAAATGTTATGTAAAAATAACAAGCAAAAACATTGGTTAATTTATAAACGTGTGTGACACGTTATATAAAAGTTAACCGGTTAATTTATAAATGTGCAGGACACATTGTATAAATTACCGAAACAACAACCGCAAGAAAAATATATATAATTGTTCAGAATAATTATACGAATATTATTTGTATTCGGGACGAGGGCATTCGGGTCTTTTCAGATTCGTGCTTATCCACATGACACGTCATCGATCCTATCCATATGACACGTCATCAATCCTATCCACATGACACCTCACCCCCCTAGGCGGCATGCCTTGTCATAGGGGTATTTTGGTTTTTTCACACCATTTTAGAGGCTATAAATAGAGGGGTGCATGAAAGAATTAAATTGCAAATTCACTCATACCGTTTTGTGTCGAAACGGATCGGTATTTTCTCTCTTTCTCGGTTTCTCTCCCAAATAGTGTTTCGGTTGATAAAAGAAAGTTATACGTAGTTGACGTATAATCTTGCGAGTTGTTGTGAAGTATATTTACGGGATCGATGAATAGTGTTTTACCGAATTTCGCGGTATGTCAGTTTTGCATATTGATGAAACTGAGCAACCGAAAATTTGTGTTTACGGGTTTTCGTCTTTTTCCTGTGAATAGTGTTTTTGCAGAATTCCGCGTTTTACGGTATTTCTGGCAGAAGAAATAAACTGCTCTCTGGTTAGTCCTGGTGGATAACTGATAGAGGTATCACACGTGTGATACTCCGAGTCGATTCCTTCCCTGGTGAGGCTCTACTCGCTCGGTCTGCATTCCAACTGTGATTTGGAAACAAGGTATAAATATGCTATATTAATATATTTAATTGGTAAGTAGATTAAAGTTTTAGAAATCAATCATGGAGTAGATCTGTAAAAATGATTAAATTGGGTTTTGATGCTAAAGGAATACTGAAGGTGGACCGCCTTGGAAAGTTTCCTGACATACCCCGTTTAATCCTGAGCTTAAGTTGGCCGTAGAAATTTTTGTTCTACGGTCATTCCGCAACTTAAGCCTAAACGGGTTTTTGGTTACAGCACCGTAAACCCCAACAGTGGCCACAGAAAAATCGAGAAAAGCCTGGACCAAATAGCCAATTCGGTTCCTTGTGGTTTTGAATTTTTTGTGGCCGCGTGTTGGAAAAACTATGATTTAGGTTTTTGTTTAGTGTAATTTATGTTTTTGTAGTGTAATTATTAGAATTTTTTAGTTTGCATGTAAAATAATTTATGACATTTTTATTAATATCCAACTTAAAATACAAATTATCAAATTTAAAATACATATATTGAACAATCATAGATAATTTCAATGATCTTTGAATAATAAATGAAACCGTAATCTATTAAAAAAATAAGCAAACACACACAATAATTGGTAAATGCATTTTAAAGTTATCAATGTTTAGAGAGCATTGGCGCGTCATCATTGTTTTGGCAATGAAACATCGATGCACTTCTGTCCTTGTTATTCCGGGCATAAATGATCAGTGCGTTATCGGTGTTTTTGCATGGAAGCATCGTTTTTTTTAACATTAAACATTCATAACTTTGGCTAGAAAAGTCAGATTTGCACGTATGACCCCAATTCAGAAAGGGGTGATGAGACAGATCTGGATTTTGACTCATGGATCATTCACGGGCATCCGACGGAATCAGAATTGCAAAAAAAGTCATTTAGTGATCAGTTCAAGCTTTCTATCAACGGTAGACATACAACGACCGGTATTTTGTTTAGTGTAATTTAGGTTTTCGTAGTGTGACTATTAATTGTTAATGTTTTTTTTAGTGTAATTTAAGTTTATGTAGTGTAACTATTAATTATATAATTATTTAGTTTGCAAGTAATTTAACTCTTTGCATATAGTATTAATCAATTGTTGAATGATTTAATGTTTTTAGTGTAATTTTGATTTTTGTAGTGTAATTGTAGAATAATGTAGAGTAATAGAATGAATGTTAATATTTAATTGAATTTGCATGTCATGCATGTCAATATTTAATTGGATTTGCATGTTAATATTCTTTTGGAGGGAGAAGAAGGGTATTTAAAAAAATATATACATTGGACTGAAATGCCAATTATGTCCCAGCTGAAAAAAAACAAAAAAAAAATACATGGGACCGAATTGGCATTTCGGTCCCAAAAAAATTCGCATTTACACTAGCGGCCGAACTATATAGTGGAAAAATATGTGAAATAAGTGGGGACCGAATAGCCAATTCGGTCCAAAAAAAAATGCGAGACCGAATTGGATGTCGATCTCTTTGCTGTCTTTGTAAAAAAAAAAGTAATCGTGTTAGTTTAGTAAAAATAAATTTCTTAATTATGGTTTAAAAAGAAATTCCGTTTACACAACAAATTCTCAGCGAGCAGAAACAAATTTCTAAAAAATAACAAAAGGCTACGAAATTTAGGAAAAATAAATTCGTCGGATTAAGATGTGATCAGCGTATATTTGACATTTTGTAAAGCTATTATTACACAAGAGAGATAGGAAATCATACATAAGTTGTTTTCTATTATTAGTATGTATTCGTACATTGCAACAGAGGTATATTATAAGAGAAGAAAAAAAATATTTTTATAAAAAGAAAAGTCTAATGAAAATAATAATTATTCAATATGAATAATATTAAAATAGAGTGGTTCTAAATTTAAATTATAAATAAAAAGTCAAGTAGTATAATAAAATTTAATGAAAAATAACGTCTTAATAGTAATTATATTATACATCTCGTATTTACCAGAGGGAAAAGAAAAAATCACGTGTTAGTGTAAAGGATATAATTTAGTGGGCCCGGACTGAAACAATTTTATGTATGTGTTTGACAATATATGTAGTTAAGGATAGATTCAAGTGAAGATATAAAAAAATTAATGATTTGATTTAAGTTTTTTTTAATGTAATTTGAATTTTTTATATATAATATAAAATGATAAGTATTTAATTAAATGATTATAAAATTCTCAGTTAGTAAATAGTTGACTCCATAAGAAAACAAAAAAATTATTTAATTAAATTAAATTATATATGTTTAGTATGATGGAATGGGGCAGTTATTATTTAGCAGTAATTTTTTTATTGAACCAATCAAAACAAAAAAAACAATGTGTGAACGTAAAAAAATGAGGGAAAAGAACGTAAAAAAAGTAGCATATATCGACAGGTCAGGTACATAGTCAAATATATGTTTCTAACTGTGTGAAGAAAAATTACTAATGCAGGTCATATAAAAGTAAAAATTAAAAGAGAACAACTTATGGAACATTCGTACAAGCTGAAATTATAGTACGTATCAATTGAAGCAGTACATAACACCAAAAAGTATACAAGTTCAAATAAAATGTTATAAGAAGCAAACCAATTATAATTAATAAATAAATGAACTGGGATCAGAGAAGCTACAGTATATGAATTTTTACAGAGGGAATATGTTTTATTTTCCATTGGTCTTCTTCTTCCAGTCTTAATTTGAACTGTTCCACACAATATATAGTTAACTCTTGAAGGTTGACCAGATATTGCAAGTCAGGAACTATCTCCATCATCCTGTAATCCCATAGCACAAGTCGGTTGAGCATGGGCATAGCACCCTCCTCTATTTTCCATTCCTCCAAATAATCTACACCAAGTCTCAATTGTTGCAAGCGACCAAAACCTCCCCTGGAGCAGATCATTTGGTTTCCAGCAACTACTTCCATGAATGCATAATCTATATGGAGTACCCTGAGGTTTGGCAACTTCTCTAGTTGGGGCATCGGGTCTTCCTCTAAAGCAAACCTATCCCATCCTCCACCAAGTGATAGCTTAACGAGATGTGGTGGGAACAGGGTACAATCACCAACTTCTTTCCTGGGCCATTTGCCCGTCTCTAGGCTGAATGTGTGCAAACTGTTGTGGCTTCTGAAGGCTGAGATGCAATCTGAAAATGCCATTGGATTGCTGTCGCTACATTTTAAATGCAGAGAACTCAGATGATTTAGGTTGCTTAACAACATGATCAATGGTTCCCCTGCAACATCCTCAGGTATAACAATCCCCAACTTACGAATATTGGGAAAGTTAGGCAGCTCTGCAACCCAGTCTTGCCTGGCTCTCACTCCTTTTAAAGTCAGTAAACTTTGCAAGTCTGCTGCTGATGGTGGTCCCTCTGGAGCTACTTTACAGAAAAGACAACTATAGAACTTGATATGCCTCAACTGTTTGTTACCCCAAAAGGACTGAGGAAACTTGTGTGCCCAGACTTGACTTTTACAAAATGATGCACACACCGTTTGAAGATTCTTCATATAAGCTAAAGGAGATCTTTTAAAAAACCTATTAGTGGGAAGAAGCTCGCAATACGAACCCCCATAAGGAGAAAATCGAAACGCGAAGTACTTCAAGCCCTTCAAACGGTGTGTCCCATGTAAAGGTTCGTTTGACGCTTTCCTAATGTGTAAAACTCGTAGCGCTCTAAACCTATTGAAATTTGGTTCATCTGCGAAACTTAACAAAGAGCGAAGGTTTGTGGAAGCTTGTTCTATCATCTTATCCTCATAACCGTGAAGTGCAGCACGACGTGAACTTGTTCTACAACTGAAGTTGGTGTCATTCTTCGAGACCACCGTCAGAAAATTATCCTCCTTGGCCTTTTGAATGGCTAGTTCCCGTAGGAGATCATGGATATGACAATGCTTGATTTTACCTATGCAAGATCTCTTTGAGACTTGCACCATGCACCTGTTAGTTACCACAAAAGTTGAATTGAATTGGATCATTCATTTAATTAAATCCTAATTGCAGAAATTAAATCGAACTTATGCAGCGAATAATTCTGTTAGTATTAGTTCTTTCTTTTATTGTTAATAAGAGTTTTTATTGACCATAATTATTTATTGACGCACTTTTCGTTAGTGGTAATTGTTAAGAATCATATATATTCGATCGTTACATGATTCGGAAATTGCAATTAGACATTTTCATTTAAATTAGGAAGCTGATATGAGTATCCGTGCTACAGTACCCGCACAGTACCCGCACCTAATCTGCCATAACTGTTTGTGGGGACCAAACTGCCATAACTGCACTTCAGATCTGTAACTTTTTTTTTAATATTAATAGTCAAATCTTGAAGTATGTAGTCCAAAGAACACAAGTATTTATATCTATATAGTAAACAATGTAAATGATAAATTAATTATTTTTAAATAATCGTAACCGCACTTTTTTTTAAAATTTCTAATGTCGTACCCACACCTAAACTGCCATAATTTCTTGTGGGGACCGCAACTGTTCCAGATCTGTAACTTTATTTTAAAATATTAATAGTCAAATCTTGAAGTATACAGTTCAAAGAACACAAGTATTTATATCTATATAGTAAACAATGTAAATGATAAATTAATTACTTTTAAATAATCGTACCCGAATTTTTTTGAAATTTCTGACGTCGTACCCGCACCTAAATTGCCGTAATTGTTTGCGGGGACCGCAACCGTTCCAGATCTATAACTTTTTTTTAATATTAATAGTCAAATTTTGAAGTATATAGTTCAAAGAACACATGTATTTATATCTATATAGTAAACAATGTTGTAATTTTTACATAACTGCTTGTGGGGACCTAAACTGTCATAATGTTGTAATTGGATCCCTCCTCTTTTTACATATGACACTGAAAGTATTAATATCTAAATATTGAAAGTATTTATATCTATGCACTGAAGTATTTATTTTTATGAGGTCAACTATTTTTGTTAGATAAATGTTGACGCGGAATTAGTGCCGAGGCTTTGAAAGGGTGCTGCTGGGATTTTAGAATAATAATTAGTTAAGACTATATAATATCTTTTTAGAATAATAATTAGTGGACACAATATAATTAGCGCGGGTACAGAAATAATTATTCTTTAAATTATACCTTCGCTAAATTTTTGACTGGATATTATTAATTTAGAAAATGTAATTTTGTAATTTAATTAAAGGTACAATAAGGATCATCATCTTTGGAAAGAAATCGAATAATATTGGGCCTAAAAAAAAAACTAATGTTAAATAAAGAGCAATAAAAGCAGTGTTGTAATGTTGTAAATTTTGATTTTGTAGTTTAGAATATATATTTAAAAATTAAATAATTATTACCTTGTAAGTTATATTTTATTTAAAGGTAATAAATTTATTTTTAAACATCAACAGTTTAAAGGATTTCATTGATGGAAAAGAAGAATAGTCATGAAATAATTGGATTCTTTGTAATAAATTTATTTTTATACATCAACAGTTTAAATATTTACTAATTGGATTCTTTGTAATAAAAAAAAATTTCGGGCTATCAGAAAAAAAAACTTCCAGGAACTTCGGTGAAGAATAGTCATGAAATAAGCTAATACAATCTACGAAAGGATAAAAATAGCAATTAAACTCCCAAGATTACTTCCTCTTTTGGTATTTAATTGATTTTAGATTTAATGGTTTGCTTTAAAGGGGAATTGAAATCTGATTTCTAAATGGATATTCCAGATTAATAAACTAAAAAGAAAAATTAGTACTCACCGCTGTACAGAGAAAAAAAAAAATACTAATTGAAGTATGACATAATAGTAAAAATTTGACTTATGTCAAAACAAGAAATTAAATAAGTTTGAATTTACTATGTTATAAATTAATTATAACGTTTGATATACTTAAAAAAAAGGGCTGGAATCTCAAAGAATTATTAGAACTGGGTTAGGAAGATTACAAGAAAAATAAAAGAATCACAAAAACTAATTGAAAAATAAAGCAATTTTAAAATGAATTAAACTTCTGGAACTTAGAAAATAAAAAAAAAAGTTTGAAAATATTAAAACAAAATTATGGAAATAGAAATCATTAGTAACATGGGGAAATCTTGGTTAAGAGCGACAAGCTCGTCGGAGATTATTGTGAGAGCGGTAATTTAAAATTTTAATTTGGTTAAAGGAATTTGATTGAAGACCCTTATGATTATTGTCATTAATTGAAACATGGAAGGGATTTAATCATTTAACAACATTAAAAAATTGTGGGGGGTGAATATTCTCATTGAAATATGCTCCTTGTACCATTAAAGGATGATATATATATATATAGAGATCAGCTACGCTATTCCATGGAGTAAAACACGTTGGTGCTCCATGACACTATATTTTTATTTTGAAAATTCAAACGACCGATCCGAACCGCTCAGCATGATCTCTATATTGAAATGTGCTTGGAGACCAAATTTTACATTTTTTGGGATTTGTTTTACTATTTATTAAGCAATTTTGAAAATTGCTAATCTGATGGTCCAGAAATTTTTACTGTTTTTTACTGTTCACAGCAAAACAACAATTTTCAAAATTTCTTAATAAATAGTAAAAAAATTCCAAAAAATGTAAAATTTGGTCTCCAAGCACATTTCAATATGGAGATTACATCTAACTGTTCGGATCGGATGTTTGGACTTTCAAAATGAAAATACGGTGTAGAGTACAAATGCGTTTTACTCCATGGAGTAGCGTAGCTCATCTCTCTCTCTCTCTCTCTATATATATATATATATATATATATATATAATATAGGAGTGTTGGCTAAGGTGCTACATGTAGCATAGAGGGCTTCGTGCAATGATTCAATATTTAAGTTTTTAAAATCTTAACGGTCAACATGATCTCCATATGAATATGTCCTTGCAAACCAAATTTTACATTTTTTAGAATTTTTTTTACTATTTTTTTAGATAGGTAAAAAATCACTTGATCGGAATGGTACAAAATTTTCAGATCATTGGTGACATGAGAAAAAAAGAAAAATAAAGGATGATATATATATATAGAGAGAGAGATAAGGGATCTACTTACATCTTTTTTAGTGACACCAAATTATACTCTATATTTTCAAAATTCAAACAGTCGATCCAAACTGTTCAACATGGTGGATATATTAAAATGTGCTTACAGATCAAATTTTATATTTTTTTGAATTTTTTTACTATTTATTAAGATGGGTACAAAAATTCAATGGTCTGAAAACAACGATTTTGTAAAATACTTAATAAATAGTAAAAAAAATTAAAAAAAAATGTAAAATTTGATCTACAATCACATTTTAATATATCCATCATGTTGAAACGGTTTGGATCGACTGTTTTGAGTTTAAAAACTTTGAAAAGGTAGAGTGTAATTCGGTGTCATCAAAAAATGATGTAAGTGGATCCCTCCTCATATATATATATATAGAGAGAGAGAGAGAGAGAATTGGGCTACGGTGCTATGCGTATACAGTGTCGTTCTGTGCTATGCTTTTTTTAACCATCTGATGATAAGCTTTTAGCAGTGCAAGAAAAAGTCGCTAGCTGGATCAAGAAATAGAGACGGAAAATTATATGAATATCCCTCCGTTAGTTTTATTTTTATAATTGGAAGTCCCTCTCTTAGTTAGTGTTATGCAGCAGCTATTTTCGGGAGAATTTACAAATTGCCCATCTTCTAAAAAGGATCAATCAAAATACTTTTTAACTAAATTTTTTGACAAAATGTCCTCGTGGGCCCCAAACTTCCATTCCCTTCCTCTCCCCTCTTCAAGTTTCTGATCTCAAACAACTAATTAATTTGAAAACTTTTTATCTTCGAAAGAGCATTAATTGCTTTGGCTTGATATCATTAAAACCCTTTACTCATTTTTAATAGCATCATTTTGTAATGTTAGTCATATAATTTATTAGTATACAATATTTCTAATGTCTTTTATTTTAATAAACTTGACAGAAAAAAAATATTTCTAATGTCTCAAACGACTTACAGATTTGTACAATCTTATATATTCAGTATAAAATTTATTTAATGCAAACAACTTATATTTCTCTCTAATGAAACATGTTATTAGATAAACACGTACATAGCATGGCATTAGTTTATTTTGTAAAATATTTTAACATCTTAATCCTTTTAATAATCGTTGTAATACATAGTATTAATTTATTATGTAAAATATTTTGAATTAACATGTGAATCTTTTCAATAAAAACATTATACATATAGTTTATTCAGTAAAAAAAATTTCCATAATGTGGCTTCCACGATAATAAAAAAATTAACACATTACATACTAAGAATAATTAAGTGAGGTGTCATGCTTAAAAAAATGTACTAATTATGTATATTTTTAAAAAAAATTAAGCAACAAATGAAAGTTAATCATTCTAATAATAAATTAAAATACAAAGAGGAAAAAAGGTCAATTCATTTTTTTTTTTTGGAAAAACAGGGGTCCAACCCCTATTTAGATATATATTAATTGAAGTTAACAGGAGTTTTAAATTACATAACTAATACAAATAGATGCTCATAACAGATGAGCTGATTTAAAATGATTGAAGTAAAACAGGAACAAACAAAACAAACAGAAAAGCATAAAAAAAGAGCCCTGATTTGTATTCTTGTACCAGTCGCTAGTGTTAGCTCTGACTTGTATATCTCAGTTCATTCTAATTTTAATCCATTAAATCATTTCTCAAAAGCAACAGCATTTCGAGAGGATTGACAGGCAAATTTAAAATTGTCAAATTTATCATGGGTTAATAGAAATATCCCCTGTAATGGCTAACCAAATTTCAATATGAACCACATAGCAGTTATGCAAAATTTTAATTTCATTCGTTCTTTGTTTGAATTTGTTGTTCATTTGTAGCATCCACCGTCTTATATTTATATATGTTTCAGAAAATTTGATGTTAATAAAAATGAGTAAATTATTATAATGAGATGAAGCTAATTAAAGAAATTAATGTGCTTTCCAAATTAAATAGATGTAGGGATCCGTGAAGAGAGAGAAGGGAGAGAGTAACGTGGAAAGAGAGGGGGAGAGGAAAGGAATGAAAGTTTGGAACCTATAAGGGTATTTTGTCAAGAAATTTAGTGAAAGGATAATTTGTTTGATCTTTTTCAGAAGATGGGTAGTTTATAAAATTTCCCGCTATTTTCCTATCCCTCCGTTAGTACTTTTTTCCCAAATTAAAAACAGAAAAAGAAAAACAGATCGAGAGACCAGTCCCTCACCGCCGGCTACTCAGCACCCCGCTCTCAAGTCCCCCCGTGCCCCTCACTTCCTGTCCGTCGATTCCATCCCTCACCGCTATCGCTCGCCCCACCCTACTAGCCGCTCTTCTCCCTCTAGACAGATCTCTAACTTGTACCAACAACTCCAAAAAGACTTGTTCAGAAAAATTTGAGAGATATGGAATCAGATAGAGAAATGAGTTCTTGCCTGATCCAAGAAGATCAAGATAAACCTTGATTCAATTATAGTGACGATAGCTTTAGAACAAATGAGAGATTGTGATCAGAACCTGATGATTCAAACCAAGAGAGAATGCTGACGGAGAGTCCATAGTACACTTTTTTAATGTTTTATGTCTCCGTTAGACCCATCCAGCAATCTAGTTTTGCATGAATCTCAAAGACAATCTGACAGTTGAAAAGTCCGTAGCACAACACGACACTATATATGCATAGCACCGTAGCCTAACTCTCTCTTTATATATATCGAATTTTTATTTGATATTACTGTGATTAACTAATTCGTGAATTTATTGATATGCATTATTATAAATAAGAGGATATTGTAATTGCATGTTACTTTGGTTGCCAAATTTATAATTTACCAAAAGTAATATAGAGATAGACATGAAAATTGTTTGGCAAAATTGCATTTTCAATATCATAATGTGAATTTGATGCTTAGAATAAAAAACCATCCATGTCTATTAAAAAGAAACTGGAAAGACTATATGTACTTGATAAGATAATTTAATGATAATAAATATAAAGTACCTTTGCACAAGTTCTTCCAAATAGCTTTCAGCAATGTCCTCCAATGATTTTATCCCCTCTTGTTGTATAAATCCTTCTGCAATCCATAATTGAATAAGAGTTGTTGCTTTCATTTGATAGTCCTCAGGAAAAACACCAAAATACATGAAGCAAGGTTTGAGAGCAAATGGCAGATCCTCATAACTGGTGGATATAACACCCGTGAAGATGCTACCATCAATCTGCCAATCCATTTTTTGCATCATGTCATCCCATGTAATGTGATCGGGATTTTTTCTTGATAAGATTCCGCCAAGCACCACCAATGCTAGAGGCCATCCCCCAATTTTTTGGGTAAATTGAGTTACTAGGGGAAGTACTTCATCGGGGCATTCATTTGCAAATCGATTGGGAAAAACCTTCTTCAACAATAGATGTTTGCTTTCATCTTCATTTAAGGGCTCTATCTTGTATGGGATAGATATAATGTCGGCCTCTTCAGCGAGCTTAATGAACCTGATATTAATCAATACACAAAACATAAGAAGCATATTTTATGAGAAGGAATCACTTGGCAATGGTTATTTTGACAATCTTAACAATAGTTCATTCTTTTTTATAAAAATGATGCCAAATTGAAAATTTTAAAGATTAATTTATAGATATATTAATTAAGGGACATATATACAGTCTAACAACCATATTTTATGTAATTCAAATTATTGTTTGAAGATACATTGATCAAGGGCCGTTAATTTCATACCATGACATTTTAAGTTATTTGATTTATGGTAGAACATACATCAAATCTTATCATATTTATATATATTATAGGTGGATAATATAGATCATGTCATTATTATTGGATTTCAAATTTAAGATTGTCAATATAAAGACTTCTTATATCTTCTCTTGAGTAATTAATGTAACACTATTTTTTTTACAATAAAAAAAATGCAAACAAACCTGGTAGTAATTAATACTCGACTTCCATTATTAGCATTAGGAAGAGCAGGTTGAAGTTGGGTCCAAATATTATTGCTTGGCCATAAATCATCCAATACAACCAGATATTTTCTCTCTCTCAAGGATTGGTTAATCTCTGTAAGGAAATAATCTTCTCCCTTATTATGCCTCTCCGAGTCATGTACCTCTCGAATCTTCTCTAGCATCTTCATCAAAATATCGATTAGCTTGTATTCTTGTGAAATAGTTAACCACATGGAAATGCCAAAGTGACGTTTAACTTCATCACTGTGAAATGCATCAAATAAATTAATTAGATGGTTTGTATACAAGTAACATACTTATACATATAAGTTGGAAGTAAACACAAATTAAGATTTTACCATACTACAGAGCTTTCAACACTGACAGTTAAATAATTAAATTTATTGTTTTACAATAGTTATAATTATTGAATTGTTTAATATTAAAAAAGAGAGCATGTTAGAAGTAATATGACACATTTAATTTGCGATGATTTGTCCCTCCCTATACAATTATTTTTATAGTAAACAACCATTTTAGTTTATAGCATTATTCTCTTCAGGGGAAAGTTACCAAATTAAAAATTAAACTATTTATCGTATGACACACATTTTTTAAAACAATGAATTTGCTATGTTGTTCAGCAGTAGTTACCTTTTGTACGCCTCTTTTGCAAGTGTAGTTTTTCCTGATCCACCGGCCCCAACAATTGAGATCACAGCTCGCCTTGTATCTTTTGGATCAATGAGTTGGTTGACAATTGTTTTCTTTTCTTTGTCGAAGCCGACAACCTCCATTTCATCTATGTCAGGATTAAAGAACGGCCTTATAGGCAGCTCGACAGAGGCCCCACTACTAGTTTCTTCAAGATCTAATCCGTACTTTTCTTTGTTATCTTTGATTTCACTGAGCCTCTTCTGTATCTTGTCAATCTCACTACCAACTTTGTGTTCGGAAATTAGTTTCATGGGCATCTTGCCTATCCTTTTGAGTTTGTTGCAAAGGCCTTCCTGTCTACCTCCTCCAACCTCAACCAAAAACTTCTCTAATACATCATCAATTAAATACCCAACCTCTTGAATCTCATTCACCCATGTTTTTACCCTTTCATTTTTGTGGTGTTTTGCGTCTGCATCTTTCATGAAAGATTGGATCCAAGTGAGGTCGCGTTGAACCCGCTCGATCTTGTCACGTACCCCATAGAGAAAGAGTGCTTCCTGAACAACCGCATCGGCCAGCTTGCCAAGAACAAGGTTCACGATAGTCTCAGCCATCTTTTTAATTTGTAAAAAGGGTCACTGAGTAGTTAACGATATTGTGGACTTTTAAGAATGACAATAGATGAGAATGAAAGAATGAAAGAAAGATGTGTTGTTCAAAGAGAAAATACGTTCCGAGAGAATAAAAAATGATATAAATCTTATCACGGGTGGGGATAAAAAATGTGCGAATATTTTTTTTCTAACTTTATATTATTGAGGAGTTAGGCGAAAAGTTGTTGTCCCAATCACACCCACTGCCACTCGAATTCACGTCACCTAAGGTAACAGAATATTTCTTTTTGGATTTAAACCGTTCGATCAGAATCTGATTGGGCCAGATTGGTCTGTGTTCTGATCGGACGGTTGAAACCTAAACAGAAATATTTTGTTACCTCAGTGGAGATGAATTCCAGCAACTTGCAGACGAGTAAACGACTAACTCTGCGGAACTGAAAATCCTCTACACTCTAGTTGATTCTCGATTCGCAAAAAGTGATTGCATGAATTGTTTATTTAAGATTTTTTTATTAAGAAATAAACTAGTGATGTCATTTAAACAAACATACATATAATTACACTTTGTTTTAGCTATGCATGAACTGAAAATCCTCTACACTTTGTTTTAGCTATGCATGAATTGTTTATTTAAGATTTTTTTATTAAGAAATAAACTAGTGATTGCATGAACTGAAAATCCTCTACACTTTGTTTTCGCTATGCAATTTCATTTACAGATGATGATGCTCTTACTTTACTGGTATCTTTCTTATAATGGTCCGCGTGATGAAGAGAATCATTCAGAGAGTCAAAGCAGCAGAGTACCATCACAATTGTTTATTTCAACAAACATACATATAATTACGTCTAAGTGGGTCTGCTTGATCACTCTCCTTGGTACTGCACATAATACATATAGATGAACACAATTAAGTTTTTGGCACAAACCTATATAACTTTTAATTGTACACTTCACATCTTCACAATATATATGAATATGAAATCCCTTCTTTATTTCCAACGAGCACATATATAAATCTCACTTATTATTTATACACACATATATAGATACGATCCTTGTGTTCTTCTTAAATTCGTCTGACTCTTCTTGTTGACATTTTTTTAATTAATTTTATTTATTTTTTCTGTTATGATGCAGCTAGCTGGTACGGTTTTTGATTTGGAAACAGATGCATGCAGATTCCAAATCAGATATGCATATGAATTTGGATAATTAGTTATGATGCATTTTCCAATTTTTGGCGACGCATGAACAATTCCATTGATTTCTTAATTAGTTTGACACTGATCTCAATTTTTTCTCCAAAAACTGAGAGTTGGATTCGACCATTGTTTTTTTATTTTTATTACTACAAAGGATTATGATCGAACAGTGCAAATCTGAACTCAAAATTTGAGTTCCTTCAAAAGATCCAGACTCTTTCCTACAGTGCTTTTTGTTACAAATCAACGAATTTAATGAAAGAATGTATTATTAATTATTTATCATGATTTATATATTTAGGATTTGATATATATATAAGAGTTTTTACATGATGTAAGCATACGTTGAATACACTTTCTAATTTATATATACTACAACTGGCCGATGCAATTTAAACGACTTTGAAAATCACTGATCTAACGGTGACTTAACAAAATAGTAAAATCAGAAGCCACTGTTGGATCAGCGATTTTCAAAGTGGCTTTATAAATAGTAAAAACATTCAGAAAAGTGTGAAATTTGGTCTCCAAGTACATTTTAATATAAAGATCACATCTAACGGTTCGGATTAACTTTTTAGACTTTGAAAATTGAAAAACGACTTAGTTGCACGGGACCTCAAAAATAATCGATTTGATATTAGCCAACATCTACACACACACTATTCTTCAGATACAAATAATTAAAACTTAAAACCATATTTGAAGCTGCATCTGTACATATATTCAGATATTGGATATCCGTATCTAATTTTCAGATACAAACTCGAATACGGTCGGATAATATCCAAACCGTGTGCACCACTAGATAAGGTCACTCTAAAAGACAAGGTGGTGGGAACCAACTATGGAGAAAATAATTTTGGTAAGGTCACTCCAACAGAGCAGGTGGAGATCAGGAGGTACCCACATTATTTATTAATTTGCATGTCGGATTCACTGTCAGCTTGCATTAACCCTTCATTTATAAATTCTTTTAAGTAATTAACGTAAGTGGTCCACAAACATTGCCTATCTATCATTTTGATATTAAAAGTTTCTAAAAAGAAATCATGATACTTCAAACTTTGTATATCAAATCATTATATCCAAAAAAAAAAACCAACACTCTTTTTAGTATGAATGAGATAATGAAAGAATGTATTATTAATGAGTCTGGCTAGTATAACATCAGTGTCATTTCAGCCTATATAACACCAAGTCAAGCTAATCTACTTCATTAGCTGTGTGTTTACATCAAAATTTATAATTTTTTAAATTTATTTATATCAAGTCAAGCAGTCAAATGTATGAGTTTTTAAGTTAATTTTAATACATTCATTTTTCAACATTTTTACCGCTTGATTTGATACTAAAATAACTAGAAAATATAAAAAGATTTGCATGTAAACACATCACTCATAAAGTAAATCGGTTTGAACGGTTTGAATTAGTCGTTTGAAGTCTATTCAAATGATTTTAAAGTTAATGTCATATGATACCGATGTTATACTAGCCAAACTCATTATTAATTATTTATCATGATTTATATATTTAGGATTTGATGTATATATAAGATTTTTTACATGATGTAAGCATACGTTGAATACATTTTCTAATTTACAATTTAGTCTATTTTTTATAAGCTCTCTAAACAGATAAGAGTATATTTTGAAAAATATATACCACCCGGTTATCCTGAGTATCTTTGGATGGTTTATCTCGAATTTGAGGATTATTTTATGATATGTAAGTGATGGATCTTCTGATATCCAATGCAAGTATATGAAATTTGTGGATTGTTCGATTAAAATATATTAAAAACATAAGTTTGGAGCCTACTTTCTATAAGCCTATTTCTTTGTCAGGTAGATTTCTTTTTAATTCATTCAGTGCTTGTTAAAAAAATTGCAGAGTTTTATGATTATTAAATGATTTTATGATTTCAAATAAGTGAGGGGCTAAATGTAAACGTTTCAGTAATGTATCATCAAAATAGAGCGGTAAGAGACACAGTATGTAAAACTTCTCTGCTAATTTCTCTGTATCATCAAAATACAGCATTATACTTCTTTACTTTTATAGATGGAAAAACGAATTGCATCATCATGTGTTTGTCTTGGGGAAGCTCGTGCGGTCGTCCATTTAGCGAGGAAATAAGCCAATTAAATTAAGAATAAATCCCGATGGAAATACGATTAACTACACGTGGATCGACACAGAAAGTTAAGAAAGAAAAGAAGATTACGGGTTGTGACGTCACTGAATTGTCAATGATTTCTATATCCATAATTATGCATATAATGATATAAACCTCTTGTGGATTCCATAACATATATCAAACGCAGTGACAAATGAATTATTCGGATTTGGTTCGGTGAGGTTAAAAATTTATGATTTAAAAATAATTCGAGTATAATTCGAAAATTATTTGGAATTATCTGTATCAGAGATCCTGCAAGAGAGCAAAAAAAAAAATCGAGAAAAAATTTAGAATAAATTTGCGAATAATTCAAAAAATTCATAAAATTCATGAATTATTCGGATTTAATTCGGTCAACTGAATAAGACGGAAAGAAAAATTAAAATTATTTTCTCTCATTAATCATCCAAACATAAAAAAATTAAATATATTAATTTTTCTTTCTATTTCATTCCATTTCCTTTTACTCGCTCTCCATCCAAACATGGTGTTAATAGATTGTGGTGGACAAGTGGTTAATGCGAATGAAACATTAATTATTTTTTATTTATTACTTTTCCATCAATGTGTGAACTGTGATAGCATCGTTGCGCTCTGAAATCGTGGTGACGACTTGACAGCGAAGTCGGTCAACAAATCTTATCTTGGATTGTAAGGATTTCTTAAATTTACTCCATTTCATAAAGAAAGGAATGTCCAGTTAACCTCTGAAAAATTATATGTGGTTGGTTTCTCTAGTACTGGTTAATTCGGAGAAAATGATGAAAAGAATTTTGGTAAGGTTAGGATTGGATAGTGGTAAAACCATATTCGGATATGTTTCTATTTTTCGGATACGGATACGGATACAGATTGGATTGAATATTATACGAATATGGATACATATCGAATATTAACCGGATATTGATACATATATCTAATTTTTATAATAGCATTTAACGTAAATTTTCTCATAATATATATTAAACTATATATATATAGAGAGAGAGAGAGAAAAGCTAATATCAAAACATTTGCATCACGACTCCCGTGCAACCAAGTTATTTTTCGATTTTTCAAGTCCAAATGATCGATCCAAACCGTTAGATGTGATCTCCATATTAAAATGTGCTTGCAGACCAAATTTTACATTTTTTGAATTTTTTTTAACTATCTATTAAGCTACTTTGAAAATCGCTAATTCAACGATGGCTTAATCAAACAGTAAAAGCATAAGCCACTGTTGGATCAGAGATTTTCAAAGTGGCTTAATAAATAGTAAAAAAAAATTCCAAAAAATGTAAAATTTGGTCTCCAAGAACATTTTAATATGGAGATCACATCTAACAGTTTGGATCGATAATTTGGACTTTGAAAATTGAAAAATGACTTGGTTGCACAGGAAGCATGGTGCAAATGTTTTGATATTAATCCCGAGGTCCCGTGAAACTAAGTCATTTTCTAATTTTCAAAGTCCAAATTAAAAATCGATTCAAACCGTTATATGTGATCTCTATATTAAAATGTGCTTGTAGACCAAATTTAACATTTTTCTAATTTTTTTTACTATTTATTAAGCCACTTTGAAAACCGCTGATCCAACGGTGGCTTAACAAAACAGTAAAATAAGAAGCTACCGTTGGATCAGCGATTTTCAAAGTGGCTTAATAAATAGTAAAAAAATTCAGAAAAATGTAAAATTTGGTCTCCAAGTACATTTTAATATAAAGATCACATCTAATGGTTCGGATTGACTTTTTAGACTTTGAAAATTGAAAAACGACTTAGTTGCACGAGACCTCGGGAACAATCGATTTGATATTAGCCAACATCTATCTATATATATATACACACTATTCTTCGGATACGATTAATGAAAACTTAAAATCATATTTGAATCCGTATCTGCACAGATATTCAGATATGGAATATCCGTATTTAATTTTTAGATACGAACTCGAATACGGTCGGATAATATCCAATATAAGGTCACTCCAAGAGACAAGATGGTGGACCCAACTATGGAGAAAATAATTTTGGTAAGGTCACTCCAACAGAGCAGGTGGAGATCAGGACCCACATTGTTTATTTATTTATCGGATTCACTGTCAGCTTGCATTAACCCTTCATTTGTAAATTCTTTTAAGTAATTAACGTAAGTGGTCCACAAACATTACCGATATATCATTTTGATATTAAAAGTTTCTAAAAAGTAATCATGATACATTAAACTTTGTATATCAAATCATTATCCAAAAAAAAAAAAAACATTCTTTTTAGTATGAATGAGATAAGAAAATTATTATGTTTCGTATTGAATCAACTAAGTGCAAAGTATAAAAATAATTTTTCTATCTATTTACTCCACTTTAAATAATTTATCAATTTTTCTCATATTTTTAGGATTTATTTTTAATAAATAAAATTTCCAAGAATATTTTCTTATTTTACAATTTTTACACTTTATTCCAATGTTATTAGTACCCGACCGAATAGGGGTGCAAATGGGTCGGATAACATCTGACTGTATCTGAATCCGTATTCGAAAATTAGATATGGATATTCGATATCCAAATATCTGTGCATATACGGATACGGATATGGTTTTGAATTTCAATTATCAGTATCCGAATAATAGATATGTACCATATTGTTAAATATATTTTATGAAAATATTTATATATATATATATGTATGGATATCTGATATCAGATCCGTATCTGTATGTATTCGTCTAATATCTGATCCATATCTGTATTCGAATACGAAAAATAAAAAAGAATACAGATATGCTTTTATCACTATCTGATCCATATTTGATCTGTTTGCACTCTTATGACCGAACGTCAACGTCCCGATAAAATTTTGAGTCAACGGTTTATTAGCCGAACTAGTGGCCGTTGATTCATATCCGACAGTTCAGATCAACACAAACACTTTCAAAGAAATTCAAGTGTGGTTTTACCCAGTTTGTACTCAAAATGGATCCACAAATATTATGTCCACTCATAAACTTTTGATTAAAATCTAACAAATAAAATTATTATCATTCTAAATAAATTTGTAATTACGAAAATATTAACCCTAATTTATACCTTCTTTTTAAGACATTTTCCAGATATTTTTTTTATTATAATTACATAGGTTCAAATGCCTTTTTTTTGTCTCCGTCATATTTTTATTAACTTAAAATTTAAAACAAGTATATGATGTATATAATTTTCTTTATGAACTTGTAATAATTATAAATTTCAAGTGCTTGCAAAAATTGGTGGCTTGGTTTTCTTGAAGTGAGACCATCTCCGCCACCATTTCTAATTAGGATATGAATCATATGATGGAGTAATATTAAAGCGAGTTAGGCTAATATGACATTGGTGTTATTTGAAACTAAATAACACCAAATCTTAAACTCTTAGATCTGCTTTAAGATTCGTACAAAATAAAGTGCTTGAACAGTAAAAGCGGATATTACGAATCTTAAAGCAGATCTAAGGGTTTAAGATTTGGTGTTATTTAGTTTCAAATAACACCAATGTCATATTAGCCTAACTCTATTAAAGCATAAGTAGAACGAGGGCCTCCTAATTGGATTGTTTCCAATTTAGTCCAAAGTAATTACTAATTAGAAATTAGTACTGCTCAAAAGATGAAAACTTGACGAAAATAAAATACAAACAAATGATAAGGTCCATAATAAAAAAGAAGACTAGTTATTAATTTGACAGCGGTGAGAACTAATTAAATGCTTATCGTAATAATTAATGGAAGGCATAGACTGGTAGTCTGGTATCCGACCTAGTAAAATACTCCCAAGCCCATATCAATTCAGTGCCTATTTGAAATATAGGGATTCTGTTTTGAGATTTGTACCAGATAAAATTTTATATTTTTAAGATTTTCTTTTACTATTTTTTTAGATAGGTAAAAAAATCACTTCGTTCTAAAAAATTTAGACCATTAAAAAGTAGTGATTTTCTACTTATCTAGAAAAATAGTAAGCAAATTTAAAAAAAATGTAAAATTTGATCTCCAAGTATATAGTTTCATAAGGAAATCATGTTCAATCATAAAATATTGATTCATAGTACGGACCAATCTGCACTATGCATAGCACCATAGCCTCACTCAAAAAAAAAAAATGTAGACTATTTCGTAAAGGGCAACCATTTTGAGAGCAGCATAAAGTATTAAGTTAGAAAAATAATAAAATATTAAATCTTAAACCAATATTAATTGTCAACACATAAGGAAGTTCTGTTATAAAAAATATTTCAGGGTCTGATATGAAAATTCAAAAGCAGGAGAGAGGGAGAGAGAGGCTGACAGTTTGTCCCAAAACCCAGACACAAACAACTGTTGCACCATCTTGCCAGTTTTCTGAAATTTATACAATAAATTATTTCAAAAATTTAACAAATTTGTGCATTAAAATTGCAATTAATATCCTTGTATGAAATTATGTATGAACGAAAAAGAAATATGAGTAACCTCTTTCACTCTCTTGAAGTATATATAATCTCATCCGTTCTCCAGAATCCTACATAATAAATTTAATTTCAATTTTTACAAATTATGACTAAAATGAAAATACAAAAAATCAAAGGGGGCAAAAGAGAAGGTTGTCTCTTCAAGTGCTTCAAGAATAGCCTTCTTTGCTGCTTTTAAGTACATCTAAATAGTAATTAGAACAAAATTAGTAAAATCATTAGGGAACTATATTTTCAAATTTGAAGAAATCCTAAACCACTGATGATTTTACAAACTTTGACTAGTTATGTATCTGATAAAAATTATAGATTGAATTAACAAATGTCCCCAAAACTTGGGGGATTTCATGTATACCCCTAAAAAACTATGAAATTACATATCGCCCCTCTAAATTCATATCATCATACTTATCCTTCTAAATTTCCAAAACTCACAAATTTATACAATTTATCGGTTTTTCTATTAAAACACATTTTAAATTTATAAATTACCCATTGTACTCTTATATATCCTTCAAAATTCAAACTTCTACAATTTTTTTTTCTTCCTCCCGTCCTAATATAGTGAAAGAAGTGTCACAAATGCAATGACAACTCTATATATATGAATAAAATTACAGGGTTTGTTATGCAAATTTTAAAATTACAGGGTGAAATTATGCAACATATGATGCACAAAGTGAAATGCTTAAAATTACAGGGTTTGTTATGCAAATTTTAAAAAAAAAAAAAAAAATGGGTAACAGACTAACTCACGTGGTAATCCTGCGATTCCAAATCTAACCTTTAAATTTTTTATATTTGAATCTCAAAGCAGATGATTTTTCTTGCATGAAACTCATAGAAAATTGAACGGATGGATTTGGAATCGCAGGTTCCTGCTATTCCCACAGAATCAGTTTTGAAAATCCCTCTATTTGAAAATTTTGGATCATTCAAAATCAATAAATTTGTTCCTATCTGAAAAATAGTAGAAAAAATAAAAATAAAAAAAATGCAAAATTTGGTCTACAAGTACAATCCCATACAATGAATTTGTTAAATCAAAAGGCTACATCAGAAGCCACTCAGACACATCTACATTTCTTCACAGAGACCTACATCACCGACCTGACTTGGAGCATCGCATGATGATGTATCTTGTGATGGCGTAGTGTTTTATTGTCGTTCAACTCTTGTTCAGAAAAGAAGAGTTTGAATGGACCATCTTGTGGGAGACCAATGATGTGCTTTAGGATAGATATGGTGTACCATCTCTGCACCTCAATTTCTATGAATGGACCTTCAAATAATTCCACAGTAATATGCATAGTCCTAATTCGCCGGGTAGCCATCTGAAGCGTAGCATTGTTGTGTACACCACATGATGCAAGTGTTTGGTCATCGTGAAGCATTTTACGGGAAAATAAGAGACTAATTTCTTGACAAGAAGATCGATATCCCCATTTTATCATGTATCATAGCCTTTATCTTTGATACGGTGTCTGAGGTTTTCACATTCAGTGAAACTGAATTTGAATTATCGAGGCTCTGAATTGAAATTGTAATTCCATCTTTGACATACAAATCGATGCATGAGTCTGCCTGTATATTATGGTAGTCTAGGGTTTTAGTGCCTTTGAGGCGGGTGCGACAAAAAAACAGCTTTTGCTTGCTCAATGCAATCCCCTCCAGTTCTTGAACCTTGGTTTTGATTGCATCAATTGTATCGGTGTTTGTTACATTGATGGCCATAGTTTTTGTCATCTTCACAAAGTTCTACAGAATGAAAAGATTATTCATAATCTCAGAAAATTTAAAAACAAGTTGAGGTATATATGATGTTTCTTGGTTGTGGTTTCTTACAAGTTCAGTTTGGATAAAAATATAAACAGTCAATAAACATAGTTTCAGAATGAAAATAACGGTAACATATTAATTCTACATTCAGTGAAAATAATGAATAAGTGAAACACTAAACTAATAATTATGCAAGGACAAGAACAGGTAAATAGAAAATAGAAGCTCAAAATAGGAAAAAAGAAAGATAAACCTTCTTTGACTGATCGCCGGACTCCATTCTCTGGCCCTGGTCGGCTATAGTTTTTGTGATCTTCACAAAGATCTATATATTGAAAAAATTATTCATAATCTTAGAAAATTGAAAAACAAGTTGAGGTATATATGTTGTTCCTTGGTGGTGGTTTCTTACAAGTTTAGTTTGGATAAAAATATACAATGCCAATAAACATAGTTTCAGAGTGAAAAATCGGCTAACATATTAATTCTACAGCCAATGGTATATAGGATGAGCAATGCTTCAGTAGTATGTATTGAGATGCTATTCATGGTTTGAGAAAAAAGATCTCTAAGTAATTGCTGGACTAGTTTCTAAATTTGTATATATTGGTCTTGCTCAAAACTCCTTTCCCTAAAAGAAGAAGTAAAATTATTTTAATTGGCCCTCAAGATATAGGAGTTTATTAACAAAACAAGAATTAGAGGTACAAATAAGCATGCTTTAACTAATTTTATTTTCATAGGCATCAAGAGTTTGTCAAAACAGTTTCTTGAAGTCGAATTTTCAATTCATGATTCTCATCAATCCAAGTTAAAAATGCTTGATTTTCTATGTGCTTGTAGAATGAACAATATAGATCAAATCTAATATTTTATTATGTCAATTTGTTTTCTTGAAATTTTTCTACTGAGAATTTAACAAGGAAAAATGATCAAGAATGGAAAACTTGAATCCTCATCAAGTAATGAATAAGTGAAGCATTAAACTAAGATTGCCGAAATTTTTATTAGTATCCAAAAAATATTAAATTTAAAAATCTACACCTTGTTTGACAAGATTTCGAAAACTAACCAAACCACATATTTATTTCTCAGTTTTAGACCGAATAACTAGCATAAAATGTTATAATTTATTTATTTTTTTGTATTGAAATATAAGAAATATATAATATATTTCTTGAAAATAGATGGAATAATATATAATGTGATTTATTAGAAAGACTGCGACAAATTACCCGGATCAACATTTTTTAGGCTAGATTTTTCATGGATGTAAGAAAAATTAAAATATTTCTTTGTATGTTATTCGAAAAAAAATAAAAATATTTTCAATCTGAGTTATTGATCACGGTTCAAAAGTCATTTCGAGGTAAATACATAAATTATTGTAATCTTTTTATTTTTAAAAACAACAAACACTTTAAGTTGTTTAATATCTTTGCCAGTCTTGTCAGATATCTTTTCAAAAATAAAAGCATTACAATATTTTATTTATTTACCTAGAAGTGATTTTTGAATCGGAATCAATAACTCATATTCAAAATACTTTTTTTTTTTTTCAATAACACATAATTTTTTTTTTACAGACACAAAAAATCCAGTTTAAAAAATGTTGATCCGGGTTATTTGTCGTAGTCTTTCTAATAAATCAAATTACATTATATTCTATTTTCAAAGAAATATATAAAATATTTCTAATATTTCAATAAAAAAAATCATAACATTTTATGTTTAAAAAAAAAATAGAACCGGGAATTTAATTTCCGGTTCCACAAACCGGAATTTTTTTTCCCAATTTCGAAATGCCTAGAACCAGAAACCTTTTTTTATGGAGAGTTTGTATGAAACCGGCAATTTAATCTCCAGTTTGGACAGATTTCAAAATTTCTCTGCATTGGGGGTAGATTTTGAAATTATTTATTAATTTTGGATATTAATAAAAATTTCAGCTAATGTTGCAAGGACAAGAAGGAAGAGATAAATAGATAATAGAAGTTCAAATAGGAAAAAGAAAGATGAACCTTCTTTGACTAATCATCAGACTCCATTCTCTGGCGCTTGTTGCTTTGCTTTCCTGGCAGAACCTTCTTTGACTGATCGTCGTAATCTATTCTCTGGCACTCGTCGGTGTTTTCCTTGCTTGGAAGAACCTTCTCCGACTGATAGCTGGACTCCATTCTCTGGCGCTCGTGGTCGCTTTCTCTTCTTGCCAAAACTTGAGGATGCAAATACAATCTTCTGAGAAGAGAGATTTTTGAAATCACCCCAAAGTCGATCCCACAATATGAAATTCCATTTCAAGGGTTAACTATGTATAGTAATTATAGCCTTTACACAGCAAATTATCAGCGAGCAGAAACAAATTTCTAAAAAATAACAAAAGGCTACGAAATTTAGGAAAAAGAAATTTGTCGGATTAATTAAGATGTCAGCGTATATTTGACATTATGTAAAGCTATTATATATTACACAAGAGGGATAGGGAAGAGAAAATAGAAATTTCATCATATCATACATAAGTTGTTTTCTATTATTAGTATGTATTCGTACATTGCAACAAATATATATTACAAGAGAAAAAAAAAATTTATTAAAAAAAAGACTAATAAAATAGTAATTATTCAACAATATTTATGAATAATATTAAAATAGAGTGATTATAAATTTAAATTATAAATAAAAAGTCAAGTAGTATAATAAAATTTAATGAAAAATAACGTCTTCCTAGTAATTATATTATATATACACCTCGAATTTATCAGAGGGAAAACAAAAATTCACGTGTCAGTGTAAAGGCTATAATTTAGTGGGCCCGGACTGAATCAAATTTAAGGGCCCAATTAACTACTATACAGAGAATTAGAAATCCATTAGTTTAGTGCTTCACTTATTCATTATTTGAAGAAGATTCTAAGTTTCCCATTCTTGATCATTTTTACTTCTTAAATTCTCAGTACAAACCAAAGTTGACAGCCTCTCTGTCAGGAATTCTCAAAAAAAAAAAAAAACTTTCTCAGTAGAAAAATTTCAAGAACACAAATTGACGTAATAAAAGGTTAGATTTGATCTATATTTCTCATTTTACAAACACAGAAAATCAAGCATTTTTAACTTTGATTGATGAGAATCAAGAATTGAAAATTCAATTTCAAGAAATTGTTTACAATAATAGACTTTTAACAAACTCCTATGTCCTGAGGGCCAATTAAAATAATTTTACGACTTCTTTTAGGGAAAGAAGTTTGAGCAAGACTAGTATAGAAAAATTTAGAAAATTCTCGAGAAATGTTGATCCGGATTATTTGTCGTAGTCTTTCTACTAAATCAAATTACATTATATTACATCTATTTTCGAAGAAATATATAAAATATTTCTAATATTTCAATACAAAAAAAAAATAATAACATTTTATGTTTTCTCAAAAAAATTTAGAACTGGGAATTTAATTTCTGGTTCCAGAAACCCGAATTTTTTTCCCTGGTTACGGAATGCCTAAAACCAGAAACCTTTTTTACGGAGAGTTTGTATGAAACCGACAATTTAATATCCGGTTTGGACAAATTTCAAAATTTCTCTGCATTAGGGGTGGATTTTGAAATTATTTATTAATTTTGGATATTAGAAGAGGTAAATAGATAATAGAAAAAAGAAAGATGAACCTTCTTTGACTGATCATCAGACTCTGTTCTCTGGCGCTTGTTGCTTTGCTTTTCTGGCAGAACCTCTTTTGACTGATCGTCGTAATCCATTCTCTGGCACTCGTCGGTGCTTTCCTTGCTTGGAAACTGATTGCTGGACTCCATTCTCTGGCGCTCGTCGTCGCTTTCTCTTCTTAGAAGAGAGATTTTTCCAATCACACCAAAGTCGATCCCACAATATGAAATCGTTTCAATCAGGGCCCACAAATTATAGCCTTTACACAGCATATTCTCAGCGAGCAGAAACAAATTTCTAAAAAATAACAAAAGGCTACGAAATTTAGGAAAATGAAATTCGTCGGATTAAGATGTCAGCGTATATTTGACATTTTGTAAAGCTATTATTACACAAGAGAGAGAGGGAATAATACATAAGTTCTTTTCTATTATTAGTATGTATTCGTACATTGCAACAAATATATATTATAAGAGGAAAAAAAATTATTTTCATAAAAAGAAAAGACTAATAAAAATAATAAATTATTCAGCAATATTTATGAATAATATTAAAATAGAGTAGTTCTAAATTTAAATTATAAATAAAAAGTCAATTAGTATAATAAAATTTAATAAAAAATAACGTCTTAATAGTAATTATATTATACAACTCGTATTTACCAGAGGGAAAACAAAAATTCGCGTGTCAGTGTAAAGGCTATAATTTAGTGGGCCTGGACTGGAACAATTTTACGGGCCCAATTAAGTACTATACAGAGAATTAGAAATCCATTGAAATGGAATTTTTTATACTGCGGGATGATTTGAAAAATCTCTCTTTCTCAGAAGATTGTCGCCTCAGGTTTTGAGCAAGAAAAGAAAGCGATGACGACACTCGGCAGAGAATAGAGTTTGGTGATCAGTCAATTTAGGTTCTTCGAAGAAAGGAAAGCACCAACGAGCGCCAGAGAAATGGACCAGTCAAAGAAGGTTCGTCTTTTTTTATCCCATTCTTGATCATTTTTACTTCTTAAATTCTCAGTAGAAACCAAAGTTGACAGCCTCTCTGTCAGGAATTCTCAAAAACAAAAAAAGTTTCTCAGTAGAAAAATTTCAAGAACACAAATTGATGTAATAAAAGATTAGATTTGATCTATATTTCTCATTTTACAAACACAGAGAAAATCAAGCATATTTAACTTGGATTGATGAGAATCAAGAACTGAAAATTCGATTTCAAGAAATTGTTTACAATAGTAGACTTTTAACAAACTCCTATGTCCTGAGGCTGATCAGGGCCAATTAAAATGATTTTACGACTTCTTCTTTTAGGGAAAGGAGTTTTGAGCAAGACTAGTATAGAAAAATTTAGAAAATTCTCCAGAAGTTGCTTACAAATCTTTTTCTCAAACCATGAATAGCATCTCAATACATACTACTGAAGCATTGCATTAGTTGTAGAATTAATATGTTAGCATATTTTTTCACTCTGAAACTATATGTTTATTGGCAGTTTATATTTTTATCCAAACTGAACTTGTAAGAAACCATCACCAAGAAACCATCACCAATACAATTGATAACAAAAACTATAGCCGTCGATGTAACTTTCATTCTGAGAATATGAATAACTTTTTCATTATGTAGGTCATTGTGAGGATAACAAAAACTATAGCCATCGATGTAACAAACACCATTACAATTGATGCAATCAAAGCCAAGGTTCAATTAATCGAGGGGATTGCATCGAGCAAGCAAAAGCTGTTTTGTGGTCAGACCCGCCTCAAAGGCACCAAAACTGTAGACGAGTATAACATACCGGCAAACTGATCATGCATCGACTTGTATGTCAAAGATGGAATTACAATTTCAATCCAGAGCCTCAATAATTCAAATTCAGTTTCACTGAATGTGAAGACCTCAGATACCGTATCAAAGATAAAGGCTGTCAGATTTACAGATTAGTTTAACACAGAACAGTATTCAGAGAAGAGAGATTTTGTGGTGCAAAGTGAGGCCGCACCATTTTCTGATTTTCTCATTACTTATATAATTGAATACATGAAAAATAAAGGAAACAAAATCTCCTAAAATAAGAATACTAAAACAGCCATGTGGTTTCTTATTTTCCCACACCTCAGATAAGGTAACAAACAAACAGTAAATCTGTCAAAATAAAACTACTATCTTGAAATAATCTAAAAGATCTCTAGTGTGCTGTATCGCATGATACAACAAGCTTACATCCAACATTTCACTTCCTTAAGCTTGTTGCCCATCTTTCACATCCTGCAAACCAATTCTGTCTCGCAGCTCAATGAATCTGACTCGGCCCAGTGGCTTTGTCATAATATCAGCCAGTTGATCTGAGGTGCCCACATGCTCGACTCCAATTTTTTCATTCTCCACATTTTCTCTTATATAGTGAAACTTTGTGTCGATGTGCTTGCTTCGGTTGTGAAACACCGGGTTCTTGCAAAGAGAAATTGCTGACATGTTATCAATTTTGAGGCTGATTTTCAGAGAGTTGTGACCCAACAAATCAGCACGCAGTGTTTCAAGCCAAACGCCCTGGCAGGCTGCTGCGGCAGCTGCTATATACTCTGCTTCACACGAGGATAGTGCAACCACCTGTTGTTTCCTCGAAAACCAACTAATTGGATTATCTCCCAAGAAGAAAATGACTCCAGTAGTACTCTTCCGATCATTCACGTCCCCTGCCAAATCACTATCAGAGAAACCCACAAAGTTTACATCTTTTAGTGAAGCCTTCTTGTACAAACACCCCAAACTAGTACTGCCTTTGAGATATCTCAAAATTTGCTTTACAGCAGCCATATGTTCCACTTTTGGAGATTCCATGAATCGACTCACAATCCCAACAGAATAAGCCAGACCAGGTCTTGTGTGCAACAAGTACCTCAAACTGCCTACAATGCTTCGAAACTTATTCTGATCAACTGGTAACGAAACACTATCCTTGCTCAGTTTCAGCCGAGCCTCCATTGGAGTTTTTGTCGGATTGCAATCTGACATACCACACTCCTTAAGAATTTTGTGAGCAAATCCCTCTTGACACAATGTAACTCCATCCTTCATTTGTTTGACTTCAATGCCAAGATAGTAACTTAGCAAACCCAAATCACTCATTCGAAATCTCTCCTTCATCTGCAGTTTAAACTTGGCAATTTATGATTCACTTGTTCCAGTGATAATCAAATCATCTACATACACTCCAACTAGGATACAAATGTTGCCTTGTTTCTTCTTGTATACTGCATGTTCCAACTTACTCCTTTTAAACCCGAGAGATTTTAGTGTGCTGTCCAGTTTGGAGTTCCAGGCTCTGGGGGCCTGTTTTAGGCCATAGAGTGCCTTGTGCAACCTCAGTACCTTATGCTCACTTCCTCTTTCTGCAAAACCTGGTGGCTGAGTTACATACACTTCCTCCAACAACTCACCATTCAAAAATGCTGACTTAACATCCATATGATGTAGTAGCCAACCTCCTTGCACAGCTAGAGCGACTATCAATCTTATGGTCTCAATTCTGGCAACTGGTGCAAACACTTCCTCAAAGTCAATACCTTGCTGCTGCACATAGCCTTTTGCAACTAGGCGCGCCTTGTGCTTCACAATTTTTCCCTCTGAGTCTTTCTTTAGTTTGTAAACCCACTTAAGGCCAATTACCTTTTTTCCCTTTACAGCTTCCACAAGACTCCATGTATCATTGCTGTTAATTGATTCAATTTCTTCTTTCATAGCAAGCCTCCACTTCTCTTCCCTGTCCGCTTCATCAAAACTTGTTGGCTCTTCAACACCCATCATGCACACACCTAGATAGCTGACAGGTTCTGTTTCATCATATATGTCTGCTAAACTGCGCAGCCTGACTGGTGTCTGCTGTGAACGTCTGGTTCCTTCTGAGATTGCACTGTTGTCATCATCATGCCCATCGGTGCTGTCATCTTCATGCCCCTCTGTGAATGCCATTCCAACACCTGATTCTTCACCATTCTGATCGTATCTTTCGACATTTGCCTCAGTTGTAATTTCATCATTACCAACCTGCATTTCAAACGGCACTCTGACATTAGCCTCATCAGTTTCATTCACCTGTTCATCATTTGCTGGCCATGTCCATGGTTTGTCTTCTTCAAAAACAGCATCTCTAGTCACCACAACTTTCTTGTTAACAGGATTGTATGCTCGGTATGCTTTTGATCCCTTCTCATAACCGAAGAAAACCATTGCTGTGCTCCTATCTTCCAGTTTCTTTACATGCCCACTTACTGTTTTGACATGAACAAGGCACCCAAAAGTGCGCATGTGATGCACTACTGGTTTTCGTTTGTACCATGCTTCATAGGGAGTCATTCCTACCACACTTTTTGTTGAGGTTCGATTTAGAATGTAGACAGCAGTGGTTACAGCTTCTCCCCAAAATTGTAAAGGCACCTTCATTGCTTTCAACATGCTTCTAGCCATTCCCACAACTGTTTGGTCTCTTCTTTCAACCACTCCATTTTGTTGAGGTGAGTAAGGTGTTGTCATGTATCTCTTAACTCCTGTCTTTTTACAGTATTCTTCAAATTCAACAGATTTGAATTCACCTCCCCTATCGGTTCTAAATGCCTTCAGTTTCTTGTTTTGCTCAACCTCAACGGACACCTTGATAGTTTTAAACATTGAAAATGCCTTGTCCTTGCTAGGTAGAAGTGCAATCCACATGTATCTGCTATGATCATCAACTAACAACAGAAAATATCTGTTGACTACTGATGTTGGAGGAAGTATGGGGCCACAAAGATCACCATGTACTAACTCCAGTACCTCACTTGCTTTATACTTTGCTGCAGTTGGAAATGATGCTCGGCGCTGTTTGCCAATCAGACATCCTTCGCATACCTGTTCTACATGATTTATGTGTGGTAACCCTTCTACCAAACCTTCTTGACTCATCCTTTCCAATGCTTGAAAATTCACATGTCCAAATCGGGTGTGCCACCTCCATGCTTCAGATTCAGTGTTTGCCATTAAGCATACTGGTTTAGCTAATTCCAGGTTCAACACATACAGCCTATTAGCTGACCTCTTCACCTTTATCAACAATTTACCAGCTATATCAAATACCAGTAGCTCACCATTTTCCATTTCGACTCTGCACCCTTGTTCTTCTAGTTGGCCAAGACTAATGATATTACTCGTCAGTTTAGGGATGTAATATACATTAGTCAAAGCCTTATGTTCTCCATTCCTTCCTTCTATCAACACAGTACCCCTGCCTCCTATATGTACTCGACGCCCATCCCCTAATTTTACTGCACCATGAGCACATGTGTCAAGGGTAGTAAAGTGCTCTAAGCTACCTGTCATGTGATTGCTGGCGCCAGAATCCAAAAACCAACATTTGTCTACATGGTTCTGTTGCGTTCCCAAGTGCAATTCCCCAATCTGCACAGCACTGGTTTCGATGCACTCTTCTTCTTCACCAGTAACAACCTGATGCATTAGTAGTACTGGTTCTTCTTCATCCTCCTTCTCTGCTATCAATGCCCTTTCCTTTCTCGGCTTTCTGCACTCAGATGCAAAATGCCCATAGACCGAGCAGTTAAAGCATTTAATTTTAGATTTGTCAAATTTCTTTCTCAGCTTCTTCTCTTGATTGCTGCCTGAGTTACTGTCAACAACTTCTCCAACTTTCTTATCTTTCAATGTCAGAGCCTCCCACTGTGCACGAGTGAGGAGTAACTTCTCATCCTCTTCTTCTTGGTGTTGATGTCGGCCCTTCAGACCTTCTTCGAACACTCTCAGTCGCCCAACTGCTTCGGCTACTGTCATGTTGGATGTGTCACCCCACTGCTCAATCGTGCTGATCATTATGGGTAAAAACTTGTCTGGTACTGCACTAAAAAGCTTCTCAACAATGGTACTTTCTTTCAACTCCATTCCTAAGGAGCGCATTTCTCCAACCAGACTAATCAGCAGTTGTGAAAACCCTACCAGATTTGCTGTGTCTGACATGACCAGACGATCAAATTGTCTCTTCAGCACTTGCGCCCTTGCCTTCTTGACGCGATCTTCACCAACCGCCATCTGCTTGATTGTCTGCCAAGCTTCTTTAGCAGTTTGCTTTTCTGCTATAGCCATAGTGGTCGAATCAGGAACTGCTTGCGATATTGCAGCAAAAGCCCCGTGATCTTTTTCCTGGTCGGCTTCACCTTCACCTTCTACTGCATCCCATACTCCAAGCGCTCGAAGTATTATCTTCATTTTTATTGCCCACAAACTGTAATTCGTGTCATTCAGCATCGGATACTGAATTGGTACTCCTCCCCCTCTAACTACTATTCTCTCCTGTGTTGTTCCTCCTGTCCCTCTAGAAGGTGGTGTTGTTCCTCCTGTCCCATCACCATCGTTACTCATATTTGGCTCTGATACCGAATGTCAGATTTACAGATTAGTTTAACACAGAACAGTATTCAGAGAAGAGAGATTTTGTGGTGCAAAGTGAGGCCGCACCATTTTCTGATTTTCTCATTACTTATATAATTGAATACATGAAAAATAAAGGAAACAAAATCTCCTAAAATAAGAATACTAAAACTGCCATGTGGTTTCTTATTTTCCCACACCTCAGATAAGGTAACAAACAAACAGTAAATCTGTCAAAATAAAACTACTATCTTGAAATAATCTAAAATATCTCTAGTGTGCTGTATCGCATGATACAACAAGCTTACATCCAACAAAGGCTATGATACATGATAAAGAGGGGATACCTTCTGATCAATAAATTAACTCTCTTATTTTCCCATAAAATGCTTGACGATAACCAAACACTTGCATCATGTGGTGTACATAACAATGCTGTGCTTCGGATGATTCGATTCCGAGTCTAGTAGATATGTCTAACTTTTTCTTAACTCTCTTATGGAATTTGGTTATAGATATTAATATGGTGAGAATATTTTTTGTCTACTAGATATGTCTAACTTTTTCTTTTTCTTTTTTTCTTTTTTTGCTGGTGGAATACATTGGTGTTGTTTGTTATATATATGCTCTGCTTTCATTAATACATTTATAAGTGCATATTTTTTATTCCATATAATAGCTTTGAGTTAGTATTATTCTACTAATTCAACATTTTATGTATGTGTTTGACAATATATGTAGTTAAAGATAGATTTAAGTGAAGATATAAAAAAAATTAATGATTTGATTTAATTTTTTTTTTAATGTAATTTGAATTTTTTTTATATAATATAAAATGATAAGTATTTAATTAAATGATCATAAAATTCTCAGTTAGTAAATAGTTGACTCCATAAGAAAACAAAAAAAATTATTTAATTAAATTATATATGTTTAGTATGATGGAATGGGGTAGTTATTATTTAGCAGTAATTTTTTTATTGCACCAAAAACAAAAAAATAATGTGTGAACGTAAAAAAATGAGGGAAAAGAACGTAAAAAAAAAAGCATATATCGACAGGTCAGGTACATAGTTAAATATATGTTTCTAACTGTGTGAAGAAAAATTACTAATGCAGGTCATATAAAAGTAAAAATTAAAAAGAACAACTTATGGAACATGTCGTACAAGCTGAAGTAATAGTACATATCAATTGAAGCAGTACATAACACCAAAAAATATACTAGTTCAAATAAAATGTTATAAGAAGCAAGCCAATTATAATTAATAAATAAATGAACTGGGATCAGAGAAGCTTCATTATATTATTACAGAGGGAATATGTTTTATTTTCCATTGGTCTTCTCCTTCCAGCCTTGATTTGAACTCATTCAGACAATTTATAGTTAACTCTTGAAGGTTGACCAGATATTGCAAGTCAGGAACTATCTTCATCGACCAGCAATTCAGCTTGAGTTGGTTGAGCATGGGCATAGCACCCTCCTCTATTTTCCATTCCTCCAAATCTATTACACCAAGTCTCAATTGTTGCAAGCGACCAAAACCTCCCCTGGAGCAGATCATTTGTTTTCCATCAGCTGCTTCCATGGATGCTTCATATATATTGAGTACCCTGAGGTTTGGCAACTTCTCTAGTTGGGGCATCGGGTCTTCCTCTAAAGCAAACAATTTTATATCCATTACTAATAATAATCCATTAAGTGATAGCTTAACGAGATGTGGTGGGAACAGGGTACACTCACCAACTTCTTTCCTGGGCCATTTGCCATTCACTAGGCTGAATGAGTTCAAACTATTGTGGTTTCTGAAGGCAGAGATGCAATCTGGAAATGTCATTTGCCCGCTGCAGGTCATTTTTAAATGCAGAGAACCCAAATGATTTAGGTTGCTTAACAACATGATCAATGGTTCCCCTGCAACATCCTCAGGTATAACAATCCCCAACTTACGAATATTGGGAAAGTTTGGCAGCTCTGCAACCCAGTCTTTCCTGGCTCTCACTCCGTTTAAGGTCAGTAAACTTTGCAAATCTGCTGCTGATGGTGGTCCCTCTGGAGCTACTTCACAGTTCCAACAAATGGTGAAATTGATATGCCTCAACTGTTTGTTACCCCAAAAGGACTGAGGAAACTCTTGTGCCCAGACATAACTTGTACAAAACGATGCACACACCGTTTGAAGATTCTTCATATAAGTTAAAGGAGATCTTTTAAAAAACCTATAAGTGGGATGCTCGCCGCAATACTTATTCCAATAAAATTCAGTACATTGAAACGCGAAGTACTTCAAGCCCTTCAACTTCAAATCGTTTGTCCCACGTAAAGGTTTGTTTGTCGCTTCGCTAATGTGTAAAACTCGTAGCGCTCTAAACCTTTCGAAATTTGGTTCATCTGCGAAACTTATAAAAGAGCGAAGGTTTGTGGAAGCTTGTTCTATCATCTTATCACCGTGAAGTGCAGCACGACGTGCACTTGTTCTACAACTCAAGTTGGTGTCATTCTTCGAGACCACCGTCAGAAAATTATTCTCCTTGGCCTTTTGAATGGCTAGGTCCCGTAGGAGATCATGGGTATGACAATACTTGATTTTACCTACGCAGGATCTCCTTGAGACTTGCACCATGCACCTGTAATTAGTTACCACAAAAGTTGAATTTAATTGGATCATTCATTTAATTAAATCCTAATTGCAGAAATTAAATTGAACTTATGCAGCGAATAATTCTGTTAATATTAGTTCTTTCTTTTATTGTTAATAATAATAGTTTTTATAGACCATAATTATTTATTGACGCACTTTTCGTTAGTGATAATTCTTAAGAATAATATTCGATCGTTACATGATTCAGAAATTGCAATTAGACATTTTCATTTAAATTATACCTTCGCTAAGTTTTTGACTGGATATTATTGATTTAGAAAATTTAATTTTGTAATTTAATTCAAGGTACATAAGATCATCATCTTCGGAAAGAAATCGATTAATATATATTGGGCCTAAAAAAAAACTGATGTTAAATAAAAGAGCAATAAAAGCAGTGTTGTAATGCCGATTTTTTTATTTATATCCAAAAAATAAATTAAATTTTAAAAAATAACCGAACCGGCTGTGGAATTTGAAATCTACCCAAACCGGTTAACCGTTAACCGAACCAAATATCCGGTTAACGGTTAACCGGACCAAATTTCCGGTTAACTGTTAACCGGACCCTTTAAAAGAGTCCGGTTAACCGTTAACCGGAAATTTGGTTTGGGTCCGGTTAATGGTTAACCGGATTCGTTGGTTCGGTTAACCGTTAACCGAACCCAATTTGTTTTTTTTTTTTTACTTTTTTTACTTTTTTTTTAAAACAGAAAATTTTAAATTTTTTTATTTTTCTATTGAAAATATACATGAAAATTCGTATTTAGATTTATCAAATTTACACCAAAAAAATTTGTAAATCAAATATGAAATTTAAAATTATAGAAAAATACACATACACATACACATACACATATACATATACATATTATTTTAAATTTCATATATAATATGTATATGTATATGTATATGTGTATGTGTATGTGTATGTGTATTTTTCTATAATTTTAAATTTCATATTTGATTTACAAATTTTTTTGGTGTAAATTTGATAAATCTAAATACGAATTTTCATGTATATTTTCAATAGAAAAATAAAAAAATTTAAAATTTTCTGTTTTAAAAAAAAGTAAAAAAAGTAAAAAAAAAAAAAAAAAAACCGGGTTCGGTTAACGGTTAACCGCACCAACGGATCCGGTTAACCCTTAACCGGACCCAAACCAAATTTCCGGTTAACGGTTAACCGGACTCTTTTAAAGGGTCCGGTTAACCGTTAACCGGTTTGAGTAGATTTCAAATTCCACAGCCGGTTCGGTTATTTTTTAAAATTTAATTTATTTTTTGGATATAAATAAAAAAATCGGGTTGTAATGTTGTAAATTTTGTAGTTTAGAATATATATTAAAAAATTAAATAATTATTACCTTGTAAGTTATATTTTATTTAAAGGTTATAAATTTATTTTTCAACATCAACAGTTTAAAGGATTTCATTGATGGAAAAGAAGAATGAAATTACTAGTAAATATTTACTAATTGGATTCTTTGTAATAAAAATAAATTTCGGGCTATCAGAAAAATAACTTCCAGGGACTTCGGTGAAAAATAGCCATGAAATAAGCTAATACAATCTACGAAAGGATAAAATTAGCCATTAAACTCCCAATATTACTTCCTCTTTTGGTATTTTAATTGATTTTAGATTTCAATGGTTTGCTTTAAAGGGGAATTGAAATATGATTTCTAAATGGATATTCCAGATTAATTAATAAAAAAAGAAAAATTAGTACTCACCGCTTTACAGAGAAAAAAAAAATACTAATTGAAGTATGACATAATAGTAAAGATTTGACTTATGTCAAAACAAGAAAATAAGTTTGAATTTACTATGTTATAAATTAATTGTAACGTTTGATATACTCAAAGAATTAATTATTAGAACTGGGATAGGAAGATTACAAGAAAAAGAAAAGAATCACAAAAACTAATTGAAAAATAAAGCAATTTTAAAATGAATTAAACTTCTGGAACTTAGAAATTAAAATAAAAAAAGTTTGAAAATATTAAAACAAAAGAAAATAGAAATCATTAGTAACATGGGGAAATCTTGTTTAAGAGAGAAGCTCGTCGGAGATTATAATTTAAAATTTTAATTTGGTTAAAGGAATTTGATTTAAGACCTTATGATTATTGTGATTAATTACAAAATGAAAGGGATATTTGATTATTTCACAACATTAAAAAATTGTGGGGTGGTGAATATGCACCTTGTACCATTAAAGGATGATATATATATAGGAGTTGGCTACAGTGCTACATGTAGCATAGACGGCCTGTGCAACGGCTCAATATTTAATTTTTCAAAATTCTAACGGTCGATCTGAACCGTTCAACATGATCTCCATATGAATATGTACTTGCAAACCAAATTTTACATTTTTTAGAATTTTTTTACTATTTTTTTCGATAGGTAGAAAATTACTTGATCGAAATGGTACAGAGTTTTCAAATCATTGGTGACATGAGAAAAAGGAAAAAGAAAAATAAAGGATCAATCGATCCAAACTATTCAACATGGTGGATATATTAAAATGTCCCTCTGTTAGTGTTATGTATTTTAATTGGAAGTCCCTCTGTTAGTGTTATGCAGCAGCTATTTTACTATCCCTCCGTTAGTACTTTTTCCCCAAACTAAAAACAGAAAAAGAAAAACAGAGAGACCAGTTCCTCACCACCGGCTACTCGGCACCCCGCTCTCAAGTCCCCTTGTGCCCCTCGTTTCCTATCTGTCAATTCCATCCCTCACCGCTATCGCTCGCCCCACCTTGCTAGCTGTTCTTCTCCCTCTAGACAGATCCCTAACTTGTACCAACGACTCGAAAAAGACTTGTTCAGAAAAATTTGAGAGATATGGAATCAGATAGAGAAATGAGTTCTTGCCTGATCCAAGAAGATCAAGATAAATCTTGATTCAAGTATAGTGACAATAGCTTTAGAACAAATGAGAGATCGTGATCAGAGACTTTTCATTATTTTTCTTCTATTTCATAGAACCTGATGATTAAAACCAAGAGAGAATACTAACGGAGAGTCCATAGTACACTTTTTTAATGTTTTATATCTCCGTTAGACCCATCCCATCGAGTGATCTAGTTTTGCACGAATCAAATTCCGTTAGAATACTAACACGACACCATATATGCATAGCACCGTAGCCTAACTCACTAGTGGAGAACATACAATTAGTGTCGCTTTAAAAAACCGACATTAATATTTTAGTATCGGTTCATTACACAAAACCGACAGTAAAAGCATTAGTATCAGCTTTTTACAATTACCTGACACTAATAACAAAGAATTAGTTTCGGATATTTTGAAATAACCGACATAAATACTTACTGTCGGCTCTTTATAAAGAACCGACAGTAATAATCAACAATTAGTATCGGCTCTTAATAAAGAACCGACAGTAATAGTTAGTATCGGTTAATTAAAAGACCCGACACTAATTGTTGATTATTACTGTCGGTTTAATATATAAAGAGCCGACAGTAAGTATTTATGTCGGTTAATTCAAAATATCCGAAACTAATTCTTCTCCATTAAATATCCGATTCTAGCTAGGTTTATTGGTTCACTGTCACCAGCGACGCTGAGAGAGCTCTACGCGAAAAAACTGTATTTTCTGCATTTTCTGGACGTAAGTGCTATTCTGTTCTTAATCTACTCTATTCAAAGTGACCACATTTGCAATTGAAAGTGAATTTATAAATTCTTGGTTTGATTTCATATTTATAGACATCTACTTGGCTCTCTTGCATTTGAGCTACTATATCTCTCAAGTTGCTCATTTTCTCGGCCATATCTCGGGGTAAGAATAAATGGTAGTTTTCCATATCTCTCAAGTTGCAATAGTAATTGAGTGAGGCTATGGTACTATGCATATCACGGGTTGTTACCGTGCTACGGCTCTATATTAGAGTTTTCAAATCCTAACGGTCGATCCGAACCGTTCATCTTGTTCTCCATATTAATATGTGTTTGGAGACCAAATTTTACATTTTTTGAAATTTTTTTACTATTTTTTTAGATATTTAGAAAATCACTTGATCTGAAAATTCTGGACCATCCAAAAACAGTGATTTTTAATGAATCTAAAAAAATAGTAAAAAAATTTCAAAAAATGTAAAATTTGGTCTCCAAACACATATTAATATGGAGAACAAGATGAACGGTTCGGATCGACCGTTAGAATTTGAAAACTCTAATATAGAGCCGTAGCACGGTAGCAAATCGTAATATGCATAGTACCATAGACTCACTCATAGTAATTAATGTTGTAAGTCATACTCCGGTACCAAAGGGAACTTGAGGGAAACATCAATTTGGTCTTTCGTTTAGATTTGAGTTCTTAACTCTTGGTTTGGTACCTCTCTTTTTTATCAAATTGGAGCTCATTTCTTCATATGAAACCTTGATTGTTTTATCAAATTGGACCTGCTCTTTGAATATGAATGAAACCTTGATTGATAATGTTGTAATTATTGATCGTACACCTTGGTTCTTAACTCTTTGAATATGTATCTCTTTTTTATCAATTCGTCAAATTATACACTCAACCAATTTTATTGCATAGTTCATATATATGCTGATAGCTCATGATTTGAATTTTTAATCTTGATTTTTGAATGTGATCTTGTATTTTTATTACATAATTAATCATTTACTTAACTATGTTGACATTTGGGTCAAATTTCACATTTTTACAGATTTTATTTCTATTTTAGATTCATGAATTTGTTATGCAAGGGCATCATCTGGTCATTTTCAGTCTTTTAATTGTGAATTTTATTCTCAACAATTGGCTACATGTACTTTGGGTTTCTTTTCATGAAAATGTCCATATTAGTCCATATTACATGTGTGATTTATTAATAATGACATTTCTGCATTTATTCAAATAATCTTTTTTAATCCTTTTTAATACATTTGGTCGTTACAGGACCAAACAATTTCGAGGGATTTGGTGCCACGATCTCTTCATGACACTCGATTCGGCATCAAAAAAAATTGTAAGTACAATATGAAACTAATGTTTAATTTTGTGCATGGATGTGTATTATGATAAATGTATGTAGTTAATTAAATGTATGTATAGTTGGTAGGTATCGAGCTAATGTATTGTCTTATATGAGCCATAACCGAATTATTAATGCCCCTAGGTCATGATACCCGTTCAAAATTAATCCAATAGGGATTAATTTTGAATAGTCCCCGTTTTGGGACTGCTCTTTGAATACTTTGTCTCAATTAGGATGTGAACACGTGTTAGTCGCGGTTTAGTATTTAAGAAAATTTCGGCAGCATTTCCTTCGATTAGTTCCCCGGATACTCGGGGAACTAAGGGGAAATGCTGCCGAAATTTTCTTAAATACTAAAACGCGACTAACGCGTGTTCACTATGGAGACAAAGTATTCAAAGAGTGGGGTAGGATTGTAAACCGGCCCTATATAAGCCCTAAATTCAACATTTGACCCTAAATGTTTACTTAATTGTGTTTTCTTATAATTGCAGATGGATCGCAGTTGGATGTATAGAGCATCACGTGTTTCAGATGAATATTTGACAGGTGTTGATGAATTTATAAAAGTTGCTATGGAAGACATGACAAATACTGGAAATGTGAAGATGGCATGTCCTTGTCGTGATTGTAACAATAACCAGAAATGGTCTAACCCCGTCCAAGTGAGGAATCATTTAATCCGCCGTGGATTTAAGCAAGATTATACACGTTGGATATGGCACGGCGAGAGTTTGGAAACCGGCATAGATATTGGTACTGGTAGTAGGAATCAGGAAGACCACAATAGCGGAAGTGATGTGCCAGGCGATGGAAATGATGATATGGTGGTAGACGGAGGTGGTAATCTTGATCAAATGTTACGTGATTTAGAAGAGGATTTTGGTAATGATAAGCAATATCATGTATTTGAGAATTTGTATGAAGATTCTAAAAAATATTTGTATCCTGGTTGTATTAAATTTACAAAATTGCAAGGTGTATTGAAATTGTATAATCTAAAAGCATCTAATGGTTGGAGTGATAAAAGTTTTACTGCGTTATTAGAAGTATTAAGAGAAATGCTGCCGGATGGAAACGAGATACCATGTAATATTTATGAAGTGAAAAAAATGTTGTGTCCAGTGGATTTAGAAGTTCAAAGAATACATGCATGCCCAAATGATTGTATATTATACAGAAATGAGTATGTAGATCTCGATGAGTGTCCAAAATGTGGTACATCACGCTACATAAGAAGGAAAATAACCAACGATAACAGTGATGATTCTAAATTGAAAAAAGGGCCTCCGGCAAAAGCATTGTGGTACCTCCCTGTGATACCAAGATTCAAAGCTATGTTTGCAAATGCCGAAGAAGCGAAATTATTGCGTTGGCATGCGGAAGACCGAAAAAAAGATGGAAAATTACGGCACCCCGCTGATTCTCCTCAGTGGAGGAATATCGACAGAAAGTTTGACTTTGGCAGTGATTGCAGAAACCTAAAGCTTGGGTTCAGTACAGATGGAATGAACCCGCATAGTAGCATGAGCAGTAAGCATAGTAGTTGGCCGGGTCTATTGTGCATTTACAATCTTCCACCTTGGTTGTGTATGAAACGCAAGTACATCATGCTGACCTTACTGATATCAGGACCCAAACAACCCGGAAACGACATAGATGTGTACCTAGCACCGTTGATAGAGGACCTACAAAAATTGTGGTTACCAGGAGTGCAGATGTTCGATGCATATAGCAAGGAAACTTTCACCTTACGGGCTATGATTTTCTGCACCATTAATGATTTTCCGGCATATGGCAATTTGTCGGGTTATAGTGTTAAAGGAGAAAAGGCGTGTCCTATTTGTCAAGACGATATGTGGTTAAGTAATTGCTCTAAAACTGTGTACATGGGTCATCGTAGGTTTCTTCCTACCAATCACGCACACCGAAAGAGAAAGAAAGAATTCAACGGAAAGACCGAGAACAACAAAGCACGTTATCCATTGACCGGTAAAGAAGTTTATTCACGAGTAAAGGATATCAAAGTTGATTTAGGGAAATTTAAGAAAAAGGGGGGAAGAAAGAAAGGGGCTCCGAAAAGTTGCTGGAAGAAGAGATCAATATTTTGGAATTTACCATACTGGGAGCACTTAGAGGTTCGACACTGTCTTGATGTGATGCATGTAGTGAAAAATGTTTGTGATAGCATAGTTGGAACATTGTTGAATATTCCGGGTAAGAGTAAGGACGGAATCAATGTTCGAAAAGACATGCAATTAATGAACATACGGCCGGATCTACAACCAGGAGAGAAGGAAAGATCAGATGGTAAAATTTGTACATATCTAAAACCCGCCATGCATACGCTGTCGAAAAAGGAAAAGATAAGCTTCTGTGAATGTCTTCATGGTGTCAAAGTTCCCTCCGGATATTCTTCAAATTTTAAAAAGCTAGTTTCACTGGAAGATTTAAAATTGACAGGTATGAAGTCTCACGACTGTCATGTTTTAATGACACAGCTTCTTCCTATTGCAATTCGAGGTATATTGCCAGCGTGTGTTAGGAAGACCATCACGAGGCTTTGTTTTTTCTTGAACGCCATTTGTTGCAAAGTAACAGATTCCGATACGTTGGATGATTTGCAAAAGGAGGTTGTTATAACTCTTTGTCATCTTGAAATGTATTTTCCGCCGTCCTTTTTTGATATCATGGTTCATTTAATTGTTCATCTAGTCAGAGAAATTAAGATGTGTGGACCGGTTTTTTTACGATACATGTATCCGTTCGAGAGATACATGGGAATTTTAAAGGGATATGTGCGGAACCGATATCGTCCCGAGGGCAGTATTATAAGAGCCTATGCTGCCGAAGAGGTTATTGAGTATTGTACTCAATATCTCGATGATTTAAAAACTGTTGGCATCCCTAAATCTCGCCACGAGGGAAGACTACATGGTGTAGGCACAATCGGTTCAAAATTAATCATTCCCGACCGTACAATAATGGCACTAGCACATTTCCATGTTTTACAACACCTAACCGACGTTCATCCATATTTGGACGAGCACATGACCATCTTGCGACAACAGAATCCTACGAAATCCGATAAGTGGTTAATTGGTGAACATAATGAAAAGTTCCAAACTTGGTTTGCATGTAGAGTCCTGGAAGCTCCGGATGAAGAGAACATTAAAGACATTGTCAAAAAGTTGGCTCTTGGTCCAGTTCATGTTGTGAGGTCTTTTCAGGGATTTGACATCAATGGGTATACATTTTACACCAGAACTCAAGATGAAAAGAGTACCGTGCAGAATAGTGGTGTGACCTTAGTAGCTGTTTCGAGTGATTTTTCAGGAGCTAAAGGTGCCGGACCATCCCAAGCATCAATGTCGTATTATGGGTTTATTGAAGAAATTTGGGAACTAGACTACAGAACATTTAAGATTCCTTTATTTCTGTGTAAATGGGTTGATAACCGTAAGGGGGTTAAGGTTGACAACGATGGTTTCATTGTGGTGGATTTCAACAAGTTGGGATATAAAGATGATCCATTCATACTAGCAAGACAAGCAACACAAGTGTTTTATGTAATTGATCCGACCGATCGTACAAAACATGTGGTCCTATCCGGAAAAAGACGTATTATCGGGATTGATAATGTAGTTGACGAAGAAGTGTACGATCATTTTGACGAGATACCCCCATTTTCCATTGGCATGCCAACGTTACCAACCGGAGATTACACCGAAACAAGTTACATGCGTCACGATCATAATGAAGGAGAATGGATTGAAGAAAGTTGATTCATTTAATTGTTATTGGTATGTTACATATAGACCCTGTTTTTTTTTTAATTTCGTAATTGAAAATATGTTTTATAAATATTTTCTACGATCCTTTGGCTTAATTTTTTTTTTTTAGGATGCATTAAATGACGGAACGATGGTTAACATGCCAGCTATTCGGTAAATATTTTTTACGTTAAAAAAATCTTGCTGAATAAAAATTCAACTTTAATAAATTATATATATATGTGTATATTTTAGAGTTAAGCAATGAACCCTACGGGGAATAAATTGGCATCCTCTGAGATATCCCATATTTTGATGACTTCTTGGAAAATCTCAACCGTTAAAAGACATTCTACACGAATCTCAAAGCTAAAACAATACTGGCCCCTGCGCGGCGCACCATTTTACACCAGAACTCGCGCGCATCGGTCCGTAGGGTTTTTCAAAATCCCGTCAATGGTATCTTCGCTCTCTCCCGCCGGTCATTAGTCATCGAATACACCTCTCTCTGTCATCGCTCTCTCTCCCGCCGCGAGAGAGAAAACCCTAAACTCCGGCGCCACTTTTTCCCTTTCTCTCTCCCAACTCCCAAAAGAGGATCGACGGAAAAATAGAAGAAAAATAGAGCGAAATAAGAAAAAATACCTTCGCTTCAGGGATCGTTGCCTCCTGAACTAGCCGACAATCTAATCCGTGTAAGTCCTTCTCTTTAGCCATTTTTTTCATCTCCCGTTTCTATTGTGAATTTGGAATCGATGATGATCGGGTGTTTTTTTTTTTAATGTTGTAGTTGTACAGAGAATGTTTGAGGAGGGCTAGGTATATTGGTCAAAAGGTACCTTCTATTTTTTTTTTTTCTTTTTATTACTGCATGGTAATTTGTACCAGTACAGTTGATGTCACAACTACAGTGAGGTTTGGTCTTGGAATGTACCAGTACCCGAGTTTGCCTCTGCCATTTGTGCCATTTAGTTGGTTTCTTTGCTGGTTTGCTGGTGCTGATTTTCTGGCATTTCTGGTTTTTTTCTGGTATGTACTCAGTCTTGCTGGTACTGATTTCTGTTTTCTGGTATGATGTCAGTCTTTGCTGGTTTAACTAGGTATGTACTCTGGTTTGCTGGTACTGATTTCTGTTTTCTGGCATTTCTGTTTTCATGATTGATAATAAGGTTTCAAACTATTGATCCAATGAAAATCTATTTTAAAAAAAAAAAAAAAATCAAATTTACCTCTATTTTTTTGATATATCTAGAAGCTCGTAGTTAATATGTAGCTTGATTGGATGGTTTAATTTTGTGCTACCGGTAAATTTTGTCAATTTCAGAAGTTTCCTAGTTGACTTGACTAGAAAACAGATTTCAGAAATTTTGTCAATTACTTTTCTGGTATGTTTTCTGTTTTCTGGTACAGATTTCAGAAATTCTGTTAAGCAATTATATACAGACAGCAATAAAATAGATTATAGTAGTGCAGAAATTAGATGGGCTTCCTTTTAAAATAAACAAAATCCAGTTTTAATCTTCTATTTTGTTTTCTTAGAAATAATGTGCGTGTATACATTTGCCATTAAGAGAATGACAGAATATGGATCCTTCTCTCTTGTATGTATTGTATGTATTATCGTCCCGTTTTTTCTGAATTTCAGTGGTTTGAAACATTATTTTTTCTGAATTTCAGCAAATCGCAAGTAATTGATAGGCCTTGCTTTTGTAAAGGGATTAGGGGAATCAGTAAATCGCATCTCCTACGGTTATTGAGGTATGTATCCGATTTCGTTCTATGGCGTGTAATTTCTGAAATCTGTGAATTTTCTGAAATCTATGAATTAACAAAAATTTTTGAAATCTGTGAATTTTCAAGGACATTCAATTCTTATCATGTCTAGTGGTGGTGGTGATAGTGAGTCTGCTTCGACCAAAAAGAAAGGACGAGGTCCTTCGAATATTAAAACCGTGATTAATAGGTCCAATAAAGTGTTGAAATTTGATACACTTGGGAGGGCTATTATCAATGACGAAACAACACCTTTTAGTACGCAACTTGGGATTTCAGTGAGAGCCCACGTTCCTATAAAATACCGACAGTGGCGTGACGTACCAGGTCGTATAAAGAAAATTATTTGGCAAGAGCTACAGGTAAATAACATTAACCTACTTACAAAATTAGCCTCTGATTTGTTGTTTCTAATTCAGCCTCACTAATTTTGTTGTGCTTTCTTTCGCAGCTCGCTTGGAATTTACCTGATGACAACATAGATTTGAAGAAGGAGATCACTAGTCAGATGGGTGTTTGCTTTAGAACGTTCAGACGTACTCTGTATAAGAGATTCGTATTGAAGGATGAGACACCCTTTGATGAATATAAGTCCATTGAACCTCATGAATGGGCTGAATTCGTCAAGTATCACCGGTCGGAAGAATTCCAGGTTTTTTAATTTCTTCATGCCAACTACCTAATGCCAAATATTTTTACTACCTAGGTTATGTTAAATTGGCTCTTAAGGAGCTAATTATTAAGGATTGAAGATTTTTATCTATCTAATCAACCAAGTCCTAAAAATTAAAAGCATACATAACCTACCATAGCTAGGCTGTACAGAAATAATTTCTTGATAGTTAATCTGCTCATTTAATTTAATGTCTGATGGAAAATAATTTTATATATGCATGGAAGTTGATGTGTCATAAATAATATTTTTATAGCTTTCATTTGGTCATCTTATTTATCTTTATTATACTATAATTTTGGAATTAGTATATGAGAATGGAGAAAAAATAGTGATTTTCATATTTGTGTAAAAATAGTGCTATTCGGAATAGTCCAAATATCCAGAATTTCAAATGATTTGTTAATGCTAACTATTTTCTTGTTGAAATTATAGAACCTAAGTAAACGAGGGAAGGAGAATCAGGAGAAAAACTTGTACCCACATTTATTGGGAAACCGAGGTTATAAGGGTGAAAGATTCCAGAAGAAATTGAAAGAAAATTTGAAGGAGATTGCTAAACAGGAGACACAAAGTGATTTGTCCTCGTGCGGGTCAAGTAGTGTCCTGTCGGAAGAACAGCTCAACAAGTTGGAGGTTCAACATAGGCACGTCTCATGGAAGCTCGCAAGAGAGAAGGTGTTGGACGACGGGGAACATGTTCATCCTAACCCGGAAACTAAAGAAATGATCAAGACAATTGTGAGCATCTAGTACATGGTTTAAGGTGTCTTTAATTTAATTTTAAATTTAATTAATTATGTTATAACCTATTGTCATTGGTTTAATCATATCAGGAAGAACAAGAAAAGGCTTTCAAGGAAGGCACGTTCACCCCCGATCGATACGACGATATTCTAGGAAAGTCGTTACAAAATCCAGAACATCCGGGGAGGGTGAGAGGCGTTGGATCTCTGGTGGGTATAAAGAAAGCTTATGTTGGGTGCAGAAAAAGGAAGAGGCACACTTCTTCTGAGTCTGAGGAGAGTATTGAACAGAGAATACAAAGAGTGGTAGCGGAGAGAATGAAAGACGTATTGGAGGTGATGGAGAGGCAGGGCAGGCAAATAACAATGTTGATGGGCCAAGTAGCACTGGAGAATCGATCAGCAGGAAGTAGCACTGGAGCTATTCAGAGCCAGACCAGTTGCTCGTCACTGCAACCAACACATCCTCTCGATTTCATTGAGGTAAAATTGTTAATATATAATTTTGGAGATACAGCTGGTACAGAATAAGTGCTCAAAAGCACTTCTTAATTGATCAGCCAGTGCAGTGCATTTTCTATCATTTTTCAAAGTTTTGTGTTATATTATTCCGTTATTCCTTTAAAGGAAGAGCGCAGTTGCAAACTCCATTTGGTCCGGGATGGGCAAAAGATTGAAGTGGCCGTAGGGACGATATATCCAGGCACAGTTATTCACGGTAGACCTGTACCGCCTGGCCATGTGAGAGTAATGGTGGATGATTATGCCGCGGGTGAAGATGAGACGCCTGTACCCGTACCAAATGACGAGGTGGCAAATCTTCGCTTAGCTCGTTCTAGTTTTACGGCATGGCCCAAGGATATGATATCTTTACATGAGGTTAAAATGCTTGTTTACAAATTCTTTAGCTTACAATTCCGTAACTAGTAGAGTTATCCTTGATTTTTCATTTTCTAATTGCAGGAACCACGCAAAGAGTCAGAAGTTTCTAGAAGTGAGAAGTTAGTTCATAGTGATGGGTTTGAAGAAAGAGATCAATACAAGGGGTTTCAGGGTATAAATTTCGATCGACTGAGTCCTACCTTCAAGAGTCTACGTGATCGGTTTGTTGAGCAAGTAGGCAACGTATTCCACATCGATCCGCCAATGGACCTTTTCCATAGCGAGGACCTCATTTCCGTTCATGCGGACGATTTGAAGGCTTTGATTACACCAGCGACAATGCTCACTGGACCAATTATTCAGATCTTCATGATGTGAGTTAATAATTGTAATAGTGCAAAAATTTACTACTTGTAATTCAAATTTACTAATAATGACATTTCTGCCCTTATTTGTAAGTATGCCCATAAATACTACAAGGATGAGTATCCGAATGAGCTCGTTGGTTTCATTGACCCTGCAAAAACATGTGGCCATTTTGTGGGTGGTGATGATCGCGATAGACAATTTGTCGAGGAATACCTAACAACAGCATTGAAAGAAAACAGAGACAAAAAGATTATATTCTTACCATATCATGAGGGGTTAGTTCTCTCTCTCTCTATTTATATAATTTCTTTCATTTCGTAGAAATTAAAAATTATAGCATGTTTTACATAAATATGCAGTATACATTGGATATTGATTGTGCTGATGCCAAGAGCGAGCACGCTTTACGTGTTTGATTCCCTGGGTAGCCCGAAAAAAGTTTACAAGATCTTCAAAGCGCTTGAGGGGTAGGTTTTTCATATACCGCTAAGTTGAATTGTAAATTATGCTCTCTTTTTTTTTCGGATTTCATAAGGTTTGGACTTGCAAAAAATTGAATTTATGCGCTCTCACAATTGAATTCCTTTCTAACAGCCCATTTCTAACGGATTCATGTACCGGAGGACCTGGAAAAACTAGGTGGAAGCGTTCAAATGTTCAGGTAATAGTAATTAATTCAAATTTGTTCAATGGAAAAGAGATGATGTGAATAATTCATATCTTTTGACGTCATATATGTCTGTATCATTCGACAATTCGACAATTCGACAATTTGGATAGTGTCCTAATTTAAAATTTTTTAATGCAGTGCCCACGACAAGTTGGAGATTGGGAATGTGGATATTATGTCATGTTATTCGTGTATGACATAATAACTCGATTCCTTGATATTTTTCCGAACCTCACGGTATGTTTATTTTTTTTGGCAAAAAAGGTATATGCATAATTAATTTATCTACGCCCAAAATATGAAATTTTGATCTTTTATCATTTGTCAATGCAGGACTTTCCCAAAGAGTATAACGGAGTAAATATCGAGTACATACGAACAATGTGGGGTAAATATTTTTTGAGGGAAGTATTAGACGTGAAAAGTAAAACAATTTAGGACGTGTTGTTTAAACATGCTTAATTAGCTTAGATGTTTAATTTAGGATGTGTTGTTTTGTATTATTTGGTGAACTTTGTAATTTAGGATGTGTTGTTTTGTATTATTATCTGGTGAACTTTGTAGTTTTAGGATGTCTTGATCTCTTTATATAGGCCAGCAAAAATATATGGTAGCTGGCCAAAAAACAAAATTTATATTTTTTATTATTTTTTAAACATTAGTGTCGGTTTTTTACTTAATCAGCCGACAGTAATTCGTATTAGTGTCGGCTAAAAATTAAATAACCGACAGTAAAAACTATTACTGTCGGCTAATAATTAAAAGGCCGACAGTAAAAACTATTAGTGTCGGCTATAATCACTAACAAGTTCTTAGTGACGGTTTACGGATTTAGTGTCGGTTAATTAATTTTAGCCGACAGTAATAGTTTTTACTGTCGGTTATTTAATTTTTACTGTCGGCTGATTACGTAAAAAACCGACACTAATACTCATTACTGTCGGATATTGCATAGAAGCCGACACTAATTCTTATACATTTAATGTCGGGCATTTAGAAGTATTAGTATCAGCCGCATTACTGTCGCCAAAAGTCCGATAGTAATACCCATAAAGAACCGACACTAATGTTAAGTTCTCCACTAGTGACTATATATATATATATATATATATATCGAATTTTTATTTGATTTTACTGTGATTAACTAATTCGTGAATTTATTGATATGCTTTTCAAAGCATTATTATAAATAAGAGGATATTGTAATTGCATGTTACATTGGTTGCCAAATTTATAATTTACCAAAAGTAATATAGAGATAGACATGAAAATTGTTTGGCAAAATTGCATTTTCAATATCATAATGTGAATTTGATGCTTAGAATAAAAAACCATCCATGTCTATTAAAAAGAAACTGGAAAGACTATATGTACTTGCAGTTGACAAGATAATTTAATGATAATAAATATAAAGTACCTTTGCACAAGTTCCTCCAAATAGCTTTCAGCAATGTCCTCCATTGATTTTATCCCCTCTTGTCGTATAAATCCTTCTGCAATCCATAATTGAATCAGAGTTGTTGCTTTGATTTGATAATCCTCAGGAAAAACACCAAAATACATGAAGCAAGGTTTGAGAGCAATTGGCATATCCTCATAACTGGTGGATATAATACCCATGAAGATGCTACCATCAGTCTGCCAATCCATTTTTTGCATCACCCCATCCCATGTAATGTGATCGGGATTTTTTCTTGATAAGATTCCGCCAAGCACCACCAATGCTAGAGGCCATCCACCAATTTTTTGGGTAAATTGAGTGGCTAGAGGAAGTACTTCATTGGGGCATTCATTTGCAAATCGATTGGGAAAAATCTTCTTCAACAATAGATGTTTGCTTTCATCTTCATTTAAGGGCTTTATCTCATGTGGCGTAGATCTAATATCAGCCTCCTCAGCTAGCGTAATGAATCTGATATTAATCAATACACAAAACATAACAAGCATATTTTATTAGAAGGAACCACTTGACAATGGTTATTTTGACAATCTTGACAATAGTTATTTTTTTTTTAGAAAAACGATGCCAAATTGAAAATTTTAAAGATAAATTTATAGATATATTAATTAAGGGGACATAGAGATAGTCTAACAACCATATTTTATGTAATTCAATTATTGTTTGAAGATACATCAAGGGCCGTTAATTTCGGACCATGACATTTTAAGTTATTTGATTTATGGTAGAACATACATCAAATCTTATCATATTTATATGTATTATATGTGGATAATATAGATCATGTCATTATTATTGGATTTCAAATTTAAGATTGTCAATGTAAAGAATTGTTATATCTTCCCTTGAGTAATTAATGTAACACTATTTTTTTAACAATAAAAGAAATGCAAACAAACCTGGTAGTAATTAATACTCGACTTCCATTATTAGCATTAGGAAGAGCAGCTTGAAGTTGGGTCCAAATATTATTGCTTGGCCATAAATCATCCAATACAATCAGATATTTTCTCTCTCTCAAGGATTTGTTAATCTCTGTAAGGAAATAATCTTCTCCCTCATTCTGCCTCTCCGAGCCTTTCCCTCGAATCTTCTCTAGTATCTTCATCAAAATATCAATTAGCTTGTATTCTTGTGAAATAGTTAACCACATGGAAAGGCCAAAGTGACGTTTAACTTCAGCACTGTGAAATGCATCAAATAAATTAATTAGATGATTTGTATACAAATAACATACTTATACATACAAGCTGGAAGTAAACACAAATTAAGATTTTACCATACTACAGAGCTTTCAACACTGACAGTTAAATAATTAAATTTATTGTTTTACAATAGTTCTAATTATTGAATTGTTTAATATTAAAAAAGAGAGCATGTTAGAAGTAACATCATACATTTAATTTGCGATGATTTGTCCCTCCCTATACAATTATTTTTATAGTAAACAATCATTTTAGTTTATAACATTATTCTTTTTTTAGGAAAGTTAACAAATTAAAAATTAAACTATTTATCGTATGACACACATTGTTTAAAACAATGAATATTACCTTTTGTACACCTCTTTTGCAAGTGTAGTTTTTCCTGATCCACCGGCCCCAACAATTGAGATCATAGCTCGCCTCGTAATATTTGCATCAATGAGTTGTTTGACAATTGTTTTCCTTTCAATGTCGAAGCCGACAACCTCCATTTCATCTATGTCAGGATTAAAGAACGGCCTTATAGACTGCTCGACAGCGGCCCCACTACTAGTTTCTCCAAGACCTAATCCGTACATTTCTTTGTTTTCTTTGATTTCACTGAGCCTCTTCTGGATCTTGTCTATCTCGCTACCAACTTTGTGTTCAGAAATTAGTTTCATGGGCATCTTGCCTATCCATTTGAGTTTGTTGAAAAGGCCTTCCCGTCTACCTTCTCCAATCTCAAGCAAAAACTTCTCTAATACATCATCAATTAAATCCCCAACCTCTTGAATCTCATTCACCCATTTTGTTACCATTTCATTTTTATGGCGTTGTGCATCTGCTGCTTTCAAGAAAGACTGGATCCAAGTGAGGTCGCGTCGAACCCGCTCGACCTTGTCACGTACCCCATAGAGAAAGAATGCTTCCTGAACAACCGCATCACTCAGCTTGCCAAGAACAAGTTTCACGATAATCTCAGCCATTTCTTTAATTTGTAAAAAAGGTTACCGAGTAGTTAACGATATTGTGGCCTTTTCAGAATGACAATAGATGAGAAATGAAAGAATGATGTGCTGTTCAAAGAGGAAATACGTTCCGAGAGAATAAGAAATGACATAAATCTTATCACGGGTGCGGATAAAAAATGTGCGAATATTTTGTTTCAAATTTTATATATTATTAAGAAGTTAGGCGAAAAGTTATTGTCCCAATCACACCTGCTGCCAGTCGAATTCATATCACCCAAGATAACAGAATATTTCCTTTTGGATTTAGACGTTCGATCAGAATCTGATCGGGCCAGATTGGTCTGAGTTCTGATCGGACGGTTTCAACCTAAACAGAAATATTTTGTTACCTCAGTGGAAATGGATTCCAGCAACTTGCAGACGAGTAAACGACCAGTCTATGGGTTGCCAATAAAAAAAAAAAAAAAAGAGTAAACGACCAGATCTGCCCATCCCAATGTTGGTGCAGAACAAAGTTTCCAGTAAACCACCTTCACGTACGCTCCATTCCTATACAGGGACACGTGTTACTCCTGCAAACGCCCTATTATTGTGTTGCGTGTTCGTAACCAAACTCCAGTCCATCGAGAACTGAATTCAATGATTCAGACGAGATATACAAAACAATTAGACCGACATTTTTATTTTTACCTATTTTTTAATATATTTTAATAAAATAATCGGAATTTTGAAAAAACTTTAAACATATCCAAGTAGCAGAATTTTACCTATTTTCTTATATATTTTAATAAAAATAATCAAGATTTTAAATTTTTTTTTAAAATATCAAAGTCGCAAGAAAATCCTACGACTTGAAATTTTTTTCTTTTTTTATTAAGACTTGACATTAAGGCCCAAGTTGCAGAAAAATCATGCAACTTGGGATTTTTGTTTTTGCTGGGACTCGAAATTAAGGCCCCAAGTCGCAAAAAAATCCTACAACTTGGGACTTTTTTTTTTGTTGGGACTTGAAATTAAGGAACCAAGTCGCAGAAAAATCCTACGACTTGGGATTTTTTTTTGCACTATATTTTCTTGAATTTAAAAAAATTTATTATCTCATAAATGACATATATTGAACAATCATAGATAATTTTAATGATCTTTGAATAATAAATGAAATCGTAATTCATTAGAAAAATAAGCAAACACACACAATAAATAGTAAATGCATTTTAAAATAATTAAATGGATAATTCTTGAATAATTTCATAGGCTTTAAAAAAAATTAATACCGATTATGGCTAATCTGTATGGGTGCGTTATCAATAGTTTGACATCATCGATGTTTTGACAATAATAAAGTTATGACCGCTTAGAGAGCATGGGTCCGTCATCGATATTTTGGCAATAAAACATCGATGCGCACTTCTTCCGTCGTTAAGCCGGGCATAAAGCATCAGTGCGTTATTGGTGTTTTTGCATTGAAGCATTGTTTTTTTTCTTTAGAAAAAACTTTAAACAGTCATAACTTTGACTAGGAAAGTCAGATTTGCACTTATGACCACAATTCGAAAAAAGGAGGGGAAACGAGACGGATCCGAATTTTGCCCCAGGTGAAACTCCCAGAGTAACAAAGGTTAATTTGTAAAAATAGGTTACTGAGTAGTTAACGATATTGTGGCCTTTAAGAATGATAATAGAATATATATAGATTTGAGAACAATGAGTAATTATCGCTCATTACTCAGTATGTTTTTTTATACAAATTAAAGAGATGGATTCTTATCTTAGGTGGTTCCATGTTGATATTTCTCTTTGTTTGCCTAGCTCCCCTGCTTCTTTTTCTCTTTTTATATATTCCCCTATCAACTTTTATACCCAATGTCTTGTTTTTTTTTTAATTTGTTTTTGGCACAGAACTGATAGAGAAGTTATGTTACTTCGATACTTCACCCAAGGCACTGTATTCATATCGGGTGCATATCGGATACGGATACGCACCCGATACAACCCCGATACGCATTGGATACGCCAGCTGGCGTATTCCTAACCTCTCGATACGGTCAACATACGTGCTCGATACGGTCAACATTCGTGCTGATACGGTTGGATACACTCAGGACACACGTCTGGACCATAAACCGCGACCATGAACCGCCCAGGTGCTTGTGAGCGGCGCATACACCGGCCAAAATGTGACTTTTCTTTTGTTGTCAGCGTGGATCGAACTCGGCCATCCCATTTTGGAGCCAAAATCTTAACCACTGCGCCACAGTGTTATATGTGAATACTACTGGTAATTATAGTATTTACAATACACTAACGTTAAGCCTGTGAATTTCCATACAAATTTGATTTAAATTATGATTATTTAAATACAATATATATAATAATAGTTATATATATAGAGGAAGGTTCAAATGCCTCCATTTTTTGTGCCTCCATCATGCCTTCACTTTTTAAAACTTTAATAACTCAAAATTTAAAATTTAAAAGTCAAAAGAAAACCGTTAGATATGATCTATGTTATTTTCTCAATGTGCTCATAAAAAATTATGACATTTCAATTTTGTTTTTATGTGAATCAATAAGTTCAAAAGTCAACGTCTAAAAATTATCCACATTAGTGCGTTTTTTACAAGCTCTTGATGACAATCAAAATAAAATTGAAATGTCATAATTTTTTATATGTGCATAGATAAAATGATGTAGATCATATCCAACAATTTTATTTTGACTTTAAAGTTTTAAATTTTAAATTATTAAAGTTTTTAGAAATAGAGGCATAGTGGAGGCACAAAAAATGAAGGCATTTGAACCCTCCTCACATATATATATATATATATAGGATTTGGCTAATATGCTATGGGTTGCATAGAGGCCTCCCGTGCTACGGCTCAATATTCAACTTTTCAAAATCCTAATGGTCGATCCGAACCGTTCATCTTGTTCTCCATATTAATATGTGTCTGGAGATCAAATTTTACATTTTTTGAAAATTTTTTACTATTTTTTTAGATTTATTGAATATCGCTGTTTTTTATGGTCCAGATTTGTCTGAAAAACAGTGATTTTCAATAAATCTAAAAAAATAGTAAAAATTTTTCAAAAAATGTAAAATTTGATCTCCAAACACATATTAATATGTAGAACAAGATGAATGGTTCGGATCGACAATTTGGATTTTGAAAAGTCGAATATTGAGCCGTAGCACGGGAGGCCTCTATGCAACCCATAGCACCGTAGCCATGTCCTATATATATATAATAGGCGTATTGCATCTTGAATTTTTGAAAATTGACGTATCGCAGTATCCGTATCGTATGCAACATAGTAGAGAAGTGATCTATGTTAGATAAAGAATCAATATTTCATGCATTAGTGTTTTCAATACATTAAAAAAAAGTATCAACTTTTACAGATACCCAAAACAAATATCCACATGCTATGAATATTATTTTTTAGTTACACACACTATGAACAGAAGGAAGCAACGCATGCTTAATTGCAACACGCCATGATCTTGATTAATTGAATTTGAATTCACATTAGAGTTTTTAACAAAAACATCACTTGTCACAAGTTTTATTGAAATGTATATCTTTAAATCAGTGGAAGATTTATTCTTCATCGAGTGCAGTCTAGTTGTTACAAGCTCGGCCCCAAAAAAAGAATCTAAATTACGATACCGAATGCATTTAGGAAATTTGAATATTTCACAATTACATTTTTCTATGAAAATCATGTTTAACTGTTCAGATTAACTATTTGAATTTAAAAAAATATATATAAATTCATAACAAGAGTGATCCATAATATGGATGTTACCATAGCCTTACTCTTCAGATATTATCGTGGACGTATTTAACAGAAAGGTATTTTAAAACGAAGAAATTAGTATAATTTATGTGACAAATAAAATTAAAGAAAAAAAAAATGGAAGTTCCAGCCTTAGTTCATAACCTTCCAATTTTTTCTGCCCCACGCATTCATTCAGAACAATGAAAAAAGCTGGACGCGCTTGTATTAATTGTGAGCACCTGTGGAACCCGTGACGCGTTGTCTGCTGGAAATTATCATCAACTTAAGTTTCCATGCTCTGCATTAACTCGCATATTGTGTTTATAATATCAACCTTCCGATTAGAATTCGAATCAATCCGACTCACGTCTGTAATATATGTTTTTTTAATATTCGTGATAATATGGATTGAATGGTTCAGATTCGTTGTGCAGAAACTCATAATTTAAGTTACAGCATCCAATAGAAATTTCATAAATTTTGGGGTTTTGGGGCCATGTGGAGTGTCACTCATGAGTTATTTCATGTCGGCATCTTTTTGACTTTCAAATAAAAGTGGTGAACCATTATTTTTCCTTTTGCATAGAACAGTCTAGAATGACTTGGGAATTTTTAAAAATAATATTTTACGAAATGCATTCATAAAATGCTAAATTTTTAAAAACAAAGATATATTATTAAGGAGTTAGGCTAATATGACATTGGTGTTATTTGAAACTAAATAACACCAAATCTTAAACTCTTAGATCTGCTTTAAGATTCGTACAAAATAAAGTGCTTGAACAGTAAAAGCGGATATTACGAATCTTAAAGCAGATCTAAGGGTTTAAGATTTGGTGTTATTTAGTTTCAAATAACACCAATGTCATATTAGTCTAACTCATTATTAATTGTTAACATTTATTTAAAAGAGAAATGTTCTGATTCCCGAACCATTATATCTGAGCATGTTTCTCAAGTAGTTTAACAGAAAAAATCTTTTAATATTATTTAATTTTCATTTTCAACGCTAATATTCAAATATTTAAAGCTATGTTTATAACATTTTAAAATATTACTCACAAACATATAAATCTCTATTTGAAATATTTTCTTTTCCTTAGTTTGCGTCTTTCACCGTTGCAGGATTAAGTATTCTTTTGCATTGGCATGCATGTCTTATAATTCCAGAGTCAGATAATCGAGAGAATGTTCCAATTTTAACTATTGAACATGGTACTTGTAAATGCCTATTCCGACCACTTGACATAACAATACTTGATCTGTCATTTATTTCAATTGCGAGATCAAATTTTTTCGTATAAAATAAAGCTCTTTTATTTTATTACTTTTATTATTATATATTTTGGAGACGGATAAAACATCGATCCCACTTGCATGTATTGCTTGGGTAAATCTGGATGCATGAGAATAGTATTATTTCAAAATAATGTTGTTATTTTCATTTTAGAATGCAATTTATAAGTGCATATTTTTACTCTATATTAGAGCTTTGGGTTAGTGTTATTCTAAATGTGCATGATAGATTGATAAGGGATTCATTAGTTTGCCTGATACTTATATGATGTAACTGTTTTAGTCTCGGACATGAAATACAACGGGTTGTCTTTTTTAGTAGTAGGCAAAAAGACAGCAATTGATTGTGTTTGTGATGTTAATTAACTAAATTCTGAAGCCATATCATAATATTTTATTGCTATAATTTGTTCTTTATTTGTTTCCTGGATGACAAGGTTTTACTTTTGCTAAGCATAATCTGCTTACTTTTTTTTTGGTCAAATTACTAAATTAGGATACATTGGTTATAAAACTGATTCTGGTTTTTACTTCAATTGTGATATGATTAATGAGTATGAATGGCAGCTAACACTTAATATAATAAGGGAGAGTAGCTTGACTGGCTATTAAGTATTAACATTACTAAATTTAATGTCCTTTTTAAGCAATAAATTATATGCATTATGTAAGGTGTGCTTAGGAAAAGGGCAAACATTGGAGCTAGATGAGATTCTGGTAGGGAGATGATTATGAAATTTCACAATTTTAATTGCAGGTTAAATGTTTCCAGCAGCTCCAATCTGGTACAGTAAGCTGAAAATTTCTTAGATGATCCCTCAATATCAAATTGAGACCTGAAAAGAAATCTCGAGAAAGGGATCATGAGTTTGCATGTACTGGAGCATGTCCTTTTGTTTTGTTTGAGCTTGGTTCCGTTTGAACTTTTCTTTTGAGGATAGAAGATAAATGTTAAGTTTTTATGGAGATTAAGTATATGGTATTTTTTATAGGGAAGTTGATAATTTAAAAAGTTTATACGGGTAGAGTGTGAATTGGTCACTGAACTTTCCTTTGAACTCTTGTTTGAGCTGTGTCCGTTTGAACTTTCCTTTTGTATATGGTATTTTTTTGAAAATTTTCCTAAAAAAAAAAAAATAGCTTATATATATGATGTGATGGAATTCCTGTTTTCTCTTTCGGCCCATCTCTCTTTTGTAATAAAAAGTTTACAAAATGTCAAATTTACCCTGATTCTTTCTTCTCGTTGTTCTCTCTCCATTACGGAAACTTAATCCGTCGAATTTCTTTTTGTCTAAATTTCGTAGCCTTTTGTTATTGTAAGAAATTTGTTTCTGCTTGCTGAGAACTTGCTCTACTGTGTAAGGAAATAAATCTTCTGTGATCTGTGGGAATAGAGAGAACCTGCGATTCCAAATCCAACCTTTCAATTTTTTATATTTGAATCTCAAAGAAGATGATTTTTCTTGCACGAAACTAAAAGAAAATTGAACGGATGGATTTGGAATCACAGGTTCTGCTATTCCCACAGAATCAGGTTTGACAAATCCCTCGATTTGAAAATTTTGGATCATTCAAAATCAATAAATTTGTTCTATCTAAAAAATAGTAGAAAAAATGCAAAATTTGGTCTTCAAGTATAATCTAATATCGTCCCATACAATGAGTTTGTAAAATCAAAAGGCTACATCAGAAAGCCACTCAGACGCATCTACATTTCTTCACAGAGACCTACATCACCGACCTGACTTGGAGCATCGCATTATGATGCATCTTGTGATGGCGTAGTGTTTTATTGTCGTTCAACTCTTGTTCAGAAAAGAAGAGTTTGAATGGACCATCTTGTGGGAGACCAATGATGTGCTTTAGGATAGATATGGTGTACCATCTCTGCACCTCAATTTCTATGAATGCACCTTCAAATAATTCCACAGTAATATGCAGAGTCCTAATTCGCCGGGTAGCCATCTGAAGCGTAGCATTGTTGTGTACACCACATGATGCAAGTGTTTGGTCATCATGAAGTATTTTATGGGAAAATAAGAGACTAATTTCTTGATAAGAAGATATCCCCATTTTATCATGTATCATAGCCTTTATCTTTGATACGGTGTCTGAGGTTTTCACATTCAGTGAAACTGAATTTGCATTATCGAGGCTCTGGATTGAAATTGTAATTACATCTTTGACATACAAGTCGATGCATGAGTCTGCCTGTATATTATAGTAGTCTAGGGTTTCGGTGCCTTTGAGGCGGATGCGACAAAAAAACAACTTTTGCTTGCTCGATGCAATCCCCTCCAGTTCTTGAACCTTGGTTTTGATTGCATCAATTGTATCGGTGTTTGTTACATTGATGGCTATAGTTTTTGTCATCTTCACAAAGTTCTACAGAATGAAAAGATTCACTAGTACAAAAAACCCTTTCACCGACTCTCAATCACCGACGGTTTTAACATGTAACAGTCAGTGTAGAAACTGCGTGGCAAAATTGTAAATAAGAAGAATTTCAACACTGACTGTTCAATTGTAAACAACCGTCAGTGAATCAACACTGACTGTTTTTTTTTGTTAACCGTCAGTGTTGATCATAACCTACACCGACCCTTTTATTAAAAAACAGTCAGTGTTGAGCTATACACCAACACTGACTGTTGTATTAAGGGAACCGTCAATGTTGCTTCACCCTACAGTGACTGTTTTTTCACAAAAACCGTCAGTGTTGAGCTATACACCAACACTGACTGTTGTGTTAAAGGAAGGGTCAGTGTTGCCTCACCCTACAGTGACTGTTTTTTTAATAAAAGGGTCAGTGTTGATAGTATGCTCTACAGTGACTGTTTTTTTTAATAAAAGGGTCAGTATTGCCTCACCCTACAGTGACTGTTTTTTTAATAAAAGAGTCAATGTTGATAGTATACTCTACAGTGACTGTTTTTTTAATAAAAGGGTCAGTGTTGATAGTATACTCTACAGTGACTGTTTTTTTAATAAAAGGGTCAGTGTTACCTAAGAGAAGATATCCCCACACAATTCATTTACTAAAATGGAGGCCTCCTTTTAAATTAGAACAGTTCATCACACATCAGAGGTCTCTGATTAACCCAGTAGCCAATTAGATAATAATTGCACAACAAATTATATGCACAAAATTCCAAAAAAGAAAAATCTACATTTTCGCATATTAGCTAAACAAATTATACTTACAAATATCAATTTTATACAATTTCATTATTATTTGCCTCTTAAAATAGTGTCATTAAATGTGGACCGTGCATTTTCCCGTTATAAATCGACGGTTGATTTTTCATGAAATGATTCAAAGTTCATTTTTAAATGATCAAGGGAGAATCCTTAACATATACAACATAAATGATTTTAAATTTGGTTATGGCTAAGCTTCGATCCGACGTAATGTTATTATAGCCATTCGATGGCTTGATATTCCGTAAGCTTGATGGATGTGAAAATCAATGTAAATTTGGACAAAATTTGGACAGAAACAAATTAAGCTAGCAATCTTTAATTGTAACGGTTCCGATCGACCAAGGCACAACATTTTTGTTTGTTCCTTTATTAACTTCCACAGCTATTGTTATTGTTGCATGACAGGTATATAGCATATGAGTTGTTAAGACAACATGAATGTACTAACATGCTATTTTATGTGTCTAAATCATTTACTAAGACGCAAAAATACGTTTTAACATTCATTATTTTGTAAATTTTACTAATAATAATTTTTTTTACGAAAAAAATGCCAAATTTCTTAATTAATTAGTAAATTTCACAGCTCATGCGAAAAACTAATAATACATAATAAATTGAATTTGTTCATCAAATAGTCACGACATGTACAAATTTAATTAAAATAAGAAAAATATAATTATTAAATATTTTACAAAATTTATGTCATATGTACAAATATATATTCTAATAAATCCACATGTAACTTCTTATTTAATCAATGAGCCTATCTCTCCAGATATTTCATCGATTTTTTTAAGAGGAGGGTTCAAATGCCTTCATTTTTTGTGCCTCCATTTCTAAAAACTTTAATAATCCAAAATTTTAAACTTAAAAGTCAAAATAAAACCGTTGGATATGATCTACATCATTTTATCTATGCACATATAAAAAATTATGACATTTCAATTTTATTTTGATTGTCATCAAGAGCTTGTAAAAAACACACTAATGTGGATAATTTCTAGACGTTGATTTTTGAACTTATTGATTCACATAAAAACAAAATTGAAATGTGGTAATTTTTTATGAGCACATTGAGAAAATAACATAGATCATATCTAACGGTTTTCTTTTGACTTTTAAGTTTTAAATTTTGAGTTATTAAAGTTTTAAAAAATGGAGGCACGATGGAGGCACAAAAAATGGAGGCATTTGAACCTTCCTCTTTTTTTAATGTTGTAAAAATTCAAATCATTTGATTTGTATTGGCACGAATATTATAGTAATTCAAAATTTGCATTACTACATAAAAAATTCATATCGTTCAATTGGTATTGACATAAATATTAAATAAGCTTAAAATTTTTAAATTGGATTAAATTAGTTCAAATTTCGATTGAATAGTTTGGATTCCAAACTCATAATTTTAGCTAGCTAGGTACAATAGATGATACGAAATTAGTTCAAATCATGTACATCTTATTATATAGCACTAAGAAAAAAAAAAAAAAAAACCAACACTGACGGCTCACCTTTAATAACCGTCGGTGTAGGTCCCTACATACAGTGACTGTTTAATATACAAAACCGTCGGTGTAGGTCTGTAGCATACACTGACTGTTTTTAGAGAATAACAGTCAGTGTATGTCCTCTGTTTTGGCCGGGAAACAGAAAATTAAAAATTTTGAAGTGTTGGTTCCAAAATAGAAACCGATCAGCCGCCAAAATTTTCATTTCCCCCTTCTAATTCATTTGCTCCTTCTCTCGGTGAATTGCTCTTCTCCCGCTCTCTCGGCGAACTGCTGTCGATCAGCACCGAGCACACCTCCGCGAACTGCTCTCTCGGCAAACTGTGAACCGAGCACACCTCCACTGTCTTCCTCTGAGATTCCCCAGCCGTCTTCCTCCGAGAACCGAGCACACCTCCGCCATCTCATCAGAGCACAGCTCCGCCACCTTGCTCTCTCGGCGAACTGCGAACTGAGCACACTCCACCTAATCCTCTGAGAACCGAGCACACCTCCGCCTTGCTCTGCCGAATCAAAAAAAGCATCGCTAGGCTAATATTCCCTTTAATTTCTTAGTTCCAATCTTTTTTTCTTTTAATTTTGAGAAAAACCCTAACTTATTTTTCTAACGTTTTTGATTTTGGTACTGTTCAAAATTGCATACTGTACCAGTAACTTTTACGGACAACTTACCAGCTGCACCAGACAAAATTTCAATTCTTGGTATTCAAAATTCATCTTAAAGGAAGCCATCCAGATGCCCATAAGATATCCCAAGTAAGCTCCGACTTTAATTCTTTCTCAAATAAAGGTATCATTACTGGTCTATTATCCATTGTATATATCTATAGCGTCGTTTGTCCTTTTTTGTATATATTCTTTGTAAAAGTATCTATTTAAACATGAACAGGTTCTCAGGGGTCTATATATGGAATATGAATATAAAAACTGGTACTTGATATATATTTTTGTGTATTTCACTATTTCTTAGGTACTTTACAGGGCTTTTATCACCATCGAAGGGAGTTCTTCTTTTATTTGGTCCCCCAGGAACAGGAAAGGTTTGTACTTCGGTTCATGTAGTTAGTACTTAGTAATTAGTATCTTTCATTCCATTTTATATTTCATTCCATTTAATTTTTATCATAGCATAGCATATCACTAACTGTTGGTATGTGACTAATTAACTAATTGACATTTAATAAAATTTCAGTATTTTTTAATCTTATGTGGAGTCCAAAGGAGTGCACAAGGAGGGATCAACACAATGTGTGGCAATTCATTGAGGTGTGAACTTGTACACTTGAGTTTTAATTTGATACTTAATTTTTTGCCTTCTTTGCGATTGAGCTCTCTCTCTCGAGTAATTATTTTACTTACATTGAGCATTTCAGAGCCCTAGGCAAAAGGAGGCAAGGTGTGTGGATTTTATGTCATGAAACACATGCAAAACCTAGCCATTACGCAATTTAATGTTTTTCCTAATGTATGTATTTTATGATTAAACTTGATTCATTTTTCATACAACTTGGATAAAATTAACTTCTTAATTGTATTAATGCAGCGTGATTTTTCGGGAGAAAAATATACATCGACGCAATTTCATGCAATAACACGATAATGGTGTACATTTTTCTTGGACAACTTCTAAACTAGTTATAACAAATGCAATGTTGTTAATTTCAAATGCATATTTTGTTACTATGTGTTATGTAAATTTTACTATAGTGTGGTTTTTGTGTGAATGAATATGTTATGTTATTAAATTGTGTTGTCTTTTGTTTATGTTGTGTACATTATTTGCATGATCTTCTATTTAACAGTCAATGAATGTAGTATAGTACTATATATGGCTAGCAAAAATATGGAGGCTAGCCCCGATACAAGCAGAATCATGCCAAAATTTTTACGCCAACACTGACTGTCTTTTAACCATCAGTGTAGGGTACCTACAGTGACTGTTTTTTAAAAAACAGTCAGTGTAGGGTGCCTACAGTGATTGTTTTAAAAAAAAAACAGTCAGTGTAGGGTGCATACAGTGACTGTTTTTTTTTTAAAACAGTCAGTGTAGGGTGCCTACAGTGACTGTTTTTTTTTAAAAACAGTCAGTGTAGGGTGCCTACAGTGACTGTTTTTTTTTAAAAACAGTCAGTGTAGGGTGCCTACAGTGACTGTTTTTTTTAAAAAAACAGTCAGTGTAGGGTTTCTACAGTGACTGTTTTTTAAACCGTCAGTGTAGGCTATCTACACTGACTGTTTTTTACCCGTCAGTGTTGAGTATCTATACTGGCGGCGCCATCACTGACGCCTCAATAACAGTCAGTAAAGGGGTTTTTTAACAGTCAGTAAAGGGGTTTTTTGTACTAGTGATTATTCATAATCTCAGAAAATTTAAAAACAAGTTGAGGTATATATATATGTTGTTTCTTCGTTGTGGTTTCTTACAAGTTCAGTTTGGATAAAAATATAAACTGCCAATAAACACAGTTTCAGAGTGAAAATAACAGTAACATATTAATTCTACATTCGATGAAAATAATGAGTAAGTGAAGTACTAAACTAATAATGCAAGGACAAGAACAGGTAAATAGATAATAGAAGCTCAAAATAGGAAAAAAGAAAGACAAACCTTCTTTGACTGATCGCCGGACTCCATTCTCTGGCCCTGGTCGGCTATAGTTTTTGTCATCTTCACAAAGATCTACATAATAAAAAAAAATATTCATAATCTCAAAAAATCGAACAAGTTGAGGTTTATGTGTTGTTCCTTGGTGGTGGTTTCTTACAAGTTTAGTTTGGATAAAAATATACAATGCCAATAAACATAGTTTCAGAGTGAAAAGTCTGCTAACATATTAATTCTACAGCCAATGGTATATAGGATGAGCAATGCTTCAGAAGTATGTATTGAGATGCTATTCATGGTTTGAGAAAAAAGATCTCTAAAAGAAGAAGTAAAATTATTTTAATTGGCCCTCAAGATATAGGAGTTTGTTAACAAAACAAGAATTGGAGATACAAATAAACATGCTTTAACTAATTTACACTGTTTTGATCAGATGGTTAATGATGCCATTACAAAAAAATCTAACTCCAAGATAGCATAATAATGAAAAAAAAGAGGAATCAAATGCCTTCATTTGGTCACTCCATTAATTATTTCATATTAAAACTATGTAAATACTTCCAAAACTAAACCTCAAAAATCAGAATAATACTGCAAGTTATAAATGACGACATTTCAATTTTATTTTCATAGGCATCAAGAGTTTGTCAAAAACTACTATTGTAAACAGTTTCTTGAAGTCGAATTTTCAATTCTTGATTCTCATCAATCCAAGTTAAAAATGCTTGATTTTCTACGTGCTTGTAGATTGAACAATATAGATCAAATCTATATCTTTTATTATGTTAATTTGAGTTCTTGAAATTTTTCTACTGAGAATTTAACAAGGAAAAATAATCAAGAATGGAAAACTTGAATCCTCATCAAATAATGAATAAGTGAAGCAATAAACCAGTGTTGTAAATAACAGTATGCGGTCGTCAGACAGACAGGGTATCGCCAAGCGATTAATCGGGAATAATCAGGAATAATCGGGAATAATCAGGAATAATCGGGAATAATCAGGAATAATCGGCCATAATCGACCAATTAGTCAGGAAAATTTATAACGGTTTAGTTACTACCAACGACTAATCTGACGATTAATCAGCCTAAACGAGCTTTTTTACAACACTTATTAAATTAATGTTGCCAAAAAATTTATTAGTGTCCAAAAGATATTAAATTTCAAAATCTACATTTTGTTTGACAAGATTTCAAAAACTGCCCAAACCACATACATATTTTCCAGTTTTAGTTGAATAACTGCAGAAAATGTTATAATTTTTTTTTGTACTGAAATATTAGAACTATTTTATATATTTCTTGAAAATAGATGGAATACTATATAATTTGATTTATTAGAAAGACTGCGACAAATCACCCGGATCAACATTTTTCAGGCCATATTTTTTGCGGCTGTAAGAAAAATTAAAATATTTCTTTGTGTGTCATTCGAAAAATAAAAATGTTTTGAATCTAAGTTATTCATCACGGTTCAAAAGTCACTTCTAGGTAAATTCAGAAAATATTGTAATCTTTCTATTTTTTTTAAAAACTTTAAGTTATTTATTATCTTTGTCATTGTTGTCAGATGTTTTTTTTGTTTTTAAAAAAATAAAAGGATTACAATATTTTATTTATATACCTAGAAGTGATTTTTGAATCAGAATCAATAACTCATATCAAAACATTTTTATTTTTTTTAATAACACACAGAATTTTTTTTTTTACAGCCGCGAAAAATCCAGTTTAAAAATGTTGATCCGGATTATTTGTTGTAGTCTTTCTAATAAATCAAATTACATTGTATTCCATCTATTTTCAAAGAAATATATAAAATATTTCTAATATTTCAATACAAAAAAAATAAATAATAACATTTTATGTTTTAAACAAAAAATTTAGAACCGGGAATTTAGTTTCTCGTTCCGCAAACCCGAATTTTTTTTCCTGGTTTCGGAATGCCTAGAACCAGAAACCTTTTTTACGGAGAGTTTGTATGAAACTGGCAATTTAATCTCCGGTTTGGACAAATTTCAAAATTTCTCTGCATTGGGGGTAGGTTTCGAAATTATTTATTAATTTTGGATATTAATAAAAATTTCGGCTAATGTTGCAAGGACGTACGAGAAGAGATAAATAGATAATAGAAGCACAAATAGGAAAAAAGAAAGATGAACCTCCTTTGACTGATCATCAGACTCCGTTCTCTGGCACTTGTTGCTTTGCTTTCCTGGCAGAACCTTCTTTGACTGATCGTCGTAATCCATTCTCTGGCACTCGTCGGTGTTTTCCTTGCTTAGAAGAACCTTCTCTGACTGATAGCTAGACTCCATTCTCTGGCGCTCGTCGTCGATCACTTTCTCTTCTTGGCAAAACCTGAGGATACAATCTTCTGAGAAGAGAGATTTTTCAAATCACCCCAAAGTCGATCCCACAATATGAAATTCCATTTCAAGGGTTAACTATGTATAGTAATTATTGAGCCCAATATGTCGGCGAGAAAATCATTTCAATCCGGTCCCACTAATTATAGCCTTTACACGAATTTTTTTTATAAACCATAATTAGAAAATTAATTTTTACTAAACCAACATGATTACTTGTAGATTTTTGTGAAACCATAATTGGCTATTCGGTTTCCACTTTTTTTTGTAGATTTTTGTGGATGCGGCCACAGAAAATTCGAGAAAAGTTTGGACCGAATAGCCAATTCGGTTCCTTGTGGTTTCGAATTTTTTGTGGCCGCGTGTTGGAAAAATTATGATTTAGATTTTTGTTTAGTGGAATTTAGATTTTTGTAGTGTAATTATTAGAATTTTTTAGTTTGCATGTAAAATAATTTATGACATTTTTATTAATATCCAACTTAAAATACAAATTATCAAATTTAAAATACATATATTGAACAATCATAGATAATTTCAATGATATTTGAATAATAAATAAAACCGTAATCTATTAAAAAAATAAGCAAACACACAATAATTAGTAAATGCATTTTAAAGTTATCAATGTTTAGAGAGCATTGGCGCGTCATCATTGTTTTGGCAATGAAACATCGATGCACTTCTGCTGTTGTTTTTCCGGGCATAAATGATCAGTGCGTTATCAGTGTTTTTGCACGGATGCATCGTTTTTTTTTAACATTAAACATTCATAACTTTGGCTAGGAAAGTCAGATTTACGCATATGAACCCAATTCGGAAAGGGGGGATGAGGCAGATCTGGATTTTGACTCGTGGATCATTCCCGGGCATCCGATGGAATCAGAATTGCAAAAAAAGTCATTTAGTGCCTCAAAAATTCAGTTTAAGTTTTCTATCAACGGTAGACATACAACGACCGGTATTTTGTTTAGTGTAATTTAGATTTTCGTAGTGTAACTATTAATTGTTAATGATTTTTTTTAGTGTAATTTAAGTTTATGTAGTGTAACTATTAATTGTATAATTATTTAGTTTGCAAGTAATTTAACTCTTTGCATATAGTATTAATCAATTGTTGAATGATTTAATTTTTTTAGTGTAATTTTGATTTTTGTAGTGTAATTGTAGAATAATGTAGAGTAATAGAATGAATGTTAATATTTAATTGGATTTGCATGTTAATAATTTTTTGGAGGGAGAAGATGGGTATTTAAAAATATATATACATGGGACCAAAATGCCAATTATGTCCCAGCTGAAAAAAACAAAAAAAAATACATGGGACCGAATTGGCATTTCGGTCCCAAAAAAAATTCGCATTTACACTAGCGGCCGAACCATATAGTGGAAAAATATGTGAAATAAGTGGGGACCGAATAGCTAATTCGGTCCAAAAAAAATGCGAGACCGAATTGGATGTCGGTCTCTTTGCTGTCTTTGTAAAAAAAAGAAGTAATCGTGTTAGTTTAGTAAAAATCAATTTCTTAATTATGGTTTATAAAAAAAATTCCGTTTACACAACAAATTCTCAGCGAGCAGAAACAAATTTCTAAAAAATAACAAAAGGCTACGAAATTTGGGAAAAATAAATTTGTCGGATTAAGATGTCAGCGTATATTTGACATTTTGTAAAGCTATTATTACAGAAGAGATAATATTTTTACAGAGGGAATATGTTTTATTTTCCATTGGTCTTCTCCTTCCAGACTTGATTTGAACTCAACAAAACAATTTATAATAGTTAACTCTTGAAGGTTGACCAGATATTGCAAGTCAGGAACTATCTTCATCATCCGGAATCTCAGTACGAGTTGGTTGAGCATGGGCATCGCACCCTCCTCTATTTTCCATTCCTCCAAATAACGTACACCAAGTCCCAATTGTTACAAGCGACCAAAACCTCCCCTGGAGCAGATCATTTGTTTCCCATCAGCTGCTTCCATGGATGCACGATATATATAGAGTACCCTGAGCAGATCATTTGTTTCCCATCAGCTGCTTCCATCAGCTGCTTCCATCGGGTCTTCCTCTAAAGCAAACAACTCATACCATCCTCTTCCATTAAGTGATAGCTTAACGAGATGTGGTGGGAACAGGGTACAATCACCAACTTCTTTCCTGGGCCATTTGCCACCCTCTAGGCTGAATGAGTGCAAACTGTTGTGGTTTCTGAAGGCAGAGATGCAATCTGGAAGTGTCATTTGCCCATTGTGGGTCATTTTTAAATGCAGAGAACCCAGATGATTTAGGTTGCTTAACATGATCAATGGTTCCCCTGCAACATCCTCAGGTATAATAATCCCCAACTTACGAATATTGGGAAAGTTAGGCAGCTCTGCAACCCAGTCTTGCCTGGGTCTCACTCCTTTTAAGGTCAGTAAATTTTGCAAGTCTGCTGCTGATGGTGGTCCCTCTGGAACTACTTTACAGGAACAATAGCAGGTGAACTTGATATGCCTCAACTGTTTGTTACCCCAAAAGGACTGAGGAAACTTATTGTGTGCCCAGACTTGACTTTTACAAAACGATGCACACACCGTTTGAAGATTCTTCATATAAGTTAAAGGAGGTCTTTTAAAAAACCTATAAGTGGGATGCTCGCCGCAATACTTACTCCAATAAAAGTCAGTACAATTAAACGCGAAGTACTTCAAGCCCTTCAACTTCAAATAGTTTGTCCCATGTAAAGGTTTGTTTAATGCTATGCTAATGTGTAAAACTCGTAGCGCTCTAAACCTATTGAAATTTGGTTCATCTGCGAAACTTATCAAAGGGCGAAGGTTTGTGGATGCTTGTTCTATCATCTCATAACCGTGAAGTGCAGCACGACGTGCACTTGTTCTACAACTCAAGTTGGTGTCATTCTTCGAGACCACCGTCAGAAAATTGTTCTCCTTGGCCTTTTGAATGGCTAGGTCCCGTAGGAGATCATGGGTATGACAATACTTGATTTTACCTATGCAAGATCTCTCTGAGACTTGCACCATGCACCTGTTAGTTACCACAAAAGTTGAATTGAATTGGATCATTCATTTAATTAAATCATAATTGCAGAAATTAAATTGAACTTATGCATGCAGCGAATAATTCTGTTAATATTAGTTCTTTCTTTTATTGACCATAATTATTTATTGACGCACTTTCCGTTAGTGATAATTCTTAAGAATCTCATATTCGATCATTACATGATTCGAAAATTGCAATTAGACATTTTCATTTAAATTATACCTTTGCTATGTTTTTGACTGGATATTATTAATTTAGAAAATGTAATTTTGTAATTTAATTCAAGGTACAATAAGTTCATCATCTTTGGAAAGAAATCGATTAATGGCCTAAAAAAACTGATGTTAAATAAAAGAGCAATAAAAGCAGTGTTGTAATGTTGTAAAGTTTGTAGTTTAGAATATATATTAAATAATTATTACCTTGTAAATTATATTTTATTTAAAGGTTATAAATTTATTTTTAAACATCAACAGTTTAAAGGATTTCATTGATGGAAAAGAAGAATGAAATTGCTAGTAAATATTTACTAATTGGATTTTTTGTAATAAAAATAAATTTCGGGCTATCGGAAAAAAAAAACTCCCAGGGACTTCGGTGAAGAATAGCCATGAAATAAGCTAATACAATCTACGAAAGGATAAAAATAGCCATTAAACTCCCAAGATTACTTCCTCTTTTGGTATTTAATTGATTTTAGATTTCAATGGTTTTCTTTAAAGGGGAATTGAAATCTGATTTCTAAATGGATATTCAAGATTAATTAACTATAAAGAAAAATTAGTACTCACTGCTGTATAGAGAAAAAAAAATACTAATTGAAGTATGACATAATAGTGAAGATTTGACTTATGTCAAAACAAGAAAATAAGTTTGAATTTACTATGTTATAAATTAATATATATATACAGAGAGAGAGAGTTGGGCTACGGTGCTATGCGTATATAGTGTCGTTCTATGCTATGCGTTTTTTAACCATCTGATAAGCTTTTAGATCAGTGCAAGAAAAAGTCGCTGGATCAAGAAATAGAGAAGAAAATTATATGAATAGTCCCTCCATTAGTTTTTTTTTTTTAATTGGAAGTCCCTCTGTTAGTTAGTGTTATGCAACAGCTATTTTCCTATCCCTCCGTTAGTACTTTTTTCCCAAATTAAAAACAGAAAAAGAAAAACAGACAGACTAGTCCCTCATCGCCGGCTACTCGGCACCCCACTCTCAAGTCCCCTCGTGCCCCTTGCTTCCTGTCCATCGATTCCATCCCTCACCGCTATCGCTCACCCCACCCTGCTAGCCGCTCTTCTCCATCTAGACAGATCCCTAACTTGTACCAACGACTCAAAAAAGACTTGTTCAGAAAAATTTAAGAGATATGGAATCAGATAGAGAAATGAGTTATTGCCTGATCCAAGAAGATCAAGATAAATCTTGATTCAAGTATATATAGTGACGATAGCTTTAGAACAAATGAGAGATCGTGATCAGAGACGTTTCATTATTTTTCTTCTATTTCATAGAATCTGATGATTCAAACCAAGAGAGAATGCTAACGGAGAGTCCATAGTACACTTTTTTAATGTTTTATGTCTCCGTTTGACCCATCCAGCGATCTAGTTTTGCATGAATCTCAAAGTCAACCTGACAGTTTGAAAAGTCCGTAGCACAACACGACACTATATATGCATAGCACTGTAGCCTAACTCTCTCTCTCTCTCTATATATCGAATTTTTATTTGATACTGTGATTAACTAATTCGTGAATTTATTGATATGCTTTTCAAAGCATTATTATAAATAAGAGGATATTGTAATTGCATGTTACTTTGGTTGCCAAATTTATAATTTACCAAAAGTAATATAGAGATAGACATGAAAATTGTTTGGCAAAATTGCATTTCAATATCATAATGTGAATTTGATGCTTAGAATAAAAAACTATCCATGTCTATTAAAAAGAAACTAGATAGACTATATGTACTTGCAGTTGACAAGATAATTTAATGATAATAAATATAAAGTACCTTTGCACAAGTTCCTCAAAATAGCTTTCAGCAATGTCCTCCAATGATTTTATCCCCTCTTGTCGTATAAATCCTTCTGCAATCCATAATTGAATCAGAGTTGTTGCTTTGATTTGATACTCCTCAGGAAAAACACCAAAATACATGAAGCAAGGTTTGAGAGCAATTGGCAGATCCTCATAACTGGTGGATATAACACCCATGAAGATGCTACCATCAGTCTGCCAATCCATTTTTTGCATCACCTCATCCCATGTAATGTGATCGGGATTTTTTCTTGATAAGATTCCACCAAGCACCACCAATGCTAGAGGCCATCCACCAATTTTTGGGTGAATTGAGTTGCTAGGGGAAGTACTTCATTGGGGCATTCATTTGCAAATCGATTGGGAAAAACCTTCTTCAACAATAGATGTTTGCTTTCATCTTCATTTAAGTGCTTTATCTCATGTGGCTTAGATATAATATCAGCCTCTTCAGCGAGCTTAATGAATCTGATATTAATCAATACACAAAACATAAGAAGCATATTTTATTAGAAGGAATCACTTCGCAATGGTTATTTTGACAATCTTAACAAAAGTTAATTATTTTTTATAAAAATGATGCCAAATTAAAAATTTTAAAGATAAATTTATAGATATATTAATTGAGGGACATATAGATAGTCTAACAACCATATTTTATGTAATTCAATTATTGTTTGAAGATACATCAAGGGCTGTTAATTTCAAACCATGACAGTTTAAGTTATTTGATTTATGGTAGAACATACATCAAATCTTGTAATATTTATATGTATTATAGATGGATAATATAGATCATGTCATTATTATTGGATTTCAAATTTAAGATTGTCAATATAAAGAATTGTTATATCTTCCCTTAAGTAATTAATGTAACACTATTTTTTTACAATAAAAGAAATGCAAACAAACCTGGTAGTAATTACTACTCGACTTCCATTATTAGCATTAGGAAGAGCAGATTGAAGTTGGGTCCAAATATTATTGCTTGGCCATAAATCATCCAATACAACCAGATATTTTCTCTCTCTCAAGGATTTGTTAAGCTCTGTAAGAAAATAATCTTCTCCCTTATTCTGCCTCTCCGAGTCATCTACCTTTCGAATCTTCTCTAGCATCGTCATCAAAATATCAATTAGCTTGTATTCTTGTGAAATAGTTAACCACATGGAAATGTCAAAGTGACGTTTAACTTCAGCACTGTAAAATGCATCAAATAAATTAATTAGATGATTTGTATACAAGTAACATACTTATACATACAAATTGGAAGTAAACACAAATTAAGATTTTACCATACTCCAGAGCTTTTAACACTGACAGTTAAATAATTAAATTTATTGTTTTACAATAGTCCTAATTATTGAATTGTTTAATATTACAAAAAAGAGCATGTTAGAAGTAAAATCACACATTTAATTTGCGATGATTTGTCCCTCCCTATACAATTATATTTTATAGGAAAATCATTTTAGTTTATAACATTATTCTCTTCAGACGAAAGTTACCAAATTAAAAATTAAACTATTTATCGTATGACACACATTTTTTAAAACAATAAATTTGCTATGTTGTTCAGCAGTATAGTTACCTTTTGTACACCTCTTTTGCAAGTGTAGTTTTTCCTGATCCACCGGCCCCAACAATTGAGATCACAGCTCGCCTTGTATCTTTTGGATCAATGAGTTGGTTGACAATTGTTTTCTTTTCTTTGTCGAAGCCGACAACCTCCATTTCATCTATGTCAGGATTAAAGGGCTTTATAGGCTGCTCGACAGAGGCCCCGCTACTAGTTTCTTCAAGATCTAATCCGTACTTTTCTTTGTTATCTTTGATTTCACTGAGCCTCTTCTGTATCTTGTCGATCTCACTACCAACTTTGTGTTCGGAAATTAGTTTCATGGGCATCTTGCCTATCCTTTTGAGTTTGTTGCAAAGGCCTTCCCGTTTACCTCCTCCAACCTCAACCAAAAACTTCTCCAATACATCTTCAATTAAATACCCAGCCTCTTGAATCTCATTCACCCATGTTTTTACCCTTTCATTTTTGTGGTGTTTTGCGTCTGCATCTTTCAAGAAAGATTGGATCCAAGTGAGGTCGCGTTGAACCCGCTCGACCTTGTCACGTACCCCATAGAGAAAGAGTGCTTCCTGAACAACCGCATCGGCCAGCTTGCCAAGAACAAGGTTCACGATAGTCTCAGCCATCTTTTTAATTTGTAAAAAACGGTTACTGAGTAGTTAACGATAAAGGTTATTGAGTAGTTAACGATATTGTGGCCTTTAAGAATGACAATAGAGTATATATAGGTATGAGAACAAAAGAATGAGTAATTATCATTCATTACTCAGTATGCTTTTTATACAAATTAAAGAGATGGATTCTTTTCTTAGGTGGTTCTATGTTGATATCTCTTTTTGTGTGCCCAGCTCCTTTGCTTTTTTTTTTTTTTTCTTTTTATATATTCCCCTATCAACCTTTATACCCTTTGTCTTATCATTTTTTTTAATTTGTTTTTGGCACAGAACTGGTAGAGAAGTGATCTATGTTGGGTAAAGAATCAATCTTTCATACATTAGTGTTTCTAATACATTAAAAAAAGTATCAACCTTTTACAGATATCCAAAATACACCTCCACATGCTATATGAATATTATTTTTTAGTTGCACACACTATGAACAGAAGGAAGCAATGCATGCTTAATTTCAACACGCCATGATCTTGATTAATTCATTTTGAATTCACATTAGAGTTTTTAACAAAAACATCACTTGTCACAATAGTTTTATTAAAATGTATATCTTTAAATCAGTAGAAGATTAATTCTTCATCAAATACAGTCTAGTTGTTACAAGCTCGGCCCAAAAAAAAAAGAATCTAAATTACGATACATAATGCATTTAGGAAATTTCAGTATTTCACAATATTTGAATAGATGACTCTAGAATGACTTGGGAATTTATAAAAACAATAGTTTACGATACTGAATGCATTCATAAAATATGTATAGAGTATTGCTAAATTTTTAAAAACAAAGATATATTATTAATTGTTAACATTTATTTAAAATGGAGATGGAACAAAAATGATTCAGCAGACCTGAATTCTTCACTCGGTTCAAATTTGATTAAACTCAGAATTCCTATTATATTGCTACCGAATACATACAATATATTTTAAGGACTAGGCTCCTCCACAAATGTTATTTTACAATATATTTTAAGGACTAGGCTCCTCCACAAATGTTATTTTTTGTTATAGACGACATAATTTGTAATTCCTTTATTATATAATAATAATGATATTTGAATTTATTTATGTTATTTTTTTCATTGACTAATTGAAGAATCATGTCAAATATTGTAAACCTAATGGACTAAAGAAAAATTGCATATGGCAATTATCTTCTCAGTATAATTAAGGAAATAGATTATTTTTATAATATGCCTAGCCCTCCTTTTTTTTCTTTATATATTCCTTTCTCCTTAATCAATCTTTTCATATTCCCCTCTCAACCTTATACGCAATGTCTTTTTTTTTTCTTTTCTATTTTTCTATTTTTCTTTTTTTCTTTGGATGCAGAAGTGGTGGAGAAGTTTGTTTAAGGTATAAACATTAAGAGGGGAATATGAAAAGAAAGATTAAAGAGAAAGGGGAGCATAAAAAGAGGGGGAAAAAAAAAGTAGGAAGCAAGGCATCAACATCAAACTTAAAAAATAATATCAATCTTTCGTGCACTAATATTTCCTTAAACAAAGTATCAACCTTTCACAGATACCCAAAACACACATCCACACGTCATGAATAGAAGGAAGCAAAGCATTTTTAATTTTCACATGCCATGACTTGATTAATTGAATTTTAATTCACATTAGAGTTTTTTAATTAACAAGAACATTACTTGTCACAAGTTTTGCTGAAATGTATAGCTTAAAATAAGTTGAAGAAAATAAATAAAAATTAATTCTTCATCAAAGGTAGTCTGTAATAAATGAAAAAAAAACACACAAATGGATGGAAAGAAATGAAATAAAAGGCTAATGCAGAATTTAAATGGTATGCTAAGTGAATGGACGAAATGAAAGATATTAAAATTATTATATAGAAAGATGTGTTTATTATATTGTCAAAATATACTACACTTATGTATGCTAATTTGGTTCAGTTGAGCTTTAATCACATAAATAATCAAAAAAAAATTTCATTCTTTCACTTTGTTGGGTACAGATTTTAACAGAGAAGTTTTGATTGCGTTTGTTGGTTTCCTGGCTGATGATCCTGGTTTTTACTTCAATTTTTTGGATGTAATTTCGGTTGAATAATTTGTGATATGATGCATGAGTATTTATGGCCGCTAAGACTTAATTTAATAAGAGAAAGTAGCTTGAATGGCTATTAAGTATTAACATTACTGAAGATAGATAAGATGTAGAATAGGTTGAGAATCTAATAAGCATTACGTAAGGTGTGCTTAAGAAAAGGGGAAACATTCAAGCAAGATGAGATTCTGGTAGGGAGATGTTTATGAAATTTGACAATTTTAATTTCAGATTCAACACATTTTCAATGAATGCCCCTTTACAGAACCCTTTTACAACCGGATTGTAATTAGTAAACACTAGGGATCTTACTGCAAATACACTGGTGCAACCAACAGACCAGATAACAGATACAAGATTTAGCAAAAAAAAACAAGGGCCACTTTGCTTATTTCATAATTTGTATTGTGGAGGGAAAGGAGAGCTCGAATATTTGCTGACTCTGACAAGGGAATTGAGGTATTGGTAGATGAAGTTATGGAGCAACTCAAGTCGACAGAACTACCAGGTACCGGTAGCTGGAGCTTTGAAGCAGCGCACCAGTAGTCAGTAGATGTTTATTTCTCATCAGTGTACCAGTTAATAAGAAGCTTCCAAGTGGCGCACCAGAAGATGAATTTTTGAACTTCAGTTTTGAGCCATTGCTCCTTTGGCGTTTTCATATTTACTTCTCCTTTTTATATTTTTCAGCTAAATTGTTTTGAGCAGGGCTTTCTTTTTCTGTTTTGGTCGTTACTACCCTTGTGTAACTGAACCTATTTAATCTAATACAAATGTGGGCAAGACCCTCATATTTCTCAAAAAAAAAGAAAAAAAAAAGACTAAATGCATCCAGCAGCTCCCTTCCGGTACAGAAATGGAGAATAAGCTGAACATTATCCCTCAAAACCTCAGTGGGAAAAATGGCACGACGGAGCCGGCTCTGTCACGGAACGACACGGTTACGGCACGCACATGTGCCAGTTACATGTCATGACTCGCGTGTCCCAGTACCGTGATCATTTTTTGAAACTTTGGCACGTCACGGCACGGCACGTAGTCACGCAAGTCACGTGTAATTAGGACCATTAGATATTGATTAAATGGTAAATCTTGAATAAACTAACTTAAATTATGATTAAATGGTCACGCGAGGCACGTTTGGGGACGGGATGACCATTCATGTGCTGTGACCATTCGCGAGGCACGATACGTAAAAAATTAACTTGATCACGGCACTGCACGAGATCAAAGTCACTGCATATTAGTCGTGGCACAACACGACACGGCACATTTTTTCCACTATCAAATTGAGACCCGAAAAGAGATCTCTAGAAAGGGATCATGAGTTTGCATGTTATGAAGATGTTATATAACTGGAGGATGTTGCAAAAAGTTTCCCTCTGTTTTGTTTGAGCTGCGTCAGTTTGAATTTTTCTTTGGAGGATCCTATCCCATATCTAAAATAGTAGTCAATTGTTAATTATTTTATAATTTTAAAATTACCAAGGAGGCTTCCGTAGCATAGTGGTAGTGCGTTCGCTTCGTAAGCGAAAGGTCGCGAGTTCGATCCTCGCCGGGAGCTTTTATTTGTTCTACACTATTTTTTTAATCCAGCCACAAACGAACCACTTTTATATTCCTCTGCATGACTTGTTGAGATTATCATATTACAAATCATGCATTTGTCATCATATATTCAACTAGGATTCATGTGATGCGAATCTATCCTCTGTGAAAGGAGGTTTAAATTTATTCCATTGGAAATAACTCCATGTGGATTGGGGTTGGCTTTTCCCAAAAGTTAGCCACGCTAATCCCAATCTATATATACCCTTTCCAACACATGTTTCGTCTTTTGAATGTCAAAATGTATAAAAGTTAGATAATGATGACTATAATATTACCTATAATGATAGTTATTATGAATCCATAGTCACAAGATTCGCGAATTATTTGTGAATTAAATCCGAATAATTCTTTTTTTTTGGTGATGTCGAACCGAACGTCGAATTATTCGGTTGACCGAACTTTGACCGAATTAAATCTGAATAATTCGCGAATTTTACGAATTATTCGCGAATGTTTTCCGAATTTTTCTCAGAACATATTTTTTTGCTCTCTTGCATGACTGAGATCTCTGGTCCGAATAATTCCGAATCATTCCCGAATTATACCCAAATTATTCCCGAATCATGAATTTTTGACCTTGCCAAACCGAATCCGAGTAATTCATTTGTCACTATGATTATGATAACAATAATAGTATCAAACAAAAAATAAATTTTATACTAAAAACAATAATAATAGTAACACAAAAAAGTTTGATGGAAAAAAAAAGAAGATAAATGAGCACTTAAAGCAATAAGCATAATAATTTTGCTTCTGCAAGAGTATTCATTTGTTAATTATAATGAAGTTTGCAATGTATGTTTTACATGCTTAAAATCATTTGCTTACAATACCAAATAATTAATGTTTTTTCAACTGTTCGGTGCAAAATCTACTTTTAAATCTTGACAATTTTTTTTACATCCTCTGCTAACCATCTATTTTCGTTTTATTTTGCTAAATTCATCCCAAAATTCGTCAATTGACGTGCTGGATTGGAGATGCCTTTAGGTGCGCTCTTTTTAATTTTTTTTTTTTTTTTTTTTTTTTTTTTAAGAAGCAATTTAGGTGCGTTGGCCAAGAAAAATTGTTTCAGTGAACGATTCATTTGTGCCCCTTTGGTAGATAGCAAAATTCTAATAATGTGGTACTAATATTGTGCCGAATTTTTAAAAGAATCCTCAACCAAAAAAAAAAAAAAATCAAACGGCCACTAATATTTGAGAATTTCATATTTACTCAGACTGCAACATGAAATGACAGACTTCAAGACTGAGTTGCCATTTGTCTTTGCATATCCAGTCTTCTCTTCTGAACTGTATATAATTAGTACCAAGACTGTATCTGCAATGACAAATGGCGGCCCCAGTTTTGGAATCCGCTATTTCATATTGCAATCCGAATAAATATGGAATTCTACAAAAAAAAAATGTGGTCTTTTGATTATTTTTTTTTGTTTGGTTGGAAGTATTTTTACAAATTTTGGAATAATGTGAGAGCGATTATATATTTTTGAAACATAAACATGCAATGCCAAATCATTGATAAAATATTTATTTTTGTGAAGAAATTCACATGTATCTAATTGTTTTATTCTAAGATATGATATTTTGTTAATTAGAGTATTAATTAGAAAACTAGAAAAACTATTATTACTATGTTTACAGTATGAAGCTTTTTTTTATACCGAAATATACTAAATCAAAACTATGAACCTCTTGTTATTCAAATGCATGATTTTTTTTGCGCCTTGCTTCTTTGACTACATTGAGCAAAACGCTCAATCTTATTTCTTAAAATGAAAATGATGCAAAAAAGCCATTTACATTTCTATCCTCTGTAAATAGCAAAATTGAAACGAAATGTATGTGGATGGGGATGAAAAATAAATGACATGTTGGGTGCAATTTTAAAAAGGATAAAACAATTTTTAAATAAACAAAAGAAATGTAAATATAAAAAGAAAGAAAGCCAGCCACATAAAGAAAGTTTTTCTCTTTGAATTAAAAATTCTCTAAAACCCCTTCGTGCATGGTACTTCTTTCTTTTCCTTTCTTCTTCTCTCAGCTGTTAGATTTCGTTTCCGACCTTCTACGTGGAAACCCATTGATATCTTCTCTGTACAAGCTATAGCTTAAGATTATCAGGTCTGGAGCTGCCTTGGGTTTTTCATCTGCTGTGAAAGGTCTGAACTTTCTGTTGTAGTAGCAAAATTTCTTTGTTGGGTTTTGTTAATTTTTTAAGTATAAGAGATTTTGTGGGTTTGAATGAATTTCTCTTTTTTGTTTACATTCAATTTCATGATACTTAGATAAATTGCTACATATTGCTAAGTAAAATGCATCCAAATTGGGTTTGAGCCAATTTTACCCACATTTTTTTGGTTTGGAAACCCTTTTGGCTAATTTGCAATACAAAGGTCTTTGTAAAAAAATTTGGGTATATGAATTATTAGTCAATTAATTATGTCATTAAGCCTGATCAATTTGGCATCTCAACTTTTATTTCCTTTGTGGCATGCATGATATATTTTTTAATCTTTTTGCCTTTCATATGTGGCATGCATGATGTGCTTACCCAATGAGAATACATATTAAATAACAATATTCTCTTATTTGTGGATTTTTATCTAGAATTAGAAATCCTTTTATTATCTCAGCAAACTTGATAATACTAATCTATATCCTTGACTCTTATTCTGTACTGGCATTTTTAAGCATGATTTATTAAATTAGTTCACAATTTCACTACTGAACTACTTTAATGTCCCTGTTTCAGCTTGATTTCATTGTCATGTAAAATCAATACCTATATATATGGCTGACAGATTGCGGTACTATGACCTACACCAATCAAGTGCAAGTACATCACGCCAACCAACAAACAAGACATTCTTTGATGGTTTTTTTATTGTTTTCCATAATGGATCTTGGCTTTGCAATTGTCATTTTTTTTGTAAAGCTTGGTAGAAACTACCAAGATTGAATTAAAGAAAAAAAATATTTACAGCGTCCATATATCGCAATTACATCATAGTTAACATCTTCTATACTACTAAACATTCTGTAAACAGATCTGTTTAACAGTATCCTGTCATCCTACACATCTAGTATCCAGACATTGTTTAACAGTATTTGTTTCACTGCTCCGCTTCATGTATTATTCTGTCAGCCAGTCTCTCAGGTGCTATAATCTTTCCTCTGAATATTTTTTCATTTCGCTGCCACCATATATGCCAGCTTGTACACAGTAGCAAAACCGGTCCTTGTATTGCCCATTCCAGAGGCCTTCCCCTGATCTGTCTCAGTGAATTCTGCCATGTACTCTGCATTGTGTCTGATACAGTTCTCAACTGGTATCCAAGCTTAGTGTCAAGCTTTCTCCAGACCCTCTCTGCATAAGAACACAGAAATAGCAAGTGCATGGCAGTCTCTACAACACAAGAAATAGCAATTGTCAATAATATTATATATCTTGCAAATGACAAGAAAAAAATTCATGTTATGTATTTTTGTATTTTGTTTCCATGGTCAAGTAAATAGTAGGCTACTAATCAATTTGAATTAAAAGGTGGTTTGGTTAATTTGCTATGTGGTAGCGTTCTTTTTTCTCTACATTTTCAATTCCATATTTGAGTATAATTAAGTAGTTAATCAGCTTTACAATAATAGGCTTGGAAGCTCCTCAAAGTAGCTTAGATCTTCATCCTTCGGCTCTTCGTGCATGTGATGAGAAGTTCCTGGTAATTTGTTTGATTGATGAACTTCATTGTCATTTTATATCCTTGTGATCAATTAATATAATATTATTCTCTAGGTTACATTTTTCGATTTTCTTTTATTTTTTAAGTTGAGGGGGGGGGGGACTCACTTTTTTCTATGACAATTAATAAATACCATTCTGAGTATGCAATAAAAAAAATTAGGTGTAAAAATGACCATTGTATAACTATAATTAAGCTAATGACATTACATCTTAAAGCAATTGAACTTTAATGCAATTTAGGTGACAGAAAAGCTCCATTACGAACCAGCTCAACCAAACAAGAGGATCCTTGTGAAAAATCCAGTGAGAGAAGATATGTCAATACCCGCTCAGAAACCCGATACCCGCAATGCACCAAGCATTGTGGCCCGTTTAATGGGCATGGACACAATTCCACCTGGCAGGTGCACAGTAATTGATGCAAAGGAGAGCAAGGTTCCCAAACCCACCAAACCCATTATCATTTATAGCCCTAGAAAGGACTTGACATTTGATGGGTCACCAAGATCCGCTCCATTTAGGGAAAAAAAGGGCAACTTGCTTTCCTATGGAAGCACTACAAATGCTGGAAATGGCAGTAATATTAACAATAGTAATACTTATAATAAAAAGAAGTCTAAGAAGGATTACAGTGGGCCCCAGAAAGGCAAGAAGCCATTGTCAGGTGTTCTGCCACGCCAACATCCACAGGAAGAGGCGTTACAGAAGTTCAAGAGAGATTTCGAGGCATGGCAATCTTCTGAAATTGTAGAAAAGTCAAAGGGGCGTATTGCGGAAAATAACCTCCAAAAAGGGAAATATATTCAAATTCTCGCGCAAGAGAATCTCAATAAGGAGAAAATGGTTATGTACTCAATGAAGAAGCAGAATGCTCCAGAAACTGTGCAAGTTGTTTTGCCGAAAAATGAGTTGCATGTTAGTGAGGCTATAGAAAAGCAAGAGAGGTCTCCATTGCCTACAAGGATAGTCATTTTGAAACCAAGTGTTGACCCAAAAAATCAAACTCCAGACCCATTTCTTGGTTCTTCAAATTCAAAGAACAAAGATTGCACCATGGTAGATTTCTTAGAAGAGGTAAAGGAGAAATTGAGGTTAGAGATTGAAGGGAAAGCTGGGAGAGTTGTGAAAAAGCAAAAAAATGGTAAAAATAAGATCATAACTACTGACCCAAAAGTGATTGCAAGAGATATTGCAAAACAAATAAGAGAGGCTGTGACAAGAGATTTTGAGAAGAAACTGACTCGATCACGGTCATTCAAATTACCCAACTATGTACCAGATACATCTGAATCTGTTACACGAGATACCAGACGAATCCTTTCAGAGAAGCTGAAGACTGTTCTAAGAAATGAGGCTGGTTCCGAGAGACCCAGCACCAGTATAGAGCCCTCCCGGGCTTCATTTATTATTAAGAGAAGAGAGAGAATCAAATCCATGTCAGAGTTTCCTAATATAATTAACAGAGAATACAAGACAAATGATACTAGGTGCAAACTTGACAGTACTGGTATTGTTGATGCTGACACCACTTCTCCTCGTAGCCTTTTTAGGTCCTTCTCTGCACCAGTACCAGGGACTAACTTAGGAAAGCTCCTATCGGACGATTCGGGCCTGACAAAAGGGGCCCACGTGGGAGTGAGACATGAAGAAGAGGAAGATAATTTGAGAGAGGAGAGAAATGGTATAAAAGAGAACGGTTCTGGGTTTAAAGGGAAGGTTTCAAATTTGAGACACAATTTGAATTTAAAAGGAAAGTTATTCGGGAACAAAACACACTCTATTAAGACACCAAACTCGGAGGATTTTCTTCCTTTAAAGGTTATTGGTACCATCCCTTCGGCTTTGATGAAACCCGGACCTAGTCAGGTAGTATCTGTAAATATGATTTTATATCTTAAAACAATTATTTGAGTCATAGCACGTCTATTGCTTTATACTCTTATTTCTGAAAGCATTTCCTAATCTTATACAAGAATTGTGAATTTTTATACCAAGCACTGACTGACAGCATGCTTTAGCTGGTGTGATACTAAATTGCAAGTCAAAATTTGAGTATCCAGCCATCAATTATGAAATTCCCATTAGTCTTCTGGAATACTTGTTACTCTTATTGGAATATATGTTCTTAAATTAGTGTATTTGGTAACAAAAAAGGAAAAAAAAAAAAAAGCGTATAAATCACATTTTACATTTGATATAGTCATATGTAACTTATTTTCTTTTGACCGGTGGATTTTAGGAAAATTACACAGAGGTCCCTCCAAGCCCGGCATCGGTTTCTAGTAGCTCTCACAATGAATTTTCAGGGGGCGATAATCCAAGTCCAGTTTCTCCATTGGAGGTTTCCTCTCATGCTTCCAGAAAATCTTTGGGAGATATAAGCTTTCCAATTTCAGGTACAGAAATTGTGAATACTCTTTTCAATCTGAATTTGAGTTGGGATTTTGGCTATGAATTTAACAAGGGTTAACTTTCAATTAGTCTAATTTCAATTAAATTATCCTCATAGCTCCCAAAATTTAGAATCTGATCTTTGTGAAAAATTATAACTTGTGAATGTAAGGTTTGCTCTTATAAAACTCGGGAATATCAACCCGATTAATTGTCTCCTTTTACAATGTATCAAGTAAACTTGAGATAATAAACAAAATAGAGATTCTTTCCTTGGATCTTATCAGGAATATCAACCCGATTCCAGTCAGGCCCGGTACCATAAGTACCAGCCGAATTATCTATCACAAATCGCTCGTTTGCAAAGCTTTATGTTTAATTATCTGTGTTTGTTTTCTTTTAGATGCAACCCCAACAATACAACAAAGAAATGAAGAAAATGAAGAAGCTGAATTTACAGAAAATTCCGAAGATACTGATATAACTGATATTGTAACCCCGGAAGAAGCCTATATAAAAGAGATTCTTGTAACTGCGGGGCTATACAAAAATAAGAAGACAGATAACACAAACCTGTATGTCAATTTTGCACCAAGGTCTCTCTCCTTCCAAATATTTGAGCAGATCGAAGAATGTTACAATAAGGATATTAAAATGTCCACTGAAGACCACTTACAAACTGGCCCTCATGCCGAAATAGACCGAAGAATTTTATTTGATTTAGCAGATGAGTCGGTGCAAACACTGTTTGGTCCCACAAGGAATAGTGATACGCTGAGTGAATGGGTTGGAACCAACGGGACATTGCCAAGTGGAAGGATCTTACTGGATGAAATTTGCACACAAATTGATACCTTTATCAACCCCCCAATGGATCAAATGCAAACCATCGATAGCATGGTCGGGCAAGATGTGAAAATGAATACCTGGTCAAGTAAATTATACGAAGAGAAGGATCTTTTGTGCAAAAAAATCAGCTTTGTTATTTACATGGAGTTATTGGATGATTTTGTTAATGAAATGGGCTCTATTATGTGCTAATGATAAAAGTTTTGACAAGGAATTGTAATATTTAATTGAGTGGAAACCCTGTATACTCTGACCCTTTTTAAACCTGTGGTGCAAATTCAGCAAATAGGTATTTTTGTAAAAACATTGTCAAAATATCTTAGGAGAAACATTTTATAGGTTGAACATTCTAGTCATTTGCAGTACAATAGACTGCTGTAAATTGTAGGTTCAACATATTGTTGATACTGATGTTATTTATTCTATTTTTGACTCCTCTCTCTCTCCCTGTTCCCTGTTTTTCTTTAAGGAATATTTTTAGTGATGTAGAAGGTAAGGTATAGTTGCGTCTTCTGATTGCGATAATATCTAACAGGAAACTTGAAATAGATTTTGGTTTGGCTTTTCAATTTATAGTAGAGTGTATTTGATATTTCTATTTTGAGGTTGATATCAACTGAGTTAAAAGTTCTGATATGATAGAACAGAAGGAACATCTTTTACAACCCTTCCACCAACACCACTACAGAGGTGCGTCCTTTCCAGTCCTCTCGTACTAGGAAAAGGTCCTCTCAATGCTCTAATGCCTGCGCACCGAATATGGACCGAACTGTCTCACGACGTTCTGAACCCAGCTCACGTACCGCGTTAACACCACCACAACCACCAACCGAAAAAAAAAAAAAAAAAAAAACAGATCAATCAATTCGGTAACATTTCTTGTGTTCGTTTCAGCCGAATTTTTTTTTTTTTAATATTTGGGTTATGTCGGTTTTCTCTGAAGCTAGTGTAATTTTGGTTTTCCCAAATGAGAAAGATTGCTCTGTTTACTGCAAAATCAGTTTCTTTAACCTCTTTCCAAATTAAGTTATAAAAAAAATCGACATGTTTCAAGTGTTTACTAAAGCTTGGTTTATTGGGTTGCTGACTTTGGTTCCTTATAAAATGCTTTCGCTTCATGCGGTGCACGTTCAATATCTATAAGTACATTTCTTTTGTTTCAGTGCTGGAGCCAATCAAAGCCATTTTTTTATTCATAGCAATTAAAAAAAAATTATTCCTTGACATAATTTTCTTTGTAAAACAAGTAAGGCCGTAATGGCCCAGCTTTTAACTATTGGGCCACAAGGATTCGTTGTAACTCTGTTTTCAGGCTAATAAGCAGTTTTAAGCTGAGGTTTATTTGTGTTTTGTTGTAATCTCTTTTGGACTTAATAAGCGGCAAATAAGTTTCTGCATCATTATTTACTAGTATTGTACCCGTACATGGCAATGGAAACATATTCTAAAATGAAGAAGAACAAGAGTTTGATATACAATTTGAATTTCAAATTTTGATGCAAGTGATTTGATAAAAAAAAAAAAAAAAAAAGACAGCAAAAGCCAAAAGGACAAAAAATATTTAGTAAAATTGAATTTGTATTAATAAATTAGTTACTCCATTTTGTGGCACTAATTGTAGTTATTCTTACTAAAATTCCTCCTCAATATATGTTCTCCATATAATTAACAACTAAAGCTAAGAACGAACATGAACATACTAATAAAAAAGAATATTTTATCTTATCAAAATTGAAGAAGTAAAATTGTAAAAAGATTCACTATAGATTAAATTGAGTAATGTATTAAACTTGAAAATATCAAATAATTTGATAAGATATCAAATGCTAATAAAATATTTTTAAAAGATATCAGCATTTGATATTCTGAAAAATAAATTGATCATTCATCATGATTCTTAAATAAGAAAATAAGGAATGCGAGATAACTAGAGAGGAGAAATAAGGAAATGAATAAATTGATTTTATCTCCAATTTTGTCCTCTATTCAATTTTAATTGTAACATATTATGTAGCAGTATGTGTGGCAAATATGTTTCTAACTAAATTTAGACTTCTACACGTAAAAAAGATGTATTTAATCAAAATAAGACAGATTATTTAATTGGATTGTTGATATTAAATCCAAAATTTTATCTTTCAATCATAGTCATTGACAAATCAGGACATCTACGTGCATAATATAAGAATGGAGATAACCATTCAATCCCAATTTAACAAAAAAAAATGTGTGTGTGTGTGTAGAGGAGGGATCAAGTTACAACAACTATTTTTTAAATTTTCAAAGTCCAAATCGTCGATCCAAACCGTTAGATGTGATCTCCACAATAAAATATGTTTGGAGACCAAATTTTACATTTTTTGGAATTTTTGTACTATTTATTAAGATGGGTACAAAAACTAGTCAAATTCAGACCATTGAATTTTGTACCCATCTTAATAAATAGTAAAAAAATTCCAAAAAATGTAAAATTTGGTCTCCAAGCACATTTTATCGTGGAGATCACATCTAACGGTTTGAATCGACGATTTGAACTTTAAAAATTTTAAAAATAATTGTTGTAACTTGTTGTAATTCAAAAATTGTTATAACTTGATCCCTCGATCCTCATATATATATATATATGATCAGACTGCGCAAATCAAATATAACAAAGTTTCAAAAACTTCACTCACCTAAATCGCATAACACTACTAATTGTCCCTCCATGTTCATAAATAATTATATGTTACAAATATAAATATTTCACAGTTTAGAACTATAGACTTAGTACAGTGGCACGAGTTCAATTCTCGAAAATAGCATTTAAAAGATATTGAAGTGTACTAAAACTCTTTAATAAAACAAAATAAAAAGAATCCAACAGTCTTATTTAGGGCTGCATAAAAAGTTCGTGATTCGATTCGAGTTTGATTCGAAAAAGTTCATAAAAAATTCAATTCGAAATAGTTCGAAATTAATTCAAATCAAATTCAAACTGGACCTGGTTCACGAACTATTCTAGTTCGAATCTCAAAGTAATGTGAACCGTTGATTTCCATTGATGACTTATGTTCACTGATGACTTAAAAGTTAAAACATAAGATCGCTCATCCATAAGTCATAACTCGTAAGTCGTAACCCTCGCTCTCAATTCTAAAACCTTAGACGACTTTCACTTCTCGCTTTCGGCAACTATAATTACTCTTCATTGTCGTAAAAAAGTTCGTAAAAGATTCGAAATTGAGTTCGTAAAAAATTCGATTCGAAATTAATTCAAACCAAACTTAAACTAGAGTAAGTTCGATTCGTTTGCAGCCCTAGTCGCATTGCTTTCTTCACCAACTCAGTAGATGCAAACTTGGCGACCAATCGGGTGAGGTCTGATGAACATGGATTAAATTAGATCTGATGCATGGTAGGAATTATTTCAATATACATCAAAATTTACGCAGATAATTTTAAGATTCTTGTTGATTAATATGCATAAATCTTGATGTGGATCAAATAATTTTTCTGATTCAGTATAAAATCAAATTTGGTTCTATGTCTGTTACAGTGTAGTAATATTAGGTAATATGCGGCGCATATGCGTATGCGGTTCCGAACCGCATAGAAAATCAATATGCGGTTTAATATGCGGTTCCGTATATGCGGCTGCATATTAGGCCGCATATTGGTTTAACAGGCCGCATATTAGGCCGCATATGTATTTGTATTACTATGTATTATTATGTATTAGTTCTAACTATTTGTATTTGTATTTGTATTACTATGTATTTCTATTTGTACTCATAAATTCTTATTCCTATTTGTATTACTATGTATTTCAATCTTCAAATATATATGAATTCTTATTTTAAAATCCGCATAGAAATCCGCATATGCGGCCGCATACCGTATATGCGGTATGCGGTATGCGGTGCCCTTCCGCATACCGCATAGAAACCGCATATTACTACACTGGTCTGTTATACCGTCTCTCACTTCTTTTTTTGATGGTCGGTGGCAACTGGCAAGGTGCCAAATACCGTCTTTCACTTCACTTGACGAAAAATTCAAATCCTCCTCGGTACCGTAATAGGAAATCTTTTACAATTATTGGCTCTGGACCGTTCTTTTTAACTTGGCACGAATCTCAAAGCCCAATAATAATGTCCACTGTGCTAGCCCAAATCTCAAAACTAAAATGTTTCTTAAGTTCATAAAAAAAAATTATCAGCTCAATTCTAAAAAATAAAATATATTAAATTAACTTCAAATGATGAATTTGAATTATTAAAATACATCTATTTACAAGAGCACCTTCATAGCACATACAAGAAAACTATTGGATATATATTGTTCGACATAGTTGCATATAGCTCCAGCTTCAGGCAATAATTAAGCGCAGGCTGGTCTACTTCTTTAATTCAGCTGTTAATTTTCCTGTGTTTTAGTGGCCTATATATGCAGCTATGCTTCCTTTTTTCATTGATTCCAAGTACATCCCTTTTTTTATTAATAGAAAATAAATAAATAAATAAATAAATAAATAAATAAAATATTGAAATAGGAGTAGGATTTGACGAAATTTCAAAATATAAGAAGAACGGGATGGTTTATCACGTTCGAAACGGGATAAACCATCACGTCCAGCTAATTCCGTTTTTAATTACACAAACTCGTTAATTCTAAAAAAAAAATAGACGGGATAGTTCATCCCATCCTGAACTTTTTTTTTTTGCATGTTCAATAACTTTTTGCTGATGATGAATTATTCAAATAAAAAAATCCAAAATAAAATTGAACAGTCCCGTTCAGTTTTTTTTTTTTTTTTTTTTGAGTTAGCGATTTTGCAGATCAAGAATAGAATTAGCTGGACGCCGTTCTTCCTATATTTCGAGATTTCACCAAATCCTACTTCTATTTCAATATTTTATTATGATTTTTTCTATTAATAAAAAAATTGGCAAGTACTTTGTATAGGTGACATTTAGGATTTAGTGGTGGATAGGCTCACAGGCATTGTGACAAATAAATTATTCGTGTTCGGTTCAGCGAGATCAAAAATTCGTAATTCGGAGATAATTCAGATATAATTCAGGAATAATTCGGAATTATACTTTGAGCTTGGATCAGGAATCTTAGTCCCACAAAAAAAAAAAAAAGATATTTTAAAACATTGGTGAAATGCTTCACATCACACTAAAAATAGTAACCGTTGAATATATATGGATTACTCATTTTTATATCCAATTAACAAATTGTTTTATTTGATTTAATGAATTTAATCCGTCACTTGTGTGGAAGATTTTGAATTTTGGACTTCCATTTATATGAAATAAGGCCCATTATTAATCCTTAAAAAGAGAATGTTGAAAGCAAAAATCCTTGTGTCCGGTTTACTTCTTTTGTAATGCTCCTTGCCAACTATTTAGTCCCACATGAAAGAAAAAAAGCGCCGACACCACTAAAATATCTAAAATATCTGAACGGGGCCAATGAGTCGATATCATGAATTATTCGTTAAAAACACGAATAATTCGTAAAATTCGCGTTTTATTCGGTCAACTGAATAATTCCCAATTTGGTGTGGAAATATCACAAAAACGTTTTATTCGCAAATTAAACGTGAATCTTGTCACTATGCTCACAGGCATAGGTCACTAACTGTGTATATAAACTTTTTTTATTAATACAATTGTTAGATGGTAATAATTAACCTTTATTTTAGTGACAAAGTCATATGTCCACATGTAAGAGGTAATAAGTTCGAAATTTAATTGGAGATTTTTTTATGGACAATTAAATGAAAATTAGTAGGTTAGATTTTTGCATTTCTATATAAAAAAGCAATCATTAAATGGCAATTTGCCACTAATTTAAAATTTTTTTTGACATAATGAACAATTCGCCTTCAACATAATAAACAATGCTTATAATCACAAAAAAAAGTTAAAAAGAATTCGCTTTCAACATAATGAACGGTTTTATAACATATTAACTTATTTACTTGAATAATTTTTTTTTAATTAATTTAACACACACAAAGATGTGTGAGAGATGTGTGTATGTGTGTGAAAGTTGATCCTGCCTTGGCTTCGCACTGAATTCACATCCTCTCATGTTATCGGACTGAGTACGATTGAATTGGATGGTCCAAAATTGTTCTTTTTAACTTGGCACGAATCTCAAAGCACAAATAATACTGCCCCCTTAGCAATCCGCAAAAATCGGATTAAATTAAATCTGGATCGTCTTTTTCAATTGTGTTGAGTTAGGTACCTTGTAGGATATGGATCCCTCTGCACTATTATTAAAACTTCTTATATTATAGGTAGGAACCGGATTGATTCCATTTAAAATTGAACAGTTAAAATTCATTAACTTAAAATATTCCCTTTTGAGTTAATGCAGAGGATATGCATTCCGCACTTACCATACAAATGAAGCGTATTGAATTGACAACCGATGTCTTACAAGGAATTTCTAGTATGAAACAATCCAAACCGAAGGATTTAAATTTTACATTTCAGAACTCTGTGTTAGTCTGTTGTTTTTGCTATAGCGAAAACCAAACAATCTATTGTTGTATTCTATTTTAACCAGAAAGAGAAAAAATGCAATTTTGAGGACTTTTCTGCATAACAGCATGAGGCAGTTGCTTGGCTCCCACATTTCTATTGTTGTGTTGTATTATCTGTTGGACCAGTCAACCGGACCGTGACAACCAAGACATCGCGATCCGAGTGCGTATCCTCTGAGATATCTCAAATTTTGCGTGACCGACGTGTCCGGTTCCTATTCGGGTATAGCGCGGGGGCCAGTATTATTTTTGATTTGAGATTCGTGTAGAATGTAATTTAACGGTTAAGATATTTCAGAAAAACACGCAAAGGTTCAGATATCTCAGAGGATGCGAAATTCGATCCAAAACCTGGCCCGTCCCGATTCGAAGCCGCCCTCTTGCGCCTCGTTCCTTTTAAACCCTAGCTCCCAATTCCTTTTACAGTACGAACCGTAATCTATATCCTAGCGAAAACCCTAGTTCCTTTCGTAGTTGTTCTTCCCATTGCAAAGGTTCGATCTTGTTAATGATCTTGTTCTTAATGGGGAGCGATTCGATATGTCTTGTTTAACGATTTGATTGTCTGATTTGTGTAGGAAAGGGAATACTTGCGCATCAATCAAGCCATGGCGACTCGTAAGTATTGCTTCCTCTTTTCTGTATTTTCCATCTCTTTTTGTCTCGTATTTTCTGAAAAAATATGTCATTTTTAATTGATATAGAGAAAAAAAAATTAATGTGCGGTTCTCCTAATGTTTTATTTATTTATGTATTATTAGTTTTCAGTGGGATAAGTATAATTATTTCTGTTGAAGCTAATTAATAGTATGCATCTGAAATTTGTCAGAACAGCTCTATTTCTTGGTTAGAATGTATCTGAAATATTTTTGTTTGTTGGCAAAGCCTACTCATCAAATAAATAAAAATAAAATAAAAGGCTTATCACAACAGGATGCTCGTTGAGTTTATGTTGTATCAATCTGAATAAAAAATAACTTTGTATTGATATCTTCAGGTCTTCAATTTGAAAACAATTGTGAAGTTGGGGTTTTCTCCAAGCTCACAAACAAATATTGCTTGGTTGCCATTGGAGGCTCAGAAAGTTTTTACAGGTCAGTATGACAGTTAACTGTAACAGATATTGATGCCATAAACTTGGATATTTTTTTAACGTATATTGGAAACTTTTAGCTTCAGTTTACTCATTCATTTATAAGAATTAAATTCAAATAAGAAAACCAAACAGAATCTATGGGACCATTGACTGGTACTTGTGTGTGCTTCTATGGAACCTATGACTGGTGCTGTTATGCACATGAGTATGTGATCTGGTTGGTGACCCCTGGGTCAATTTATTGTAAACGAAACAGTCAAAATTGATTTTTTAACTGATGTTTTTTTCTTGAATGTAGCGTATTTGAATCAGAGCTTGCTGATGTCATCCCTGTTGTTAAGACCTCTATTGCTGGTACAAGAATTGTTGGAAGAATGTGTGCAGGTTAGTGATAATCTTGTCTGAAACCATCGCCAACTAGAATATGTTGTATTTTGTAGATATTTAATTTTTCTTGTGGTTTGTTCAGGTAACAAGAATGGACTTCTTTTGCCACATACCACCACTGACCAAGGTAGAAATCATTTTTAAAATATCTTAGTTATTCTGTAATTTTTTTTTTACCTGTTGTTTGTTCTTCTGAACTACTTTGAAGAAATCTGTGCCATCTCAACACTCAGCAAAACAATCTTCAGTGTGCTGCTTGAGACTTGTTGCTTGTTTTGTTGGTATATAATAAAATTAGCATGTTATATCATAATCCCTGTGGAAATTGAGGTACTGCTTTGATGAAGAAAGAATAAATATATGGTTGGTTGCACATTTGATGAAAAAATCATTTATGACTAATGTATTTTGTTGCGTGTCAATTGGTAGCAATGGATACCACTATTATGCAGTTAGGCACCTTGATCAGAATTACTTTTGGCTAGCCCTCTATGCAATTAAACCTCAACTATACTTGATTTGTCCTTAATTTGAGCTTAAATTGACCCCATTTTACCTTCATTTATGCAAATAAGATATCTTCTTCTCATTCCCTCATCCATTGTTTCTTCTTTTGTTGATAAAAGAGCTACAGCATATGAGGAACTGCTTGCCAGATGATGTCGTGGTACAGAGAGTAGAGGAGAGGCTTTCTGCCCTTGGCAACTGTATCAGTTGCAATGATCATGTCGCTCTCACTCATCCTGATCTTGATCGGGTATGACCATCCCGCTTTTCTAATCCAGTCTAGTTTATTACTGGTACTGGCTGATTAATATGCTGAACTCAGCTTGGTACTGAACAAATTATTTTTTTTTTATTACAGGAGACTGAAGAGCTAATAGCAGATGTGCTAGGAGTTGAGGTATTTCGTCAGACAATTGCCGGGAACATTTTAGTTGGAAGTTATTGCGTCTTCTCCAATAGAGGAGGCATGGTTAGTCTTCCTTCCCTCTTCCCTTTGGTTCAGTAATAGATTCTTCCAAATAATTGTACAGATTAATTAGCTCTTGATTTTCATTTTCATTTCATTACATGGCCCTTAACATAACATTGTAACATCACATACAGTACTTGAAACCACAGATCCTTTAGGTTGAACCCCAAAAAAAGGTAAATATACCACATGATTTGCTCTTCAAGATTCTTTTATAAAGCTCAAAATCAGCCCCTCATTGCAAGTTAAATAATGAGTAAAATGGTGATATTTTAGAGTTTTGACTGTATTTTTGGAAAAGGAAAAAACCATCACACTTCTGGGTAAGCCGAAGTTAAAGAAGGTTTACTTGATTAGAAAGTGTAAACAATGCCCTGCATCAATTAGGTACACATATAGTAGTTATTATGGGCATAAAGAGTTAGCTCGGAAGCAGTCTGGCATTTTTTTTCTTCTTCTCATTCTGTTTCCTAAGAAAGTATTTTCCATGTAAGAATGTTGAAAAAGAAAGAAGAAAGCAAAGAAATGGTGGATGATAACTTGAAATGAATGATATCTCATAATGAGTGAGGATTTGGACTTGGTTTTGATCTTTCAGGTTCACCCGCACACATCAATAGAGGACCTAGACGAGCTCTCAACACTGCTTCAGGTGCCTCTTGTAGCGGGAACAGTGAACAGGGGTAGCGAGGTAATTGCTGGGGGTATGACAGTGAATGACTGGACTGCCTTTTGTGGTGCCGACACCACTGCCACTGAGCTCTCTGTCATCGAGTCCGTCTTCAAGCTCCGCGAGGCCCAGCCCACTGCCATTGTTGACGAGATGCGCCGTTCTCTTATTGATACCTATGTGTAATAAGCGAGAAAGGACACTCTTTTTGTTTTTGTTGTTATGCCTCCTTAGTTATGGTCATGTAATATGCCTCGGTGTAAGGGGGTATGGTACGGGATGAAATATCCTGGTGTATCTGATAGATTTGTTATTCAGAGTTTATGGTTTTTAGCTATGTGCGTACATATTACTGATCTGTTTTTTTGCATTTATTTTTGTTTAACTGCAAGCTAATGCTAATGACGTCAGTGATAGTAAATGAATTTTGCCATGGCTGTTTCAGTCAGATTTTAATTGTCTTTAGCAGCGGAGATCATTTGTATATTTGGGAAAATGAAGGGTTTAGACTTCGTAGTTACTAATATGTGGGTCCCATTGATTTCATTACTATTCATTGGGTTGCTTTCAAGTGTTGGTGGGATTGTTTATAGCTAAACTTTGGGGTCTATTGAGATAATATAATCCACATATAGAGGCGGAGGATCTGGAATTCTGGATTAGTATGTCTTCATGCCTTCTTTATGGTGGCATGGCATTCCACTTCGTCATTACTTCGATTCTCTTTTAAATGTCTGGCGAATTTTGCTATCGACAAAGAATTTCTGTGCCAATCTGCATGAGCTGTGCATACAGTTATAAAAATTCGAGATATAATGATTCGGTGTTATACATAATGATTAAAGAAATTATTAATAATATAACTATATAAGTCGATATTTAAATTGTCTAATAAATTCAAAAATAATACACAGGTAAGTCAAAAAAAAAAAAATTAGGATATAACACTGCAGAGTAGTTTCGATGCCCATCGAACCTACTTTAGGTTTGATGGGCTCCAGAACCGTCCGATCTGCATTAAGATATCTGCTCTTTGCTTTAATATTCGTAGCTATTCATGTCAATTTTCATGTACGCAAATCTTAAAGAGAATCAGATGATTATGAAGTCCATTGAACTCAAGAGTAGGATCAATGAGAATCGAACCTACTACTTTCTCATATCTATATTATTCAAGAAGTTTTGCTGCTATATATGGTTGTCAGCTTCCTGGTTTTACATAAAGTGCTTAATTAGGTAATTTGTTGTACGGTATATTGATGATTGTATGAATTGTCCGTAGGAATTTGGTTTTGTCCATAAGAAGTTGGATAAAACTTATCAAAGCCGAATCTAAACTGTCTTTGTTTCTACGGAAAAATCACAGAAAAGACACTCTTTTTAATCCTTCTAAAAAGCATGATTAGGCCTACTGTTTATTAATTTATTCTATTAATTAAATGGTTTGTATCTAATTATCTATCCTTTAACGGCTTTTTAGAATATAAGAAACAGAGTGATAAAAAAAGCCCAAAAAATCAAAACAGCCCGTCAAAATGCCATGGCCCATGGGGCCTATATATAAGAAAACATGAACAATATGTTTGCTTCCAACAGGCCTATATATGGCCCATGGGGCCTGTATATAAAAAAACATGAACAATATGTTTGCTTCCAACAGGCCTATATATGGCCCATGGGGCCTATATATAAAAAAACATGAACAATATGTTTGCTTCCAACAGGCCTATATATGGCCCATTGGGCCTATATATAAAAAAACTTGATGAGGATAATATGTTTGCTTCCAACAGGCTTCTCTGTGATTTGATCACAGTGTTTCCTGTGTTTGAAGCGCTTAAATAACTAATTTTCTACCCGCAATTTATTCAGTTCGGATCTCCTAAAATAACCTATTTTTTTAGTTTAGATCCGGACTGTTATATTCGGATCTAAACTTAAAAATTAGGTTACTCGATCCGGAGCCTATTTTGAAGAAATTTTATTTAAGCGACTAGTAACCTGTTTTTGATTGGAATACGAATAACTTTTAATTATGATGTAAATATGGGCTTGTTTACAATTAGTTCGGTTTTAGAGAATTAGGATATTTCTCAGAACTTGGGAAAAATTAGAATTTCGGTCCTTTTCAGGGACTTATTAAATGCAGTCCTCAAATTATTGCAACTTAAAAGGATAATTGAATGATTCTAAGTTGTGACTATGAAGATGGAATTAATGAGATTCTCATTGATTAAGGAGGAGATTCAAATGCCTTTGTATTATGTGTATTTATTATACCTTTATTTTTATTTTTATTTAATAACAAAAATTCTATGATCTGTATGTCAGAATAAACTAAGTTAGATATAATCTATATTATTTTTTCTACATGCACATAAAAAGCCAAAAATTTTAAATATACCTTACCAAAAAAAAAAAACCAAATAACTACAATTTCTGAGAAATTCTAAATTTGACACGGCCACATCTAGGCGTAGTGGCCCCTTTTTTGGGGACCGCATCTGGGCGTAGCGGACCCAGAATAGAGGCCGCAGCCCATAGTAGCGACCCCTTTTTTTTTTTTTTCCTTTTCCATCTCTGTTAGCCGACAGGTCAACCTTTTTTTTTAAATTGAACTGCGATATGAATTGGTCAAAAGTTTTAGCGGTTTCAATTGAACTGTAGCCGCGGAAAAAAAAAAAAAAAAAAAAAAAAAAGTGGGCCGCATCTAGGGGATGCGGCCCCCATAAAAGGGGTCCACATCTAGGGAATGCCACTTTGTCAAAATTCGAATTTTTCATAAAACGCAGTTATTTGGTTTATTTTTTTGGGAGGGTATGGTATATTTAAAAATTTTGGAAAAAGATAAAAAGTGTCACTTTTCGATATGAATCAATACGTTGCAAGATTTTAATACTAATTAAAATAAAATCGAAATGTGATATTTTATGTGTTCATAGAGAAAATAATACATATCAAATCTAACAATTTTATTTTGATATTTAAGTTTTAAATTTTATATTGTTGTAGTTTTAAAAACAGAGACATGATAAAAGGCAAAAACAAAAAGAAAATTTTGAATCCTCCTCATAATTAATTATCAGAAGATATCAAGTGAGATATAACCTGAGCAGCTAATAATTCTGAATACAGATAACAATTTCAGACTCATTAAAACATAAACACATATATGTATATTAATAAAGAATTATTTCTAAAATAACATTATTTGATTTGACATTTGATCACCTCGTCTAAAATAGAATTTGGATCTCAACAATAAAACTCTCTTTTGGATTTAGGAAGAACTCTTTCAGTTTGCTTTTATCAAACAAAATTAGTTAATATTTCCACAAACAAAAATATAGTCATATAAAATTACTATATTAATAATTTAATATGCAAAAACAGTACCAAGCTTCTATTCTCATACAATGAATTGTTAAAAGAACTTGGTAGTTAATTTCATTGCATCAATATGTATACATATGTTAGATAATTAAGAGTATTTGATTCCTTTAAATGAAGCCAAATGCAATTTAATGGGAGAAATTTTGACCTCTTTTGAAGATGAGCTTAGTATTTTTTTTTCTCAAGTGTCTGAGTTGCTATTACAAAGCATGAATAGTATTTATATATTAAATTTATACATGATTCATATTTAATTTAACATGATTAAAGCTAATATTTGTAGAAAATATGACAAATTTATTTTTGAACGAGTTCATGCAACGCATTAGTTATACATTTTTTATTTTCTCTATTAATTATGTATTGAATGAACATGTTAGAGTCAGACTTTCAAGTTATAGTAGGTGTTTGGCAACTCCTCCTTAAGTCTCCTTAGACTTCCTTTAGACTCCTTAGAAACTTAATCCATCCGAACAACCTCTCCTTGGTGAGGATTAACTTTTGCTCCTTTTGCCCAAATTCCTAAGCTTATGCTCCTCTTACTCCAATTCTTAATGCATCATTTCTCTTGGATTAAGCTTCCTTAGCATCTTTTTTGTCTACTTATCATCTTTTTCTTAATCCAATTCTACTGAACAAGTGCTCCTTAGCTCCACTTAAAATTTAATCCCTCATGTATTGTCGAAGACCCCCTATATAGAGATCAAATGTAAATAAAAGTGAATCAATCCTCATTTATTGAAATGTATTCCGTCTTTGTACGTAAAGTCAAAATAACTATGTCAATGTATGGAGTAGAACTAGGGTGTCCTTAAGCTTAGCGAGGTGTTTGGTGAGCTTAACTCCAAAATCTATTAGATTGACTTCAAACAATAAATTCAAACAGTTGAAACCGATTTACTTCACAAGTGATGAATTTGCATGTAAAGTTTTTAGAATTTTGAATTAATTTTGTACAAAGTCGAATGATAAAAAATGTTCAAAAAATAAATGCACTAAAACTAATTTATAAACCTTCTAATTTTGACCGCTTGATTTTATACTAAAATTTCGAAAGCTTAAAATCTTTACATGTAAATTAATCACTTGTGAAGTATAGGAATTTCAACAGGTTAAATTTGTCATTTGAAACCAATAGAATATATTTTGGATCAGTTAAGCTCACCACACACCTTAACGAGCTTAAGAACAACCTAGTTTTACTCCAATGTATGTATCCAAATCAAATGCCAGTGCTGGTCCTAAATATTCTAAACCCAACTAATTAAAAAGTTAGCGTTTCATATTTCCTTGTGGACCTGTTTAGCTGCCAGACGAGAACGGGAACGAGAATGGAAATGGGCTTGAGTTCGGATCTAATTTGAATGGCCGAAATACTGTGTGCGTGGGAAAAAAAAAATCACTCTAAGTAAAATTTTTTCCCTCACGGGCACAGTAACAGCCGAACAGAACAAAAGTGAATTTTTTTCCCATGTGAACAGTGACAGCCGAACAGAACTGAGAGATTTAAGAGTAATCAATAGCTTAAATGTCATTATTAAATTAAAAACAGATATCCCTTGAAAAGGGGGGGAAACGGCGCTCTAGCACATGATATGTTGGTGTTCTTTGAAGCACATGGTTCATTAGTCTATCCAAAAGTTCTCTGTCTTCTTTCTTCTCTCTTTAACAACCTCATGTTGTACATGATACACCCCTCTCATTTGATGAATAACAAAATTGTTTCTCAAGGTTTTTAGGTTTTTCTAACTCGAACAGTTGGAGTGCTACTGTTTTTGTGTAAATTTTTAATAAATATTTATTTTAAAAAAATTAATTGTATTTAATTAGTTATATGATCATGTGTGCAAAATGTGTGTTTTTATGTTATATAATTATTATGATAGATGGCTATGTGAAATCATGTTAATGATTATCCTCTCCAATTTAAAAGTAGTTTTTGCATAATTTTAATATGGAAGAATATTTGTTTTCTCTTCAAGCTTTTAATAGTTTAGTTAGTTTAATCGCCATTTAATGATAGGTAAACAATGGAGTATTTTAAGATAATTCTAATGTTAGAGGATCCAAAAGCTGTTTAAGATTTTATTTAATTAATCATCAATTTAATCAAGTGCTATGTTGTAAATCCTCATGTTTTGAAATTTTTATTTATACTCTTTCAAAAATAAAAAATAAACCAAAACACTCTCAAAATAGGGGAATTTCACATTTACTCGGGCCACTAAACCAATCTGCGGCTCCAGAAAAAAATAGGGAAATTTCACATTTACTCGGGCCGCTAAACCAATCTGCAGCTCATTTATGGGGTCCGCAGATTGGCTTAGAGGTCGCTCAAAACTTAAATATATTCAATACCACAGTGTATTTTTTTGCTTTTGAGTGGCAACCACATAAATGGGCTGCGGATTGGCTTAGCGATCCAAGTAAATGTGAAATTTCTCTATTTTGAAAGTGTTTTGGTTTTTTTTCTTTTATGCTATTAATAAAAATTTTGGCCTGATGTTTGCGTGCCTTCAAGGAGTAGCTAACATATGCAACTTGGAGTCTTGGAGACATTTATTATAATAATTTGTAGTCTAGGCCAAGGGAAATAAAACAAACGGAGCTGCTTATTTTCAGGTCAAAGGAAGAATAATTATAAGTGCTCAGCTTCTGAGCTCCAGGTTTAGTAGAATATATTATTGAGGCTAGGCTACTTTGCAAAATGAGGAGGCATCCGATTACATTCCTTTTTGGTGACACCGGATTACACTCTATATTTACAAAGTTCAAACAGTCGATTCAAACCGTTCAACTTGTTGAATATGTTAAAATGTGCTTGTAGATCAAATTTTATATTTTTCTGAATTTTTTTACTATTTATTAAGATGGGTACAAAAATTAAACGGTCTGAATATAGCGATTTTGTTAAATACTTAATAAATAGTAAAAAAATTTCAAAAAATATAAAATTTGATCTGCAAGCACATTTTAACATATCCAACAAGTTGAACGAATTGGATCGACTGTTTGGACTTTGAAAACTTTAAAAATAGAGAGTGTAATTCGGTGTCACCAAAAAAGGATGTAATCGGATCCCTCCTCTTGCAATATATATATTGGTCTGAGTTATTGATTCATGTTTTTATTCTAAAGTTTAAAATATTCAATTCGAATTGTTCAATATATATATTGGTCTGAGTTATATGAAAAAAAAAATCGATTATATTTCACATTTTGTAGAATTTATTTTATTATCTTTTAGATTTATAGAAATTTATTACTTTCGGATTTTCTATCTATCCAAAATATATTAAAGTATTTCTAAAAAATATAAAATTTAGTCTTCTAATTGAGTACATTTATATATTAATAGAATACATTTATATATGAAAATCATGTTTAACTATTTCAATTTATTGTTTGAATTTTAAAAATAAAATAAAAATTCATATTACATATTTATACATGCATTGTAAAGTATCATAACCTCACTCACACCATGTATTATCCTTCAAAATTGCTCCAATATGAACAATTCTCCATCAGTCCATGAAAGTAGGGTTGGCAAAAAAAGGTCGTAGCTCGATCATGACTCGCTCGCTCGTTATTAGACCAAGCTGTTAACGAGTCAGCTCGCTACTAACTCGATCTAGAATTAATGAGTTCAAGCTAGGACCTAGCTTGCTCGCGAGCTAGCTCGGCTAAGCATCAATTTGTGAATTTGTATGAATTTATGTGCATTTTATTCTATCTAGCTCGGACTAGCTCGATCCAAAAAGTTTGTATAATTTATTTTCTTCTTAAAACAAGATTCAGCCAGACCCAACGAGCCAGCTCGTCAACTCGCGAGGTAGCTGAGACTGGCTTGTCACAATTTCAAGCTTAGATTTTTAGCTCGGATGCCCTAGGTCCAGCTCGCTCAGCTGTAGCTCAGTCCAGAATTAACAAGCTGAATTAGAGTCTAGCTCGGACCGAGCCAGCTCGTTGCCACCCCTACATGAAAGCCCTTCTTTTGATTTATCCTTTTTTATAATTCCTAATGTTATCTAGATGAAGCATATAATGACACCTATAGAATTGATTAACATTTAGATTAATCAACATTTCATATATAATTAATGTCTATGGAGGTACCTCCAAAGGCTAAAGTTGAGTAGTAGGTTTGGCACAAACATCAAGGTGCTAGGTGCATGTATTTCATTTAATCATGCAAATTCCAAACTAACAAGTAATTAATGACAAATCTTAATCCTAATTTGCAAGATAATGACACTTAGATAGAACCTCCACATACATCCCTTGTCGTTTCTTCATAACAATAATTTAATCTATGAGACATTGTAAGAGAAAAATTCAGATCCGGTGCAATACTTAGACCGTGTAGAATGAGATCTAAGTCGTCCGATCTATTCTGGCACGAATTTTAAGACAATCCTTTTAATATTTTAAACGGACTCCGAAATCAATTTAGCTCGATTGAGAATATTTTATTTCTTGTAGTATCGTAGGAGATATTTACTCTGCACCTTGTGGAATTTTACGGATCTATTTTAAATGTCTGACATAGTGAGTTCCAGCTAAATAAAAATATTTACGGATCTGTTTAAAATTTGTGAAATTTCTTTAAATTTGTGTTAGATTAAAACAAACAGTTTGAGTCTCACACTATGCCTTGTGATATTATACTGGATTTTTGAATTCACTTTGCATACAATTAAATATGAATTAATATCAAGAATCAGCATTAATTTGATCTAGTGGCAAAAGTAATGCTCTTCATGTGAGAAGTTGCAAGTTCATAATTCAGAAAAAGAAAAAAATTATTATTTAAAAATATTAAATAATTGAATGATTTTACCTCCAACCTTTACTAAAAAAATGAATTAATATCCTCTTCGGTGCTACAAAATTTCAGCATGTATCGAACGATTTTAACTGAGTTTTTGATTTGAAAATAAGGCAATTAAATTAGAATTTTCAAAAAGAAACTCTGCAATTTGGAGAATATATAACTTGATAAAAATAGATGAACTTGAAGGGATTAATTATTTACTGTACTCCGTGTGCAGGGGAATTTATACTTAGAAAAAAGATTCTTTGTAAATGAGACTTGATTAATTGATGATTGGAGTGTAGAATCTGTTTGGGGCATTTTTGTATAATTAGTCAAGAAGGGATTAATGGAGAAAAGACAAAATCTTGAGTTAGAAGAGGTTTATATAATTCCATGCTTTGTGTTTTGAAATTAAGGCAAATTAGAATTTAAAAAAAAACTATGCAATTTGGAGAATAACTTTAATAAAAGAGGAGGGTTCAAATGTCTCCATTTTTTGTGCCTCTATCATGCCTCTATTTTTTAAAACTTTAATAACTCAATATTTAAAATTTAAAAGTCAAAATAAAACCGTTAGATGTGATCTATGTTATTTTCTCTATGTGCTCATAAAAAATTATCACATTTCAATTTTGTTTTTATGTGAATCAATAAGTTCAAAAATCAACGTCTAGAAATCATCCAAATTAGTGCATTTTTTACAAGCTCTTAATGACAATCAAAATAAAATTGAAATGTCATAATTTTTTACATGTGCATAGATAAAATGATGTAGATCATATCTAACGGTTTTATTTTTATTTTTAAGTTTTAAATTTTGAATTATTAAAGTTTTAAAAAAATGGAGGCATGGTGGAGGCACAAAAAATGGAGGCATTTGAATCCTCCTCTTAATAAAAATAGATGAACTTGAAGGGATTAATTATTTAATGTACTCCGTGTGCAGGGGAATTTATACCTAGAAAAAATATTCTTTGTAAATGAGACTTGATTAATTGATGATTGAAGTGTAGAATCTGTTTGGGGCATTTTTGTATAATTAGTCAAGAAGGGATTAATGGAGAAAAGACAAAATCTTGAGTTAGAAGAGGTTTATATAATTCCATTCTTTGTGTTTAGGTACAACATAAGATGCATAGTATATATTATCTTCATAAATGCTGTCTAATTAGTATACGTACTACATGTGCATGCATGAAAGATATATAATAGCTAGCAGTTGATTTTTGAATCCAAATCTCTGCTAAAATTAATTCCTACCCCTCATTCAGGTCCTGAAATCTCTCCTCTCTTCTTATCTCTCTCCTCTCTTCTTTTCTCTCTTCTCAAATATTGAGGAGAAAGAAAGAAGAGAGAGATAAAAAGAGGAGGGATTTCAGAATTCTAAAATCTGAGTTTGGAATTTCAGCTAATTTCAATTCTTGATTTTTGAGTCTCAAGAGCTTTGATTTAAAGTATATATATATATAGATAGAATGGCTAAGTTCAAATTGTTTGTTTCTAGACTCAGGAACAAACGACTCGGTTCTCTTATTTTCGAAGTTCAAACGGCCGATCTAAACAGTTAGATGTTTAATCTATATTAAAATGTGCTTGGAGACAAAATTTTATATTTTTTGGAATTTTTTTACTATTTATTAAGATGGTTTGAAAGTCGCTTTTTTTTATGGTGCAGAATTTTAATAAAAACAGCGATTTTCAAACCATCTTAATAAATAGTAAAAAAAAAATTCAAAAAATATAAAATTTAGTCTCCAATTACATTTTAATATAAATTAAACATCTAACGGTATGGATCAGCTGTTTGAACTTCGGAAATTATAGAACCGGGTCGTTTGTTCCTGAGTCCACAAACAAACGATTTGAGCTTAGCCATTCTCTATATATATATTTATTTATTGAAAAATATTATAAAATTGACATTGTTCAACCATCCATTATAACAATTTTCTATTTCTACGATGTCTAGCACGCAATTAAATTGTGTTTTTAATCTTCTTCCTTCGTTTGCTACATGAGGAATCTCAAGTGCTTGCCTAATTAATATCGATTTTTTAGAAGAAAAAAAATATATTCAACATTTTTTTTTGTTAGTTATCCTCTGAATAAAATGTTAAAATTGAATTTCACATGAATGCAAATTAAGTCTAAAAAACAATCATGTCAATTCTTTTGAAGTCAAAAAGTTTTTTATTTTTTTGCCACGTGTCTCTCCTTTATTTTGAGTGCTCGGATTTGAATATATCTTTAATTGCTAGGTAGCTATGGTCCCGTTTTAATACCAAACATGTTTTTAATTTTTTTTTTCGTTTTATTTACGTGAAATACGGATCTCTTTCTCAATAATGAGATCATCTTAAGAAAATTGAAAAAAAAAAAAAAAAAAAAGTTGGGAGTTTTTCTACGCACCTGATTTTTTGTTGGTCCTTTTTATATAAAACGAGAATCAGAATTTTAAAATTACTCGCAATATCAATATTGAATTCCATAATTTTTACATAGAGAATATTTTGGTCAACTATATAAAAAAAATAAGTTTCAAATAATGAATTCAAACCAAGGTTCTAAATAGCGATTACAGCACTATAGCTTTTAATGTCCGAAAAAACTATAGCGCTACCATAGTAGCTATTTAGAATCATTATAAAAGAAAAGCAATTAATAGCGTTATAGCTTTTGAGGTTCGAAAAAGCTATAGCGCAGTAATTGCGTAGTTATAGCTAGCTATTTAGAACCTTAATTCAAACTGATCTTGAGGTCCGAAAAAATTATAACGCAGCTATTGCATAGCTATAATTTAACTATTTAGAATCCTAATTCAAACTGGTCTATCTTACAAGTGTGGAAGATTAATTATGAGAATCAATGCAAAAGGGAGAAGAGAAAAATGACGAAGATAACATTTAATTCTAGCATTTTAAATTTTAGCTATTTTCTGGTTGTTTTGTCTCAGTTTAAGAGATTTAATAATGTATTATTTTGATAATTGGTTTTCTTTAGAAAGTTTTTTACTTTTTTAATTTGTTTGTACAAAGATCAATTCAAATGACCTATAGACTATAGTGCAACTTTGTCGTCTAAAGTCAATCTGATAGTCATTAATATTGAACTCACAGATTAATATTACTAAAAATAAGTTTTTAATGAATTAATAAAATTAATATTACTTTTTGTACTATTTCTTTTACTATTTTAACATAATTTGATAACAAAAATGTTCAAAAAATGAATGCATTAAAATTAATCTATAAATCTTCTAATTTTGACTGCTTGGCTTTATATTAAATTAATTTGTAAGTTTAATTTTTAGCATGTAGACGCATCACTCGTATGTTGATAAGTTTCAACAGTTTGAATTTATCATTTAAAGTAAATCCGATAGAATTTTAAGCTGAGTTTACAAATAGACTTGAATGAACTCCGAAACACCTAGTTCTACTCCTTTCCAACCTTATTTCAAATGAGGAGGGTTCAAATGCACCCAAATGCACCCTATTTTTTAAATCATTTTTCTCTGTTTTCAAAGTCCGAATAGTCAATCTGAACCGTTAGATGCGATATATATATTAAGATGTGCTTGGAGACCAAATTTTACATTTTTTGAAATTTTTTTACTATTTATTAAGCCACTTTGAAAATCGCTGATTTTACATTTTCTGGACCATTGGATCAGCGATTTTTCAAAGTGGCTTAATAGATAGTAAAAAAATTCCAAAAAATGTAAAATTTGGTCTCCAAGTACATCTTAATATATAGATCGCATCTAACAGTTCGGATTGACTATTCGAACTTTGAAAACAGAGAAAAAAGATAGAATGCATTTGGATGCACAAAAATCTGAGTGCATTTGAACCTCTTCATTTCAAATAGACAATAAGGAAAAACTGAGTTTAGACTGGAAAACAAAAAGGCTGCACTAAAATATTCCCTTTCCAATATATTATATTATTTTATTTCAAAATACCAAAAAAAAAAAAAAAAAATCAGCGTTGTTGCATTGTTGGTTACAGGTGCGATCTACGTGGGACCCAGTAATTTAATTTCTCTTAGTGCCAGGTCTTCTTTTATTGGAAGGAAAGCAACAGAAAAGTATGGAAAAGTAATTGAAGCATTTTGGAAATATTCTCAAACAAAACAAAAATCACATTGATTACCTTCCTATTCAACCTTAAATTTTCCCATTTTTGTTTTAGGTTTAAACTGACACAAATATTTATAATATAAAAATTAATTCGATTCCAGTGGGTTGAGATCTGAATGCAAAATAATTTATTTAATTTAAATGCATGATATTTTTCACAACACATTGTTGTAGTGGCACCATTAAAAAAAGGGAATTTTTATCCGTAGAAATTAAGAAAAATGAAGAGAGATAAACAGAAAGAGTACATCATATTTTTATTGGTAGAAAGATCGATAAGATTTTTATCAATTTTAAAAATAAAAAAGTTTGGAACGGTAGGAATTATACTGATTCAAACTTAGTTTTTCTTTATCTGATGTATAAATAGAGAGAATTTTTATATTAGATCTTTAGTAAAATGTAAAAAGTTTTTCCAATAATAGATGAAATATTTATATTATATATACATTTTAAGATACTCTATCTATTTTTATAAATTCTTTTTATATTTTTCTAGAAAATTTTAAAGCAAAAAAAAAATACAAACTGTTTTACATCGATAGAATTCCTACCTATTCAATTTTTTTTTGTTTTTAAGATCAATAAAAATTCTACCGGTCTTTCTACCAATAAAAAAATACGATATACTCTTTCTATTTCTCTCTCTTCCTTTATTTTAATTTCATCATATTAAAAAATTTCCATTAAAAAAAAAGTTGCAAACAAAAATTCTAAATCATAATCATAACTTAGGTAGATCAGGGGTACTGCAATGCCAGTGAATTGGCCTGACAGTTAGAAAGCACCTTTCCTGTGATTTGATAACTCTTTATTTATTTTTAATTTTTTGAGGAAGTGAATTGTCTATTATATTTTCATTGATAAAAATAAAAGGTTTTTGAATAATAATTTCAATAAAACTTACATTCCAAATTCACCACCTAGAATTCAAATTTTCTTCATAAATATATTAGAATAATATACTTTAATATTAAGATATTTACACTAGACAATTTTTTTCCATTGGTATCTGTACATAAAATAATGTAATTTGGATCCGATGCTCATCGAAAACAAATATAGATCTGATGATATCAAAATCATCCGATCTGCTTCAAAATTTATGCACACAAATCTTGAAACAAAACAAACACGAATCTTCAAGCGGATCAGACAACTCCAATAGACATCACATCCAAACTCGTACATAAAATACTGCTATCAATCTATCATCCATATATTTTTTTTTTTTTTTTGGTTACATATCATCCATATACAATACAACAAATAAATCAGCACTTCTTGGAATGGCACATTAAACCAAGTGATGATGCACTGTCCTTGAACCCTTTTTTTCTGACAATCCGAACTTTTTTTTGTCTTTATAATATGGCAAAGACTTCTATGGACATAAGGACCTATTTGTAAAATGAACATCCTTTTTATTTTCAAAGTTCAAACAGTCGATCCGAACCGTTCATCTTGTTCTCCATATTAATATGTGCTTGGAAACCAAATTTTACATTTTTCTGAATTTGTTTACTATTTATTAAGATGGGTACAAAATTCAATGGTCAGAATTTGATATTTTTTGTACCCATCTTAATAAATAGTAAAAAAATTCAGAAAAATGTAAAATTTGGTCTCCAAGCACATATTAATATGGAGAACAAGATGAACGGTTCGGATCAACTGTTTGAACTTTGAAAATAAAAAGGGTGTTCATTTTACAAATAGGTCCTTATGTCCATAGAAGCATCTCTTATAATATTTAGCACAAATATTTTAAGGGTCTATTCAACATTTCAACTGTCAGGCGAAAACGGGAATGGATTTTGAATTTGAATTCAATTTGAATGGTCAAAACATTATGCGTCAAAAGTATCACTAAATTTAACTCTGACCTAAGTAGCATGGGACACGTGGAATCCCGTGTGAATCAGCAAGGACCATCTTGCTAGGCTAAATATTCCTGAGTGATCGATAGCGAAGTAGTACCGTGAGGGAAAGGTGAAAAGAACCCCTCGATGGAGTGAAATAGAACATGAAACTGTGAGCTCCCAAGCAGTGAGAGGAAAAAATGATCTTTGACCGCGTGTCTGTTGAAGAATGAGTTGTGAAAAAGAAAATTCACTCTGAGTGAATTTTTTTTTTCCACGGACACAGTGATAGCCGAACAAACCCTGAATGAACTCCTGCGGTAACTACCTTCATATACAGCTGAACAAAATTTAAGTTGTATATAAACATATTAGTTCAATAGAACTTGTGAACACTTGAATTCAGAAAATGATTATAAGGTTGTTAAACTTTGCAAATAAGAAAAATTATTGTTAATTTTTTTAATCTAGGATTACTAAAAATAATAATTAATTGGTTCTCCGTTCTCACTGTATATCTGCAAAAGCTGTACACTGTGTAACAACAACCGGTCCCAAAGAATTTTCTTTTTTAATGTTGCATTACGGAGCAGAGGAGATATCCAGTCTTCTTAAACTGGAGATACAGTCACAACTTGAGAATCTGTTGCTCTATTTAAAAAAAAAAAGAGAAAAGATTATATATATTTTTCTTAATCCTAACCGTTCAAATTCTCTCAACAATTCAAATATGATGTGTGCGGATCTTAAGAGAGCACATATTTGAATCTCAAAAGAAGAGTATGGAATTTCGAATGTTAAATATATTTGAACGGTTGGGATGAGAAAAACAAAAACTTATATATATATTTTTGGAGAAAAGCAGCTGATTGATTCTCATTTTATCACCCGGCCATTCTTTTATAGCAGAATAATTTATATAAAATTCAAAATCAAGTCATTATTTGTTTTTTATTTTTTGAAAATGAGGCTGCTTAGCCCGTTTCATTGCATAAACTTAAATTATAGTACTAGTTTCAACTATCAGGCAACTACACCACTGTAAAGTGGTACCAGCAGAGAGTGTATGAACAAAATCAAGCACAACGAAACACAAAACCAAAGGTTCAGCTGATCACAGTCAGCAATTATATCAAATTTGTAAATGAAAAAATAGCTAAAAGCTCAAAGAAAAAATAGCTAAAAGCTAAAAGAAAAAAAATCAAGTCATTATGCTCTAATATTTGTACTTAAAAAGTACGGGTACTGTTGTAGTACAAAGTTACAAACTACACGGACTTAATCGAATGAAGCAACTAGATTGGGAAAAATAACACCGTGGAGCTGGTTCTATCACGGAACGACATAACACGTTTAATCACGGTACATTTAGACACAGCGTGACTCACGTACCGTGACTATTCACGTGCTGTGACCATCTCTCGATATTTTGATCACGACACGTGAAAGATTAACTTAATCACAGCATGATATTTTGTTAATTACGACACGACAAGACACATTTTTTCACATTTTTTTTTCCACTCAAGAAACAACAATGTTTGAAATGACACATGAACCAAGTGACAACAAATGAGTCCAATATTCACACTAAACCTACAAAAGAAAACTAATAATTATAATTATTAAGAAAAGCCACGTATTTTTGTACAACAACCAGTCTCAAAGATTTTGCTTTCTCTTTCTCTGTAGATATAATGTATTAACAATTATATAAATCTCACCAACTCTTCCACCTTCAGCGCACTTTTACCATTTTTTTTAATTTTTAAAAATTTTAAAAATAAAATATCGTAGATAATAATGATATCTTTTTTTTTGTTCCATAATGATTCGGTTCTAGTGAAGCTTTTGCTAGCCCAACAGTATTAGTCAAGTCTATAGACTATCCGGAAATTGATGGAACATAATCATTGATTAGCCATCATTATAATTTAAAATTTTAAATTATGTATATTGAAATTTAATTAAATTATATATTTTTAAAACCTTTTATATACTCTATTCCTTCATAAAATATCAAATATTTGCTTGTAGTTTAGTGGTTAGAGAGCCATTTGTAGTTGTAGAGATTTGAATTTAAATTTGAGTGAGTCTATGGTACTATGCATATTACGATTTGGCCCGTAATACGGTTCAATATTTGACTTTTCAAAATCCTAACGGTCAATCCGAACCGTTCATCTTGTTCTCCATATTAATATGTATTTAGAGACCAAATTTTACATTTTTTGAAATTTTTTTACTATGTTTTTAGATTTATTAAAAATCACTGTTTTTGGATGGTCCAGAATTTTCAGATCAAGTGATTTTCTAAATATCTAAAAAAATAGTAAAAAATTTTCAAAAAATGTAAAATTTGGTCTCCAAACACATATTAATATGGAGAACAAGATGAATGGTTCGGATCAACCGTTAGAATTTTGAAAAGTTGAATATTAAGTCATATTACGGACCAACCCGTGATATACATAGTACCATAGACTCACTCTTTAAATTTTATCTATCATAGTGTATATTAATTTTTATCCACTCCTATTAAAATTTTCTAGTTTCGCTCTGAAGACTAATAGAATCAAATCAAATATTCCGTCGCATTAATTTTTATCCACTCCTATTAAAATTTTCTAGTTTCGCTCTGAAGACTAATAGAATCAAATCAAATATTCCGTCGCATTAATTTTTATCCACTCCTATTAAAATTTTCTAGTTTCGCTCTGAAGACTAATAGAATCAAATCAAATATTCCGTCGCATTAATTTTTATCCACTCCTATTAAAATTTTCTAATTTCGCTCTGAAGACTAATAGAATCAAATCAAATATTCCGTCGCATTAATTTTTCTACACTTGTGAAAACCACTGAGAACAAAATCGTTGATATGATCCCATTAACCTATCCGATCCAACCAATGATTCAGTCTCAATTATTTTTTCGAACAAAAATGTAATTATTCTTGTTACCCATAATTTTATTGGATCAATCTCAATTATTTTTTCGAAGAAAAATACAATCATCATTTAATATCTAAATATAAAAAATTGCATTTTTAGGCAGCCAAGATTTTCGGTTCTTTTTTTTTAGAAACCATAAACAAAAAAAAATATATTTTATCAAACCAACTTGATTGCTTTGGTTTTTACAAAAACCATAAGAACCGAGATGCTATTTCAGTCCGAAGTATTTTTTTTAACGAATTATCATTTCAGTCTGAGTCATTTTCACATATTTCAAAAAAAATGATGTTGTAAAATTTGTAAAAGTACCTCGGACTGAATTGTCATTTCAGTCTCAAAAAAAAAAAATCTGACCAAAATAAAATTTCAGTTCTAATATTTTTTGTAAAAAAAAATAAAATAATCACGCTGGTTCATAATTTTTTTTTTTAATTATGGTTTATAATTTTTTTTTTGAGATTTCCGGTCTTCTCAAACTGAGGCCGTATATATCTAAATTTCTTAGTAAATGTCAATATCTAATGGATTGACCCTAACGTCAAGCAGGGGCTAGTAACCATCATTTCAACACGGACCATATCACATCCCTACACCACCACCACCTCAGGTTCATTCGCTCTACCTTCACAATCATCCCCTCCATTTACGCCACAAACGGAGCCTTCCGTACACCTTGACAATTGAAAACTGTAGAGGAAAAATGGAGACGATCTTGATTTGCGACCGACGTCTTCACTTAGGTACGGAATTAAGAAAATATAAATATTAAATATCGTGTTTTTTTGTTCTCGAGGGAAAAGTCTCCACATTGTCAAATTAGAAATACCTCCCGAGGCCAAACTGGATTCGTGTCCTCCCAGGTACCTGACTCAACACATTTTAAACGGACGGTTAAGATTTACTCTCATCCGGTCGGGATTCGGGATAACAGAGGGGGCAGGATTATTTGTGCTTTGAGATGCGTGCCAACCATTTTCGGACCGTCAGATTCAATTCTACTCAGTCAGGTAACCTGAGGGGATACGAATTCGGCCAAACTTCTCTCTCCCTTTCTTTCTCGTTTTCTCTCGAAAATTTTCTTCTCTGTTCTTCTCCCACTTAACACTGCGCGCTTTCTCTCTGTTCTCTTTCCAATTACACAGTGAGAGAGAAAAGAGGAGAGAGAAAGAGAGAGAGAGAGAGTGAGAGAGCACGCGTGCTTTTTTCCTTTTCCTTTTTTGCCTTGCTGGGCCATTCCTTTTTCCCTCCTTTCCCTTTTTTTCAACTATTGCCATTCATACCACCTCTGTTCTTTTTGTACCCATCGAAACCGCAAAACAATCTTTTGCCTTGTTTTTTCGGGAAAAAAAACAGAAGCAAAAATCCAAAACCCAGATTTCCTTCAAAAAGTTTCGATCTCGATGCGTTCTCTGATCAGCTCTGAAGCGAGATATCAATCAGACTTTTCTTTCTGCCAGGGATTTTTGATCTTACCACCGATTTGTCGGTCATAGAAGCAGAACCACAAAAGGGAGCTCTATTTTCTCACTGGATTTTCGAATTTTGAAGCGATTTTTGGAGAAATCGTGAAATGGAAGGAAGCGAGGCAATTGGAGATAACAATGTGCCTTATATGAAGGTTATGACTGACGAACAGCTGGAGCTGCTTCGCAAACAGATCTCCATTTACGCCACGATTTGTGAAAATTTAGTAGAGATGCACAAGGCTGTCACTGCACAACAGGATTCTCTTGCTGGTAAATTTCTGATCTAAATTTTTATTCGAAAAAAAATTCTGATCCATTTTTTCCCTTTTCGTTTTTCTGGTCAAGTTTGAAGAATTATTTTCCAAACCTCGCAATTTTTTAGTCTCTAATATTGATGTTAATACATACATTTGGATGTGAAATCTTCAATTCATGCTGAAATTTAGAACATTTTTGGTCCAAGTCTCTGTTTGTTTCTTGTACTTGAGTTATCATTTAACACATGTCTTAATTAATTATCAGATTTCTTTAGTAGGCTATATATACATTTATAAAATGGAATTAGTTCGTTCAATATGGTAGAGCCGCAGAGGAGCATACAAGTCAAAGTTAGATACATTTCAGGTTCATCTCATCTTCAGTTTATGCATACTGGAGAGAACCTGTTCCTTTGCAATATTTTGTGCAATGCACAAATCACAAATGTATTTCATCATTTATGTGGTTCATTTGTAGCACGAGGAGGGTTTAATGCCTCATGTCTTTCATACCTCATCATATTTCATATTTTTAAAATCCAAATTGTTGATCCGAACCGTTAAACATGATATATATATACTAAAATATGGTTAGAGATGAAATTTTATAATTTTTAAAATTTTTTTACTATTTTTTAAGAGGGGTAGAAAATCTATTTTTTTTTAGTGGTTCAAAAACAATAATTTTGTACCTATCTTAAAAAGTAGTAAAACAATTTCAAAAAATATAAAATTTCATCTCCATGCATATTTTAGTATAAATATTATGTTAAACGGTTCGAATCGATAATTTAGACTTTGAAAATGAAGACATAAAATATAAGGTATGAAAAAGATGAGGCATTGGAACCATCTCTTGTAGCACATAGTTTTCTCCAAATAATTATCATTTCTATTAATTTTGGTTAAATTTGCCAACAGCTTCTTCTTTCCTCTGTGATTTTTGTGCGTTTTTTTTTCCCGAATTTCTTCTCTCGGATCTTCTGTAGCATATTCTTTTGTTTCCGCAATGTAACGGATCAGAATCAGAATCAGTTACGTTTTGTGCTGTGCGTGGTCCCCGCAGAGCACTTCACCCAATCAGCGGGTGAGCATTTGTTTTCCTTTTCTTCCGTTGGATCTCCTGTTGCTCCGTCTTGGTGACGAATTTTATGAATATTTGTCAAAGACTTTTAGCTGTCGTTTAGCTGAAGCCACGGAGAGAATAATAAACGTGATTTTAATATTTAGTTTTTGCTTTGGATAATTCATAATTGCGACAAATTTCCACCAATCATGATTTCAATTATTTATAATTTTATTTGTATATATCCTTTGTAAAGAGAGTTCAAATGTCTCAATTTTTTTTATGTCTTTACTATGTCTTTATTTTTAAAACATTAATAACTCGAAATTTAAATCATAAACGTCAAAATAAAATCGTTAAATGTGATCTATATTATTTTCTTTATGTGCTCATAAAAAATTATTACATTTTAGTTTTGTTTATATGTGAATCAAATCAACGTCTAGAAATTATCCACATTAGTATGTTTTTACAAGCTTTTAATAACAATCAAAACAAACTTGAAATGTCATAATTTTTTACATGTGCATAGATAAAATGAATGTAGATCACATCCAACGGTTTTATTTTTAGTTTTAAATTTTAAATTATTAATGTTTTTTAAAAATAGAGGCACAAAAAATAAAGGCATTTGAACCCTTCTCATCCTTTGTTGCTAATTTTATACTGGACCAAATTTGTTTCTAAAATGTGGATCTTGTTTTATAAGCTGAACGAGTATAATATTGAAATATTTTCCAGCTGTTTGGATGGTATTGTTTTTTTTTTTTTTTATCATTGAACCCTAAAACATGGGAACTATTTGTATAAAACAGAAAAAACTTGTAGATGTATAGATTGAGATTTCATCAATCTATATTTTGATAAATTCAAAATTTCATTAATTTAATGTTGATGGAACGGTCTTAATATGAGGATTTTTATATGGGTTTGTTTGCTTGCCTGATATTTAACATAGACTGAAAAAAGTACATTATTGTTTTAAGAAAAAAGATAGTTATAATATTTAGTGAGATTTATTGGTTGAGTTAAATTTTTAAAGAACTCATTGTGCTCAACAACCACAACTGCATGAATATTATGTAAACTCTTTATTGCAATTTAACTCAAAATAATAATAATTTTTGTCATAAAAGAATCAAACATTTTTTAAACTTTATGTTATTTCAACTGTTATTGAAAACTAAAGTATGTAATGTTATCTATTCTTGACATCGACCAGTATTGTTATTTTATGTTAATAATATATTGCATGATAAATAAGATGTATATTTTTAACAAGTAAAATAATATTGCAGTCCATTTTATATTGATCAACAATTCAGTATTAGATATGATGTACCTATATTTTGCCTATCTATTATATATTGAATTGCCAAAATAGATAAAATTATGTGAAATATTTTTTACATATTTAAATGCATGTATTGAAGCTCTAAGATGTAGTCATATGTTAGTTTTATGATTTTTTTTTTTCCTAAAACCTTAATTAATGATTTTATTATCTTTATATGAAAAGTAATATAATACTAAAGATAATTCTATACTCTATAGTTCAAATCTTACTGTCATTTAAATTATAACACATTTTGATTTTTTATCTATAAAAATACAATCACAAGATAGATAATAAATGGATGAAGCAACACGAGGCTTTAGACCTAATTCTCATCTATTTTTGATGTGTTCGGTCTACCCACAACTCCAGTACCGTTGCAGTTTTCGTTGTCTTTGATTTTAATTTCCCTTCTTTGTTGGGATGCTTATGCAAATGGCCTGGTGTGTTTGCTGTTTTACTATTCACAAGTCCCAAGTTGAGCAGTTCATACATGCAAAATTGATTATTTCTTCCTAATTTAGTGTTATTTTGTTTCAGTTGTTAGTGTCTTTATATACTTGAACTACCCATGTGAAGATGGACTAGAAGAATGGGCTGAGTCAATTAATATATTTCAATTATAAGTAGGAAATATTCTGATTTTATTCCTCAAACTTTGTCAAAAGAACCAAATTGGTAACTTTCATTTGTGCTAACTCAGTCCTTGAACTTACAAAAAGAAATCAAATTAGTCCCTTTACTTTTCAAAAAGGACTAAATTAGTTTTTCTATCAGATTTTTGCTAATGTTGATTGTTCTATTTGTCAAGTGGACTTCTAATCTGCCACTTGTATATATGGAGCAAAAAATAAATCAAAGTGAGTTTTGATGTGCTAATTATTATATATGGAGCAAAAAAAAAAAAATCCAGGTGGCAGACCAAAATTCACATGTGAAATAAAATAATCTACGTCAGCTGAAAATTTGATGGAACAACTTAAATTCTTCTTGGAAAATAAAAGGACTAGTTTGGTTCTATTTTGAAAGTGTCAAGGATCAAGGTGGTACAAATGGAAGTTTGAGGACCAACTTGATGTTTTTAGAAAAGTTGAGGACTAACAACTGAATATAAATACTGCAAGTTGAATTAAAATTCCTAAACTCCCCTTTCAAGCTCTCCAAAAAGTGTGCAGATCATTCCATTTTATGCCAGAAGAACACCCTTTTAAATTCTATGAAACCAACTAGGCTATGGCTTATTCCCGGTAATAAAATTGGCTAGCTTGCCAATTTTCTCCATAAAGACAAGAAAAAAAAAAAAACCAAAAACTGTTATTTTTTTATAGTAAACATTCAAAGCATCATCTGATATACAAATATACTTAATAAGTGACAATTACAATAGGTATGCGGCTGGGTAACTTGTACTGCGACCCATTAGTAACGCCTGGGGGCCACAAAATAACAGCTAGGCAGCGGTGGACCCCGACCCCGATGCAGTTGCAAATCCTTGAACGGATCTTCGAGCAAGGCACTGGCACTCCAAGCAAACAGAAGATCAAAGAGATCACACATGAACTCTCTCAACACGGCCATATCTCTGAAACCAATGTTTATAACTGGTTTCAGAATCGCCGCGCCCGCTCCAAGAGAAAACAGGTCCGTGCTTGGCATTGTTGTTTATATTATCCTTTTCTTTTTCCTCTTTCCCTCTTTTTTCTTGGATTTAGTGAAGGGGGTTGCAAGCCATTATTAGCCCAATACTAATCCACCGTGGAAATTCAATTGTACCAAATTCAATCTCAAACCTAACAAGACCTACCATGATTAGCCTAATACTAATCCTAGGCTTCATCTCTCTGATTTTCTGTCAACAATAGTGTCTTTCACTCAGGAGCGGAGAAAGCATTGCTTATAGTATCAATTGTTCTGCTAAAAGCAGTGAATGCATCATAAATGTTATTATTTTTATAGAATTTTTTTTTGAGGAATGTAGAATTGAGGAGCCCCAAATGATTTACAGAAGATAAATACTTGTGATACCCATACTTCTAGAAATAACAAACGAAAGCAATTTTTACAATATGCAATCCACAAACTCACACTACTGATACAAATATTACAGTATGTGATCTATAAGTTCCCTCCTTTCATTCTTTCAAGAGGCACAAGTAAACACGCACACATGCACATACACAAACACAAACTCTCGTGCACAATCATTAGCTCTTACATATTTACCGCCACAATACAAAAGATACTAGTTCCTACTTTTTTGTTTTCTCAGCATATGAATGCATGACAAGCTGACCTGATGCTGGTAGAGCACAGCTTTCAAGTTGGAGACTTTTGTGTCCCAAAAACACATATGATGATGACATTTCTTTCTTTTGAACCTTTTTTTCCCAGATCCATTACCTTGATCTTTTTTATGCTTACCATTCCATCTTGGCAGGTGGCTAATCTGTTGCCAAACAATAATGCGGATTCTGAGGCTGATGCTGATGAGGATTCTCCTACGGGAGAGAAGAAGCCGAAGCCTGATAAATCACCAAGCTCCATCTCAACTTCAGTTTATGCAATGGAGAGGAATGACGAGGCGCAATTTGACCAAGATAATCATCGAGTAGTTGGTAGTAGTGGTGGGGCAGCGTATATGATGTCTAATGACAGTTCGAGGTCGTCTGGCAGCTCAGGCCACCTGTCTTTCTATGAGAATATCCTCTCTAACCCTAGTATGTCTTTTCGTTGTTTTCCATTTTGTTAATTTTGTATTTTAGGGGACAATGGTTTAAAATAATGATAGAGTTTGCACAAATGACTTCAAATTTAGTGTCCCAGCAAGGCCTCTGCAGTTTTCATGATAATACTTTCTTTAGTGCAAGACTTCATATTTTGCTGATTTGCAAGTAAAACTAAAATCAGGAATACAGCAAACTTTTGAGCCTTTATGCATTGGGTTTAGTTCTCACATAACTCACAAAATTTTCAAGTGTTTCTTGTAAATATGGGACGATGTTTTATTTGCACATCATGTCAAATTTATTCTTCAAAAGAAGAAAAGCACTTCGTTACCAACTAAAGAAGATGCATGTATGTCGTGCACAGTCTGAATGTTATATAAGAGAGCTGAAAGGTACCGAGATCGGCTTCTCATTAACAATACCCAGATAAACTTGTTTGTATCCCCTTTTAATTGGCTTTTCATGCTAGACCTATAGTGTTGGTACCAGACTTAGTCTGCATACTTTCATTATGTGATGTTACCATTTTGCTGTTATGTATTCTGGACTGTGCAATTCAATCCGATTTAATTCAAGCCATCTTAGTTTCGATTTAAGGCTTGTGTTTGAGCAAATCCCAAACTTGGATTAAACAAGACAGAAAATCAGCACAATGGTGCAATCACCAATAAGCCAGAGGTTTTGAAGTCATACCAGACTAGTTTTCTTTATATGTTAATTATTGCCCTTTATTTTGCTTTTATCAAAATTTCCCATCTTAACTTTTTTCGAGTGGATGTAGGAATGGAGCACTACATGGGAAAAATGGAAAGTCCAGGGACCTTTTGCCAATTTCGACCTGGGGAAAGCTTTGACATGTTCGGTTAAGCTAGTGCCAATATATATATAGATATAACCAGTGCTAAGAGAGCTATTGATATCTATGGCACCTGAACCTCTTGATATATAGAAATTTATTTACTTGAATCCTTAAGGTGATTCCTTCTTTTGCTTTGTAATTTCCTGTGTATGTATGGTTTTAATGTGATGATAAGCATGTGCAATTAATTTTCAATCCATGTGTTGCTGATGTTGATAGCATTAAAACTTAAAAAGGGTCCATTGTCTAGATTTTTTAAGACCAAGGAGAAACAATGGTGCGTTTCTTAGTTAAAGAAATTAAGCATATTCGTTTCTATAAGTTGCCTTTCAAAGAGTAATTTTTATCCTCTCGGGATTTAAAGCAAGCATTTGCCACAAGTTTCTTCCTACTTAAATTTATAAGAGTATCTACATCCCTGATATTGTGAGAGTTTTTAATCTGATGTAGCAATTTCTAATTCAGTTTTAGAGATGTGGAGAAGTTTCTTATTTATAAACTATGCAGGAAAGTTTCTTAATAAACTCTATATTGGTCAAATGATTGCTGAAATTATTTTTTCTTTTAATTTTATTGCTGATGTAGTTTAATAGAAACTCTAAAATTAATTTTAGAAATGTGAAAGTTAAAAATTTTACAATTTACAAACTCATTTGAGTTGCTGGGATGTAGATGCCCTAACGTAGTTGGAAAAATGTTGGTAGCATATGGTTTTTGCTAATAGTTGAAAGGAGGAGAATGCTACCGAGTTAAAAACTTCTAGGGAATAAAAAAAGAACATTTTTTATTTTCTAATAAGAACATTTCTAATGCTTTATTATTTTTATTTTTATTAAAAATTCTATTGCTTAATTATGATGCAATCTAGGTAGAGAATACTGCAAACTTATTTTAAATAAATTAAGCTTAACAAGATAATTGGTGATCTTAACTCAAAATTTTATTGGATTGATTTCTAATGATGAATTCAACTTGTTAAAATTAATTTATATCATGAATGATGTGTTTATACTTTATATGCTAAATTTACTAATTGTTGATATCTTGTTAAGTGCAAATTTGGGGTGGCAAAATATGATGAAAACGAAATTACTAAAATAGCTTACAAATTCTTTATTTCTTTTAACGCGTAAATTTTTACTAGATAAATTTGAAAAAATTATAAATTTAAAATGTAAATCTATCTCTAATGAAATAGATCGATTTTAACGTTCAAATTTATAATTTGAAATCAATTCAATAAATTTTGAAATTAAACTCACCAACTAACACCAACTATATTGATAAGCTCAAAATACTAACTTCAGTCTAAATATCTTTTTCAATTCCTCAAATTTACCAAACTAGTATATCATGTGAAACTTAAGAAAGTCCCCATTAATTTGCAAATGGAGCCCCTTCATAATTAAACATTTGCTGAAAAAGGTTTCTTCTTGCAAACTACAACGGTTAGCAAATGATTTCTGTATTGCCATATTTGCCATCAATAATTTTAACAAGGAGATTTCTCCAAATTACTTGCCGTATATATGGTGTAATAAATTGCAAAAAAAAAAAAAAAAAAAAAGGGAAATATCACATTTTTTTTTAATCTGGTCAGAGTCAAACCTATTACCCAACGTCCCAATCTTTTTTTGTTTTTTCCAAAGAAAAAATAAATAAAATAACCTATTACCCACCAAGGACCACAAGTGTACTAGATTTTTAAGCAAGAAAAAAATAATCATAACCCTTAGAAATCAATCTAAATTCTAAATTGAACTGGAAACACGTTCTCTTATATGCAACCACTAACCATTCATTTCCCTTACCAAATGGGATGCCCACTTTCTAAGCCATCTGTACAATTATTGGTTTGTTTACTAATATTTAAAACTAGTGTTAATTTCACATGACAAGCATTTAATATAATTGTTTTTTTTTTTGCTAGATAATTAAAATTTGACCCAGTGGCATTCGTTAAAAATCTGAAATCTCTCTATTGTTTACTTTTATAAGCTTTGGATTGAGCATGTTTTTTTTAATGGAAAAGCTGAATTAAGCTTGTGGAAAATTTGGATAAAAAATATTGACAATGTTGTTTTGTTTTCCTACAGTGTATGGACAGTAGCGTCAAAATGACAAAAATACACGATAGTGCTGCACGAAGTCAAAAAAATATTGTTAATATCTTTCCTTTGAGAACCCTTTCTACTCCCTAAAAAGTAAAAACATTTAATAATTCTTTCTGCTACTGGCAAAAAAAAAAAAACTAATTCCATCAGGGTAAGTTAGGGGCGCAAACGGATTGGATACGGATTGGATAGTGGTAAAATCATATCCGTATCCCTTTTTAATTTGAATAATTATATTATTTTTCTCATCCCCCACTCCCCATTTATCCCCGCACACTCTCTCTCAATATTAACTTCCTTAGTTGTTATTTATTCCCCCATTTATTCCGCTAATATTTTTCATTTATTCCCGCATTAATTATATTGTCCTTTAATAACAATCTCTGCTAATAAATGTTTATTTGTTTATTGATTGTTACGTTACGAAATTTTTACAATTAAATTCAAATGATTTAAAAGAAGGAATCGATAAATCATGTTAACAAAATAGAAGTTTAAACCTTAATTAAGGTTCCCCTAAATAAGTAAGTTAAGTGTGAATCGAAACCGCGTCGAAATTTCGAGATTTTGAAACTTTATAGGCTGAGTGCGGATGGGATTGACCCGCACTGCGGGTGGGTGCATCCGCACTCATGCAATTATGTGTTGGTCAAAATTTACTAAGTGCTGAGTGCGGGTGAGTGACCCGCACTGCAGATGGGTCCAGCCGCACTCATAAATTCCTATATTGAGCTGAATTTCCTGAAAAATTGGCTAAGTCCCGAGTGCGGATGGGTTGACCCGCACTGCGGGTGGATTTCATCCGCAATAGGCTCGGACTTTTTCCGAAATTTGCCTAAGTCCCGAGTGCGGATGGGTGACCCGCACTGCGGATGACTTCTGTGTTAAAGCTCATTTTCTGGAAACCGACTAAGTGCTGAGTGCGGGTCAAGCCACCCGCAGTGCGGATGGGTGCATCCGCATTCAGGGTAATTTTAACCCTAAAACTCAAATTGAAGCTTCTCTCTCTCTCTCACTTCACCATTTCCCCATTTTTAAGTCATTTTCGTCCAAAGAGAAGGAAAAAGAAAGAGAGAGTTTCCCGTCTAACTTAAACCCCCGATTGTTGCGAGAAATCGAAACTGGAACCGAGTCAGCGGCCGTGAATCTCTCCTAGCTCTCCTGTTCGGTATTTCTTTCTCTTCCCATTTCTCTCTAAAATCTCGGATTTCTCGATTTTCTCGGATTCTCGTTTTAAACTCGAGATTTGTGTTCGAATTGCTCGAGGACTAGTTCCTCTACACTCCTTACTAGTTTGTTTGTCAATCTTTTTCCCGATTTCTTCCGATTTGTGAAATCTGATTTCTAGGGTTTCGTGCCAAAATTGAAAGTTGGCATAATCGTGATTTGATTTGTTTAACCCGACCAATTAGACTTGTAATCGGTAGGGTTGCTTCCTGATCTGGAATTTTTTTAGAACGTTTAACGGTTAATTTGAGGTTTTGACCAAATTAGGGTTAACCAAACGGTGAATTGAATTGAACCGAGAACCAAAGTAGTGAAACGGTGATTGATGGTTACCAAAGTGAAATAGTATATGGCTAGAGGGCCTAGATGAAATTGTGCACCGTTATGTGAGATTTTGATAAGAAAAGAGGAATCAAAAGAATCGGTACCAAAGCATAGGAATTGGTTAAGGAATGTAAAAGCCCTAGTACCACTCGATTAAACTCCTCGATCATGAACCAAGGTTAAACCTAGAATACGTGTGATATAGGTGTAGGCCCGGTCGAGCAAGACGTAGCGAGGCAATTCGAGACGCCTGATCCATAGTTTAAGCGGTACGCTCGTCATAATAAGGTGCGGGATTCTTGGACTTGTTTGATACTTTATTTTCAGGAATTAAACTGTTTATTCGTTTGTCATGTTGAATGCTTAATTGTTGCATATTTTGGAATTCATGTTGTATATTGATTCTTGCATAAATGAGAATGATTGAATTGTTCGGTTAAGGTTAATTGGCATGTTGGTATGGTTATTATTTGATCAGTTCTATTAATTGTTCTTGATGTGAATGAATCTTCCAGGCCGACCTGTTTAGGTGGCTGGATAAGGTGACGGTGACCTATCCATTGACCTGTGTTTATGAATTTGCCAGACCGACCTGTTTAGGTGGCTGGATAAGGTGACGCTGCTGACTTATGCGTTGACCTGTTCGAATTTGCCAGACCGACCTGTTTAGGTGGCTGGATAAGGTGACGCTGCTGATTTATGCGTTGACCTGTTATGAATTTGCCAGACCGACCTGTTTAGGTGGCTGGATAAGGTGACGGTGACCTATCCGTTGACCTGTTTAATGAATTGTGCAAGGCTGATAGTTGTTTGTGATTCTATTTGAATGAAATTGCAAAGTTGAGCGGTATGGCTGACTTTGATTCCGTGTGATTGCATTTTTGTCAAAGTTGACCTGCATAGGTGACTTGTAACCGGACCTTAGGAAATGGTTAAGCCAAACAGCTACAGATGGGTGTCAGAAAAAGGGTCCAGCTTGGTTGGCCATCTGTAGGCGTCTGTAACCCTACAAATGTGGGTTTGATAACGGTCCAGCTCGAAAGAACATCTGTAGTTGCTACAAGCCCTAATGAATTAAGTTAAGCCAAATATATGTGGTGTTTTGAAACTCATCTTGGAAATTCCGTAAACTGTGTTTCAGGTTGATTAATTGTTGTCGAGCATTGGTATACTGTTATTTATGATTATATGTATATCTGTTTGCATTATTATTGTTTGGGTTTCATTTTTGAATATAGAGTTTGATTGCAAGTCCAATAGTCTGAACTGTGGCAAATTCGCACTGAGAATTTATTCTCACCCCCACCCTCCCGGTTATTTTACAAGTACTGGTGCGACTGATTCCGGAGAGGCACGCGAGTAGTAGGCCATAGTAGCTTACCATCTCAGGACCCTAGATATTTTGGTGTATAGTTTTAGGGTAGGCCTCATGGTTGGTATCCGGATGAGATACTTATATTGTATTATTTACTGTCCAGACTGTGTACTCTGATTTTCATATTATGAACTTGTTTTGAATTGCGTGTTGTTTGGTTTGAATTGTTAATTGCCTTGTAAGCATACACGGCGTTGTATGCTTACGGCGGGGGACTGTTACGACCCGTGGCCGCGGGGTGTGACATTGATGTTCAAGGAAGTATTTACCATTGTCTCTGAAATGTTTATCTGTTTATTTATTAACAAATCCAAAAACAAAGTTCAAGAAAATATTTATTATTGTTTCTGACAAGTATTTATCATTAAGTTTGAGAAGTATTTACCACTGTCTCTGACATTATGATACATTGATTTGATTAAACATTACTTATTGACAAGTTCAAGTACAAAATATTCATTTTTGTATCGTCGAGTATTTATCCATGTAACATAAAATATTCATCTAATCTAGATGTTTTACTGAAAGTTGCAATTAAAATGTTTATAAATAAATGTTTATATGTTTATTGATGTTCAAGAAAATATTTATCATTGTTTCTGACAAGTATTTATGATTATGTCTGAGAAGTATTTATCATTGAGTGAGGGGATTGTTTATTTAATGGTCTCCAGTTGTGCGGGGACGATACAAAAAAAAATGAAATTTTGTACAGGGATAACTGACAAGTATTTATTATTGGATGAGGGGATTTTTTATTTAATGGTCTCCAGTTGTGCAGGGATGATAAAAAAAAAAAGGAAATTTTGTGAGGGGATAATTAATGGATTGATTTATTATTTCATAAATAGAGACAATTGCATAGGAATTAATACTTGCAAATTCAACATAAATACTTTGATGCTTCAAATTAAATACTAGCAGTTTATTAATGATTGAGCGGTCCCCCCATGATTATTTTGGAAGTTTTTGCAGGATTTTTTGCGGGGTACATAGGAGGTGCAGGGTTAATTATCAGCTTCCTTTTAATTTTTTGGATACGGATATTAGACGGATACATACGGATACGGATCGGATATCGAATATCCATAGATATATACATAAATATTTTCATAATTTATGATAAACTATATGGTATATATCTACTATTCATATACCGATAATTAAAATTTAAAACTATATCCGTATCCGCACGAATATTCGGATATCGGATATCCGTATCTAATTTTCGGATACAGATGCGGATACGGTCGGATATTATTGGACCCGTTTGCACCCCTAGGGTAAGTACGCCATATCAGCTCCTTTTATCTCCAACCAACGGCCAGGATCATCTCAAACCGTCGGTCTTTAATCTCTGTCAAATCACCCTCATGCTGACTACAGATAGCGGAGCAGCTCCGTACCCAGGATCCTAAGCCACTGGTAAGCGGGACCCGCCATATTTTAAAAACTTGAATATTGTGAGATCCTCTCCATTTGGAACAGGGGAGATCTCTCCTCTGGGAGTCCAAAAAGGAAAGATTTTATTACTTACTAATTTTATATTTCCGCATTTAATTTTTAAGAATTCAATATGTGTAGTTTAAATAAGAACGATTGAAATAATATTTGTGTCGTCTATACTTTTTTAACAATAATACAGTGAGGATAAGGAGAAAAAAAATTCAGAAGTAAATGTTATTTTTATTTGTGATATAAATGCATCAACTCTCTAATACATAAATATATTAGACATTATATATATATTTTTTGAGAAACAAGACATTATAGTTTTTAAATTATAAGTTTAGTCATGGAATCTTCCACATCAGAGACTATGTGTCTTTGTCACTAGACCATCAGAAATAAAAATAAATGTACATCTCCGCTGAGACATGTGAAAAGAGAGAAGTGACTCTGCTATGAAAAAAAGAGAGAAATGTTATCTCACTAACGGTGAATTAAGTAATTACGTATATTACTGCTGATGAGAAAACAAACTTTATTCTTTTTTATTCCTAATTTTCTCTGTTATTTTATTATCATCTTAATTTTTCATGTTTATGCAGTAAAGAGGTGGGCTCAAATGGCCCATTGTTTGTTTCCGTGCCCTACATCATTATCTCTGTTTTGAAATTCTAAATAATGATTCAAACTACTCAACATAATTTTCATATTAAAATATACATGCCGACCAAATTTTATATATTTTTAAAAAAAATCTTATTATTTTTTTAAAATAGTTATCAAATTGCTCCTTTTGAATGATCCAAAATAACAAATAAATATATAAAATAAGGATACAAAGAGAGCACGTAAAATTTGAAAATAAATTATATATGCATTAGTTATGTCGTTAATCCCACCTAGCAAGCAGTTAAATGGGGATGTTTTCCGTATTGCTGCTACCAGAGAGGAATACAGCCACAATCAACTTCTCTAGAAACAACAGAGCTGTGTGTACGGCATAAACCAGGCATATTTAGCAATATTGCAAATCGAAAAGTATGAATTCGAGGGGTATTTCAGTCAATTCATGGCAACGACACTGGAGGCGACCTTATATATATAAGAGAGGTTACCTCTCTCATGGGTTTTGGGATTCTCTCTCTTTCTCTGCCACAATCAAAACTGGCGATGAAAACCCTAATTCTAACGCCTCTTAATCTCTGATCTAAGGTGAAATCCTCCTCGAGATCATTGAGGTAGAATTCACAATCCCAGATTATTATTTCAATTGTTTATCATTTGATTAATTGATTTTCTTTCTCCTAATTTTACTGGATCTCATAGATATGGATATTTTAATCTTTGATTTTAAGGAATAATTTTGTCTTTTAATTGATATTTTTGAGTAATCACGGGTTAATTGATTCAATATTTCTTTACCAGATTCCAGTTTTGAAATATTGTTTGTTCATGCTGCTCAATTGATCAGGATTTTGCTGTAGAACCAAATAGCAATACATAATTTCAACTGAGGTGAATCTTCAAATGGAGCAATAAGATCTAAACATCTTATAAACATTCAAGTCAAATTCAATGGAGTTATCGGATCTTGCAACCCGTTTACCACCCCGTAAGAGACTGCTAGCTGGGTTGAAAAACCCGAACCCGAATATTGATCTTGAGCTCCCTGCTCAACTCACTTCCACAGAAACTGGGTTCCGTATCCGTGAGATAATAAATTCCCATAATTTGTCCCCAGAAGAAGCCATCCATTCTCTAAAGTCAATTGCTTTGGCTGCATCAGAGGCCGCTGCTGCTGCGAGAATTGTGGCCATGGAGAAAGCAGCTGTAGCAGAGGAAGCAAAGCAGAATGCCAAAAAAGCCCTCGAAGTTTTAGATTCACTTTCTTCTGGTAAGAAAAATGAAAGAAAGGTAAGGGGTAGACCGAAGTTGAAGAAGAAGCAAGTATCTATGGAGGTTTTATGCTACGCTGAAGAATCGGCAAATCATTCCAGTGATAGGAAGAAGGTGACACAGTTAACAAGTTCAAAGTCTAGGGTTAGAGTTTCTGATGAAGAGGTTGCTAAGAAATTACACCGTGCCATGAATAGTTCGCCACGTATTTCAACTTGTAAAGAGAAAGTGGTTGTGTGTGCAAAACCTGATTTTGATGAGGGGGGAAATGAAAAATGTCCTATGGAGAGTCCCAGAGTAAAGAGAAAAAGGTTGTTTTTGAACAGAGTTGATGAGAGGGAGGCAAAGAGATTAAAACCAAAAACCAGTTTTGTAGATTGTAGAGAGAAAATCGAAAATCAGAATAGTTCAAAAGATGGTTCGAATTCGAACAAGCTTACTTCGGTTTGGAGATGCATTAAGTTTAAAACATCAAAATGTGCATCTGACACGAACATTTTGCATAGGACTGGTACCAAGGCATCAGCTATTGTGGAAGCTGAATAGTTAATGGGGAGTTAAGTAAAATTGTACTTACGCCTGGGATGGAAGCTGAACAAGTACTGATGAGATGATTAATATTGAAGTAGCTGCATTGCTTAGTCGGTAAGATCGGATGATTGAATATGAATTCAATTGGTGTGTTTTTGTTAGGTTTGCTTGTTTATATGTATGTTTTCACAGGTGGAGAGCAGACAAAGTCTCGTTTAATTTTGTTTCTTGCTTGCTTCTTTTGTTATTTATTTACAGTGTGAATTGCTTGATCTTATGTTATATCTTGGAACAGATTTTTGATAGAACAGAGCTGTCCTGCTTTTTATTTACTATCTTGTTTTTCTTTTTATTTGTAATTATGTAAGGCTACATTATCAGCTGCAAGTACAAAACTGGTACCAGATGGTTGCTGATGAGACCTTTTCCCACCTGGTACCAGAAAGAGAGTCCTATCTGTTTCCCACTTAATTTGTTTAGTCAATACCAGTTTAGAGTTGATATAGTTCTTTGTTCTGATTGACTTGGCAATTGAATTTTTGCATGAAAGATGGATTACATCATAATAATGAAATTAATCTGATTATAAATTGGAATGTGCTGGTAACTATCATCAATAATCTTGATTATGATAACAAAAGGTTTGGTACCATTGTAGAATTCAACTGTTGTACATTTGTAAATTATTGTTGGTCAAGTTTTCATGCCTGATTTGATTAAATTCATGGTTGATATGCATGATTTTAAAATATGGTTGAAAAGCAGCTAATCAGAGCTCATCCATTGCACATGGACACTGCTAGTGCTAGCTCTTTCCATCAAAACAAATCTTGACCTAACAAAAAGCTGCATACGCATCTCCGAAAATAAAATCAATAAAACAATCTTGTATGTTTATGAAATTTTGTTTTGGAAAATATTATGATTATTCTCATAAATAATTATGTTTATGTTAGGTAGTGAGAGATGCAAATTTGATGGTAAAATTTCTTATGTTATATCAAAGATTTAAATAGCGTTTGTCGCATCATAACATAATGGCCAAAAAATGCCGCTATGTCCATATAGTGCCGTTATAGCACAAAATAGCATGCTATAGTACTGATAGCGCAATAACTTTTATGATCCGAAAACTCTATAGCGCACTATTTAGAACCTTGGTTATATACTTTTCTTGTTCTAATGTAGAAGTCAAACATTTTTTAGTCAAATATGAATATATATACAATTTTTGGGATCAACGTAACTTTCTTTATAGTGTATCTGCTCAACCAAATTCTATTTTCGTACGTTTGGATCGTGCAAGGAATAGCTCAAGAATAGCGATTTTTGGATTAGTGATTGAGAATAGTGCTAACCCAAGAGATTCAAGAATAGCACTAACTTTGGCTATTCCGGATTTGTAGAAATGTTGTTTGGATTGTATGTTAGGAATAGCAAAGGCCAGCGGGTGCTAAATCGCTATTCTTGCGGGTGCTAAATCGCTAACCCAACGTTTTCACGAAATAGCGGAATAGAGCTAATCCGGAGCTATTCTTAATCTTCGTTTCACGTTTGGATGACCCTCTTCTAAGAATAGCTCCGCTATTCTGAGAATAGCTCTATTCTTTGAGCATCCAAACGCACCCATTTTATATTGCTGGTTGCTAATTTAAACACTATTAATTCGGTCAAATTACTTAAAATGTTTGACCCAGGTTGTATTTTCTCTTTATGATATATTTTTTTTAAACAAATTTAATAATTTTGGTAGGAGTCCGTGACAACTGAATCAGTGGACAGTATTGACAACTTTTCTAAAATCCAGTCCAAGAAAGCTTAAAAACAAAAACAAAAAATAATAATAAAGTCACATGTGTGCTGTTGGATATGTAAAGGTCAATTTTTTTTCTCATTTAGAGTAACATTTTTTTAAATCATAATGGCAAAACTTAGAATCTAAATTGAGAATTTATATATATAATTCATAAAGTCAACAGAATCATTTTTATTATCATATATACTTTCATAGGGTTCCTTTAACAAATCAAGAAAAAGCACTAAAATAGTGCTATTAAAATTTCTCCAAGTATATGAGCTATTATGGCAAGCAAAATAGTAAAATGGCATGCCAAATGGGGTTTAATAACATATATTGTTGCACGAAATAACAATTGTTGTTGTTGTTATTATTATTATTATTATTATTATTATTATTATTAAATTATTATCATAATAATTATAATTATGATTATTAGTAGTAGTTTTTTTTTTAACTACCTAGGCAGAAGCTGCCAAGTGTTATTAGTAATTGTATTATGTTATATGTTATTAGCATTCTCATAGTCATCATTATCATAATCAACACCATCACTATAATCATATCATTATTATCATTATCATCGCGGTCATCATTATTCTTGTTATTACTCTAGTGTAGTTGTTATATTGTCATTACTCATTACCAAACAATATTTTCACTCTTTATTAGTGCAAGAATAAATATATATATATATATATATATATAGGCTGTGGCTAATTTGCTGCCAGCAGCATTTTTGCCGGCGGTGCTACCACCCATTTTTTTGTTTTGTGATGTCCAAATAACAAATCCAAACCGTTAGATGTTTAATCTATATTATAATCTACTTGGAGACCAAATTTTACATTTTTCTGAATTTTTTTACTATTTATTAAGTCACTTTGAAAATCGCTGATCCAACGATAGCACTGTTTTGTTAAGCCACCGTTGGATCAGCAATTTTCAAAGTGACTTAATATATAGTAAAAAAATCAGAAAAATATAAAATTTGGTCTCCAAGTACATATTAATATGGAGAACAAGATGAACGGTTCAGATCGACTTTTTGGATTTTGAAATTTCAAATTTGGATCGGTAGCACTTCGGCCCATATGCTACCGAAAGCATATTAGTCAATCTCAGAGATTGACTAATATGCTTTCGGTAGCATATGGGCCGAAGTGCTACCGATCCAAATTTGAAATTTCAAAATCCAAAAAGTCGATCTGAACCGTTCATCTTGTTCTCCATATTAATATGTACTTGGAGACCAAATTTTACATTTTTCTGAATTTTTTTACTATTTATTAAGCCACTTTGAAAATCGCTGATCCAACGGTAGCACTGTTTTGTTAAGCCACCGTTGGATCAACAATTTTCAAAGTGACTTAATATATAGTAAAAAAAATCAGAAAAATATAAAATTTGGTCTCCAAGCACATATTAATATGGAGAACAAGATGTACGGTTCATATCGACTTTTTGGATTTTAAAATTTCAAATTTGGACCGGTAGCACTTCGGCCGAAGTGCTACCGAAAGCATATTAGTCAATCTCTCTCTCTCTCTCTCTATATATATATATAGATAGATAGATGGGCTATGGTGCATGCAATGCATATGAATTTTTGTGCATTGGACTAATAATCACCGGATTCAAAGTTCAAATGACTGATCCAAACCGTTCATCTTGTTCTCCATATTAGTATGTGCTTGGAGACCAAATTTTACGTTTTTTTGGAAATTTTTTACTATTTTTTTTATTTATTGAAAATCGCTGTTTTCAGACAAATCTGGACCATAAAAAAACAGCGATTTTCAATAAAAACTAAAAAAATAGTAAAAAAATTTCAAAAAATATAAAATTTGGTCTCCAAGCACATATTAATATGGAGAACAAGATGAACGGTTTGGATCGGTCATTTGAACTTTGAATCCGGTAATTATTAGTCCAATGCACAAAAATTCATATGCATTGCATGCACCATAGCCCAACTCTCTCTCTCTCTCTCTATATATATATATATAGAGAGAGAGAGAGAGAGAGATGGGCTACAGTACAATGCAATGTATAGGCATTTTTGTACATTACACTATAAATCACAGGATTTAAAGTCCAAATAACCGATCCAAACTGTTCATCTTGTTCTCCATATTAATATATGTTTGCAGACCAAATTTTTCATTTTTTGAAAATTTTTTACAATTCATTTAGATTTATTGAAAATTGTTATCTTTTTATGGCCCAAATTTGTCTGAAAACAACACTTTTAATCTGAACTAAAAAGAAAATTAAAAAATGAAAATAGGCCAATGACCCGTTCAAAAATAAGAACCAGCCTTGAGGACAACCACCTCTGTATAAGATTTTTAACAGATCAGTTTTGACTTCATACAGCGCAGAGACTATAGAATAAAAATAACGCTACATATAGTTAGTGCGCTGGTGAAGCCAAAATTACTCTGTTAAATAGCAAAAAGAAGCGTTTAGTATAAATTTCATACCACTTGTAAAAAAAACATCTAATGCTTCTACAGTTTCTTCTTGTAAACCACTTCTCTTTTGTCTTTTAAGATAATAATAATAAATGAGATCAACCTCGTGATAACTTAATTCAAGAGATTTGGATCTACCTACGCAAAGACAACAGATTCAATAATAATTCTCGCGTGCTTGTCTGCTGTCACTTGTCGATGTTCCAGAAATATGAGCTGGTCATGACGTAATGTTCCACCATCAGGCGATGGGATCATCTCAGCCGTCCATATTGGCTTCGCTTCCTTTATCAATCGTCCGATGCGACTGGTCCCCACACCAACTGCTCCGCCTCGAATTTGTCGGTTTTGCTCTGAAATTCTTCAGTTTGTTATCTCCGCCTGCAATAGTTCTAAATTAGTCAGATCACTCAGATGGAGAATAATTGTACCAATGAATATCAATCATCTCGTCGAACAATAAAGAGAAAAGGTAATGTTTTTCGGACTACAGTCCTTCAAAAATCTCCGTGTATAAAAGTCTTTTCTTTTTAGGTTAGTTCTGATGCGTTTTTAATGGTCACAACTGTCATAATTTTAATTGCTATAATTTCAAATAAATTATGTATGTTTACAGAATTATATATGTATGTTTATAGGATAATATTTGTATGTTTACAGGATAACATGTGTATGTTTACAGGATATTATGTGTATGTTCACAGAAGGTGGTCCCCAACAGCTGTCACGCGTTTTTATGTTTACAGGATTTAGTATTGATGTTTACAAGATTTAGTATTGATGTTTACAGAATTAGTTGAAAATCTCCGATGATTTTTGGGGAACTAGAGTTGGAGGACTGTTAGCTGCTTCTAACAATAAAATATAAAATATATTATAAGAAAACATCTTAATAAATTCTTATTATTTTTTGGAAAAGAGGTGTTCTTCTTCTTCTTAAGCAAGCTACTGAAAAGCATCATCAAATTGAGTAAATAATTTTCTTTTGCAAGTAGTACATGTTCATGGATTTAGTATAGTTATTTGATCCAATCTTATTATTTTGTCATTAGTCGTGTTTTTTATTAAGATTGGTGATATAAAATCTCTTATAAATCCAAGAACAGTAGGTATGCTACACGGCGTGCTGTGTTGTATTTGCTGGCAATTATCAATTTAATGGACCCTAATTTCATTCAAAGACAATTTAATAGACGGATTCTCTTTCTGGTAATCTATACATTTGAAGACAAAAAAAATACCATAATTTATTGTACTCTTTGTGGGGGCAGACGGGCAGTTTAACAAGAATTCGGATCTTCCCGGGTACCTAACTGAAAAAATTTAGATCTGGACTGTTCTTTTAACATGACACGAATCTCAAAACTTATCCCTTGTGGCTTTCATAGACGCTAGATTGAATTTAGTCATACTGGAATTAATCTGGACCGTCCGTTGCTAATTTTTCTCAGGCATGTATCTAGGAGGATATAGATTCGTTTAACAATGCCTTTTTAATCTAGTCTCTAGATCAACTTGAGAGCATCTATATTCCAGCAACTCTCTCACATCTCTAAAATTAATTTTAGAGTTTTCATTAAACCACGTCAACAACAAATTAAAAAGGAAAAATAATTTGAGCAAATCATTTAATCAGTGTGGAGTTTATAAACATTTTCTTAATAAGAAACTTTACTGTATAGTTTCTAAATAAGAAACTCCTCACATTCGTGGATGCTCTGAGTAGAAAGAAAAGTATTGACTTTATCTGAGTTAATTTTAACCGAGTGAATTTCTTTTTAAAATGTCTTAAATTTTGGGAGGGTTTTTAAATTTCATGTCATATTAAAATAAACGGTCTAGATCTCATCCTACCATGTCAGTATATATAAATCTGGATCTGAATTTCATTTTTAATGTTTTTCTTTGTAATGTGCCAAAATTATAAAGAATCTGACCAACTCATATCAGATGCAATTTGTCAAATTTATTGAAAATTAACTAACTAGGTAAATAATAAAATGTATTTAGGAATCATGATATTTACCACATAAATCATGATTATGCGCTAATATCAAATTAATCAGATAAATGCAATTCAGCGGACAAGTAAAATTGAAAAGGACCAAACAACCCAGAGATAGAGATAGAAGAGAGAGATTGAAAATGAAAGGTTGTGTGAGAGCGAATTAAAGAAAATATTTTTTGTTGTTGTTTTTCTTGGATTCACAAATAAAATCAGAGAGAGGGGGTGGTCCACTTTTATATGTATCTAAAAATTAGAGAGAGTCAGTGAAGGGGCCCGGGGGTGCAATTTGCAAATATAAAGAGATATTAAATAAGATAGTTTTCAGTCTAATCCTCAAATTTATGAATATTACGAAACGGTGATGAAATTTTGAATTTTCAAATTTTTGGTTTCAACACTAAAGCTGTCTAATCTAATATCACACAAGTACATGTATCCAGGGGCAGACCTACATAGTCCCGAGGGGTAGTTGTTCTTTCTTAATTTTGAGTTTTAGTGATAATTTATCGGTTCTGATTGACTTTGCTCGTTCTTTGAAAATGTTTTTGCCCCCCCTCTGAATGTTTGATTTGTAATTCGGATTCAATTTAGTGTTAAAATCAAAATATATTTTTTGAGTTATGATTGGTAATTAGAATACTTATAAGTTAGAGCATCATAAATTACAAGTCAGGGCGTTGGAGAGTATAAGTCAAAACATTATTATTATTTTTTAATTTTTTTATAGAGTACTCATTAGTTAATGGGTTTAAATCTAATTAGCTATTTAAATTTGATTCGATATTTTTTTGCCCCCCACTGACGAAAATTTTGAATCCGCCCCTGAGTATATCTTAGTGGTACGATCGATTACTTGCCACCGTATACATGTCATATTGGATACAATACTAGTATCCGTATTCATATAACATAGCTCATTAAATAGTCCTTTTATACATCAAAAAATGGTTTAGTTCATTAAGAAGGGCTTTAATTTTGTACCACAAAGTCACAAACTATCTTAATTTTATGTTTCACTGATATTTTAAATTTTATTCTTCAAATGTCGAAACCAAATTATTAATCTTATTCATTTCACTAGATATGTTTTGATGCAAAACTTTGTGATTTTTTTTTTTAGTTCATTTGATCCAAGATGAACTTGTCAGAAAATAAATTAATCTAGTACATAATGGCAGATTAAAACATTATTTTATTAAGTTTTAATGTAGTCCAAAATAAATTTTAAAAATCATAAAATTTTACATTGATGCATCTCTCATATTTTTAAATATTAATTTTTAAATCTTAACATGGTATGAAATGAACTTTAAAAATTACAAAATTTTACACAGATGCATGTCTTGTAATTTTAAAACTTAAAAAAAAAAAAATCCTAAACTAGTATAAAATGAACTTTAAAAATCATAAAATTTAACATTTATGCATCTCTCTTGAAAATAAACAAGATTAACACTTTGAATCGGATACTTGGGCTTCAATTTTCAAATACAAATGAAAATGTAAAATGGGGGCATTTTGTGGCACAAATGACTTGTGATTTTGAAACCTTACTCGGAATTCATTTTTCCACACATTTACAAACTCCACTAGCTCAATGTGGGGGTTCAATTAACAATATTTTTAAGATGAAAAATAGCAAAAATCCATTAATTATTTTAGGTACATTTTACATTAAATAAAGCTAAACAATGAGAAATAGAATATGCTTATAGAAAAAGATATAGATGCATTGAGGGGGGGTAGTTGCTCTACTAATTATGATGTTTTAACAATTTCTTTATATTGACTTTCCATATATAAAATGCTTTAATTTTTGAGACTTTAGTCTTTAGACAATTTTTTTGATAAACTAAAATAAAAAAGTCGTTTGTTTAGCAAAAAGAAACTTCTCAGAATCCTTTTACAATAAAATTTTATTTTGTTGGTGGGATTTTAGCGAGCTTAATTATCTCTCAAAATTCAAAATTTCATTTGTTTCACAAAAAGAAGAAAAATCATGATAAAAAGTAATTTACTTAAAAGAGGTTGGCAAGGTATATATACATACTCTAGCTCTTTGTTTATGACGCGTGGTTTAGTTGAGTTTATTGAATTTTCTTTTGTCAGTTGTTATGTAGTTAAAACCAGATAAGGCTGAATTGTATATTACAATATCTACAAAGTTGTAGGTGATAAATTTGTAGATTTATGAAGATTGGATAGTTATATACCACCGAAATTTTTTTAAATACCATAATAATAAAATAAAAAAAAAACACCTCCATTTTGGGGGAATTCCACCTTTACTCAGGCTATAGATTGGTTCTGTGGCTCCATTTGGTGGGGGGAGGACCGCAGAGCCAATTTGTAGTCCCACTTTACATGTTACAACAAATCAAAACATCTCCTGTGGCCCGTCAAGTGGGGTTGCAGATTGTCTGAATAAAGGTGAAATTCCTCTAAAACAGAGGTGTTTTGGTTTAATTTTTTTATTATGGTATAAAATTTTTTTTGGTATATACCATCAACGAATAAAAATATTACTAAAATTACGAAGTAGAAATACCATAAAGCATTTAGAATAAATATATTAAATATTTTTTAAGGGGGTAATTGTAAATTATCATTTTGATATGTAGGTGAAAGACAATTCTTTTAACTGTTTTTTTTTGTAAGGATAATGGAGATAATTTTTGTAAAGCTATATCTAATGCTACCTTGTGATATGGAGTTTCTTAATGCACAAGCTTTTGAGGTTAGATGAGTTGGAATTGGAGGAATTGAAGGTTTGTCAATGTCTTATGTCTTTTGAGGTTAGACGAGCGTAAAGCTAAAATAGCTATGTTACTATATATATGTTATATGGTCCGTTTGGTAAGAGTGAAATAGAGAAATAGAATAGAAAAAATATTTTATACCTGCTGAACAAAAGAAGAAGTGAATGGAATTGAAGAATTACGAATAGTGAAATTGGTTTGAACTTATGCAGTCAAACTCTTATTTTTTACATTTTGGTCACTCCTCTATATCTCCATGAGCCAATTCCTTATTCCTTATTCCATATGAAATGTGGAATAGAGGAATTAACATTTTTCAAGAGATGAATTTAACTCATGTACCTATATTCTTCCACTATTCTAGCGTTTGGATGCACTAGAGAATAGCGAGAATAGCTACTGTTGAGAATAGTAAATTAAAAATAGCGAGAACAGCTACTGTTTAAGAATAGCGCTAACTCAAAGCTATTCGGAAGTTGTTTGGATTGAACATTTAGAATAGCTACTGTAGGGATTGAGGCTTTGAGAGAGTTCATTTGCTATTCCATGTTTCTGTAGGAATAACGAGAACAGCGAGAACAGCGCTATTCTCGCTGTAGTACGTTTGGATGGATGAGAATAGCGCTGTTCTCGCTATTCTTGCTATTCTCGCTACATCCAAACATACCAAATTATTCCGCTCTTCTACTATTTATTCCGCTCTTCTACTATTCCACTCTTCCACCATCAACCACCACGATCGGAATAACGAGGAATTGAAGTCTATTCTAAATTCCACTTTTTTTTTCACTTTTCCTCTATTCTAATAGTTTACCGAATATACCTATACGAATATAAAGTCCCACTAACGGATCTTGACGAGCAATTGAAGAAGCTTCGAACTTGATAATTGTTTAATTTAGTCCATGTTTCTTCATTTCAATCAGTTTGTGTTTTTAGTATATTAAATTTTTGTTAGCTTGTATAATTAACTGTTTACTGTTAATTTGGTTGAAAATTGTGCGTCTTATTATGATAATGTAGGTGCCTTTTGATAATTATTGACTCGACATAGTGAAAGATTATGGATAATTGTTATTAGACAGATCAATATTAATTTTAAATAGGTGATTTTAAGTTTTAACACAAGTAGTTAGACCGGTATTATTTTAACTTGAAATGGCTTAAATATTTATATTTTTTTGTCTCCATTATTTATTTAGTTTTAAAGCTTTAATCACTTCAACTTTTAAATTAAAATATCATGATTTATATCATTTTCAAAAATTTATGATATTTCAGCTTTTATTTTGATTGTTATCAATAATTTACACAAATCTTAAGAACATAAGATGTAGATAATTTATGAATGTTGATTTTCCAGCTTACTGATTCATATAAAAGTACAAAAAATAATATTTTTTTAATTACATATAGAGAAAAATAATATATATATATATATTTAGAGGAGGGTTCAAATGCACTCAAATTTTTGTGCACCCAAATGCACCCTATCCTTTTTCTCCGTTTTCAAAGTCCGAATAGTCAATCCGAACAGTTAGATGCGATCTATATATTAAGATGCGCTTGGAGACCAAATTTTACATTTTTTGGAATTTTTTTACTATTTATTAAGTTACTTTGAAAATCACTAATCCAATGGTCCAGAAAATGTAAAATCAATAATTTTCAAAGTGGCTTAATAAATAGTAAAAAAATTTCAAAAAATGTAAAATTTGGTCTCCAAGCACATCTTAATATAAAGATCGCATCTAATGGTTCGGATTGACTATTTGGACTTTGAAAATGGAGAAAAATGATTTGAAAGATAGAGTGCATTTGGGTGCACAAAAATTTGGGTACACAAAAATTTGGGTGCATTTGAACTCTCCTCATATATTTATTACATCTAACGTTTTTATTTTTATTTTAATATTTAAGTCTTACATTTTTTTATTAAAAATAATTATTAAAAAACACAGACAAGAAAAAAGTCATTCGAACCTTCTTCTTTTTAACTTGAGCAATTATACTGGAAGCAACTAGTTGGCACCATTTTATGAAAAAAAATCATCCCTCTTTTTCTTTCTTTAACAAAAAAAACTTTATCGTTACATAGTTTTTGTCTGCCACAAAATAGATAATTTAATGTAATATTGCAAAAAGTGAGGGAGTGATTGAGAAACTATAGCCGAGAAAAACAAGAGTCCGCATCGTCTGCATGAACTCAATAGAGCATCTTTCGAGTTAATAGATATTGACTGTCCGATTGTAAACGGAGCCCATCCGGACCCTTCCTAAAACATTGAGGTCTTTAATATTAGTGAGGATTTATTTCACACGAATCTTAAAGCTAATTGGACGGTCAAAATGTATTAACTTAAAAGATTCCTTTTTAAGTTAATGCAGAGGATACGAATTCAGAAAAAAACCGGTGCGACTGCGAAGCAACAATAACAATAACAATAACAATAAAAAAATTAAAAATAAAGGAAAAATAAAGAATCCCTAAAATACCCCGAGACCAGAAAGCACTCCTCTCCCCCTCCGACCCAACCGATGCTTCGTGTTTGCCTCGCTCGCTCCAGATCCCTTCGTTTTTGGATGATTCCCTCTCTTCTCTCTTGAGAGGAGAGATTTAGTTAATTTCCTCAATTTGAAATTCCAATTTACCCCCAATTTAAGTCGCATAAACCCTAGCAAAGCAACTTCTCTTGTCTGTGAAGAATTTGGATCTAAGAGCTTCAGTTGCGGGTTTCGGATCTTCATGGCAGCAGCAAGTGCGGATCAGTTCGACGCCTACTTCCGGGCCGCGGATCTGAATCATGATGGTAAGATCACCGGAGACGAGGCGGTGGCGTTCTTTAAAGGATCCAATTTGCCCCAGCAAGTACTCGCTCAGGTTCCGATCCGATGCAACTTTGTTTTTACATAATTTACATCTCTTTCTGTATAAAGTGGTTTTTGCTGGGGATGATGTGATTTGGCTAGTTTGGTTTCTAAATGCACTTTCGGATTGTTTTATGGTGAAATGTTAAGAGTTTGTTGTATCCTCCTAAATTGACTCTCCAAAGTACTACCACTTGGTTATAACTTGAGCTTAATAGTTAGAAAATTGACCTTTTGTGCCCTACTTTGTCCAAATCTACCAAGTTGCTTGTGAGAACATTCCCATTTCTGTGGTCTGAATAGGGTCAGAGTTCTGACAGATATTGGTCAAATAGAAAAGTGTAGTTCAACGATTGACATAAGATTCAGAAAAAAAAAATGATTAAATTGTACTTCATTTTAGAAGCTTAGCAAGTCGATTTCCTTTTCCTGCATAAGATCATGTCACAACTAGATTGGTAATTTAAATCTATGATTACAATACAAACTTGCGAGTATTATCATATCAATACATGATTAGCTAATCTATCCTGTATTTTATAGGTGCTGTAAGTTGGAACATGATAAAAACCTCTTAGATTTATATGGACCAGAACATTTTAGAAATTACTAGAAGAAGGCAAATGGTCTACCTGACTAAATTTTGATAAATTACAATGCCTAACCAAATCTGATTCGAGGGAACATATGCACTTAACTTGCAACAACTAGTCACTTCCTGACAATTTGCTTGTTCTAACTGTGGCAGGTATGGACATATGCAGATCAAACCCGAAAAGGTTTCCTTGGCCGACCTGAGTTCTACAATGCCTTGCGGCTTGTCACTGTAGCACAAACTGGCCGTCAGCTAACCACTGACTTAGTTAACTCGGCTTTATTTGGTCCAGCCGCTTCACAAATTCCACCACCAAGAATAAATTTCAGCGCAGCTGCACCTGCTCCGGTACCAGCATCAGCACCAGCACGTCCACCCATACCAACACCCGCCCCTCAAGTAGCAGGAGGAATCCCTACTCAACCAAATAATGCATTTCGGGGAATAACTCCACAGCAACAAGCTGCCCCTCATGCAGGTCCTAGGCCAACTGGTCCGAGCCCATTAGGGATGGGTCAAAAGCCACCTTTGGCCAGTCAAAATCATGTTCAAAATACATCAAATCTGACGACCGACTGGTTTTCCGGTAATAGGAACTTACCGCCCTCAGGGGGTCCACCTGTACCGGTACAGGCACAGGTAATGCCACCTGTGTCACAGGTGAGAAGCCAAGTGGCGCCTCTTGCTAGCCCTGCAAACAATGCAAATGCTGGATTGGGTTTTGGTCTGACTTCTGGTGGAGAAGCCAAGGATTCAAAGGCTCCGACTGTATCAGGAAATGGGTTCACATCCAGTTCCAGTTCCAGTTCTGTCTCCAGTGCACCTGTCGACCCATTTGCTGCTTTTTCGCCTATACCACAATCATCAACTGCTCCAGCAAGTGGGAACCAGTTACCACCGAAGCAACAGACAGGAATGAATCCTCCTGTTTCTGTTGCTTCGTCAGGACCTGTTGTCTCGAATTTTACTGGTGGACCCACTGTCTCTGGTGCTGGGATGGTGCCAGCTGTTTCTGGTGTTGGAGCAGGTCATCTGGCTCAGGCTCCATGGCCAAAAATAATGCAATCAGACGTACAAAAGTACATGACGGTTTTTATTAAGGTGGATAAAGATAGAGATGGGAAGATTAGTGGTCAAGAGGCACGCAATTTGTTTCTCAGCTGGAAGCTTCCTAGAGGTTTTTTATTTTTTATTCCTTTTTCATTTTCTTTTCTGATTCCTAATGTTGATTTCTTTTTCCTAGATGCCTGGTGATAAGTATATGTTTGAAAAAAAATGGTTGATTTTACTAGCTCAAATTGCAAGTACATAATTAAGGTTGGTACTGGAATTACCATACGGTTTTTTTTAAGGTTTGGGATCCATTGACAGTGTTTCAAGCTGACAAATTATGGCAATTGGCAACAATTACTTACAATTTTGTAAGCTGACCTCTTGAACGTGGTCTATACTACACTTATATCTCGCGTATTAAACATGATAAAATTTGATGCAAAATTTACCGTTTATCAAGCAACTTGAAACTTGCAACAGTCTATATTTAATGGCATTTGATGGGGGTATCAAATAACACTCAAATTGCATGATTTTTGATACACAACCAATCCATAAGTCAAACCACATACCTATAAATCTTTTTCTTTTCTTTTTTTAATAATTTTTAGCTTGATTGAAAAATTGTCAAAATTGTCAATGGATTCAACCTTTATTTATATAATGGTACGAGTACATAAGATATTATATCAAACTTGTAATAATTATTTCCAGTTATCTCTCTCTCTCTCAATGGTTTTTTTTCCTTCTTTTGTTTGAGTTGCGGTTCTATGTTATGCTTAAGTCTTGTAACAACCTTTACTGTGGGTATGGTATGGTAATGGTACTAACACCTCACCAGATTCATGTGCCCAAGTCTTGAACTTAACAACTGAATTATCCATCAAATGCATTTGTTTCAGAGGTGTTGAAAAAAGTGTGGGACCTGTCGGACCAGGATAAGGATGGCATGCTGTCATTCAGAGAATTCTGCTCAGCAGTGTACTTAATGGAGAGAAATCGTGAGCACCGGCCCCTTCCTGACCAACTTCCTGCAGAAATTTGGTCTGATGGGGTTTCTCTTCCTTCCACTGGTCAATTTTCTGCCTCCAACACCAGCCCAGCCCCACAGCAAGTTCAAGGTACTGACCACACACTGGCCAGTTTTCTTTCTTTCAAGGTTATACCCACTATTTCACTGCATTTTAAGAGGTGATTTTTCTAATGGAAGCAAGTAATGTCTGCACAATTTTTGGGTTTATCTAACTAATACCCAGCTGTTAATTTTAGGTAAAGCTGAGAAACAATGGGCGCAAGTTCCTAAACATAACAAATTGAAAAGCCATAAATCATAGATATTTTAAATATTATTATATAAACAACCAAGGTTGTTCTGGTCATTAATTGATTGAAATAGATATTTAATAGTAAATTAACTGCTGTGGGATGGGGTGTTCGTTACTGATTGCATAGTGGTGTGTGTGGGGGGGGGGGGGGGGGTGGTGGGGCGGGGGAGGGAGGGGTGGGGGGTTGTGATTGTGAAAAGTTAAAGTTCGGGGGTCAACTTGTCACAACCCACGTTTGGGGGCCTGCCATTGCATTACCCCAACATAATAATTATTATCCAAAACCTGAGATATTAAATATTATTGAATATAATGACAATCCTATTTGACATTTTGGACCAAATTGTTGATTGCAAACTCATAGAGCCTAGTGGTTTTTGCCATATGGGTTGAGGTGTGTTTAGGAAATAGAGGTAGTTAAGGGCACAACTGTCAGTACTTTTGAGTAAATGTATCTTTCCAATGTTGCCAATGGTTGGATTTTAATTACATGTCCCAGAAATATTTTGGGTGCTAATTTCAATGTTGTTGTTATTTTATATTTTGGGAAATATGAAAAATATGGAATGATATCTCCAAAAGATTGCATAATTTATGAGTCTAAGAAGGTACCAATTATTTTTTGTGGAAAAGGTCTTGCACCACAAGGGGTACAAGCAGGTCCAAGATCCATGATGATGCAATCTGGCTTGATGAAACCACCTCCACGTGGCCCACCAGAATCTGATGGGACACACCCACAAGAGCCTCCAAAGTCAAAGATCCCTGTCTTGGAGAAGCACCTGACCGATCAATTAAGCAAAGAGGAGCAAAATTCCTTGAGTTCTAAGTTTCAAGAGGCTGCAGATGCTGAAAAAAAGGTACACATACAACTTATTTTCCCGTACTTGTTGATAGTTTTTTTTTTCTGGATCAATTGGTAGCATGGTGTTTTTACATATAGTTGTTCTCTTTTCTTTTTGTAATTTCAAACAAAAGGTTCAAGAATTGGAGAAGGAAATCATGGAGTCGAGGGAGAAGAATGAATTTTACCGCACTAAGATGCAAGAGCTTGTAAGTAAAATTTATTCTGCTGGTCATTGTACTTGCCTGGTTGTTAATAGAATTATTTCTGACCATTTTTGTTATAATTATTTTTAGATTCTTTACAAAAGTAGGTGTGATAACAGGCTAAATGAGATCTCAGAGCGGGTCTCCTCTGATAAACGCGAGGTACTGCTCTATAGTTAATTAAAAATGATATGTCTTCATTCGGGTTGTACATGAACATTGTTAATTGCTGTATATACTATTTTAGGTCGTTTCTTTGTCTAAAAAGTATGAGGATAAATGTAAACTACTTGGAGATGTTGCTTCCAGATTGACTTTGGAGGAAGCTACATTTAGAGAAATTCAGGTTTGAGCACTTTTACTGTTGTTTTGATGGATTTGAACCGACCATAAATTGAAGCAAAATAAGCTAACTATTGTTGGTTCAGTTCTGGTGGTTTACTTTTAGGAACCAGGTTTCTTTACATACTGTATGCTTTATTCTTGGACAGCTTATAGGTGCACTTTTTTATGGTTGGGTTCGGTGGAGGGTGGATTAACTTGACAATGTTGACTACGTAAAAAAGAACCTGTAATTTTGAAATCCTACCGCTGAAGCTAGCGTGTGACATGCTCACCAAGAAAGTTTGGTGAGCATAACTCCAAAAGTATATCGGATCGACGTCAAATGCCAAATCCAAACCGTTGAAATCCATGTACTTCATGAGTGATGCATATACATGCAAAATTTTGAAAGTTTCGAGTTTATTTGCTACACGGTCAAGTGGTCAAAGAAATAATAAAAATTGAATATATAAAATAACTTATAATAAAATGTTCATTTCTTTGACCACTTGACCGTGTAGCAAATAAACTCGAAACTTTCAAAATTTTGCATGTATATGCATCACTCATAAAGTACATGGATTTCAACGGTTTGGATTTGGCATTTGACGTCGATCCGATATACTTTTGGAGTTATGCTCACCAAACTTTCTTGGTGAGCATGTCACACACTAGCTTTACTCCTGTTTATCAGTTGACTCAAAATTTGAAAAGGTCCATATTTAATGACGTTTGGTGGAATATGATAAACATGCCTACAACTAGGGGTGTCAACGGGTACGGTAAGGGTCGGGTGGAAGCATTTTCATACCCGTACCCGTTACAAATTATCCTTACCCGTACCCTACCCTTACCCGTTACAAATTGCCTTATCCGTACCCTACCCTTACCCGTTATAGTTATCGGATAACGAAACGGTAGCGGGTAAATAACGATTAATACTTGAAATATATTTAGAAGTAAACTGAAAACATCTTTGCATCATTTTTGTTCTATACCAATCGGTACCAAAGGAAAAACCTTAAACAACCAATAAAATAAAAAAACAAAAATAAAGAGTGGAATGCTTTAATGGTTAATTATGTCTAACTTTGTTTTCCAAGATAAAGAGTTGGCAGAATGGCAGTTGGACTGTTGGAGGATAATAAATCAATGCTAATTAAGAATTTAAGATATATAATATATATAATTACCCAATCGGGTAACGGGTACGAAATAGGATTTACCCGTATCCTTATCCGTTTTGATAACGAAAAAAAATATTTACCCGTACCCGTACCCGATAAGTTTACGAAAAAAAAATCTTACCCATACCCGTCTTATTGGATACGGTACGGGTCGGGTAAACGGATAAAAGGGTGCCATTGACACCCCTACCTACAACTTTTTTTTTTTTTTAGTTTCTTTTGACCTGAGAAATGTTGTCAAAAATGTCAAGTTATTCCTGTTGCCATTTAATCCCAATCCATTTTTATATGATTTTTCTGTGTAAAGACATCTTTGCTGCTTCAGATAGTCTACTGGTAATATTGTTTATATAAGATGTTCTGATTGGTAATATTTTGCCTATACTTCAGGAAAAGAAAATGGAGATCTACAATTCTATCCTTAAATTGCAAAAAGGGGACAAAGGAGATGATTCTGCTCAGGTCTCTCTCTCTCTCCTCAGTCTGTGTTGTCGAGTTACAAGTACATTCGTTAGCATGGATACAATTTTTAACTTTGTTGGCAGCCTGTTTGCTGGATTTTATCATCATATATTCTGTTGAAAAATTGTACCAGATTGAAGGCTGATAGTCTTGTTTGAAAAAACTGTTATATCTACTTAGCTGAGCTTTTGAGTTGATCAATTGACCATGAAACATCCTTCATATCTTAATATTGTTATTTCTTATTTTCTTTTTCGAATCAGGAGAGAGCTAAGAATATTCAATCTGACCTTGAAGAGGTTATGAAAACTCTTAATGACAAGTGCAAGACTTACGGGCTCAGAACAAAGCCCACAACTATAACTGAGCTTCCATTTGGTACTTCTTTTTCTCACATCCATTTCTGTTCTTTTTCTTTGCTTAGAATGACCTTGTATTCAGTTTCTAGAAAACACACACAGACACACACTCCCAGACAAGTTAGAAGAAAGAAATTACTGTAATTATTTGTTTCCATACTGAAGGTTGGCAGCCAGGAATTCTTGAGACCGTTGATGAGTGGGATGATGAGTGGGACAAATTTGAAGATGGAGGTATATTTAATTGCACATTTCTTAGACATAACATGTATTACAATCAAAGGTTTAAATAGCGTTTATTGCGTCATAGAGGAACAACTAAAAATACGGTGCTATGCCCATATTGTGCCGCTATAGTGCCGATAGCACCATAGCTTTTATGATCCGAAAACGCTATAGCATGCTATTTAGAACCCTGATTACAATATGTTATGGTCATTATAGTATGTCTTTTTTCTATCAGCTAACTAGTACCTAATTTATTTGTTTTTCAGGATTTGCAATTATAAAGGAGTTGACCATAGAAATAGAAAAACCTAAAAAAGAGACTCAACCCGACAAGACTGACAAGAAAGAAGCTGCCAACACAAACGAGGCATCTCCTGATTCTTCAAAAGAAACCAAAGATGAAAAGACTGAGAAACCACCTGTGAAAGAGCAGGTGACTGAGGGTGATTCAGTAATTCCCACTTCCAGTGTTGATGATAAAAAGGTGCAGTCACCAAAAAGTGTGCCTTCTAGTCCAGCAAAGAAATCTCCTAAGAAAAGCAATGATGGGTTTAATGCAAAAGATAAAGAATCAAGCATCTTTCATGATGTTTCACCTCGTGCTAGTGAAAGCATCAGGTAACAACAAGTACCTTTCTTTTTGCCCTCTGTATAGGAGATGATTTTACTACCAAATAAGGAGGTGCCAGAGCAGTGTCCAAGCTAGTCCAAATATTCTCGTGTGATTTAGTATTCCTTTCTTATGTAGTATATCTTTCTTAATTTAAGATGCATCATGTCTTCGCGGGGATAATTGGTGCTACTTAACAGCCCCACTTTACAGTGCAGTATATTTTGGATCAGTACAGAAAACAAATGCCTCTTGATCAACTTGTACCTTCTGATTTTGTTAAATTTGTAGTGATCGTGATGGTGCTGAGTCATCTGTTTCTGGTGATAAGTATGAGCACTCTTGGGGACCATCATTTGATAATGCCGATGATGCTGACTCAACATGGAACTTCAATGATAAGGTATTGTTTAAGAACAAGAAGAATGTTGTTGTCTAAACCAGTTCAGATCCAGTACAGAGTTGATTTTTCGGTTTGAACTGCATAAGCCCAGTTTGTGTGTAAGCCCAGTTTTTGTATAAGCCCAGTTTGTGTTTTAACTTGTATTAGTAAAGGACTTGGGTTTTGTCCAAAGGGATTTGGACAAAGTCCCATCCAAAGCTGGGCCTAAATCGTCTGACATGCTTTAAGATTCGTGCTAACATATTTAAAACTTAATTAATTTAAATGGTTCTTTAAATCCAAACCGTCCGTGTGAATTTTAGAACAGATCGGATGGTTTAGAACCGGCTGTGGACAAAAACTCCACCCATTAGTAAATACCTAGCTACTGTCTGCTGAATTACTTGTAATAACTTGTATTTTCATCTAATTAATTCTAGGTTCTTTTTTTTTTTTTGAGATAATTCACCTGTCACCTAAAATTCATTTTTTTAGGACAATGAAAACAACAATGATTTATTCTTCGGTGGGGCCAACCTACTTCCCATCAAAACAGGATTGTCAAAACCCTTCTTTGATTCGGTCCCTGGAACGCCAATGACGGCTACTTACAACGATCCCCCAAAATCCTTTTTTGATTCAGTCCCCAGCACACCAATGACGGTGACTTACAATGATCCCCCAAAATCCTTTTTTGATTCTGGACCATCTACCCCTATGTCCCTTTTTGGCAATAATAATGGGCCTCCACAAAGATCATTCTTTGATTCCTCAGTACCGTCAACCCCTATGTACAACAACTCATCTTTCTCACCTCGATATAGTGAGGCCGGTGATGACAACAACTCATTCGACAATTTTTCGAACAATTTTGATGCATTTGGGTCATCCCGCGACAGCTTTTCAAATAATGCTTTTGGTCGGTTCGATTCGTTTCGTAGCTCTACTGACCAAGGATTTGGGGACAGTTTTGGGAGGTTTGATACAACAAACAGTACAAGTGATCAGTTTGGGTCTGAGAAAACATTCTCTCGGTTCGATTCAATGCGAAGCACCACTGACCCGTTTGATACTTCTGATCCATTTGGTTCAACGGAGACTTTTGGCACATCTGATTCATGGGGGGGTGATCAATTATCTCGGTTCGACTCAATGAAGAGCACTGCTGATCTTTCAGGAAGTGATAAATTTGCAAGGTTTGATTCAATGAGAAGCACAACTGATAGGGATTACACTTTTGATGATAACGACGCGTTTGGCTCAGGCCCTATCAAATTTTCAGATAACAATAGCCCAAGACATGGTACTGCTAATTGGAGCGCATTTTGATCCCTTTTTGTTGTTTTTTCTTTCCTCTGCATGGTATGAGAATTCATTTCTTTCTGGGTTTCCTATTATGAGGATGGTTTGCTTTTCTTTTTCGAGATTAAGGTTTTTGTTTTTGTAACTAAGTATCTACGGGTTTGTTATTGGACGGCTCATTTGTGCGTGTGTGATGTGTGACATTCTTTATATATCTTTCATCTCTTTTCGTATGAGAGGAGGGATTATATTTGTGCATATGTGCCATTATAAATTCTAGATATTTTGTATAATGCAGTTGCAAATTATTCTTTTTTGGACCTTGTATTAAGTTTACATTACCTGCTCCTAGTTTAACGCTCGTTTTGTTGTTACTGTTGCACCAATAGCATTTTATTCTGGTTGAAATAATTTTCGAGTTGGATCTCTCCAAACATGCTACTTGAGAAAAAAATAATAGAACTATCTTTTTAAGAAAGTGCAAATCCACTGAAGCTGAAGCTGGAGATGAATAATTCTGGTTAATACTATTTTGGTAAAAATGCTTCTTGCCGACCTTGTTTCTGGTAGTGACAGATCAGAGACCGCAGACGTTCAGCTTTAGATAATCTGAGAATCAGAAGAACTTTGGGCCTTGATCCGTTGGGGTGCTCCAATTTTTGACTAGGCCCATTTGAATCCATCGGCCCATGGTCCCTCCAACCATACCAAACAGAGAGAAAATCATTTATAACCTAGGGGTAGGGATGTATTAACAAGCAACTAGTAACAACTAACTTTATTGAACACAATTGAAGTTAACATTTATTGGATCAGAAAGTTAAAATTATATGTTTTTCTAACTAGATAAATTATGTGTTTAAATTTGATATAATTTGAAAATTGTTTGGCTATGGATAAATATTAATATAACAAAATTGTATCAAATTTGATACACACTGTCACAACCGATCTAAACCTTGGAAAAAGTGCATACAATTATAAAATCTGTCATTTATCAACTCGTTGTTCATTGTTATAGACTTACAGCTGTCATTTGTAAAACAATTTTATTACCATTACAAGCAATTATACTTTATGGTTTACTAAATAGGATGTATTATTTTTCTCAAGTAAAAAAGAGCCGAAATTTTTATTAATAGGAAATATAATAAAAAAATATCCAGATTAGAGAACACTTTTGATTTTTTTCGAGATATAGGGAAAACGTTTTGATTTATCACGGCCTCTGGCCGTTATGACTTATCACGGCCAAAATTAGCACTAATTACCGCACTTATTAAAGAAAAAAAAAAAAAAAAATTCATGCCCGTGATTGATAATCACGGCCAGCATATATGCCATATTAAAATGGACAAACTCAGATCTCATTCTACACGGTCAGATATTGCACTGGATTTGAATTCTGGCCGTGATTATCAATCACGGCCAGGAACTCTTTTTTTTTTTTTTTTTTTTTTTAATAAGTGCGGTAATTAGTGTTAGTCCTGGCCGTGATAAGCCATAACGGCCAGAGGCCGTGATAAATCAAAACGTTTTCCCTATATCTCGAAAAAAATCAAAAGTGTTCTCTAATCTGGATATTTTTTTTTATTATCTTTCCTATTAATAAAAATTTCGGTAAAAAAGAGACCAAGAAGATCTGTTCGCTCCCAAAAGCGGATGCACTGATGCACACTCGGACATGTTCGGCTACCAGGTGAGAACGAAAATTGGCTTGAATTTGTGTACGTGAAGAAAAAAAATTTCACTCTGAGTGATTTTTTTTTTTCACACGTATAGTGACAACCGAACAGACCCGTCCTGAGTTTATGTGGTTTGATCATTATTTATTTTCAAAATTTATATATTTATAAATCATATTTTATATAATTTAGAGTAAAATATTAAGCAACCGTAAAATTGACCCTATTGCATGGAAACCAATGGAGCCCTTTACTTATTATCTGCATTTTCCATCCAAGCTGTTGATATTATTATTTCTTTTATCGAATAATCGCAAAAACATGTTTTTCCGTGGTTTTACATACAATTTGCGAGCTCCTTTCGATTTTTCTTTAGCCAGTACAGTATTGAGTATTTCCATTTTTTAAACTGTCATTGAACTCTATATAAGCTGCTCCGACAAGTCAATACCAAAGTCTTTTAAAAAGCTTCGTTTCTCTCTCTCTTTTTCTTTCATTCCTCCTCCGTACTCAGAATCCCAGATCCGAGCGACTATGTTCTTCGCCCCGCCAAATTGACCCGAGAAAAAAAATGGCAAGAAGCATCGTGGACATACGCTTGCTTTTCCTCGTTGTAGCCGCTATTTTTATCTTCATCCAGGTCTCTCTCAATTCGACTTCTCTATGATTCTTCTCCTGGCATGCGTACTTTTTAGAATCTGTGATGCGATTTTAACAGCATAGAATTCTACATTTCTCTATGTCTACTTTCTGAATCGATAATTTGGGCTGTTTGATCGATCTTAGTTCGTTTCTTTGGTTGCAATTTGTTCTATTTCTTGTGTGTGTGTGTGTGTATGTTTTTTTTTTTTTTGAGACCGAGCAGCCTGTTGCATTTCATTTGAATAAAAGTAGCTAGAGAAATTTGATTAAGTCGCAACCATCATGCAATCTAATTTGGCAGTTCCATTTGTTTTGAGCTCCTATCAGGTGCGCCTATTTGCAACGCAATCACACTATGCTGATCGATTAGCAGCGGTAGTAAGTACTGTTTTGCTTTAACCTAATTATTATTTTTTCTCTAATTTTTTAACGTATGTTCAAAATAGTGGTCCTGTGTGTCAAAATTATACTGATACTGAACCTGGCTGGTAAGATAAAGAGAGAGTACAGTACACTTGGTCTTCTTAGTTAGCCAAATTAAGCTTCAATCGGTCATCTACTTATCCAGTGGGGCCAATGGTCTTGACCAATCCCTGATTTGTTTTTTTTAAGCATCAGTATACGTTAATTTAGCCTCAATATACTGTTTTCAGTGTTTGCTTGAGCCTCAACACTAGACCCACAATCAATACTGTAACTGAGCTTGGACATGACATAGTTCAAGTCACTTTAACTGAATTGTCTAATTAGGATAAATAATGGGCAAGTAGAAAATCCAAGCTGCAAAAGGAAAGTTTTGGCAAAAACAGCAGACGACCTTCCTAAGTTCGATACCAACATATCGTATTGTAGTCCTTGGTGCAAACAAAATTATAAACTGAGATCTACTTCTATATCTTGGCACAATATGGAACGTTTGCTAATGTTTAGGTACTATGCTTTTTCTTAATCAGGAAAAGGCTGAAAACCAATGCGTGAGTGAATCACGAATATTAATTGATCAAATAAGCAAGCAACAGGAAAGAATAGTAGATTTAGAAGGTAACATCATTGATTTTATCTTTTCTTATCTTGTGTCTTGTATTTAGTTTGACACTTGAATGATTCAACAAACTTTTATGATAGAATCATAGAAGTGAAGAAGAAAGTATATATGATAAGTTTTAGAAGAGGAACATTAATGAAATAGAAGGTCCAAACTACCATTATACCTTACATGGCTGTCCCAACACTTTACATCTGTTACCAGCCATGCATTTTCCAATCCAGGTTCAAGGAAAGCTTTAAGGTTTTTTTCCTGGGCCCAGTCTCTTGTGCCTTTTAAAAACAGATCTGCCATATAATTTCAATTATTTTATAATTAATTCCAACTATGAACTTTTGGTCTTATCTTAGAAAAGATGCTACGGAAAAATGAAGAGTGTGCTCAACTAAAGACACTAATTCAAGATCTTCAAAGTATGTGTTCTTTACAGTTCCAGTTTTTCTCTTCACCTTCACCTTCAGTTTTGTTTTTTAATCAAGAGTCAAGGCACCACTTTTTTCCAAACTTGAGCTACTAAAAGATGCATAAAGCTGTAGAGTGCATTTATTTTTATGTCTATTGTTGCTTTGATTGCTTACGTGTGTGATAAGTTGGCTGTGCTGTTAACTATTCTTGCTTTGAGTGCAGAAAAGCTTCAACTGACAATAAACCATAGAGACGAGGTCTGTACTTCAATTTTTATTTACAACTCTTAATTATTTTCTTTGCAGCTTTCACTTTACATTCCCTTGACTTTTAAAAATGTCCTTCGTAGAGTAACATTTTACAAACTTCACATTATTTCCTCCCTTTTGTGCTTAGGTCCCTGTAGCAGCTGTTGTGGTAATGGCTTGCAATCGCCCTGACTATCTAGAAAGGACAATCCAATCTATCTTGAAGTAATAATTTACTCTTTTTTATTTTATTTTCCCTGTCCGTTGAAATTATCATAGGCAAGTAGGTTGTTGTGCATGTCAACATTTGATTCATTACACGGCCTTTTATAGTAACTTAGTATGATAGAGGTAATCGTGGAATAATAGGATGTCATGATACTAGAATCCTGTCAGCAGTAACATACCAAACAGTTTGTTGTTCACATTTGGGAGATATATTACAAGTATCACGTGTCTTATGTGAACTAAATTTTTGAATCAACCACCGAGAGATCTTTTTATAATTTTAACTGTGAATTCCAGATACCAAACCTCAGTTGCTTCGAAATTCCCACTTTTCATATCTCAGGTACTATTTATGGAAGTTTCTCGGTTCGTTATCTATTGTTTTTTACTCAGAGAAAATAAGGAGAAAAGATTGTGGTTTAACAGGTCTGCTTCTTATATTATAGGATGGTACAAATGCTGATGTCAAAAACAAAGCCTTGAGCTTCACTGATGTCACATTCATGCAGGTTTTGTTATGTGTCCCGTTCCATCCTTGTTTTGAGACAAAGTTACAAACTTGAACTGTACTGAATTAATTGTCTTATAATTTGTTGAAATCTTTCCAGCACATTGATCTTGAGCCAGTGGAAACAGAAAGACCAGGAGAATTAATTGCATATTACAAGATTGCCAGTAATTGTCCTTTTCTGTTGTCAACCTTTTGCCTTTAGGTTTCCTTTTTATATAATAATTAACTAAGGCTTTTGCTAATCCAGGGCATTACAAGTGGGCATTGGATGAATTATTTGTTAAACGTAGCTTCAATCGAGTGATTATATTAGAAGGTGATGCTTCTATATGTTTTCACTTTGTATATTTGTAATTGCTTATACATATTGCTTATTGAGCATTTTATTTGGTAAGCAGATGACATGGAAATTGCACCAGACTTCTTTGAATACTTCGAGGCCACTGCTACTTTCCTTGATACTGACAAGTAAGGACCATCAGATGTCTTGTTTATATTTTCAATTCTGGAAACTGACTTTTCATTTTAGTAATTAATATTTTGCTATTAAAGGACAATCATGGCTGTTTCTTCTTGGAATGATAATGGGCAACAGCAGTTCGTATATGACCCTGGTTAGTACTAAACAGAGTAAATTCATGTGATCAACTGCAGGGCATTAGAATTAGCATGTGACATGTTTACCCCTGCAAAATGAGAAATATCTCATATGCCCTACAAAATACGTAGCATATTTCCTACATTTCTCTTTTATTTTCTATGATGTACCGCCCTTCTCTCTAGTTCATTAAAGCATAGAATACTAGTGAGAAAAGGTCTGCAGTTTTTCCATCTTTTCATGTTAACCAGAAATGAGAGTTATTTTGGCTTCCGTTGGGTGTAAACATGATATTTCCTATAATGTTGGGTATACAAAATAGTTTAGATATTCCAGGGGCATGAATAAAATTGCCCCCAAAAAAGGTATCTTCGGTTGTTCTTCTATGGCAATAAGAATTCTAACCATACTGTTATTTCATTTTTAAATAAATTGTAGAGGTTCTATATCGGTCAGACTTCTTTCCCGGGCTTGGATGGATGTTGACCAAATCAATATGGGAAGAGCTATCACCGAAGTGGCCTAAAGCATATCCTTCACTATTTCTTATTAACATGATAAACATAATAGTTTAATTTTTACTAGATTAGTTTTCACTGTATTTATTGTTCCTTGACATGACTTACTTATTGGGATGATTGGGTGAGGCTCAAGGAGGTGCACAAGGACCGACAATTTATTCATCCTGAAGTTTGCAGAACATATAATTTTGGTGAACATGTAAGTAAATTCATTTCAGCACTAGTCCAAACTGTTTTAGTAATAATATGAGAATAAAATGATAAAACAGCTCTATAGATTAAATTAAGATCAACATTAACATTATTGTCTATTTTGTTCTTTAGCAAGAATATCCTTTTGTTGTACAGTCATTTGTAAACAAGTTAATCTCTTATTTATATTAGTAATAAACCTATGCTCCTTTATGGCATTTGCAGTTTTTAACTGTAGATATGTTGATTTTCAGGGATCAAGCATGGGACAGTTCTTCCAGCAGTACCTGCAGCCAATTAGGCTAAATGATGTTCAAGTAAATATAATTCATACTGACTCAAGAAATATAATTTCAAGAATTGTTATATCTATCTCTAGCTTAATTTTCTTTTGTTTTAAAGGTTAACTGGAAATCAGCAGACCTGAGCTACCTCAAGGAGGTAATGACTTATTTTTCTACTTCTAATCTCTATTCAATTTTATAGACTTGGAAAGTTTCGTCTTAATTTAGAAATTTATATTTTATCATAAATTGGCAGGAGAACTTCAGGAAAAAGTTTGCAAAAGAGGTGTCAGCAGCAAAGCCTCTGCAAGGGTCTGATGCCATTCTAAAAGCACACAACATGGATGAGGATGTAAGGATACAATACAATGATCAGAGAGACTTTGAGAGAATCGCTCGGCAATTCGGCATTTTTGAAGAGTGGAAGGTTATAATGAAAATTGCAATTTGTTTATTTTATTTTAAATTATATTGTTTTTGGCCCCACCTGTAATTGTGTCTGCTTCCTCAAGTTCGTATCCCCTCAGGTACCGTACCTGCAATTAGGGAAAAGATCGGTCTGGATTTGATCACAGCCAGGCCAAAAGGAATTCAATGCCTATTGTAGATACAGGGTGTCCATTTTGAGATTCGTGCTAGAGTTAAAGAACGGTCTAGATTTAGTAATTGTAGGTACTGTACCAGGGGCAATCTGAATTCCTGCTTCCTCTGAACTTTCTTTTGACTTTGCAATCAGTGCTTACTGCCCAGCCAATTTGAGATTTTTATTGTGACTTTATGCACAAGTCGAAAGGGATGTCAGGAAAAAAATCAATCTGGTAAGGTATCGCTCGGGGCAAGGCAGGTACGGTCAAAAGACAAATTTTCTTATTTATTTATCTTATTTACAGGATGGCGTACCAAGGACTGCATATAAAGGGGTTGTAGTATTTCGGTACAAGAAGACTAGAAGACGTATTTTCCTGATTGCTCCGGATTCCCTGAAACAACTTGGGTTATAACATATAACAAGACTAGGAGAGATGTATTTGCGAACCAATACTAGGAATTGAATTCTCAAAATAGCACACTATCGGTCTAGTCTTAGAAGGTTCAACTCAATTTTCATTGTTGTAAATTAGAGCAAAAACTTGGCATTTTTGGCACGCTGTATTTTGTGTGTGAATGGATTACGGACTTTTTATTATGAAAAATAGTACAAGTTTAATTACTAACAGTTGGGCAGTGTAAACGAGGACCATTTGATAATTTGATAATAGTCCATAATAAACTTTAAATTGAAGTCAAATATTGTAAGCATAAATTGAATTTTGATTAATATTTAGCATATGCTATCGATTGTCTATTTGTAACAACATAAAAAAAAATACTATCGATTGTCTTTTTGTTACTTTGTAGGATTTAAAAAAAAAAATACATATAGCATCAAATCAGTAAAATTTCTTAACATGGCAAAAATGTGATCGTTACATTTAATATTTTTTGCTAACTCTTTTCTGAAGTTAACTAGTGTGTAACTGTCTAGTGTCTATGCACCTTTCTGCTTGGGCCTGTATTTTTTTTTACTTCCTCTTGAGTCGGTTTGTGCATCTTTGCGCTTAGCTACTTGGTTGATTAATTTAAAAAAAAATGATCTAGGTTTCATTCTGATCCCTTTTCTATTTAAGATTTTTAATATCCCTCTTTTTTTTTTTTTTTTCTTTCCTTAAAATTTTGCCATTATTTTCTTGGTCTGACCAGATTTTTCTTAATTCCTTTTTCTCTCTCTCTCTCTTTTTTTTAATCTTTTAGACTTCCGGTTGTGTTCCATTCTCAACCTCCATTTTTTTGTTCTCAAGACTTCTTTGTAGCTCAGCCTGGCTCGAATTCATATCACCTGAGTTAACTCAAATTTTCAGTTTAGATCAGGATCACACGATCTGCTTTAGCATTCCATTTCGAACTGGATTAGTTCGGATTCCGATTGTAAAGTCCAAACTTATGAGGATTCTGACTCGGCTGGCTTACCACAACAAATGCAATATATGATCTTAAATTTATTTATTAAATTGCATATTCATATCAATAATTTATTAAATTGTATATACATATATATTTAAGAGTAAAGATGTTGTCCCCTTGAATCTGTTCCCTATCTATCCCCCTAACAACTTTCCTTTTTTATTCTCTCACGTGGTCAAAACCCATCATTTTCAATCTTCTCTTAGAAAGAAAAAAAAAAAATTCAACATAACTCAAAACTCACCATGTTCTTCTCCTCTATTGCTCGCCACCATCTACCCACGCCGACGGTTGTGATGGCGGTCAAGATCCGGCGAGGCGAGTGTGGTGCACCGTCGAGATTCGGTGAGGAGAGCGTGGTGCACCGTCGAGATTCGGCGAGGAGAGCGTGGTGCACCGTTGAGATCAGACGAGGAGAGCGTGGTGCACCGTCGAGATCTGACGAGGAGAGCATGGTGCACCGTCAAGATTCGGTGGGGAGAGCGTGGTGCACCATTGGAGGGGGTCCATGCTAGCCCAGCGAAGGTTGTCACAGTGCAACATATGAATACTTTATTAGTTAGATATGAATACTTCAGTTATTAGATATGCATACTTCATGTTACATATGAATACTTCTTAGAAGAGGTGGGATGAGAGAGATGAATCTGACTTTGAATTTTGAATTGTATAAATTATTTCGAACATGTATGAATACTTCGTAATCGTCAGTATGAATAATTCTTTAGTTAGATATGAATACTTCATTGTTTTAGATATGCATACTAGTCTGTTGAGAATATTTCTTGGTCCCAATCTGGGCAGGTGTGAATATTATTAGTGTCAGATGTGAATATTGTTAGTGTCATGTGTGAATACTTCATTAGTTAGATATGAATAATTATATATATGAATATTTCATTTGTTAGATATTGAGTACTTCATTAGTTAGATATGAATACTTCATTTGTTAGATATGCATACTTCATGTTAGATATGAATACTTCTTGGAAGAGGTGGGTGAGAGAGATGAATTTGACAATGAATTTTGAATTGTATAAATTATTTCGAACATGTATGAATACTTCGTAATTGTCAGTATGAATACTTCTTGGAAGAGGTGAGGTGAGAGAGATGAATCTGACTTTGAATTTTGAATTGTATAAATTATTTCAAACATATATGAATACTTCGTAATCGTCAGTATGAATACTTCATTTGTTTAGATATGAATACTTCTTTATTTAGATATGAATAATATATAGATTCGCTATAGTGGTCCCCAATCTTGGAAAATGTCGCTTTCAGACGATTGCGGTCCCCAATCCAGGCTGTCACAAGACGTCAGCGGTCCCCCTGGTCGTTACTGGTCCCCTCCAGCTTGTGTTTACATATGACGAATGCAACTGATAATAAATATGAATACTATAAATTCATAGGTATGAATACTATACGTTTTGACTATTAATAAAATAACATTAATCTTGCTCTTTGGTGGTAGTTAGCACGTTTTAACTATTTTTTTTTGTCTTTTAGTGCGGGGGACAGATAGGGGACTGAAGTAGGGGGACTGTTAGTCGATCCCTATATTTAATGGAAAATATAACACTATAACATGATTAGTGAGTAGTGACTAATGTTTTGATAATATGAAATAGATTTTGTAACTAACAAATTTATTATGAAAAATATCAGATCTAATATATGATTGAAAAATTATATTTAGATATTATTCTTTACTAGAATATACATTAGGGTAGTTGTAAACTTAATACAACACTCCAATTGAAGGTCTTTGCAGCACACTAGAAGAGTTCCTAGATAGTAAGAGAAAATGGTAGTTGCAACTCCGACACAACACTCAAATTGAAGATTTATTCAGAACTCTAGTAGTATCTCTATATGAGAAGAGGGTAGTAGCAACCTTAAAACAATACTCAATTGAAGGTGCTTGTAACACTCTAGTAGTGTCTCCATACGACAACAAAAGATGGTAGTTGCAACCCGAATACAACACTCCAATTGAAGGTTTTTCTAACACTCTAGTATTTTCTCCATATGCAAGAGAAGATGTTAGTTGCAACCCTAATACAACACTCCAGTTGAAGGTATTTGCAGCACTTTAGCAATGTCTCCAGATAGCAAGAGCAGAGAGTGGTTGCAACTCTAATACAACACTCCAATTAAAGGTCTTTGCAGTACATTTGTTGTGTCTCTAGATAGTAAGAGAAGAGGGTGGTTGCAATCCCAATACAACAATCCAATAAATGAACTTTGCAACTCACTAGTAGTATCTCTATATGTGTAACGTCCCGGAAATTTGAGTCGTTATTATTTATGTTTTAAAAAAAATCACAATAAAATATAATAAAGATGATATTTTTTTTAGTAGCATATTTAAAGTCTGTGTTTGTAATATTCCATAAAGTTAAGTTTTAGGAAAATTCTATATCTAATTTAATTATTTAAATAAGTTTCTTTCATATAACTAGGTAAAATTGAGGCTTTATTTTAATAACTATTTTAGAAACTGTGTCGGAGCATTGCTGTTTAAATTTTAAACTCCTGATAAACGCACCTCTTCTATTAATGCACCGTTTCGGTTTACACTCTAACTATATATATATAATAAAATATCAAAATTGATAGACTCGATTCCCTTCTCTCTGTTTTATATCCGACACAATTCACTTTGTTCTTAGGTTGATATCCGAGTACAAACAGAAATGACAATTAAAAAGAAAAAGAAAAAGAATAGAAGAAATATTTTGTGAAAGTTTTTTTGGATATCAATTATCAATGTCCGATTTCAATTTCGACTACGTCGCACTGATTCTGAACCATCGTTGCAATTCAATTTAAAATTTTGAAGATCTCATTCTCAGGTAACCGGACTTCTCTATAACTGTGTTTTCATTTTGTATGGTTGATTTGAATATTGGTATTGCATATTGAATTATGATGCATATTTAACGGGATAGCGGGTCTGAGGTTGGAATTTGATATGTGATTGCAGCCTCGCACTGTTGGATGGATTTCTCAGTGGGTTGGCGGCCTTCCAATGTTGGATGAATTTCCCATTGGATTGGTGGTTTAAAGGAATTGTGTTATGAGAATGTGGGAATCGCCTGTGACAGGGATTACACATGTGTGAATATGATGTGACTGGTTTTATGGATAACCGAGACCGACGTGCTATTGCTGGTTAAATATGCGTGCATAATTTGATATGAATTTGTGGATTAATCTGGCCTATTTGAATGGTTGTTAAATTAAGCCAATTATAGAGAAGCGCGTTGTTAAATAACTGGTCACTGAGCTTTGTAGCTGACTCCGTTTTGTTGTTTTGTTTTCATTTCTGTTGGCGACGTAGGTTGACGGGCCAAGGAAAGGTGTAAAGATGCTTATATAATCACGATCCGGATGATAAAAATCTAGGGTGTGACAACATAACAATAAAAGAGGGTGGTTGCAGCCCTAATACAATACTCCAATTAAAGGTCTTTACAGCACTCTAGTAGGGTCTCCTTATGGCAACAGAAGAGAGTTGTTGTAACCATAATACAAAACTTCAATTGAAGGTCTTTTTAGTACTCTAGAAGTGTTTCTATATGTCAAGAAAAAAAAATTGTTGCAACCATAATACAACACTTCAATTGAAGGTCTTTGCAACACTCTAGTAGTGTCTCCACATGGCAAGAAAAGAGGGTAGTTGCAACTGTAATACAACACTCCAATTGAAGGTGTTTACTGCACACTAGTAGTGTCACCATATGGCAAGAAAATAGGGTGGTTGCAACCCTAATACTACACTTAAATTGAAGTTGTTTGGAGCACTCTAGTAGTGTCTCCATCTGGCAAGATAAGATGATAGTTTCAACCATAATACAACATTCCAATGAAAGTCTTTGTAGCACACTTGTAGTGTCTCCATATGACACAACCTTAATGCAACACTAATTGTTGCAACCTTAATACTTCACTCCAATTGAAGGTCTTTGCAACACTCTAGTAATGTCTCCACATGGCAAGAAAAGATGGTAGTTGCAACCGTTATACAACACTCCAATTGAATGTCTTTGCATCACTCTAGAAATGTCTCCAGATGGCAAAAAAAAAGGGTTGTTGTAACCCTAATACAACACTCCAATTGAAGGTGTTTGCAACATACTAGTAGTATCCCCATATGACAAAAAAAGAGGGTGGTTGCAACCTTAATACTATACTCAAATTTGAGGTGTTCGGAGCACTCTAGTAGGGTCTCCATTTGACAATAGAAGAAGGTTGTTTTAACCCTAATACAACATTCCAAATGAAAGTCTTTGCAGCACACTCGTAGTGGCACGAGATGAGGGTGGTTACAACCCTAATACAACACTCCAATTGAAGATGTTTGCAACACTCTAGAAGTGTCTCCATATGGAAAGAAAAGAGGATGGTTATAACACTAATACAACACTTCAATTGAAGACCATTGCATCACACTAAAAATGTCTCTAGATGACATGAGAAGAGGGTAGTTATAAACCTAATGCAACACTTAAATTGAAGGTTTTTGCAGCATACTAGTAATGTCTCTAGATAGCAAGAGAAGATGATGGTTACAACTTCGATACAATACTCCAATTGAAGGTCTTTGCAGCACTCTAGTAGTGTCTCCATATTGCAAAAAAAGATGTTATTTGCAACACTAATAAAACACTCAAATTGAAAGTCTTTGTAGCACTCTAGTAGTGTCTCCATATGGTATGAAAAGAGGGTGGTTGCCACCCTATTACAACACTCCAATTGAAGGTTTTTGCAGCACGCTAGAAATGTCTCCAGATGACTACAAAAAAGGGTTGTTGTAGTCCTAATAGAACACTCCAATTGTAGGTCTTTGCAGCACACTATTAGTGTCCCAAGATGACAAGAAAAGAGTGTAGTTGAAACCCTAATACTACACTCCAATTGAAGGTATTTGGAACACTATAGTAGTGTCTCCATCTGGCAAGAGAAGAGGGTAGTTGTAAACCGAATACAACACTCCAATTGAAGGTCTTTGCAGCACACTAGTAGTGTCTCCAGATGGCAAGAAAAAACAATGGTAGCAACTCCAATACAACACTCCAATTGAAGGTCTTTGCAGCACTCTAGTAGTGTCTCCATATGGCAATAGAAGAGGGTAGTTGCCACCCTAATACAACACTCTAATTGAATATTTTTTTAGTCCTCTAGTAGTGTCTCCATATGACAATAGAAGAGGGTAGTTGCAACCCTAATACAACACTTCAATTAAAGGTCTTTACAACACTTTAGTAGGGTTACCATCTAGCAACAGAAGTGGGTTGTCGTAACTCTAATACAAAACTCCAATTGAAGGTCTTTTCAATACTCTTGTAGTGTCTCCATATGACAAGAAAAGAGGAATGTTGCAACCTTAATACAACACTCCAATTGAAGGTCTTTTCAACAATCTAGTAATGTCTCCACATGACAAGTAGGGGCGTACAAAAAAACTATCAACCCACCCGACCCGTCTGACTCGTATTTTACCGGGTTGAGATGTTACTGGGTCGGGTCATAAATTTACTCTTAATAACCCGTTTATATCTGGACCTGGCCCGATAATTAAAAGTCCCTTTTTTTCTACGGTAGAATACCCGATAATTAAAAGCATCCCATGCGAAATAGCGTAGAATACCTTTCTACCCCAAAAACATTTAAAGCACCCTTTATTTTCTACCAAATCTGTTGACACCTCGATCTCCTTCGCTCGCGAGTCACGACGCGGTCGACGCTTTAGTCTCCTTTCTGCACGGTGCACGCTCTCTCTCACGATGCCTGAGAAAATGGTTCGAATCCGTCTTCAATCTGCCTCAAACCTGAGACTGACAACCATAAATCGATTGCAAATCCTCCACTATAATTACCGTGCGCTTGTAGAATCCTCTCCCGGCGCTGTCCAAACAGGTCATGTTATCACTTTGGTGCAATGGATAAGGTAATTACCCTTTCCTCCTATCTTATTGCCTAATTTCTTCGTATTAGTAGCAGGTGTGGTAAATTGGAATTGCAATGATTGATGCAGCGGGATACTGGCTTTTTGGGGCTGTTATGATTTTTCCATTAGGCATAATTTTATTTAAGTTTTCTAAGACTGAAATTATTGTATTTCGATGCTAGTTAGGTGTTTGAGGTGATGAATTAAGGTCACAATTTTTATAGTACACAATTTATTTAGTGCAAGTCTTTCTTCATGTTTGTAAAAAAAAAAAGATGAAAGAGTGAGAGTTTGATTTGGAGCATGTTATTTCCAACTCAAAGAATAAAAAAATAATATAAGATCATTTTTTTTTAGAGGAAGCCCATAGGCATTGATTAAGACTTAATAAAATGTTACAGATTAAGTTCTACCACTTGATAACTATTTTACTAGTATCAAACTAAAATACAAATGGGTACTGAATAAAATAAAACATAGTAAAAGAAAGGACCTATTTTAATGAAAATGAAATTTCTAGCTACTGACTAATTGATTATAGAGGTTGTGTTATATGTGTTTCTGTACCAGTCACAAATTCGAAGTTGTTTCAGTTCAGTACCGTTGAGACCTGCTTAGTTTATCTATGATTGTGATACTTTTGTCATGGCATGTTCACTTTTCAGTTCTTTGTCGGCTCCATTTATCTATGATGCTTAGTTACCCTCCAAAACATGTCATTTTCAATCCAAGTTGACAATCATCTATTAATTAGAAATGTGTGCAATTGGGCAAAAAAATGAAATTGTATAGTTCCATGAGCATAGATCAAAGACTGCTGACCATATATTAGTACTTTCAATTTTATAGGATAGTTTATTGTCTTTATTGATTTGTTTTGTTGTGTCTTGATGTGGAAACTAGGTGGAATTCAACTTGATGTTAGAGTGTGCAGAGAAATTTGAGAAGGCATTTGAGAGGCTTGGTGATATAGATAGGGACTATCGATCATACTTTGGTGTAGATGAAGAGATTGAGAATAAAGATGATAGAAACAACAAGGGCAAAGGAAAAGGTAAAATTGTTTCACCACCAGTAGAAGAAGATTGGGTCAAAGCTAGATACTTTGTCAAGTTTTTGAAATTATTCTATAGAGTTACAATTCGTCTTTCTGTGTCTTCTTATGTCATATCTAACTATTTTTTTCATGAACTTGTGTCAATTCAAACATGTTTAACCCGAATGAACAAGGGTTGTGATCATGAGTTAAAATCTATGGCAAATGGTATGAAAGTGAAATTGGAGAAGTATTGGGAAAATCCCAGCAATCTTAACCTATTGCTTTACATAGTTGTTGTTTTATATGCCCGGTATAAACTGAAATATGTGAAGTTTTGCTTGGGGCAGATGTACCCAACTGATATGGCAAATGATCTAATTAGAAATATGGAGCATACAACGGAGAGCTTATACACATATTATCTTGAACACATGGTGAAATGAACTCAAGTGCTGATGGAGGTGCAGCATTGAAAGGTGTGGCTAGTAGTTCAAATGAGGGGCTTGGTTCTATGGATGTAGATGATGACTATTCAAAGTTTGTGAAGTCTCAGTTTAAGCGTCATTTAATGGAAGAAGAGTGTGTTGAAAGCAAGTCAGAAGTTGCAAAATATTTGGCTGAAGCATGCGACAACGGAGATGACAAGTCCTTTGATATACTAGCATGGTGGAAGGTCAATGCCTCGAGGTATCCAATTCTTTCTCTGATGGCCAAGGATGTGTTAGCAATGTCGGTCTCAATAGTCCCATCTGAATCCGCCTTTAGTACAGGTGGGAGGATCCTTGATCCCTTCAGAAGCTCTCTTTCTCCAAAAACTGTAGAGGCATTGGTGTATGGTCAGAATTGGTTGCGGTCTTCAAAAATTCATTATGATCCTCGGGAGGAGATGGACGATGTAGAGAAATATGATAAAGGGTAAGTACTTTATATTTTTATTGTGATGGATTTAAATTGTGTTTTAATCTTGCTGGACATACAATTTTACATTCACAATTTTTTTTTCAGAACATGCAGCATCAAAGTCATTTATTGCTGGGGTTACAATTCAAGGCTAAAGGTAATTAATCCATATATGATCCAGATTCTAGAACTTTATATGATTTTATTATATTTGCTGACAAACTTAACTTTTATTTTTTTATCACATCTTTATTATTATTTCAGGCACCAGAAAGCTAAAATGTTGAAGCTCTGAAGATATTTAAGAGTTTTAAGTTTAATTTGATTTTGAATTGTTATGTTTTTTTATTTCATGGATTTTGAATTGTTATGCTAAATTATTTTTATGGGTATGAGATTATGTTTTTTGTTGTACTAATACAACATGGGTAATTACTTGCACTGTACCAGTACAAACTAGTATAACAGGGTGCTATAAATCTATTTTAGACGAGATTGTTTAACAAGGTGCTGTTGGTTTATTTGTACCTAGTTTTAATAAAAATAGTAAAAATATATATATAAAAAAATTCAACCCGTTTAACCCGCATAACCCGTAATAACCCATATATAAAAAAATAGATGGGTTGGGTTGGGTTATTGGTGGGTCAAGTAAAGAATTTTTTTAATCCGGTGTAATCGGGTTGGATTCAAATTTTAATAAAATATCATCGACCCACCCATTGTACACCCCTAATGGCAAGAAAAAATAGTAGTTGCAACCGTTACACAACACTCTAATTGAAGATCTTTCATCACTCTAGAAATGTCTCTAGATGACAAAAGAAGAGGGTTGTTGTAATCCTAATACAACACCCCAATTGAAGGTGTTTGCGGCACACTAGTAGTGTCCCCATATAACAAAAAAAGAGGGTGGTTGCAACCCTAATACTACACTCAAATTTGAGGTGTTTGGAGCACTCCAGTAGTCTCCATCTGGCAATAGAAGAAAGTAGTTTCAACCCTAATACAACATTCCAAATGAAAGTCTTTGCAGCACACTCGTAATGGCACGAGATGAGGGTGCAGTGACTTAGCCAGGATTTGAGCCAGGGGTGGGCATAATAATTCAACAATAGATACAAAATTTTCAATAAATTCAACAATTTATACAATGATCTGATAAGTCCAATAATTCACCAAGAAAGATGAAAATTTCAAAAAAAAATTCAAGAATTCATCTATTAATCTAATAACTTCAACAATCCAACAATAAGTATGAAATTTCCAAGCCAATGACATTGAAGCGAGCAATCCTCTACGATTCTTCATCTTCTTCATCTTTGCATAATTTTCTCATTATCCACATGGGCAAACACATCCTTTTCAATATAAATAATCAAACAATCATTCATCCATTGATCTCCCATTTTATTCCTTAAGCGACTTTTCACCACATTCAATGCCGGAAATACCCTCTCAACACTTGTGGTAGCCACCGGCAATATCAAAGCTAATTTCACTAATTTGTAAACTAAGGGATAAGCAGTGTGTTTATTCTTTTCCACCATCTTTTGAGAAAGTTCAACTAAGCCCCTTATCTCCAAAAAATCACTATCACTTTGCAAATCCATGTGGTAATTCACCAATTGATTTTCTAAGATAGTGAGCTCCCACTGATTGAAATCAGAGGGATAAAATTGAGCTAATTGAAGCAATTTATCTTTGTTAAATGATGAAAAAGAATTATTCGGGTCTAAGCATGCAATACACCTAAGAAGTTCAGTAGTTGTTTCTGTGAAACGACTATTAAGCTCTTGCAATTGTATATCAATAATCGTATAAAATATTTCAACACGATAATAATGCAAATTGGTTACATCTGTTGCTCGACGCCTTGACCTACAAGTGTTCATATCCTCCATATTTGGAATTTCAATATCGTGTTTCCCACAAAATGCACTTACTTCTTGGAATAATGATTCCCATCCACTATCCCTCATTTCTTGCAATCGCCGCTTAGCAACTTCTACCATGCACATATCATTCACTATATCTTGATCTTTGTGTTGCAATAATTGGGACAGATCATAAGTGATGGCTAATGAATTTCTCATGACATGACAATTGAAAACAAACTCAAAAGATAACATAGATTCTACTTCCCGTTCTATTTCCTCAATTACTTCTACAGTGGCTGAAAATAGTGTAATAATGCTATTGAGAGCCTTGAAATGAGAACTCCATCGAGTATCACCTACATGTGACAAAAATAAGAGAATGAAAATAAGATAAAGCATCAAATTTGCAAAAAAATGATTGCTAGTAAATGGAAAGAGTGTCACCTGCATGTGTAAGACTTGTTTCTTGATTTAAACCTCTTTCGCTTAGGGCCTCATAATGTGAAGTAGCTTCCATCATTTCAATTCTCTGCTTCTCACGTAATCGATCACACCTTTTACAAGATGCACAAGCAACATTGAGAATGCTAGAGACCATTTGGAATAGTAAGGCAACTTTGGAATGACTCTTGGCTATCACAATGAGACATAACTGAAGTTGATGGGCAAAGCAATGCACAAAGTATGCGGTACTATTTTCCTTCATGATCAATGTCTTAAGACCATTGAACTCCCCTCTCATATTACTAGCTCCATCATAACCTTGACCACGCAATCTAGACAAAGAAAGACCATTCTTACCCAATAAATCCTCAAGTGCCACCTTCAAAGATAGTGAAGTAGTCTCAGAAACATGAACGATACCTAGAAACTGTTCAACAACCGAACCTCTATTGTTCACAAAGCGAATTACAACTGCCATTTGTTCCTTAAATGAGACATCTCTTGACTCATCAACCAAGACAACAAACAAGTCATCGCCAAGCTCTGTAATTATCTCCTTGGTTGTCTCCTTTGCAGCAACATTAACTATATCCTTTTGGGTATCAGGTGAAGTCAACCTTAGGTTTTGGGGAGCCTTGTCTAAAATCACATTGTTTATAAATTCATTATGATCTCCTAAAAACCTCAAAATTTCAAGGAAATTTCCTTTGTTGCTAGAGCTTTCGGACTCGTCATGCCCACAGAATGCCAAACCTTGCTTCACAAGAAATCAAGCACAATCTACAGAAGCATTCAGTTGTGCCCGATAATCCTTCTTTTGCCTAACAGTTTGTTTCTCAAAGACAGTTTGGATGCATTGTCTGGTTCAACAAATCCAAACTCTTTCTCCAAGCCTGATTGTGCCAGCTATTTGTATCACCAACATGTTCATCAAACCTTTTCTTATTTTTCCAATTTCTGTAACCCTCTCCTATAAAGTTGGTCCTTCCACCTGATCCTAGGTTTTCTGGTCTAAATAGATAACAACAAAGGCAAAATGCCGTATCTTTATCAATGCTATATTCCAACCAAGAGCCATACTGATAAGGTTTAAACCAATCTTTGTTAAATCTTCTCATTATACCCCCTATATCTCTTTGGGGAAAATCATGGTTATTAGGTTGACATAGGTCTTTTACTAGATAAAATCGACGAATTTTGTCACGCTCATTTGGATTATATTCAGATATAGGTGGCCTTAGGGCAGGATCAAAGGGAGGTTCTTGTTCAACAATACCGGCCTCATGTGATTCTTGTGAAGGTGAATCAATTGGAGATTTAGATGTCCTCTTATAGTACTTGTCCATCTTTGATACTCTAATAGACAAAAATTTAGGGTACAAACAGAAATTTAGGGTTCAGCTCAATTTTACAAAATCAACCTAAAGCGGGTATAAACAGAAATTTAGGGTATAAATTATGCAATTTGAGTAGAATGAAACCGAAATTTGGGTATAAACAAAAATTTCTAAAATTTGGGTATAAACAAAAATTTCTAAAATTTGGGTATAAACAAAAATTTCTACTCAATTTGGGTATAAACAGAAATTTCTACTCAATTTTATTTAATTTGAGTAGAATGAAAACATATTTGTACTCAATTTTATCCAACTCGCTAGTCACTACTGATTTTATCAATTTATAAGCAGAAATTAAATAGAGTTAGGGTTCAAACCGTCAATCTATCGCTAGAGCAGGGTCTGCCTCCGTGAATCAACGAGCAGGGTTGAATCGCCTCCGTGAACCGCCTCTTCTTTGTTCTGAATTGCCTCTGCTCTGAATCGCCTCCGTGCTTCGCTTTGAATCGCTTCCATAAACCCTTTGCTTTGAATCGCCGGTCGCTGCTGCAGCTCTGCTTCTTTCTTTTGAATCAACAAAGGGTTGAACGGGCCGCGCCTCTGCTTCTTTCTATTGACAGGGACCCTAAAAATATCACCTCTGCTTCTTTCTTTGAACGGGCCACGCCAAGGAATTAATTGGGCTTTTTTCACTTGATTGCAATTTTTCTATTCCTAAATTAGAGGTAGGAATTAATTGGGCCACAACAAGGGTTGTGGGCTACAGAGGCCAAGGAGGCAACAAATAAATTAGAGGTAGGCAGAGGCTGAAAATACTATACCCTGTCAAAAAAATAATAATTTCCAGGGGTAGGCAACTGCCCACCCCTGGAAACGGCTTCACCTATGTGAGGGTGGTTGCAACCTTAATACAACACTTGAATTGAAGGTGTTTACAACACACTAGAAGTATCTCCACATGGCAAGAAAAGATGGTAGTTGCAACACTAATACAACACTCTAATTGAAGGCCTTTGCATCACACTAGAAGTGTCTTTAGATGGCATGAGAAGAGGGTAGTTGTAAACCTAATACAACACTCCAATTGAAGGTTTTTCAGCACACTAGTAGTGTCTCCAGATAGCAAGAGAAGACAGTAGTAGCAACTCCAATACAACACTCCAATAGAAAGTCTTTGCAGCACTCTAGTAGCGTCTCCATATTGCAAAAAAAGAGGTTATTTGCAACACTAATAAAACACTCAAATTGAAAGTCTTTGTAGCACTCTAGTAGTGTCTCCATATGGTATGAAAAGAGGGTGGTTGCCACCCTATTACAACACTCCAATTGAAGGTCTTTGCAGCACGCTAGAAATGTCTCCAGATGGCTACAAAAAAAGGGTTGTTGTAGTCCTAATAGAACACTCCAATTGTAGGTCTTTGCAGCACACTATTAGTGTCCCAAGATGGCAAGAAAAGAGGGTAGTTGCAACCCTAATACTACACTCCAATTGAAGGTGTTTGGAGCACTCTAGTTGCGTCTCCATCTGGCAAGATAAGAGGGTAGTTGTAAACCGATTACAACACTCCAGATGGCAAGAGACACTACTAGATTTCTCCAAACACCATCAATTGAAGGTGTTTGAACCACACGAGTAGTGTTTCCAAATGGCAAGACAATATGACATTTACAACCCTAATACAACACTCCAATTGAAGGTATTTGGAGCACTCAAGTAATGTCTCTATACGGTAAGATAATAGGGTATTTGCAACCCTAATAAAATACTCAAATTGAAGGTGTTTGGAGGACTCTAGTAGTGTCTCTAGATGACAAATACAACACTCCAATAAATGGTGTTTGGAGAAATCTAGTAGTGTCTCCAAATGGTAAGATAATAGGGCATTTACAATCCTAATACAATACTCTAATTGAAGGTGTTTGGAGAACTGGCATTTGCAACCCTAGTACAACACTCAAATTAAAGCTGCTTGGAGCAGTCTAGTAATGCCTCTAGATGAGAAGAGGGCATTTACAACCCAAATACAACACTTCAATTGAAAGTGTTTAGAGCACTCTAGTAGTGTTTCTAGATGGCAAGATAATAAGACATTTAAACCCTAAAACAACACTCCAATTGAAAGTGTTCGGAGCACTCTAGTAGTGCCTCCAGATGGAAAGATCATAGGGCATTTACAACCCTAATATAACACTCCAATTGAAGTTGTTTGGAGCACTCTTATAGTATTTCCAAATGGCAAGATAATAGTGCATTTACATCCCTAATACAACACTCCAATTGAAGGTGTTTGGAGCACTCTAGTAGTGTCACTAGATTGCAAGATAATAGGGCATTTAAATCCCTAATATAACACTCCATTTGAAGGTGTTTGGAGCACTCTAGTAGTGTCTCCATATTGCAAGATAATAGGGAATCTACAACCCAAATGTAACACTCCAATTGAAGGTGTTTGGAGCACTCTTGTAGTGTCTCAAGATGGCGAGATAATATGGCATTTACAACTCTAATACAACACTCCAACTGATGGTCTTTGGTGCACTCTGGTAGTGTCTCCATATATCAAGATAATAGGGAATTTACCACACCTACAATACTACAATTGAAGGTGTTTGGAGCACTCTTGTAGTGTCTCCAGATGGTAAGATAATAGGGCATTTGCAACCCCAATAGAACATTCTAATTGAAGGTGTTTGGAGCACTCTTGTAGTGTTTCCAGATGACAAGATAATAGGGCATTTATAACCCTTATACAACACTCCAATTGAATGTGTTTCGAGCACTCCAGTAGTGTCTTCAGATTGCAAGATAATATCGCATTTAGTACATTAATACAACACTCCAATTGATGGTGTTTGGAGCACTCTAGTAGTGTTTGTATATGGCAAGATAATATGGCATTTGCAACCCCAATACAACACTCCAATTGACGGTGTTTAGAGCACTCTAGTAACTATATGGCAAGATAATAGGTCATTTGCAACCCTGATACAACACTCGAAGTAATGGGGCTTGGAGCACTTTTGTAGTGTCTCCAGATGGCAAGATAATATGGCATTTACAACACTAATACAACACTCCAATTGAATGTGTTAGGAGCACTCCTGTACTTTCTCTAGATGGGAAGATAATAAGGCATTTAAAACCCTAAAACAACACTCCAATTGAAGGTGTTTGAAGCACTGTAGTAGTGTCTCTATATGACAAGATAATTGGGCATTTACAGCCCTAACACAACACTCCAATTGAAGGTGTTTGGAGCACTCTAGTTGTCTCCAGATTGCAAGATAATAGGGCATTTACAACCCTAATACTACACTCCAATTGATGGTGTTTGGAGCCCTCTAGTAGTGTCTCTATATGGCAAGAAAATAGGGCATTTACAACACTAATACAACACTCCAATTGATGGTATTTGGAGCACTCTAGTAGTGTTTCCAGATGACAAGATAATAAGGCAATAACAACACAAAAACAACAGTCCAATTGAAGGTGTTTGAAACACTCAAGTAGTGATATGGCAAGATATTATGGCATTTACCACCCTAATACAACACTCCAATTGAAGGTGTTTTAAGTACTCTACTAGTGTCCCTATATGGCAAGACAATATGACATTTACAACCCGAAGATAGCACTCCAATTGAAGGTGTTTGGAGCACTCTAGTAGTGTCTCTATATAGCATGATCATAGGGCAGTTACAACCCAATTACAACACTCCAATTGATGGTGTTTGGAGCACTCTAGTAGTGTCTCTATATAGCATGATCATAGGGCAGTTACAACCCAAATACAACACTCCAATTGATGGTGTTTGGAGCACTCTAGTAGTGTCTCTATATAGCATGATCATAGGGCAGTTACAACCCAAATACAACACTCCAATTGATGGTGTTTGGAGCACTCTAGTAGTGTCTCCAGATTGCACAATAATAAGGCATTTACAACCCTAATAAAACACTCTAAGTGAAGTTGTTTGGAGCAGTCTTGTAGTGTCTCCAAATGGCAAGATAATAGGTTATTTACAACACTAATACAAAACTCCAATTGAATGTGTCTAGAGCACTCTTGTAGTGTCTCCAAATGGTAAGATAACTTGTCATTTACAACCCTAAAACAACACTTCAATTGAAGGTGTTTGAAGCACTACAGTAGTGTCTCTATATGACAAGATAATTGGGCATTTATTGCCCTAATACAACACTCCAATTGAAGGTGTTTGGAGCACTCTAGTTGTGTCTCCAGATTGCAAGATAATAGGGCATTTACAACCCTAAAAGAACACTTCAATAAAGGTGTTTGAAGCACTCTTGTAGTGTCTCTATATGGTAAGATAATTGGGCATTTACAACCCTAATATTACACTCCAACTGATGGTGTTTGGAGCCCTCTAGTAGTGTATAGGGTTTAGGGTTTAGGTTAACATAGGGCATTTAAAACACTAATGCACCACTCTAATTGAATATGTTTAGAGCACTCTTGTAATGTCTCTAGATGATAAGTTAATTGGGCAATTACAACCTGAAAACAACACTCCAATTGAAGGTGTTTGAAGCACTCAAGTAGTGGCTCTATATGGCAAGATATTATGACATTTACCACCCTAATACAACACTCCAATTGAAGGTGTTTGAAGCACTCTACTAGTCTCTCTATATGGCAAGATAATATGGCATTTTCAACCCGAAGATAGCACTCCAATTGAAGGTGTTTAGAGCACTCTAGTAGTGTCTCTATATAGCATGATCATAGGGAAATTACAACCCAAATACAACACTCCAATTGATGGTGTTTGGAGCACTCTAGCAGTGTCTACAGATTGCACAACAATAAGGCATTTACAACCCTAATAAAACATTCTAAGTGAAGTTGTTTGGAGCAGTCTTGTAGTGTCTCCAAATGGCAAGATAATAGGGTATTTACAACACTAATACAAAACTCCAATTGAATGTGTCTAGAGCACTCTTGTAGTGTCTCCAGATGGTAAGATAATAGGCCATTTACAACCCTAAAACAACACTCCAATTGAAGGTGTTTGAAGCACTCTAGTAGTGTCTCTATATGGCAACATAATTGAGCATTTACACCCCTAATACAACACTCCAATTGATGGTGTTGAGCACTCTTGTAGTGTTTCCAGATAGCAAGATAATAGGGCATTTACAACCCTAATACAACATTCCTATTCATGGCGTTTGGAGTACTCTAGTAGTCTCTATATGGCAAGATAATAGCGCATTTGCAACCCCAATACAACACTCCAATTGAAGGCGTTTGGAGCACTCTAGTTGTGTCTCCAGATTGGACATTTACAACCCTAATATAACCCTCCAATTGAACTAGTTTGGAGCACCCTCGTAGTGTGTCTAGATAGCAAGACAATAGGGCATTTACAACCCTGAAACAACACTCCAATTGATGGTGCTTGGAGCACTCTAGTAGTGGCTCCAGATGACAAGATAATAGGGCATTTGCAATGCTAAAACAACACTACAGTTGAAGGTGTTTGGACCACTCTAGTAGTGTCTCTATATAACAAGCTAATAGGGCATTTACTTCCCTAATACAACACTCCAATTGGTGTTGTTTGGAGCACTCTTGTAGTGTTTCCAGATGGCAGGATAATAGGGGATTTACAACCCTGATACAACACTCCAATTGATGGTGTTTGGAGTACTCTAGTAGTATCTCTATATGACAAAATAATAGCGCATTTGCAATCCCAATACAACACTCCAATTGAAGGCGTTTGGAGCACTCTAGTTGTGTCTCAAGATGGCAAGATAATAGGGCATTTACAACCCTAATACAACACTCCAATTGATTGCGTTTGGAGTACTCTAGTTGTGTCCCCAGATTGCAAGATAATAGGGCATTTACAACCCTAATGTAACGCTCCAATTGAAGTAGTTTGGAGCACCCTTGTAGTGTCTCAAAATGGCAAGATAATATGGCATTTCCAACACTAATGCAACACTCCAACTGAATGTGTTTTGAGGACTCTTGTAGTGTTTCCTGATAGCAAGATAATAGGCCATTTACAACACCAATGCAACACTCCAATTGAATATGTTTTGAGCACTCTTGTAAAGTCTCCAGATGCTAAGATAATAGGGCACTTAGAACCCGAAAACAACACTCCAATTGAAGGTGTTTGAAGCACTCAAGTAGTGGCTCTATATAGCAAGATATTATGACATTTACCACCCTAATACAACACTCCAATTGAAGGTGTTTGAAGCACTCTACTAGTGTCTCTATATGGCAAGATAATATGGCATTTACAACTCGAAGATAGCACTCCAATTGAAGGTGTTTGGAGCACTCTAGTAGTGTCTCCATATTGCAAGATAATAGGGAATCTACAACCCAAATGTAACACTCCAATTGAAGGTGTTTGGAGCACTCTTGTAGTGTCTACAAATTGCACAACAATAATGCATTTACAACCCTAATAAAACACTCTAATTGAAGTTGTTTGGAGCAGTCTTGTAGTGTCTCCAAATGGCAAGATAATTGGGTATTTACAACACTAATACAAAACTCCAATTGAATGTATCTAGAGCACTATTGTAGTGTCTCCAGATGGTAAGATAATAGGCCATTTACAACCCTAAAACAACACTCCAATTGAAGGTGTTCGAAGGACTCTAGTAGTGTCTCTATATGGCAACATAATTGAGCATTTCCACCCCTAATACAACACTCCAATTGATGGTGTTGAGCACTCTTGTAGTGTTTCCAGATAGCAAGATAATAGGGCATTTACAACCCTAATACAACATTCCTATTCATGGCGTTTGGAGTACTCTAGTAGTGTCTCTATATGGCAAGATAATAGCGCATTTGCAACCCCAATACAACACTCCAATTGAAGGCGTTTGGAGCACTCTAGTTGTGTCTCCAGATTGCAAGATAATGGGGCATTTCCAACCCTAATATAACACTCCAATTGAAGCAGTTTGGAGCACCCTTGTAGTGTCTCAAGATATCAAGATAATAGGGCATTTAGAACACTAATGGAACACTCTAATTGAATGTGTTTTGAGCACCCTTGTAGTGTTTTCTGATAGCAAGATAATAGGGCATTTAAAACCATAATACTACACTCCAATTGATGGTGTTTGGAGTCCTTTAGTAGTGTCTCTATATAGCAAGAAAATAGGGCATTTACAACACTAATACAACACTCCAATTGATGGTGTTTGGAGCACTCTAGTAGTGTTTCCAGATGACAAGATAATAGGGCAATAACAACACAAAAACAACAGTCCAATTGAAGGTGTTTGAAACACTCAAGTCGTGATATGGCAAGATATTATGGCATTTACTACCCTAATACAACACTCCAATTGAAGGTGTTTCAAGTACTCTACTAGTGTTCCTATATGGCAAGACAATATGGCATTTACAACCCGAAGATAGCACTCCAATTAAAGGTGTTTGGAGCACTCTAGTAGTGTCTCTATATAGCATGATCATAGGGCAGTTACAACCCAAATACAACACTCCAATTGATGGTGTTTGGAGCACTCTAGTAGTGTCTCTATATAGCATGATCATAGGGCAGTTACAACCCAAATACAACACTCCAATTGATGGTGTTTGGAACACTCTAGTAGTGTCTCCGGATTGCAAAATAATAAGGCATTTACAACCCTAATAAAACACACTAAGTGAAGTTGTTTGGAGCAGTCTTGTAGTGTCTCCAAATGGCAAGATAATAGGGTATTTACAACACTAATACAAAACTCCAATTGAATGTGTCTAGAGCACTATTGTAGTGTCTCCAGATGGTAAGATAATAGGCCATTTACCACCCTAAAACAACACTCCAATTGAAGGTGTTTGAAGCACTCTAGTAGTCTCTATATGACAAGATAATAGCGCATTTGCAACCCCAATACAACACTCCAATTGAAGGCGTTTGGGGCACTCTAGTTGTGTCTCCAGATTGGGCATTTACAACCCTAATATAACACTCCAATTGAACTAGTTTGGAGCACCGTTGTAGTGTGTCTAGATAGCAAGACAATAGGCCATTTACAACCCTCAAACAACACTCCAATTGATTGTGCTTGGAGCACTCTAGTAGTGGCTCCAGATGGCAAGATAATAGGGCATTTGCAACCCTAAAACAAACACTCCAGTGGAAGGTGTTTGGAGCACTCTAGTAGTGTCTCTATACAACAAGATAATAGGGCATTTACTTCCCTAATACAACACTCCTATTGATGTTGTTTGGAGCACTCTTGTAGTGTTTCCAGATGGCAAGATAATAGGGAGTTTACAACCCTAATACAACACTCCAATTGATGGTGTTTGGAGCACTCTAGTAGTGTCTCTATATGGCAAAATAATAGCGCATTTGCAACCTCAATACAACACTCCAATTGAAGGCCTTTGGAGCACTCTAGTTGTCTTTCAAGATGGCAAGATAATAGGGCATTTACAAACCTAATACAACAGTTCAATTGATTGCCTTTGGGGTACACTAGTTGTGTCTCCAGATTGTAAGATAATAGGGCATTTACAACCCAAATATAACAACCCAATTGAAGTAGTTTGGAGCAACCTTGTAGTGTCTCAAGATGGCAAGATAATATGGCATTTGCAACACTAATGCAACACTCCAATTGAATGTGTTTTGAGCAATCTTGTAGTGTTTCCTGATAGCAAGATAATAGGGCATTTACAACACTATTGCCACACTCCAATTGAATATGTTTTGAGCACTATTGTAATCTCTCCAGATGTCAAGATAATAGGGCAATAACAACCCGAAAACAACACTCCAATTGAAGGTGTTTGAAGCACTCAAGTAGTGGCTCTATATGGCAAGATATTACGAGATTTACCACCCTAATACAACACTCCAATTGAAGGTGTTTGGAGCACTCTAGTTGTGTCTCCAGATTGCAAGATAATAGGGCATTTACAACCCTAAAAGAACACTTCAATAAAGGTGTTTGGAGCACTCTAGTAGTGTCTCTATATAGCATGATCATAGGGCAATTACAACCCAAATACAACACTCCAATTGATGGTGTTAGGAGCACTCTAGTAGTGTCTCCAGATTGCACAACAATAAGGCATTTACAACCCTAATAAAACACTCTAATTGAAGTTGTTTGGAGCAGTCTTGTAGTGTCTCCAAATGGCAAGATAATAGGGTATTTACAACACTAATATAAAACTCCAATTGAATGTGTCTAGAGCACTCTTGTAGTGTCTCCAGATGGTAAGATAATAGGCCATTTACAACTCTAAAACAACACTCCAATTGAAGGTGTTTCAGGCACTCTAATAGTGTCTCTAAATGGCAACATAATTGAGCATTTACACTCCAATTGAAGGTGTTTAGAGCACTCAAGTAGCGTCTCCGGATTGCAAGATAATAGGGCATTTACAACCCTAATATGACACTCCAATTGATGGTGTTTGGAATCTCTAGTAGTGTCTCTATATGGCAAGATAATAGCGCATTTGCAACCCCAATACAACACTCCAATTGAAGGCGTTTGGAGCACTCTAGTTGTGTCTCCAGATTGGACATTTACAACCCTAATATAACACTCCAATTGAAGCAGTTTGGAGCACCCTTGTAGTGTCTCAAGATATCAAGATAATAGGGCATTTAGAACACTAATGGAACACTCTAATTGAATGTGTTTTGAGCACTCTTGTTGTGTTTTCTGATAGCAAGATAATAGGGCATTTAAAACCCTAATACTACACTCCAATTGATATTGTTTGGAGCCCTTTAGTAGTATATAGCAAGAAAATAGGGCATTTACAACACTAATACAACACTCCAATTGATGGTGTTTGGAGCACTCTAGTAGTGTTTCCAGATGACAAGATAATAGGCAATAACAACACAAAAACAACAGTCCAATTGAAGGTGTTTGAAACACTCAAGTAGTGCCTCTATATGGCAAGATATTATGACATGTACCACCCTAATACAACACTCCAATTGAAGGTGTTTTAAGTACTCTACTAGTGTCCCTATATGGCAAGACAATATGTCATTTACAAACCAAAGATAGCACTCCAATTGAAGGTGTTTGGAGCACTCTAGTAGTGTCTCTATATAGCATGATCATAGGGCAGTTACAACCCAAATACAACACTCCAATTGATGGTGTGGAGCACTCTAGTAGTGTCTCCAGTTTGCACAATAATAAGGCATTTACACCCCTAATAAAACACTCTAATTGAAGTTGTTTGGAGCAGTCTTGTAGTGTCTCAAGATGGCAATATAATAGGGCATTTACAACACTAATGCAACACTCTAATTGAATGTGGTTTGAGCACTCTTGTAGTGTTACCTGATAGCAAGATAATAGGGCATTTAAAACCCTAATACTACACTCCAATTGATGGTGTTTGGAGCCCTTTAGTAGCGTCTCTAGATTGCAAGATAATAGGGCATTTACAACCCTAATATGACACTCCAATTGATGGTGTTTGGAGTACTCTAGTAGTGTCTCTATATGGCAAGATAATAGCATATTTGCAACCCCAATACAACACTTCAATTGAAGGCGTTTGGAGCACTCTAGTTGTGTCTCCAGATTGCAAGATAATAAGGCATTTACAACCCTAATATAACACTCCAATTGAAGTAGTTTGGAGCATATAGTGTCTCAAGATGGCAAGATAATAGGGCATTTACAACACTAATGCAACACTCTAATTGAATGTGTTTTGAGCACTCTTGTAGTGTTTCCTGATGGCAAGATAATAGGGCATTTAAAACCCTAATACTACACTCCAATTGATGGTGTTTGGAGACCTTTAGTAGTGTCTCTATATGGCAAGAAAATAGGGCATTTACAACATTAATGCAATACTCCAATTGAATATGTTTGAGCACTCTTGTAATGTCTTCAGATAACAAGATAATAGGGCAATTACAACTTGAAAACAACACTCCAATTGAAGGTGTTTGAAGCACTCAAGTAGTGGCTCTATATGGCAAGATATTATGGCATTTACCACTCTAATAGAACCCTCCAATTGAAGGTGTTTGAAGCACTCTAGTAGTGTTTCTATATGACAAGATAATATGGCCTTTACAACCGTAATATAACACTCCATTTGAAGGTGTCTGGAGCACTCTTGTTTGTGTTTCCAGATGGCAAGATAATAACGCATTTACATCCCTAATACAAAACTCCAATTGAAGGTGTTTGGAGCACTCTAGTGGTGTGTCCAAATTGCAAGATAATATGAAATTTACAACCCCAATATATCACTCCAATTAATGGTGTTTGGAGCACTCCAGTAGTGTCTCCGGATGGAAAGATAACAGGGCATTTACAACCCTAAAATAACACTCTAATTGAAGGAGTTTGGGGCACTCTATTAGTGTCTCCACTTTGCATGATATTAGGGCATTTACAACCCTAATACAACACTCGAATTGATGGTGTTTGGAGTACTCTAGTAGTCTCTATATATAGCAAGATAATAGGGCATTTGCAACACTAATCAACACTCCAATTTAATGTGTTTGGAGCACTCTTGTAGTGTCTCCAGATGGCAAAATAATAGAGCATTTACAACCCAAAAACAACACTCCAATTGAAGGTGTTTGAAGCACTCTTGTAGTGTCTCTATTTGGCAAGATAATATTGTATTTACAACCCGACGATGGCACTCCAATTGAAGGTGTTTGGAGCACTCTAGTAGTGTCTCCATATAGCAAGATAATTGGGCAATTACAACCGTAATACAACACTCCAATTGATGGTGTTTGGAGCATTCTTGTAGTGCCTTTATATGGCAAGATAAAAGCGAATTTACGACCCTAATACAACACTCCAATTGAAGGTGTTTGTAACACTCTAGTAGTGTCTCTAGATGGCAAGATAATATGTCATTTTCAACCCTAAAATAACACTCTAATTGAAGGAGTTTGGAGCACTCTAGTAGTGTCTCCACATTGCATGATATTAGGGAATTTACAACCCTAATACAACATTCGAATTGATGGTGTTTGGAGCACTCTAGTGGTGTCCCTATATAGCAAGATAATAGCGCATTTGCAACCCCAATACAACACTCCAATGGAAGGCGTTTGGAGCACTCTAGTTTTTTCTCTATATTGCAAGATAATAGGACATTTACAAACCTAACATAACACTCCAATTGAAGCAGTTTGGAGCACCCTTGTAGTGTCTCAAGATAGCAAGATAATAGGGCATTCACAACCCTAATACTACACTCCAATTGATGGTGTTTGGAGCCCTCTAGTAGTGTCTCTATATGGCAAGAAAATAGGGCATGTACAACACTAATGCAACACTCCAATTGAATATGTTTTGAGCACTCTTGTAATTTCTCCAGATGACAAGATAATAGGGCAATTACATTCCTAATATAACTCTCCAATTGAAGGTGTCTGGGGCACTTTTGTAGTATTTCCAGATGGCAAGATAATAGCGCATATACATCCCTAATACAACACTCCAGTTGAAGGTGTTTGGAGCACTCTAGTAGTGTGTCCAGATTGCAAGATAATATGGCATTTACAACCCCAATATAACACTCCAATTGATGGTGTTTGGAGCACTGCAGTAGTGTCCCCGGATGGGAAGAAAATAGGGCATTTACAACCCTAAAACAACACTACAATTGAAGGTGTTCGGAGCACTATAGTAGTGTCGCTATATGGCAAGATAATAGGGCATTTACAAACCTAATACAACTCTACAATTGAAGCTCTTTGGAGCACTCTAGTAGTGTCTTCAGAATGCATGATATTAGGACATTTAATACCCTAATACAACACTCAAATTGATGGTATTTACAGTACTCTAGTAGTGTCTCTATATGGCAAGATAATAACGCATTTGCAACCCCAATACAACACTCGAATTTAAGGCGTTTTGAGCACTCTAGTTGTGTCTGCTGATTGCAGGTTAATATGACATTTACAACCCTAATATAACACTCCAATTGAAGCTGTTTGGAGCACTCTTGTAGTGTTTTCAGATAGCAAGATAATAGGGCATTTACTACCCTAAAACAAAACTGCAATTCAAGGTGTTTGGAGCACTCTAGTAGTGGCTCCAGATGGTAAGATAATAGGGCAATTGCTACCCTAATACAACACCCCAATTGAAGGTGTTTGGAGTACACTAGCACTGTCTCTATATAGCAAGATAATATGACATTTACAACCCTAGTACAACACTTCAATTGATGGAGTTTGGAGCACTCTTGTAGTGTCTCTATATGGGAAGATAACTGGGCATTTACAACACTAATATAACACTCCAAATGAATGTGTTTGGAGCCCTCTTGTAGTGTCTCAAGATAGCAAGATAATAGGGCATTTACAACTCGAAACAACACCCCAATAAAAGGTGTTTGTAGCACGCTAGTACTGTCTCTATATAGCAAGATAATATGACATTTACAACCCTAATATAACACTCCAATTGAATGTGTTTGGAGCACTCTTGTAGTGTTTCCAGATAGCAAGATAATAGCGCATTTACATCCCTAATACAACACTCCAATTGAAGGTGTCTGGAATACTCTAGTACCGTTTCTAGATAGCAAGAAAATAATGCATTTTCAACCACAAAATAACACTCTAATTGAAGGTGAGCACTCTAGTAGTATCTCCAGATGGCAAGATAAATAGGGCATTTACAACACTAATGCAACACTCCAATTGAGTGAGTTTGGAGCACTCTTGTAAATGTCTCCAGATGGCAAGATAATAGGGAAATTACAACCTGAAAACAACACTCCAATTGAAGATGTTTGAAGCACTCAAGTAGTGTCTCTATGTGGCAAGATATTATGACATTTACCACTCTAATACAAGACTCCAATTGAAGGTGTTTGGTGCACTCCAGTAGTGTCTCCAGATGGCATGATTTACGGCATTTACAACCCTAAAACAACACTATAATTGAAGGTGTTTGGAGCGCCCTAGTTGTTGCTCCAGAATGCAAGATAATGGGGCATTTTCAACCCTAATATAACACTCCAATTGAAGCAGTTTGTAGCACTCTTGTAGTATCTCCAAATGGCAAGATAATAGGGCATTTACAACACTAATGCAACACTCCAATACTAATGCAACACTCCAATTGAGTGAGTTTTGAGCACTATTGTAATGTCTCCAGATGGCAAGATAATAGGGCAATTACAACCTGAAAACAACACTCCAATTGAAGGTGTTTGAAGCACTCAAGTAGTGTCTCTATATGGCAAGATATTATGACATTTACCACCCTAATACAAAACTCCAATTGAAGGTGTTTGGTGCACTCCAGTAGTGTCTCCGGATGGCAAGATAATAGGGCCTTTACAACCAATAGGGCCTTTACAACCCTAAAACAACACTATAATTGAAGGTGTTTGGAGCACTCTAGTAGTGTCTCTATATAGCCAAATAATCGGGCATTTACAACCCTAATACCACACTACAATTGAGAGTGTTTGGAGCACTCTAGTAGTGCCTCTATATGGCAAGATAATAGGGCATTTAGAACACTAATCAACACTCCAATGGAATGTGATCGGAGCACTCTTGTAGTGCCTCCAAATGGCAAAATAATAGGGCATTTACAACCAAAAAACAACACTCCAATTGAAGATGTTTGGAGCACTCTAGTAGTGTCTCTATATAGCAAGATAATAGGGCATTTTCAACCCTAATATAACACTCCAATTGAAGCAGTTTGGAGCACTCCTGTAGTATCTCCAGATGGCAAGATAATAGGGCATTTACAACACTAATGCAACACTCCAATTAAGTGAGTTTTGAGTACTCTTGTAATGTCTCCAGATGGCAAGATAATAGGGCAATTACAACCTGAAAACAACACTCCAATTGAAGGTGTTTGGTGCACTCTAGTAGTGTCTCTGGATGGCAAGAAAATTAGGCATTTACATCCCTAAAACAACACTATAATTGAAGGTGTTTCGAGCACTCTAGTAGTGTCTCTATATAGCGAGATAATCGAGCATTTACGACCCTAATACAACACTACAATTGACGGTTTTTGAAGCACTAAAGTAGTGTCTCTATATGGCAAGATATTATGACATTTACCGCCCTAATACAACACTCCAATTTAAGGTGTTTGGAACACACTAGTAATGTCTCTAGATGGCAAGATAATAGGGCATTTTCAACCCTAAATTAACACTCTAATTGAAGGTGTTTGGAGCACTATAGTAGTGTCACTATATGGCAAGATAATAGAGCATTTACAACCCTAATGCAACACTACAATTTAATGTGTTTGGAGCACACTAGTAGTGTCTCCAGATTTCATGATATTAGGGCATTTACAACCCTAATAGAACACTTGAAATGAAGGCGTTTGGAGCACTCTTGTAGTGTCTCTAGATGACAAAATAATAGAGCATTTACAATCCAAAAACAACCCTCCAATTGAAGGTGTTCGGAGCACTCTAGTAGTGTCTATATAACAAGATAATTGGGCAAATACAACTCTCCAATTGATGGTGTTTGGAGCACTCTTGTAGTGTCTCTTTATGACAAGATAATAGGACATTTACCACCCTAATACAACACTCCAATTGAAGTGTGTTTGGAACACTCAAGTAGTGTCTCTATATGGCAAGATAATAGGTCATTTTCAACCCTGAAATATTGAAGGAGTTTGGAGCACTCTAGTAGTGTCTCCACATTGCATGATATTAGGACATTTACAACCCTAATACAAAACTCAAATTGATGGTGTTTGGAGAACTCTAGTAGTGTATATAGCAAGATAATTGCAAATTTGCAATCCCAATACAACACTGCAATTGAAGGCGTTTCAAGCACTCTAGATGTGTCTCCAGATTGCAAGATAATAGGGCATTTTCAACCCTAATGCAACACTCCAATTGAAATTGTTTGGTGCACTCTTGTAGTGTTTCCGGATAGCAAGATAATAGAGCATTTACAACCCTAAAACAACACTCCAATTCATGGTATTTAGAGCACTCTATTAGTGGCTCTAGATGGTAAGATAATAGAGCATTTGCTACCCTAAAACAACACCCCAATTGAAAGTGTTTGGAGTACACTAGCAGTGTCTCTATATAGCAAGATAATAGGGCATTTACAACCCTAATAGTAGTGTCTCTATATAGCAAGATAATAGGGCATTTACAACCTTAATATGACATTCCAATTGATGGTGTTTGGAGCACTCTTGTAGTGTCTCTATATGGCAAGATAACTGCGCATTTACAACACTAATATAACACTCCAAATGAATATGTTTGGAGCACTTTTGTAGTGTCTTGAGATGGCAAGATAATAGGGTATTTACAACCCGAAAACAATACTCCAATAAAAGGTGTTTCACACACTCTAGTAGTGCATCTATATAGGAAGATAATATGACATTTACCATCCTAATACATCAGTCCAATTGAAGGTGTTTGGAACACTCTTGTAGTGTCTCTAGATGACAAGATAATAAGGCATTTTCAACCCTAAAATAACACTATAATTGAATATGTTTGGAGCACTATAGTAGGGTGTTTACAACAGTAATACAACACTACAATTGAAAGTGTTTGGAGCACTCTAGTAGTGTTTCCACATTGCATGATATTAGGGCATTTACAACCCTAATACAACACTCGAATTGATGGTCTTTCGAGTACTCTTGTAAAGTATCAATATAATAGCGCATTTGCAACCCTAATACAACTCTCCGATAAAAGGCGTTTGGAGCACTCTAGTTGGGTCTCCAGATTGCAAGATAATAGGGCACTTTCAACCCTAATATAACACTCCAATTGAAGCTGTTTGGAGTACTCTTGTAGTGTCTCCAGATGGCAAGATAATAGGGCATTTACAACATTAATGCAACACTCCAATTGAATGTGTTTCGAGCACTCTTGTAGTGTTTACAAATGGTAAGATAATTGGGCATTTGCAACCCTAAAACAACACTCGAATTGAAGGTGTTCGGAGTACTCTAGTAGTGGCTCCAAATGGTAAGATAATAAGGCATTTGCAACTTTAAAAAACACTCCAAGAGATAGTGTTTAGAGCACTCTAGTAGTGTCTCTATATAGCAAGATAATAGGGCATTTACAACCCAAATACTACACTCCAATTGATGGTGTTTGGAGCACTCTAGTAGTCTCTATATGGCAAGATAATATGGCATTTACAACCCTAATATAACACTCCAATTGAAGGTGTTTGGAGCACTCTTGTAGTGTTTCCAAATGGCAAGATAATAGTGCATTTACATCCTAATACAATACTCCAATTGAAGGTGTCTGAACACTCTAGTACCGTCTTTAGATGGCAAGATAATAAGGCATTTTCAACCCTGAAATAACACTCAAATTGAAGGTGTTTGGAGCACTCTAGTAATGTCGCTATATAGCAAGATAATAGGGCTTTTACAACCCTAGTACAACAATACAATTGAAGGTGCTTGGAGCACTCTAGTAATGTCTTTAGATTGCATGATATTAGGGCATTTACAACCCTAATACAACACTTGAATTGATTGTGTTTGGAGCACTCTAGTAGTGTCTCTATATAGCAAGATAATAACGCATTTGCAACCCTAATACAACACTCCAATTGAAAGCGTTTGGAGCACTCTAGTTGGGTCTCCAGATTGCAAGATAATAGGGCATTTTCAACCCTAATAACTCCAATTGAAGCTGTTTGGAGTACTCTTGTAGTGTCTCCAGATGGCCAGATAATATGGCATTTACAACACTAATGCAACACTCCAATTGAATGTGTTTCGAGCACTCTTGTAGTGTTTACAGATTGCATGATAATATGGAATTTACAACCCTAATACAACACTCCAATTGATGGTGTTTGGAGCACTCCAGTAGTGTCTCCGGATGGCAAGATAATAGGGCATTTACATCCCTAAAATAACACTCTAATTGAAGGAGTTTGGGGCACTCTAATAGTGTCTCCACATTGCACGATATTAGGGCATTTACAGCCCTAATACAACAATCCAATTTAATGTATTTGGAGCACACTTGTTGTGTTCCAGATGGAAAAATAAAAGATCATTGAAAACCCAAAAACAACACTCTTATTGAAGGTGTTTGAAGCACTCCAGTAGTGTCTCTATTTGGCAAGATAATATGACATTTACAACCCGAAGATGGCACTCCAATTGAAGGTGTTTGGAGCACTCTAGTAGTGTCTCTATATAGCATGATAATTGGGCAATTACAACCCTAATACAACACTCCAAAGGATGGTGTTTGGAACAATCTAGTAGTGTCTCTATATAGCAAGATAATAGCGCATTTGCAACCCCAATACAACACTCCAATTGAAGGCGTTTGGAGCACTCTAGTTGTTTCTCCAGATTGCAAGATAAGGCATTTTCAGCTCTAAAATAACACTATAATTGAAGGAGTTTGGAGCACTCTAGTAATGCCTCCACATTGCATGCTATTTGGGCATTTACAACCCTAATACAACACTTGAATTGATGGTGTCTGGAGCACTCTAGTATTGTCCTATAGAGCAAAATAATAGCGCATTTGCAAAATACAACACTCCAATTGAAGACGTTTGGAGCATTCTAGTTGTATCTCCAGATTGGAAGATAATATGACACTTTCAACCCTAATATAACACTCCAATTGAATGTGTTTTGAGCACCCTTTTAGTGTCTCCAGATAGCAAGATAATAGGGCATTTACAACCCTAAAACAACAATCCAATTCATGGTGTTTGGAGCACTCTAGTAGTGGCTCCAGATGGTAAGATAATAGGGCATTTGCAACCCTAAAACAACACTCGAATTGAAGGTGTTTGGAGCACTCTTGTAGTGTCGCTATATAGCCAGATAATATGGCATTTACAACTCTAATATAACACTCCAAATGAAGGTGTATGGAGCACTTTTATATTTTCTAGATGGCAAGATAATAGCGCATTTACATCCCAACACTCCAATAGAAGGTGTTTTGAGCACTCTAGTAGTGTGTACAGATTGCAAGATAATGTGACATTTACAACCCCAATATAACACTCCAATTGATGGTGTTTGGAGTACTCTAGTTGTTTCTCCAGATTGCAAGATAAGGCATTTTCAGCTCTAAAATAACACTATAATTGAAGGAGTTTGGAGCACTCTAGTAATGCCTCCACATTGCATGCTATTTGGGCATTTACAACCCTAATACAACACTTGAATTGATGGTGTCTGGAGCACTCTAGTATTGTCCTATAGAGCAAAATAATAGCGCATTTGCAAAATACAACACTCCAATTGAAGACGTTTGGAGCATTCTAGTTGTATCTCCAGATTGGAAGATAATATGACACTTTCAACCCTAATATAACACTCCAATTGAATGTGTTTTGAGCACCCTTTTAGTGTCTCCAGATAGCAAGATAATAGGGCATTTACAACCCTAAAACAACAATCCAATTCATGGTGTTTGGAGCACTCTAGTAGTGGCTCCAGATGGTAAGATAATAGGGCATTTGCAACCCTAAAACAACACTCGAATTGAAGGTGTTTGGAGCACTCTTGTAGTGTCGCTATATAGCCAGATAATATGGCATTTACAACTCTAATATAACACTCCAAATGAAGGTGTATGGAGCACTTTTATATTTTCTAGATGGCAAGATAATAGCGCATTTACATCCCAACACTCCAATAGAAGGTGTTTTGAGCACTCTAGTAGTGTGTACAGATTGCAAGATAATGTGACATTTACAACCCCAATATAACACTCCAATTGATGGTGTTTGGAGTACTCTAGTAGTGTCTTCTGATGGCAAGATAATAGGATATTTACAACCCTAAAAAAACTCTACAATTGAAGGTGTTTGGAGCACTCTAGTAGTGTCGCTATTTGGCAAGATAATAGGGCATTTACAATCCTAATACAACACTACAATTGAAGCTGCTTGGAGCTCTAGTAGTGTTTTCAGATTGCATGATATTAGGGCTATTAATGGTGTTTGCAGTATTCTAGTAGTGTCTCTATATGGCAAGATAATAACGCATTTGCAACCCCAATACAACACTTCAATTGAAAGCGTTTGGAGCACTCTAGTTGTGTCTCCTGATTGCAGGTTAATATGATATTTACAACCTAATATAACACTCCAATTGAAGCTGTTTGGAGTCCTCTTGTAGTGTCTCCAGATGGCAAGATTATATGGCATTTACAATACTAATGCAACACTCCAATTGAATGTGTTTGGAACACTCTTGTAGTGTTTCCGGATATCAAGATAAAAATACATTTACAACTCGAAAGCAACATTCCATTTGAAGGTGTTTGAAGCACTCAAGTAGTGTGTCTATATGGCAAGAAAATATAGCATTTGCCACCCTAATACAACACTCCAATTGATGGTCTTTAGAGGACTCTTGTAGTGTTTTCAATTGGCAAGATAATAACACATTTACATTCCTAATACAACATTCCAATTGATGGTGTTTGGAGCACTCTTTTAGTGTCTCTATATGGGATGTGTTTGGAGCACTCTTTTAGTGTCTCTATATGGGATGTGTTTGGAGCACTCTTGTAGTGTCTCGAGATGACAAGATAATATGACATTTACAACCCGAAACAACACTCCAATAAAAGGTGTTTGAACCACTCTAGTAGTGTCTATATATGGCAAGATAATATGGCTTTTACAACCCTAATATAACACTCCAATTGAAGGTGTTTGGAGCACTCTTGTAGTGTTTCCAGATAACAATATAATAGCGCATTTACATCCCTAATACAACACTTCAATTGAAGCTGTCTGGAACACTAAAATAACACTCTAATGAGGCATTTTCAATCCTAAAATAACACTCTAATTGAAGGTGTTTAGAGCACTCTAGTAGTGTCGCTATGTGGCAATCTAATATGGCATTTACAACCATAATACAACAATACAATTGAAAGTATTCGGAGCACTCTAATAAAGTCTCCACCTTGCAAGATATTAGGGCATTTACAACCCAAAAACAACACTCCAATTGATGGTGTTTGGATCACCCTAGTTGTGGCTCAAGATTGCAAGATAATAGGGCATTTTCAACCCTAATATAACACTCCAATTGAAGCAGTTTGGAGCACTCTTGTAGTATCTCCAGATGGCAAGATAATAGGGCATTTACAACACTAATGCAACACCCCAATTGAATGAGTTTTGAGCACTCTTGTAATGTCTCCAGATGGCAAGATATAGGGCAATTACAACCTGAAAACAACACTCAAGTAGTGTTTGAAGCACTCAAGTAGTGTTTGAAGCACTCAAGTAGTGTCCCTATATGACAAGATATTATGACACTCCAATTGAAGGTATTTGGAACACACTAGTAATGTCTCTAGATGGCAAGATAATAGGGCATTTTCAATCCTAAAATAATACTCTAATTGAAGGTGTTTGGAGCACTCCAGTAGTGTCACTATATGGCAAGATAATAGGGCATTTACAACCCTAATACAACACTACAATTGAAGGTGTTTGGAGCACTCTAGTAATGTCTCCAGATTGCATGATATTAGGGCATTTACAACCCTAATACAACACTCGAATTGATGGTGTTTGGAGCACACTTGTAGAGTCTCTATATAGCAATATAGCGCATTTGCAACCCTAATACAACACTCGAATTGAAGGCATTTGGAGCACTCCAGTTGTATCTCTAGATTGCAAGATAATAGGACATTTACAACCCTGATTTAACACTCCAATTGAAGCTGTTTGGAGTACTCTTCTAGTGTCTCCAGAAAGCAAGATAATAGGGCATTTACAACACTAATGCAACACTCCAATTGAATGTGTTTTGAGCACTCTTGTAGTGTTTCTTGATAACAAGATAATAGGGTATTTACGATCCTAATACAACACTCCAATTGACGGTGTTTGGAGCACTCTAGTAGTGTCTCTATATGACAAGAAAATAGGGTATTTACAACACTAATATAACACTCCATTTGAAAGTATTTGGAGGACTCTTTTAATGTCTCCAGATGGCAAGATAATGGGGCTTTTACAACCCGAAAGTAACACTCCAATTGAAAGTGTTTGAAACACTCAAGTAGTGTGTCTATTTGGCAAGAAAATATAGCATTTACAACCCTAGAACAACACTCCAATTGATGGTGTTTGGAGCACCCCAGTTGTGGCTCAAGATTGCAAGATAATAGGGCATTTACAACCCTAAAATAATACTTCAATTTATGATGTTTGGAGCACTCTAGTAGTGGCTCCAGATAGTAAGATAATAGGGCATTTGCAACTCTAAAACAACACTCGAAATGAAAGTGTTTGGAGCACTCTAGTAGTGTCTTTATATAGCAAGATAATAGGGTATTTACGACCCTAATACAACACTCCAATTGAAGGTATTTGGAGAACTCTAGTAGTGTCTTTATATAACAAGAAAATAGGGCATTTACAACACTAATATAACACTCCATTTGAAAGTGTTTGGAGTACTCTAGTAGTGTCTCCATATGGCAAGATAATAGTGTATTTCCAACACTAATGCAACACTCCAATTGAATGTGTTTTGAGCCCTCTTGTAATGTCTCCAGATGACAAAATAATGAGGCAATTGCAACTCGAAAACAATACTCCAATTGAAGGTATTTGAAACAGTCAAGGACTATCTCTATATGGCAAGATATTATGGCATTTACCACCCTAATACAACACTCCAATTGAAGGTGTTTCGAACACACTGGTAGTGTCTCTAGATGGCAAGATAATAGAGCATTTTCAACCCTAAAATAACACTCGAATTGAATGTGTTTGGAGCACTCTAGTAGTCTCTGTATGGCAAGATAATAGGGCATTTACAACTCTAATACAACATTACAATTGAAAGTGTTTGGAGCACTCTAGTATCTCCACATTGCATGATATTAGGGCATTTACAACCCTAATACAACACTCAAATTGATGGTGTTTGGAGCACTATTGTAGTGTCTCCAGATTGAAAGATAATAAGGCATTTACAACCCTAATATAACACTCCAATTGAAGCTGTTTGGAGTACTCTTGTAGTGTCTCCAGATGGAAAGATAATTGGGCATTTACAATATAAATGCAAAACTCAAATTGAATGTGTTTTGAGAACTCTTGTAGTGTCTCTATATGGCAAGAAAATAGGGCATTTACAACACTAATATAACATTGAAATTGAATGTGTTTCGAGCACTCTTGTAGTGTCTCCAGATGGCAAGATAATATGGCATTTACAACGCGAAAACAACACTCCAATTAAAGGTGTTTGAAGAGCTCAAGTAATGTCTCTATATGGCAAGATAATATGATATTTACCATCCTAATACAACACCCCAATTGAATGTGTTTGGAACAATCTAGTAGTGTCTCTAGATGGCAAGATAATATGGAATTTTCAACCCTAAAATAACACTCTAATTGAAGGTGTTTGGAGCACTCTAGTAGTGTCACTGTATGGCAAGATAATACGGCATTTACAACACTAATCAACACTCCAATTGAATGGATTTGGAGCACTCTTGTAGTGTCTCCAGATGGCAAGATAATAGGGCATTTACAACCCGAAAGCAACAGTCGAATTGAAGGTGTTTGAAGCACTCAAGAAGTGTGTCTATATGGCAAGAAAATATGGCATTTATCACCCTAATACAACACTCCAATTGATGATGTTTGGACCACTCTAGTAGTGTCTCTATATGACAAGATAATATGGCATTTACAACTCTAATATAACACTCCAATTGAAGGTGTCTGGAGCACTCTTGTAGTGTTTCCAGATGGCAAGATAATAGCACATTTACATCCCTAATACAACATTTCAATTGATTGTGTTTGGAGCACTCCAGTAGTGTCTCCGAATGGCAAGATAATATGACATTTACAACCCGAACATAGCACTCCAATTGAAGGTCTTTGGAGCACTCTTGTAGTGTTTCGAGATGGCAAGATAATAGCGAATTTACATCCGTAATACAACACTCCAATTGAAGGTGTCTTGAACACTCTAGTACTATCTTTAGATAGAAAGATAATAGGGCATTTTCAACCCTAAAATAACACTCTAATCAAAGGTGTTATGAGCACTCTAGTAGTGTCACTATATGGCAAGGTGTCTTTTACAACCCTAATACAACACAACAATTGAAAGTGTTTGGAGCACACTAGTAGTGTCTCCACATTGCATGATATTAGGGCTTTTATAACCCTAATACAACATTTCAATTGATGGTGTTTGAAGCACTCTAATAGTATCTCTATATGGCAAGGTAATAGCGCATTTTCAACCACAATACAACACTCCAATTGAAGGCGTTTGGAGCATTCTAGTTGTCTCAAGATTGCAAGATAATAGGGCATTTTTAACTCTAATATAACACTACAATTGAAGCTGTTTGGAGTACTCTTGTAGTGTCTCCAGATCGCAAGATAATAGGGCATTTACAACACTAATGCAACACTCCAGTTGAATTTGTTTTGAGCACTCTTGTAATGTCTCCAGATGGCAAGATAATAGGACAATTACAACCTGAAGACAACACTTCAATTAAAGGTGTTTGAAGCACTCAAGTAGTGTCTCTATATGCAAGATATTATGGCATTACCACCCTAATACAACACTCCAATTGAAGGTGTTTGGAGCACACTAGTAGTGTCCCTATATAACAAGATAATATGGTATTTACTACCCTAATATAACACTCCAATTGAAGATGTCTGGAGCACTCTTGTAGTGTTTCCATATGGCAAGATAATAGCGCATTTACATCCCTAATGCAACACTACAATTGATGGTGTTCGGAGCACTCTAGTAGTGTCTCTATATGGCAAGATAATAGGCTATTTACAACACTAATCAACACTCCAATTGAGTGTGTTTGGAGCACTCTTGTAGTGTCTCCAGATGACAAAATAATATGGCATTTACAATCCAAAAAACAACACTCCAATTGAAGGTGTTTGAAGCACTCTAGTAGTGTCTATATGGCAAGATAATATGGCATTTACATCTCGAACATAGCACTCCAATTGAAGGTGTTTGGAGCACTCTTGTAGTATTTCTTGATGGTAAGATAATAGCTCATTTACATTTCTAATAAAACACTCGAATTGAAGGTGTCTGGAACACTCTAGTACTGTCTCTAGATGGCAAAATAATAGGGCATTTTCAAACTTAAAATAATACTCTAATTGAAGGTATTTGAAGCACTCTAGAAGTGTCGCTATATGGCAAGTTAATAAGGCTTTGACAACCCTAATACGACACTACAATTGAAAGTGTTTGGAGCACGCTAGTAGTGTCTCCACATTGCATGATATTAGGGCATTTATAACCCTAATACAACACTCCAATTGATAGTGTTTGGAGCACTCTAGTAGTATCTCTATATGGCAAGATAATAGCATATTTGCAACCACAATACAACACTCCAATTGAAGGCGTTTGGAGCACTCTAGTTGTGTCTCTAGATTGCAAGATAATAGGGCATTTTTAATTCTAATATAACACTCTAATTGAAGCTGTTTGGAGCACTCTTGTAGTGTCTCCAGATGGCAAGATAATAGGGCATTTACAACACTAATGCAACACTCCAATTGAATGTGTTTCGAGCACTCTTGTAGTGTTTACAGATGGTAAGATAATTGGGCATTTGCAACCCTAAAACAACACTCCAATTCATGGTGTTTGGAGCACTCTAGTAGTGGCTCCAAATGGTAAGATAAGTTGAATACTTTCAATTATGGTTGTATGAAATTATACAAAAATATCTCTTGTTCCTTTGTTAATTAATTGTTTGTGTATTTTCACTAAGCTTCAAATGTACGGGGCTGATACTTGCATAGCTGTTGGTGTTCTTCTTGGCTTGGTTGTTGACTACTTGACTGGTAATTTAATTTTGTGAGATTTTGGCTTGGGTGTTGGCATGTTGCATTTTTGTTCTATCTTCTAAATGAATTAGTTATGTGAATTTAGTTGTACTGACAAGGATCAGGTGGCTTCGTTAACAGTAGGACAGAGAATGTTTTTACTGATCATGCATTTCATAGGTTGGAAAGAGAGTTGTACAAGGTCATTTAGGAAAACAACCAAAGATCCGGAGGAAATGATTAATGAGATATGGTGGCAAATTCAATTCTTTCAGTAGCATGGAAGAGAAAGAGAAGAAGCAAATTGACAAAGAGATAAAAAGGAGAAGGCAGTGAAGCGGTACAAAGAAACAACAGGTATCCATGGTAACAATATACTACGTTTTATTCGCGAAAAAATGCAAAAAAAGGTGAATTTTTATTTTTTTTAAATTCTTTTTTTTGAGTTTTTTCCCTTTCTTGTTGTACCGAATCATTCCTAAACTATACCCGAATTATATCCGAATTACGAATTTTTGACCTCGCTGAATTAAACTCAAACTATTCGTTTGTCATTATGCCGATACCGGTAAAAGTCAATTGCAACACAAATGAAGAAGAGTCAGTACCACTGGTATTTGTTTTAGTAATTGCTTTTATCTTATTTTAGTTAGGTTTTTTTACACATATTTTTAGTTGTCTAATTTTGCTTTCTCTCAGCACTTTGATTTTTTTTGACCTCAACTGTTTTGAGCATTTCAATTTTAACAATCCGTGACTACACACTTTGTAATCGCAAACATCAATCAAATATAGACATGCTCTTTATTTTTCCTCAAAAAATAATTGATTGTAGAACTGTTTGTCACTGGATGACATCTTATCAATCCGTTAAGTGCACTCTGTTTATTCATAACAGTGTTGTTTGTTAATAAAAATGTGTTACAAAAATAAAAGAAGGGATAAACTAATTGCCCTCTAAATTCAATTGCCGAAATGCCTCCGAACTATTCATGTCCGTGCCAGTCCAATTTTTTATAACTATGTTTACACTCTTTTAATATATTATTAGCAAACTTTTAAACTTAATTTAACTTCTAACTATTTTTTTCTTTCAATTTGTCTCTAAGCCAAAGAAGAAGATATTTATTTCACCCAACCTTTTTTTTGCTCCGATCATTCTCATCAGTTTTGCCGACAATTTGTGATGAATTTAGTGAATCGAAAACTATGAACGTCTTCTATTCGATTTTTTCTTTTAAATTAGATTCATGATGAAGTGCTTTGAGTTGTATACTTATATTTGTGACGCTTTTTTTTTTACAGTAAAAGTCTGTAGGCACTTTATTTTTTGTTTCTCAAGCTTTAAACCTGTCTACAAATCTTTAAAGTACTCGTGTCAAGTCTTTAAACCTTACATGTAATTTGTCAAACATTTTTTTATAGTAAAAGTCCGGAGACACTTTAAAATTTGTTTCTTAAGCCTTAAAACTTCTATCTACAACCCTTTAAGGTACTCATGTCAAGCTTTAAACTTTACATGTAAATTCTAAAAAAAAATTGACAGTAAAAGTCCGTAGACACTTAAAATTTTTCTTCTCAAGATTTTAAACCCTTCTACAACCCTTTAAAATATTTGTATCAAGTCTTTAAACTTTACATGTAACTTATAAAAAAAATCACAATATAAGTCTGTAAGCACTTTAAATTTTGTTTCTCAAGCCTTTAAACCTCTGTCTACAATCTTTTAAAATAATCGTGTCACTTGTCAAGCTTTTAAAATTTACACGTAACTTATAAAAAAAAAATTGACAATAAAACTTAGACATTTTAGGGTATGTTTGGATGAAATGAGAATAGCTAGAATAGAGGGCTATTTGGAATAGCAATGTGCATCCAAATAACATTTTTGCCATTCAGAATAGTTAGAATAGCTGCTATTCTCTATTCCTTGTAAATGTTAGAATAGCTACTATTCGAAAGTGTGAAGAGAGAAAAAAAAATGTTTCCTTCTCATAATTCTGCTAACACAGTCCCGAAATTATAAAATTGACACCACTTCTGTTATCTCTACGTTGTAACAATTCATTTAAGACCCTACTTATCTATCTTTCCTCTTAATTAGTACCTTGTTAACATTATTATTTATCGATTACAGCTATTTACTATTCCAAATTTACAATCCAAATAACATTTTTACTAACCCGAATAGCACCATTTTTATACTAATCTAAAAATCACTATTTATTTTCTATTCTCATTTGCTATTCTTAATTTCACTATTCTAGCTATTCTAACTTCCATGCAAATTGTAGACAGAGATTTAACATGTCAATACTTTAAATCTTACATGTAATTTATTAAATTTTAATGTCGGACTGGACCTAAATATTTTATTTATGTTAAAATTAGTCCGGACAATTTAGATTTACATAATCATTTAAATTTTAAGTCATAAAACTATTTGTATGAATCTTAACACATATCGGATAATAGTTTTAGATAAATCTTAGCACATAAAATTTGCTTGATGTAAGTCATAGAGCTCATTTGACAAAATCCAATTCCGAGACAAAACTCACAAAATATATATATATATATATATATATATAGAGAGAGAGATGGGCTATGGTGCATTGCAATGCATAGGCCATGGTGTGCATTGGACCATAAATCACCGATTCAAAGTCCAAATGACCGATCCAAACCGTTCATCTTGTTCTCCATATTAATATGTGCTTGGAGATCAAATTTTACATTTTTTGGAATTTTTTTACTATTTATTAAGCCACTTTGAAAATCGCTGATCCAACGGTGGCTTCTGATTTTACTGTTCCAAACAGTCACCGTTGGATCAGCGATTTTCAAAGTGGCTTAATAAATAGTAAAAAAATTCCAAAAAATGTAAAATTTGATCTCCAAGCACATATTAATATGGAGAACAAGATGAACGGTTTGGATCGGTCATTTGGACTTTGAATCGGTGATTTATGGTCCAATGCACACCATGGCCTATGCATTGCAATGCACCATAGCCCATCTCTCTCTCTATATATATATATATATATATATATATATATATATATATATATATATATATATATAGATAAAGACTACCAAAGCAATAACTACAGAGACCAATCCTGTGCAACACATGCAAACCAGGATATAACATTCGAAATTATTACAACAGATTTCAATTTAAATGTCCCAAATAAGAGGAATCAGCCAATTCCACTTCTAACTCACGAACTTGCCTGGTGCTTTCCAGTCGACAACTACTGTCAAGATTATCAAAAGAAAATAAAAGAATAGATGCTTATCTAGAGGGGTTAAATTTACTGTTATGGTGGTCCTATCATATTCACTGTCAATTGGCTGCAGAATAATTAGTTTATGTCTCATTATTAATTAACTATTCAGGGAAGTACAGGAAGATTATTATTAATACATAATTATCTGTCATGTTAGATTATCATATTAAATTAAGATGTGATCACCAAATTTGCCAGTAAATTAAGAAACGTCAATTCCCCCCAAAAAAAGGAAATCACTAAGAGCGCCAATCATCAGAACTCCTATAATAGCACCTTGATATAAAAGGGACTGAATGGTGTATCTGTCCAGAGACGATCTCAGCCTTTCATTTATCAGATCCAACCATTCTAAATCAGTGTGTTGAATATGAGATATTATATATCTATTCTATGTATTCATTTGTGTGTAAGTTTTAACTTAGTTATAAAAACAATCGCCACATGCTGAGCCACACAAAAACTTTCTCTTTTTCTTTCCTCCCCACGCGTCTTTCTCTATTCCTGTGCGTTCCCACAAGCTTTTTCTTCTCTCTCTGTTCCTGTGCGTTCCCACTAGAACGACGCCTCTCTACAACCAAATTTGAAATTTTATGGTGGTGTAAACCTCTCACGTCTCTCTCTCTCCCTCTCTCTAGCTTCGGAATCGGCCGTAGCACGACAATTAGCAAGGAGCGGCGATTTCCTCTTTCTCTCTCGCGGCCGACTTCCTTCGTATTTCATGATCTGTGCTACGGACGCTTACAAAGTGAAAAGTTTCATCAAGCTTTTTTATCTCAGCCGACTTCCGTGACGGAGGCGGCCGGCGGAAACGGAGGTAATTTAACTTTATTTTATTTTGTTTACCCTGATTTTTTTCTTGTACAATTTTGTGCGATTTGCTTTCATTGCTCTGGATGTTCGCTGAAAAACCCTAAAACTAATACCTTCGATTTAGATACTGAAATATTTGATCTCATGTGCTGGTTATTACTAGCTCTTTTTGTTACTGATTTTTTCGTATTTTAGTTGTTATTGATGGTTCAATTACAGGATTCTCTTTTACCAAATGCAACGGACAAACCGATTAAAGTAAGTTCGCTATTATCTCTTTCTTTTTTCTATTTAAGATTCTGGTCTTGCATATTTGATGTGCACTTTTGTTGCAAAATAATTTTCTTGGCTAAAATTACAGTTCATATTTGCATTAATTTACAATGGAAAAGTTCAATGGAAAATTTTAATAAAAAGCAAGGGCAAAATAAAACTTTTCAGGTCACAAATCACAGTCATGAATAAAGGCTTAACATTTGATTTCAATTCATTATTTTAAATTTTGATCTTGAATAAAGGTTTTGGAAGAAGAAGATTATTAATTACTAAATCAAGGTACAAATTTTGAGGGAGAGAAAGGGATTGGATAACTTGATTCCACTCGGCTCTGGACCAAAGCTTGGTGTTGTGGGTCACATTTATGTTGAACAAATTAGTTCTAAAGATGTATTCTTTTGTTTTCAGTTTTGGATCAGAGGAGAGAGATCCTTACTCAGAACTTTGTCAAGCTTTACAGCTCAAAAGGAGAAAGAATATATTGGCTCTATACATCTTAAGGGATCCCTTCTTTACTAGATATACCAGGTACACCTGTTTCCATGAGAATTTTCTATGAAAACTTGTGGTTACAGATTTGCCATTGGAGAAACATTAAATTTAAATCATGTCACGAGGTTGTCAATTGAAATGTGCTTTGAAAGATTCTGTTTGTATATACTAACTGGGCATCATTTAAATTATCTGGTATAATTTATCATATAGTTCAATCGGATCCCTATTTTTCAATATCCATGGCCGTAGTTCACGTCTTGTTGGCACATATCTTTCTATATTAGTTTCTCATGATGTACATGTAAATTTCAAATATGTCCAATATTTTTAATTATTTGTACCTTCTATTTCTCTCTTCAGGAGTCGTCTAGAGAAAGTTGACCAGGTCCATAGCCCCGTGCCAATTGTTAGCTTCTTTACATGTATGTTGACATAATTGCTCTTATTTGAAACAAAATTCCATGAACAAAAGAGGAATATATCACATCTTATTCTAGAAATCCTGCTAATTACCTCTGTTATCAATATTAAAAGGACACAAGTGATTTTTCCTGGAAAAATCCTAGGTCGAGTAGGCACCAGGTAGAGTAGTTGTTATTTTGTGCTTTTTTATATGCTGCTGGCATGTCTTGGTACTGGATTAAAACAATGTGATTTTGTTTTTCTTTTTGCATCTTTTTGTCTATCGTTGTACCACTAGCTGTCTCTGAATCTGTAACTATTGGTACCAGCATAACCAACATGATTTCAGATTCAATGTGTTATCCTTGAACACTGTTTTGTTACTTTCAGTGACAGCGTATAAATTATTTTTTGTTTTTTGATGCAGCTAAACTTGTAGAGCTATTAATTGGGATTCAGACATGCTACACATACACAACAGGCTCATAAGAATACAAGAAAAAGAGAGTTAAAGTGTGTCATTATATCCTGGTATATTTCATTTGATAGCCTGCATTTATATATGATATTTTGAAATGCAAATTGCATTGAGAAAAACTTAACACTTTTGTACTCTTTTAAGAAAGGGCGATCCATTGACAATGGAATTATTTGACAACAGTATATCTCAAATAAAGTATATATAAGCTAATGTTACGTGTTGTTGGTTATATAAACAACGCACTATAATGAATTTCATGCAATTTAACTATAGTTAGTAAAGCATCAAGGATTGTTTTGTACTTATGAATAGTATAAATTTGTTTGATTAAAGGTAAAACATGCTCTAGATCTCATCAGTTTTTGTGTGCTTGATATACAATACAGATCATAACCAAACTGTACTTTTTTATTTTAGTTTTTGAAGATTATGAAGTTACATGATTGTCTTTTTTTTTGAAAGCTTGGTAGATGCTACCAAGTTGAAAGTTACATGATTGTCAATGGATCGAATATCTTAACAAGAATGACGCGATTTTATAGCATACTTGTATTGTATAACCTTATAAAACAATGAGATGATGATGTTTGATTTGCATCTAAGCAGGGGTGCTTTTTTGGAGTTTTTGAATTGCAATTGGAAAACTTGCTCTTCAATCGACGGTACGGTGGTCATTTGAGATTTTACTCCTGTTAGTCAGATAAGTTATGAAGTTTCAGTTTTAAGCTGTGTTGAAATGAAATGCATGGGTTGCATTGCATATTAAAACTTGGCTGAGTAGATTAGTTATAATTTATTGGAATGTGGGGCCATCTAGAAAATTAATTTATTTGACAAATTGTTGATATGTGTAGCATTTACGGAAGTATTAGGCAGGGAAATGAAATTTACCTTTTTCCCTCCCCCCTGAAGCTATACAGTCAGCCCCACAGCAGACACAAAATCAGATACGGACACACGGACACACATACATACCAGATGTCTTTTCTTTCTATATGATTTTTTGTTTTAGTGAGTTGACAATAAAAAAGTTCAATATGATTTTTTTTCTCGGTTAAAAGTTTTCCAACTGTGAAAGCTATTATGGGGCCACCTATTTTTGTAAGGACCACTTATTTGTGTTTTCGATAACTTCTCTGCTTTAGATTTGATACATTTTGCTAACATTTGTGTCGACTTTAATTTTTTTCAAATGTGATTTGGTCTTCAACTAATAATAAAAAAAGTGACCAAAAGAAAAAATTGTGCCAGATTTGCAAAAAGTTATTAATTTGCATTTGTGTCGACTTTTTCTATAGCTATGCTATTCACTATTTAGAACCTTAAAAGAAAGTCATCAAAACATTTTTTTTTTTTAATTCCCACGGCAACGCGTGTTGGCACTTACTAGTGTACACAAAAGGACAGATATAATTTGGATTTTCTATAACATGTATGTGCCATAAGATATATATAAATGACTAAACCTACTCTTCTCTGCAGTAGTTGAGTGCAAGTGTAGTATGTCTGTATGAGCATTGAAGAAATAAATAATTTGTTAGAAAGTCTCATCTAAAAAGGAAACAGTGAGACTATTGTAATATGTATATAACAAATCGATCAAGGGCATAACTAGAAAATTTTGATAGAATGGCTGAAAATTAAAATGTACAATTGTAATGAATGAGATTTGAACTAAAGATCTCTTAACCATAAAATAGAGTTTTAATCACTAGGCTACAATTAAACATATGTCATTTATTGAGAGTGGCTAGACTATATAAAAAGTTAAAAAAAAATTCAATTAAATTTCTATACGTATAATTAAAATTTTAAAATTTTAAAATCATAGGGGTGACTTAGCCACCTTTGGCTAAGCCTTAGATCCGCCTCTGAAATCGATCCATGATATGTATTCACATATTTATTTTCAAAGTTCAAGCAGTCATTTTGAATCATTAAATATGATATCTATATGAAAATGTAATTAAAGATCGAATTTAACATATTTATAATTATTTACTATTATTTTGATATGTAGAAAATCAGTACTCTTGGATGGTCTAGAATTTTCAAATCAAGTAATTTTTAACTTATCTAAAAAAATAGCAAAAAGGTTCTAAAAGCGAAAAACACAAAATTGTAGCTTTGATTGTCTATTTTCTAAAACACTTGAAATTATTTATAAATTAAACTTTGTATGAGAAAAGGTCAGTCTGAGCCGAATTAGGCTCCGAAGTCCGAATTACTCTTTATTATAAACTTATTTATTTTATATTTTTCACTCGTTAAATTTCAAACTCAACTTTCTTAATATGTTTCATGAGTCTAACATCTCCGCTGTCAGTTGTTGATACTTTGAAAGACGTGGCAGCATGTTATATTCAAGAGTGTTACAGAAAATCCGGACTGAACACCGAGGTGGACCATAGAAAGAGACGTTCCAAAAGGCAAATCCAAGCTTCATTCAAACGCGGAGGAGTCGGCGAGGTTCTTTCTGAAGGGGCGGTCTTCCAACCCTAGTCAAACACCAATGAAATGAAAGAGAGACAAAAAGAAAGATAATTATACTAGTAGGGGTGCAAACGGGGAATCCGTATCCTGTCAGGTATTGCAGAGGATCACTCTCACTTTACGGTTTAAGATTAAATCTCAATCGGTTTGGGATTCGGATCACAATAGGAAGCTGTATTTTTGGTCTTTGAGATTCGTGCCAAATTAAAAAGAACGGTTTAAATCTAGTAATTGTAAAAGATTCCCTTATCAGGTATTGGAGAGGATGTGAATTCACAAACGGGTTGGATATTATCTGACCGTATCTGACTCTGTATCCGAAAATTTAATACGGATATCCGATATCCGAATATCTGTGCAGATACGGATACAGATATGATTTTGAATTTTAATTATCCGTATCCGAATAGTAGATATATATTATATAATTTAATATGAATTATGAAAAAAAATTATGTTATTTACTATTATAAAAAGCGGATATCCGTATCCGGTTAATATCCGATTCGTATCTGTATCCGTCTAATATCCGATCCGTATCTGTATCCAAAATATAAAAACAGATACGGATATGGTTTTACCACTATCCGATTCGTATCCGATCCGTTTGCACCCCTAAATACTACGAACTATTATTATTAAGGAAGAGTAAAATTAGGGTGTTGTTAAGCTCATCAAAGTGTTTCATGAGCTCAACTTCAAAATGTATTATATCAGTTTTAAACGACAAATTCAAGTCATTGAAATTCAAATACTTGTGATAAATTTATATGCAAAGATTTTAAAATTTTGAATCATTTTAGTACAAAGTCAAGCGGTCAAAATTAAAAAGGTTTATAAATTAATTTTAGTGCATTTATTTTCTGACCACTTGACTTTATACAAAATTAATTTAAAATTTTAAAAACTTTACATGTAAATTTATCACTCATGAAGTAAATCAGTTTCAACGGTATATATTTATTGTTTGAAATCAATATAATAGGTTTTGGAGTTAAGTTCACTAAACACCTGAGCTTAAGAACACCCTAGTTCTACTCATTAAGGAAATGAAATTAAACTTAGCAAATTTGTCGAACCGATACGCAAATTAAAAAATAACTACAGGAATGGTATCTTCCAAAATAACAATTTTTATCAGTTATTTATAATAATAATAATATTATTGAAAATAATAATGTCTATCGATTTATTCTCAACAAATAACAATCTTTTATCCTCATAAATACCTATAGAAAATAAATAGTTATCGTGATTTACTTAGTTATTGTTCGACTAATTTATGGATCTAGCAACAACCATCAACCATCATTATTAAGGTAAAGAATATTAATACCAGTAAAGTATCTCTATGCTCAAATGATACTTAAGAAATCAATTTTATATTAAAAAACGAAATTGTTGACCATAAATTCATAATCAATGTTTTATATGATCGTGTGATAAAAATGTAGAATTTGTAAATACTTATTGCTTAATTGCAAGAATTATATACTGCATTAATAAATTTTTAAATAAAGTATATAAAAAAGAACTAGCCTTTGATCTAGTGGTAAAGACACATGGTTCCCATATGAGAAAGTTGGGTGGCTTGACTTTGGTCATGGGTTCGAAACCCGGATGGGGGAAATCCTTTGTTATAATAATAACGGTATTAGAAAGTTGGGTAGCTTGACCTCCAACCTTTACTCAAAATATATATATATATATATATATATATAGAGTACGGCTAACGCGCTTCCTCTAGCATATGGGCCGAAATGCTTCCGGTGGAAATTTGAAATTTCAAAATCCAAAAAGTCGATCTGAACCATTCATCTCCTTCTCCATATTAATATCTGCTTGGAGACCAAATTTTACATTTTTCTGAAATTTTTTACTATTTATTAAGCCACTTTGAAAATCGCTGATCCAATGGTTTTACTGTTTTGTTAAGCCACCGTTGGATCAGCGATTTTCAAAGTGGCTTAATAAATAGTAAAAAATTTCAGAAAATGTAAAATTTGGTCTCCAAGCAGATATTAATATGGAGAAGGAGATGAACGGTTCAGATCGACTTTTTGGATTTTGAAATTTCAAATTTCCACCGGAAGCATTTCGGCCCATATGCTAGAGGAAGCGCGTTAGCCGTACTATATATATATATATATATAAAACAAAATAAGATATGTTGGACCATATTTTTTTTCCTCCAAAAGTATTTTTATTTTATATCTAATGAACTATAATCACATATATATATACGATTTGTTTTTTGTTAAATAGAACTAAATTTAATTATTTCAAGCAAACAAGTACACTGGATTTGATTTTTATAAAAAAACAGCTCCACAGAATTTGTGAATCGGTGGAGGCAATTTACTATGCATGCAGTAAGCTTAGTGGAACAAATATATTTCTGCCTCCACCAATTCACAGGATCGGTGGTGCTTTTTTCATAATAATTAAATTTAATATGCTTGTTTCATTGAATTACTTAAATTTGGTGCTATTTTAAAAAAAATCTATATATACACATATGAGTAGATTATCCTTTACTTATCAAGTACCATTATGACATGCATTTTTAATCTTAAAATTTTGCTCTACCGATTGTCATAAAGAAGCATGAAAGTAATTAAACAAAAATATATAATATGAAACAACAAACAAATATATGCAAGAGAAGGGATTCGCTCACAACTTATTTTGGCGACACACATTAACAACATTATTTGTTGAATTAATAATTTAATTTTTAAAACATACAATGCATAATGACAAGTATAATATACCGTGATGCCAACAAAATGTATAAGTTAATAACAAAGTTAATAACAAGTAAATGCATATAAAAGATTGTGAGTTTTTTAAAAGAAAATTATTAAATTCCTCAACCAAAATTCTCATATAAATTCTAAAATGATAACAATTTTTCATTAAATATACAAATGTTCTAAGAAAAATATCTAGATTTTGTGCTTGTGTAGTTTTTAATTATAATATAATTAAAATTTACATTATATCACTTGCATTAAACTGCAAAATCCTGACTATAATGATAAACAAATTACGTCAAAAAAAATAAGTATATTATATAGCAGTTACAAAATACAACTTAAAAAGTCCAAACTTTTTCAGAAAAAAAAAATAGCTCTAGAAAAAAGAATACAACTAGATGTCTAGATATCTGACTAGCGGCAAGGAATTGACTCAAAATATTTTCTTTTGTCAAATATTCTATCAATTATATAGCTTGCTAATTTGTAACCAGTTGGCCAAGTGGGGCCCACTCCCCATTGCTCCGGGTGTAGGTTCTTCTTTTGTTTTGTTTAAAAATGGGGATAATTTTCTATGTACTCATATAAACTTTTAAAATAGTCAATTTTTTTCATAAAAACACTATAATATCTAATATTTTCATCAAAACTTAATTGATAAGTATACTCTTATTCTCTACTTCTCTCCTTACAAAAATTACTATCATTTGATTAAAAGATACTCTTTCAAATAATTAATTGCTCAAGAGCAATTTTTAACTTCCTCAATTTAATTGTATTTTGACCATCAATATCCAAGACTCCGCAAATTCCATCTCTTCTGAATAGCAATTTTGAATTCGCTGCCATTTGAAGGTTATAGAGTTGGTTCTCCTTATGGAGAAGGATAAAAAACAAAGCTCCAAAAAAGGATTGTAATGAATATTTATTTAAATGTCTGTAGTCTAACTCTGTTCAAAGATTGATATTTCAAAGCTCTATCTTTGTTAACATCTTAAAATGGATTCATATTTTCTCTTTGTTTCAAATGAGAAATTGTACCACATTCAATGTGAGACTTTTTTTTCTTCTCAATATTCTAGATTAAGAAAAGGACCAATATGAGAGTCAAAGTAATGTGCATGAAAAAATGAATTCTTTTTCCTTGCTAGTTTTCTCAATATGTTGGTATGCGCGAACAAATAAACCTTCCTAATGGCTATCTAGTTTATTGAGAAGATGACATCGATTAATGTGCTGAAAGTTATCGCTAACACTCCTATAAAATAAATATACCATGACTACAAAGTTCTAGGGTAAAGCGAATGCATATTTTGAAACACACATTGCATAGATCTCATAGCATATAGCATGTTTATCTAATTTGACTAAGATTATTTTAATTTTGTTCAATCATTTTGTTCATTTAGAAATTAAGGAAGAAGAATATACTTGTCAATTTAATTTTAAAATTAACTAAAAAAAGATAGAATAAATAATTTTAACTTTTTCATGAAAATATTAGATATTGTGATGCTTCCATAGATATTGTGCTTTTAAAAGTTTACATGGGCACAGAGAGAAATTCTCCCTTAAAATAATGACAACTAATAATATGAGAAGAACCGGAGCATCACCACACAACAAAACCACGTCCATGTACAGTGGGTCCTTACGTTTGTAGCAAGAACTAATAGTTTTCACTCCTGTGCTCCAGGCGCAGCCAAATTTCTATGATTTATTTATTTATTTTATTTTGCTAAAAGTTCTTTCCTCTTCCTCCTTTTGCTCTTCTGTGTGGTACACTAGTCAATAAAAGGTTCGCGCCATTTGACCAAAGCTTCTGTCTTCTCTCTCTAATCAATAGAAGGTAACGTCTCTCCCTCTTCTTCTTCTTCTTCTCCTCCTCTCTCTCTCTCTCTGTGGCTGTGGTCTTGTGGGTGGTTGAGTTTGGCTTTGTGTGCATAGTAGTGAGTTTTCTGTGATTGGGAAGAAGCGGTGTTTTCTTCATCGATTCATTTATTAAAATAATTGGATCAATTAGCACCCTTTCACGGTTGTACCAAGCTGTCCAAGCACCAATATTTTCGTTTCGAAAAAAAAACCTACAACTTTTTTTTTTTTTTTTTTATTATTATTAAGGGTTATGTTATAAAGTGTGCCAAGAGGTTTAAAAAAAAAATTAGACAAAAAATAGTGAAATTGAGAAAAAATCTCCATTGTTGCATATTAGATTCTTAATACAGCCTTCAGTTTCATTGCATTCAATTAGATTAGCGCCTTCTACCTGTGTTATTCAACATTCAGCAAAGTATTTCTCTTAACTATATTCTTTGCAAAATTCTGTTAATTGACCTAGAATTAGGGTGGTTTCCTTATTGAACTCTTAAATTCCATATCTAATGCTCCATTTTTTTTTTTTCTTCCAAAATTTAGAAGCCTCATCAGCAGACATGGAGTCAAACAACCTAAGTTTTGATTCTGATGAACAATCTAGCGATGTTTATGAAGAAAAAGCATTTGATGCCTTCATGTGCCCTCTGACTCGTCAGGTAATGCGGGACCCAATCACCATAGAGAGTGGCCAGACCTTTGAGCGAGAAGCCATCCTAAAATGGTTCAAAGAGTGCCGTGAAACTGGGCGCAAACCCACATGCCCGTTAACCCAAATTGCATTAAATTCGACTGATCTAACACCCTGCATATCACTGAGAATGGCTATAGAGGAATGGAGGAAGAGGAGAGCAGAGAGGGAGCTTGAAAAGGCACGGGTCTCTCTGACACTGATCAGTTCTGAACAAAATGCCGTGGGAGCATTAAGGCAGGTGATTAATATTTGTCAGAGAAATGAGGCGAATAAGGATTTGGTAAGGAATCAGGGTTTGATACCAATGATTGTTGATATGCTGAGGAGTAGCAATAGACAGGTTCGGCTTAAGGCTTTGGAGGTTCTTCGTGTGATTTCAGTAGAAAATGATGATAATAAGGTTAGTTTTGTGATTTCACTTCAATATTTTTAGTTAGTACCATAGTTGTTTCATGTCAAAATGCAAAAAGATCAAAAAAATACAAAAAGACAGAAACCATTAGGTGCAAAAAGAAGGGAAACTTTTTTGGAGTTTGCTATTTTTCAATTTGTCATGATATTAGTATGTAAAACTCAGAACTGAAGCTTGTCAGGCATGTCTTATTTACATAATGCAGTTTTTCTGGTAACTAATCTTTACTTTTGGCTACTATAGGGCGTAATTGAGGCTCTATGCCAGAAAAAAAATTCAAGTGCAAAATTAGGTAGTTCCAGTTCACAAGGGGTAGCCCATGTCAGAAAAAGATTAATGCACAAGGCAGATTATGTTTCTATTATCTGTTTGCAGGAGCCTATAAGTGAAGGAGATACAATACGAACAATAATAAAATTCTTATCAAATGAATATTTCCAAGAAAGAGCCTTGGCTGTCTCACTACTATACGAGCTCTCCACACTGGAACCTCTCTGTGAAAAAATTGGTGCAGTGTACGGTGCGATACTCATATTGGTGGGTATGGCTAGCAGTAAAGCTGAGAATATAGTGGCTATAGAGCATGCTGAGAGTACCTTGAAAAATCTGGAGAAGTGCGAGGCTAATATAAAGCCCATGGCTGAAAATGGGAGGCTCATGCCCCTTTTGAAGAAGCTCATTGAAGGTAATTTTTCTCAATAAAAGTGTGATGAACAAGCAAACAGCAAAACCTCAGTACAATAGCTCAAAGGTATATAACAAGTCAAAAAAGGTGGATACCTCATATGAAAGTAGTATGTACAAAAAATATATTGGATAAATAGCTTAGACAAAAGAGGGGGCCCCACCGGATGAATTGGCATATTTTGCCAGTTACTCAATGGATTGTACTTGCCATAGAAGTTTGACTTCTTCTATTTGAAAGTTAAAAGGAATATATATATATATTTGGTACTACTGCAAGAGTGATATTGGTTGCACCAGTAAAATCTGGTAAATTTTTATTCTCAAAAACAGCAACATTATTAAACTCCTTTTTTCTTTGATATTTTGTAACTGAGATAGGTACACCTGAGGTACAACTCTCCATGATTGAGTGCCTCTCTGAGCTAGTTCTAGCCAATGATGCAAAAGCCACCGTAGCCTCCAAGGTAGGCCCCATACTGATAAAGATAATGCAAACTGGTACCCTTCAAGCCAGAGAAGCAACCTTAAAGGCCCTAAAAGAGATCTCATCCAATGAGGCCTCTTCAAAAGCCCTAATTGAGGCTGGCATACTCCCTCCTCTTATAAAGGACCTCTTCTCAGTCGGTATGCATAAGTTCCCAATGCGCTTGAAGGAACTTTCTGCTTCAGTTTTAGCGAACATGGCGAGTTCAGATGCTCAGCTGGAAGCAATTGAGTTTGAGCACAATGGTAGGATGGTCACTCTCTTGTCAGAGGATGTGGTGCATAGTTTGCTACACTTGATTAGTAACACGGGACCCGCAATTGAGTGTAGGCTACTTCAGGTTCTGGTAGGATTGACTGATTCAGCGGCCTCAGCTAAGGAAGTTGTTGCGGCTGTTAGGAGCTCTGGTGCGATTATAAGTTTGATTCAGTTTATTGAGGCTGTACACAGGTAGCTTCATTTGATTAAGTTATTTTCTGTTATCTTTATGGTCAGGCTTTGTATTGGTATATATATAAAGGGATAAAAGAAAAGCTGGTTTGATTACAAATTGTAAGCTACAGAAATTGACAATTACATTGGTGGACATACTGTTTCATTTAAGCCGGACTTGGACACGTGCTATATGCAAAACTACTGTCCCAATATGTACTAATTGGACACTTGCCTGTACATTATCAGTAAGATGTCATATTAAATACCTGCCTGTTATATTTCAGTAAGCTAATAGAGATCCTTAAAGATTTTTATCAGTACATAAAGCAAACTAATTAACCAAATCAGTAATGTTGTACTTGCTGATAATATACCAACTGCCTAGTGGTATGACACTGATACTCTATGACAACTCTAGGGACATCCGTGTGGCCGCACTAAAGCTTCTGGGAAACATTTCCTCATACATGGGGCAAGAGCTGTCTGACGCCTTTGGAGGCAGCGCAGGCCACCTCAGCAGCCTCATGCGCATCATATCAGACAGCAACATAATAACAGAAGAACAAACTGCGGCAGTCAAACTCTTAGCCGACCTCCCTGAGAGGGAGGCTGGTCTAACACGTCAGCTCTTCAACTTGGGAGCCTTCCGAACCCTAGCCATCAAACTCTCTGAAATAAAGAATGGTGTCATTTTCAGTAACCGCCACGTCACTGTATTCCAAGAAGGCATAGCCCACATCCTCTGCCGCATCACCTATGGCCTCAGTGAACCTGACTACCTGAATTTTGCCATACAGTATGACCTTGGCGAGGTATTTTTGGATTTATTGCAAATGACTGGGCAGGACAATTTACAAATTGCCTGTGTCACGGTGTTAGGAAATCTCTCACAAGAGAGCAAAGATCTGACAAAAGTGCCAGAACCACCAACAGTGAAATGCTGCCGAGTTTTCTCTAAGCCAGCTCCAGTTCAGGGTTTATGCCGTGTGCATCATGGTTTCTGTTCAATGAGAGAGACATTCTGTCTTCTCCAAGGGAGAGCAGTTGAGAGGTTGATTGCATGTTTGGACCAGCAAAATGAGAAAGTTGTCGAGGCAGCACTAGGGGCACTTTGCACACTGTTGAGTGATGGTCTGGATATAATGGAAGGGGTCTTTGTTTTGTATGAGGCGGAGGGTATAAGGCCGATACTTGATGTTTTAGTGGAGAACAGGGGTAATGGAATAACTCAGAAGGCAGTTTGGGTAGTGGAGAGAATTTTGAGGGTAGAGGATATTGCGAGAGAGGTGGCTGGCGATCAGAGCGTAGGCAGCGCGCTCGTCGAGGCATTCAGGACCGGAGATTTTAGGACGAGACAGATTGCTGAAAGAGCATTGAAGCATGTTGATAAGCTGCCGAATTTTTCCAGTACATATCAACAATTTCAGAGAGCTTAAATTTATTGGTCTTTCATTGTTTGTGTGTGTGTGTGTGTGTGTGTTTGTGTGTCTGTCTGTTGGTTTAAGAAGCGAGTTTTTGTAAAGAGGGTTTATTCTTTTTATTTTTTCCATTTATACTGTTCATTTTTCGTTTTGAATATGTTCTTGTAAAGTGTAATATACATTTTTTTTTTATATTCTAACATGCTGGATATTGTAAATGTTAATATTTAATTGGGTAGGTTTATTGTAGAATGTTTTGTTCTTCTCTGTCTTAAAACTGTGCGCTTCCATCGTTTTCTATTTTATTGGATTGTCATAATTGGGAAAGCCACATAAAATATTAATATCTCATGTGACTTGACAAATGACAATAAATTTTGACAGGAACTGTCTTAATTAGCGATGGTGATCACATGACTACCAACTACCAAATCTTAATTAGCGGTATAATCATACAACCAACCACATTGCCATTTAAACTGGCCACAAAGTGATTCAACTCATAGTTTAAGCATGGGAGGCACAACGCTGCCACTGCTGAGCAAGGAAGAAGAGGAGGCCTCAGAAGCATGGGAGAGAGAATTGATGAGGAAGGGACCACAATGGGATCTGGTGAAGCGGGTCGCGGCATGGGAGTGGAGCAATCTGTGGTGCCTGTCCTGGGCCTCGGTCGTTATACAGCTGTCGGCTTTTATGATTGGTACTGTCAGTATGATGTTTGCTGGCCGGCTCGGGACACTCGAACTTGCTGGTGTTGCAGTCACTGGTGTGGGCGTGCAGTCTGTTGAATTCGGTGTCTCGGTAAGCAAGTTTAGAAAACTAGAACTTATTTGGATAATATTGGGGTGTTCCACTACACTAAGTACAAGTACCAACTGGGGGTCAGTTCAGTCATCCGAATTGTGTATCTAAGCAATCTACAATTTTTTATAGTTGATCAACTGGGGATAACGATATTGACAGAGCTAATTTAGCTTCACGCAGCGCACAATCAATAGTGGCAAATAAAAAGTATGTAACTGGTGCGCTGCATAAAGCCAAAACAGCTCTGTAAATATTTTACCCATCGTTTGGGCTGGATCATTTTAATTTGGGGGTACTCATCCCAGCCACATGATACGTACTCACCGAATGAAAGCTATTAAAACAAATGGATGTTTTAATAAATTAAATTTTTAATAGATTAAACATTAATTCCTTGCTCATGTGTGGTTGTTTTAATAAATTAAGTTTTTTGAGCTAATACATTATGAAAATAGAATAAAATTACATATATTGTGCTCATCAGATTTTTTTTTTTTTTTTTTATGGTGGTCGGCAATTACTCATCAGAATTTTGATAGAAAGTAATTTTGAAACAATCCTTACATCAAATCTGGATCGGTGTACTTTTTAAAACGGAAAATATATGTCAAAATGTTTGCTTCATGCGTTATAAAAGATGGACCCACTACAAGAAGAGAAATCTAGTGTGTGAATTTAATTTTGATTGATAATGAGGAAATTCAAGGAGAGTTCTAATAGTAGTTTCATATATAGACACCCAAAAAAGGCTTAATTAAATCTTAATGACCATTCATGTACACCATGTGGTCGTTAAAACTGTGTTTACTTTTTAGATTTAGTACCATGCAGTTAGTAAATACTTTTCAATTTATCATGTTTACTTATTAATGCAATTTATTTGATTACATATACTCAATTCAGTACAGATCTGTCGACATACCTTCTTAATTTGTGTAGGTATTAATTAATTGACAGCCACACTATCAAAATTTTCCTATAATACGATGAATTACAAATTATGATTACAGCTTGGCATGGCGAATGCAGTTCAAACAATCTGCGGGCAAGCATACGGTGCCAAGAGATACAAAATCATGGGAACAACACTTCAAAAGGCTCTCATGCTTCACTTCATAGTTGCCATCCTCCTTGGATTCCTGTTCTATTATTCCGGCACTTTACTAGTTGCGATTGGCCAGGAAGAAGAGATCGCCTTTATGGGCCAATCTTATGCGCGTGGCTTAATCCCTCATGTTTTGGCTATCATGCTTCACACACCGATGCAAAGGTTTCTTCAAGCTCAGAACATAGTGAAACCGGTACGTGAAAAATTAATTCCTCGTTATGAATGTTTATAGATGTATTTTCTGGTAATGCTTATAATTTGTTCACCAGGATTGTTGATCTCTCAAACTTAATTCAAAAGGGGTAAAATAATGTAGTGACTTTATCAGGTGGCATATATCTCCATTGCCATTCTCGTCTTTCACGTGTTGATTACATGGTTAGCGGTAGTGGTGCTGGAATTTGGAATTTCGGGGGTTTCACTTGCGATTAGTTTTTCGTGTTGTTTGCTCACACTCTTCACATGGCTATACATTGTTCATAGTGCAGCATGTAAAGAGACATGGAGTGGTTTTTCTTCAGATGTATTTGCTGGTTTTTGGGATTATGTCAAGCTTGCACTTGCATCGACTGTTATGACAGCGTGAGTTTTTTCACAGTAGTACCGGTGCATACAATTTTGAGCAGGTTCCTCCTTATACTGGTCCTAACTGGTAGTCTGGTACAAAAAATATTTCATCAATTTAATAAACACAAACCCCATAAAGGAAGATTGCCTACCAGATACAGGTAGGTCTGGTTTTGTACAACCTTTATGTGCCGGTACCATAATGGTGAAGGTTATATATATATCTAGTGCAGTGCCAACTACCAAGATCCAAGATGGCAATGGTTCATGCTCTTCTTTTTGCACAAATAAATTGGATTTCTTTCAACAGGTTAGAGATATGGTACTTACCAATGATCTCTCTACTCAGTGGTTACCTTCGCAATCCTGAAATCTCCCTTGATGCCATTTCTATATGGTACGTTATTAATATAATTTGGGGAGAACAATTTCTGGTTTTATCAAAGTGTGTCTTCCTCCACTTTGATAAAAAAAAATATACATCAAGATTTTGTCTATGGGAAAGAAACTTCAATTTTGAATTAAATGAAAAAAAATCAATTTAATATCACATTTCTAACCTTTTGAATTCTGACTTTTCTCAGTACCAATTGGTGGAATTGGGACTTCATGATCATGTTTGGTCTGAGCAATGCTGCCAGGTTAGAGCAAATATTATAGATCTTTACTACCCTTACCCTTGCAAGGGATTCCAATCAGCCAGATAGATTGTTAATGATTTTTATAATGAAAACAAGAGATCATCAATATACCCAGAAAATCCAACAATATGCACTGGGCGCACAGATTTTAGTTATCCATTTGCATTTTCTTTAATTAAATCATCAAGTCTACATTAATTTCAGTGTATGGTGGAATTAAATACTTAAAATTCTTCATCGACTTATATTTTGGGTGTGACTTTTATAGGTTATTACTCGTATTAAGTTTAAACCCAAAAGTTCAGCAGTTTGACCAATAAACTGATACCATTGTTGGGTTTAGTGAAGTTTACCCTCCAAAAATGAGTTCATTTATGTTCGATTGACAACGAATATCTCTCAGGCTTACTTGTTAAGCAAAATACAATATCATTTCTTATGCATCGGGGTGCATTCCATTTTTTTGCATAGAAGGTGTTTGAAGAAATGACCAGGTGACTTTTCGGTTGGTGTAAGTATGTACTATGTACTAGATCATGACTATTGATATGTTCATCCTGTTCTGATTATATGCCTGATAAGATCGTGTCTTGTAACTGTAAACCTGTCCAACACAGTCAGGTTCGACAATCAAATAATAAATTTAATCCAGGTCATCCAAATTAATATAGTTAGCATCAAGCATGGAAAGCTGAATATCAAGTTCAGTTATGAAATTTCAATACAGTCTAATTCAAACTGTTTAAAAGAGTCTAATTTAAGAAACCCACAGAGCAAAAAGTAGTAATATAATTTGTAAAATTCCATGATGGAAATGAAAAGTAACCAGTTCAATTTTTTTTTACCATATATGATACGTCCTTTCTTTCAATTTTTGAACTTTTGCAGTGCACGAATAGGTAAAGAACTTGGTGCTGGCCACCCAAGACTGGCCAAGTTCTCAGCAATAGTGGCATTAATCACAACAATTGCAATCAGTGTGGTTGTCACTGCTTTAATATTGGTGCTTACAACTCAGCTCACAATGCTATTCACTTACAACACCGATGTGATTGCTGAAGTGAAAGATCTATCACCTTTAATGGCAATCTCCATAATGTTAAATGGCATCCATCCGATTCTGTCAGGTAATGTCAATAAATTTTATTATTAGCAATTAATAATCTAATAGTACAAAAAGAAACCAACAATTCACATATAGCACCCAGGCAAAGTTTTGCTCTTCTTTTCTTTTCTTTGATGTAGAAAAGTTCTGCTCTTGTCATTACTTGAATATGGGATTGCATAAAAAGATATCACCATTATTAAGTAGTGTTAGAATTTCAGGTGTTGCTGTGGGAAGCGGTTGGCAAGACTTTGCTGCATATGTAAACATCATTTCATATTACATGATTGGCTTCCCCATTGCATATTTTCTTGGATTCAGGATGAGCCTTGAACTTACTGTAAGTACATTGTAAATATTTGATGTCAGTAAATTCTATTGATTCATCCATCTGAATGGTAGAAAATTAAATTTCTTAATTATAATCTACAGGCACCTATGGTACTTGCAATGTCTAGCATGTTCATAAATCAAAAATTTTAATTTGATTTTTCACTACAAAAGGAAAGTTCCCAAATTGAGGATATGGCAGTAGATTGTGGAAGATGGTGATTAAGGCTTTTGGTAAAATTTGAGGCATCTTTGAGTTTTCTGAATAATTTATATGGCTTTTTTCAGGGATTGTTCTGGGGAGTTGTTATTGGAGTATTAGTGCAAACTATTATACTCAGTATTAAAACTGCCAGGACCGACTGGGACCAAGAGGTAATTTTACTTGAAGAATACTTATTGTCAGCAAATGCGCTTGTGTGATAGCCCCAGTGGGACAATAGAAATAGTAGTTTGTTTTTTCTAAAAATAAGAATGGCACACAAAATATTTTGCAAGTATTAAAATTTTTAAATTCATTTGGATTCACTTGAAAACCTTAACACCTCTACTGACAATTCACTCTGAAATGGTTACATTTTAGTTTCGCTAAATGCAGCATATATAGCCTGTATCAGTTCATATTGCAGATATACCAGTTGGTTCATTTATCCGACTGTAACCTGGATGAAACCAGAATCTTCTGCTATAGGTTAAGCATTCCAAATTCTGTGAGATTTGGAGAAATGATCCATGATAATGTATCATAGACAGGAGTCTAAAGTTCTAAACTACATCTAATTTGGTGCTAGAAGCATCTAATTATACTTCTTGATTGGTTGTGTACAGGTAGAGAAGGCAGAACAGAGACTAAAGAACACAACAGGAAATGGAGATTGTCTAATCATAGACAGGACAAAATGATGGTTCTATATTAATTGATTTGTGTACCATCCTGTATATTGTGGTTGTATTTATGCAAGAGGAACTTCCTTTCATTAAAAACTAGATTGAAATTTTATATTATTTAGGGAAATTACAGATAATTTAGCTTCCTTTCTTACTTTTTTAATGGCTCAGGAAAAAAAAAAACAAGAACTAGGGAGTTGCATTTTCTAAATAAATTAAACAAGTACATGAAACATCTATTGAATTTCTTATTTGCGAGTTATATAAAATTTCATTGCTTTACCTGTAAATAGTAGCTCTTGTTGGAACATGGGCTTACAACTCCTGGGATATTTGGCATGGGAGCAGATCACCTCCCCCCCGGGGTGCAGGATTTTCCTGCCCCCTCAGTCACTGTGGGGTGGGGTCGGGTTTAGGGTGGGTGGGGCCCACTAACAGTGACTCTGGGGGCAGGAGATTCGATCCCATTTGGCACAGCTGCATTCTGATTGTTTACTACTCCTTATTGCATTGAAAAGATTAATTGTCATTCTATGTCTAATAGAATGATCCAAGTATCGAGGTCAGAATCAATAATTCGGAATGGAAAAAAGAAAAAAAATACTTTCTTTAGCTAGATAAGGGGCAGATGTAGCCAAGTGGATCAAGGCAGTGGATTGTGGATCCACCATGCGCGGGTTCAATTCCCGTCGTTCGCCCATCCCATTTTTTCGAATTCCAAAAATTCGATTTGGATGCTTAGAGGCCAAATATTACATTTTTTGAAATTTTTTTACTATTTCTTTAGAATTTTTGAAATTCACTGTTTTTGATGGTCTAGAATTTTCTGAAAAACAACGATTTTCAAAAATTCTAAAGAAATAGTAAAAAAATTCCAAAAAAAATAAAATTTGGTCTCCAAGCACAATTTAATATGGAGATCAAGTTGAATGGTTTTGGATCGATGTTTTGAACTTTGAAATTAAAGATATAGATGTGAAGTAATACACTCGCTTTACTTCGCGAAGTACCGTACTCCAACTCTATAAAATATTACACAAATAATATATATTAATTTAATTTTATAAGTTATTTCTTAACATTGATTGAAACTCAATAATGATACATGAATTACGTGTTAGTTTGTAATAATCTAGAAGTCAATAATACGATAAGTTAATCATAAAGCTTTGTTCATGAATTGAATGTTTATTTATATATCATTTTGTTGCCTTGGGTATTATTGAAATTATGGATCATTTCGAGTTCATGACTGAAATTGTGAAACTCCATAATATAGATAATATATACTCTTAAAAGTCACTGACCAAGGTAATTAGCAGGAACACTAATTACCGCGATAAGGTTAGCATGTGAATTCAAAGATGGTTAAGTTTTACAAACCACCTGACACGAGATGTCATTTTAATCACATGGATACATGTTCTAGGAACATGGTATTTGACAGACCCCGAATGAAACATTAAATAGAATTGTGTTCGTGTCATTTATGTTTTCATTCAGTGTCAAAGTTCTACAGTATGAGGTATTTATCGTTCCCACTAAGAAATATATATGAGTAGGTGTTATCTAACGCTGTCCGTAAAAAGCAGCCATAACGGTAGCATTTCCATATATATAACTTAGCTGAGGAAGTGATAGTCTGCCAAGAATACTATTTGTCCCTCGTATCTCTATACGAGCTATAGCATCACTGGGCCCCTTGATAGAGTTAGATTATCTGCATGCGGTATAATTACAAGAGTAATTATATTTGATAATCTACTCAAGATCAAGAAAAGATATAGTTACCAAGGATGACACACATCTACCTTGAAACTGATCTGATAGCTATGAGACAGAAGAACTGACACAAGTAAATTGTTTACTGGATCGTGATATTGTACAGTACAGCATCATCTGTGTAATTGGATGGTCATGATGTGTTGCCAGATGCCACCCATGACTAACAGAAGTTAAAACAGTTTTAACTCTGTTTACCAACATAACACAGATCCTATTGGGTCACACCATATAGGAGCTACTCGGAGAATCTTACTGATTAATTATAAATTGATTATAATTAATATTAAGATGGTTATAATTAATTATACGTGATATAATTAAATTATAAATGTCATTTAGAATGACAAGCAGAAACAACGGTTAATTTATAAACGTACACGTTACGTTGTATAAAAGTTACCGAACAATAACCGAAAAGAAATATAATTGTACATGACAATTATATATATATGATTTGGAATTTTAATTGTTAATTATGGGTTTGAATTATGGATTTAAAAGCCCAAAATAATCAAAGCCTTAATTAAAATTAAAGGCCCAAAGTCAAAGCCAAAAATCAAAGCCCAACACTATTCATGCCTTAATGGGCCAAGGGCAAAATGGTATTTTTCCCTTGGTGCCGACTTCCCATGTGTTGACATGTGTCATGTGAGGTGGCAAGGGTATTTTGGTCATTTCACATGATAAAAGGATGAGGTGTCAAGGGCTTTTGGTAAATAGATTTGTTTTGAGGGGTATTTTGGTCTTTTGCAAACCTCCTCAAAAGTCTATAAATAGAGGGGTAGGGGTAGAGAGAAAGACTCACTAATTCACGTGTTAATCTGATTACTTCGTTAATCGGTTTTTCTCTCTTCCTTGATTTCGGTTATTTCGAGATTAGGAAATAATATATTTTGTGTAATCCTGCGGTTTAGCTTTTAAGAAAAACCGAGTTACTTCGGGACACAAATATATTTATTTCATCATTTTCTCGGTGAATAGTGTTTCTGCAGAATTCCGCGGTTTACGGTATTTCTGGCAGAAGAAGTAAATCGCTCTCCGGTTAGTCCTGGTGGATAACCAATAGAGGTATCACACGTGTGATACTGCGAGTCGATTCCATCCCTGGTGAGGTTCTACTCGCTCGGTCTGCATTCCAACTGAGATTTGGAATCAAGGTATAAATTGTTATATTAATCTATTTAATTTGTAAATAGATTTAATGCTTTAGGAAATCAATTATGGAGTAGATCTGTAAATAGGATTAAACGAATCTACTTGATTCATTTAATCCGTAGCTTAAGTTAGATGTAAAAATTTTTGTTTTACTCTTTCCGCAGCTTAAGCTAATTAAATGGGCCAACATTACGAACATACCAACATCTTTGAAATAAATATCAAGACCAAACTAAAATTAATTAACATACAATCATCATATTTATTGTAAATGTAATTTTACAATGGATGCAAAAAAGAAAAACAGAGAGAATGCAAATGTAATTTTAGGCATATCGATAAAACCTTTTGTTTTAACCATAAACCTAATGAAATAAATTTCTAAGTTGGAAAAAAAATAGTTGCTAAATAATATTCCTAAATTAAGAAAGAAATTAATCACAGGCCCATTTTTTTAGAAGGATTACAAATTAATGGGCCAAGCCCAAATAGTGTTACGATCTAATAAGATTCTAGGTCACATAAATTCTTGTTATCTAAGGTAACATAATATTTACTTTTGGATCTGGACCGTCAAATTAGAATTCACACGATTATTAAAGCTGCCGTGATACAAATAGAAATATTCTGTTACCGCAGAGGATATGGAATTCCCATTCTCTTTTTCTTCTTCTTCTTCAAACCACTTGATTATCCCGTGCCATGGCGACTCACCAGCTTAGGCATTTTGACCGACCGCTGGCCACCAGTGACCCGGCGCCGTCCATCTATCTCTTCAACCATCTCTTCACAACGCTGGCCTGGTTCGCCTGAAAAACTTAACCAACCATTACGCAACTAGTGTTTTTTTTTCCTCTTTAACCGATTGACCCAAATTAAACAGATCTCACCCGATGTCATAACATGATCCATTACTAAAAGGTCTTTGTAAGGATAAGAGGATCTATGAAGCTACAGCCATAGTGCTCGACAAAATGCCTAAGCTGGGTTGTGCACCTGATATGTTCTCCTATAGCACACTTATGAATGGGCTGTGTAAGATGGGATAAATTGACAAGGCAGCAGAGTCTGACATTTTTCCTCTAATTTAATTGACTTCACCGTCTCAAGGGCCTTTGTAAACTTTGAGATGAGACGGTGAAGTCAATTAATTAGAGGGGAAAAATTGTTACTGGGATTGTGGGATTCCTCAATTCCAACACTTTGAGGAACGTGGCACCTCCGTGTGTTATTTCTTGTTTTCATGATGGATTGCTAAACGGAATATGGATTCAAATTTTGTTAGCTCTTGTTGTCATGATGAATATGGCTATGTGCATGCTGAGAAGAATGAAGCAAGAAGGTGTGAAACCCAATTTAGCTGCCTACTCTCCAACATTAGAAGTGCTCTTAGATATGGAGCGAATTGATGATAGGTGAGAATTTGTGAGCAGATAATAGGTGAGACTGATGATTCAAGCACCCAATCAGGTTGAACTATTAAATGACCTATTTGTACTTTAAGTGAGCTGGTTAGTTGCTCTATTAACTGCAATATTGTACATACTGCTTTGCTAATTTTTTTCCTTTTAATTATCTGGTTCGTTTTGCTTTCCCGTTGTCACCTTATTACAAGGTTGCATTTTGTTTAAAATGTTCAGCTCTTTTTTATTCCCTTTTGAGGTTTTGTTGAACTTGTATTGGTGCCAATATGCTAGATAAGACTTTTCAAGTTAGTTCAGACCAGATACAAGTATGTTGTACGTGCATAATTGCCGAGTTTCACAAAATTTAGAACAATTAGTTGGAAGAACTTGAGAATTGAGAGTTCAAATGCTGAAATTAATGATCATGTCAATAAAGTTACATTAATGAATTTGATTTCAGTGTTGAAACCTTGGTTGAAACCAAATTACCATTTTGCCCTTGTAGACTTCTGTCCCTTTTGTTTGATTTGTGAGGATAATTTTGGTAGTTTGAGCTTTGAGGAAATGCATCTGCATATATGTTGAGTCATATGAAGTTGTATAATCATTGGGCTTTAATTCAAGGTCAAAACCAGTCATGATTATGACCACGAAATGCTATTTCTTTTTGTTTGAAAATTTACATATAAGTTTGTACTTGATCACAATTTTATAATTGCTCATGTTTTCTGTTGAAATTTGATTTCACCTTCTCCCAAATGGACTAATGAGTTGGCTTATCATGATATATAGGTAAGATTTTCTGATTATAAAATAGGAACTTCACTTGGGTTGTCGGATTTATGTAATTTTTGTACTTACTTTTCTGATTATGACGTCTGCTACACTTCACATCACTAGTAAATTACTAACTTTTGTTTTCTTCTGATAGCAGCTGAAAATTGATTTCTGGATCTCCCAATAACCAACCCACAACCCATTAACAATTAAACCCTGCTCTATTTCCACTGGTCCTACCTTGACATCGAGCTGGTACACAAGGTGACAGAACTACTGCACACTTGCTGACAGATTAGAGAATGAATATAGCAGTGGGGATTAGAGCTGACAAAATTCAGAGCGATGCAAAATTCTTTTCTTATTTACACCTCATATCTGATTATCACCAGATCCGACTGAATGAAAATCATGTTCAAAACACAGATGTTCTTCAACTGATCAATTAAATATTGATATGCAACTGGGATTAGTTTCTGAACCAACATGGTATGCGAAAGCTGCTCTTCGTCATTAGCAAAAGGTTATTCTATCTCGAGAAAACTATCAGTGTATAAATAACGAAGCAAAGCCCTGAAGATCTTCGGTTCCATGTCTTCCGCTTTTGTATGCTCCATTGTTTCTTGTTTTCTCATGAGACCAAAATACTGTGTCCGGAAATATAGTGATCTGGAGGCCAAGATACACTAAACTCGAGCACATCAAAGAATCGCATCCCGTCAAGAGTCGAGATTCTTCGATGGAGTGATCGTCTTCACTTACCTTTTGATTTCCACCAATTTCATAAATTAGCTTTTCAAATTTTCCCTCGTATGCAGTTATGGATCGGATTCATAACTTGTGATTTCAATTGTAAGGAGCTTAGAAGAGCGATATTTAAACAATAGTTTCAAGAAAATATAACAATAACTCAAGTTACACAACCCTTGTATATAGTTGGTAGGTCATGCAATTAATGTTTGGTTTGCAACTACCGTAAAAGGTTCATGTTTGTTTGGAGTGTCATTTAAAATAGATGCAATCAGTGCAAAATGTATCTTCTATTTATTTTTCTTTACCAAAATTGGCTTGTAATAAGAATTATCATTTCTGTAAATAAAAATAAAACAAATGACTTAATTATAGTACTTAGCTAGAATTTACAAATCAAAGGATAGTCCCAACAAAGGACCTCAAACCTACCCATTCTCCCGATCGATGACCCGATATGAACAGAATAAATTATTAAATTGCGACTCTGAAAATAACCTTTGTTATTTCAGGATTTCATCAAAAGTTGTCTAAATTATATACGTGTCATATATACAAAGCAAAAACAGCATCTCTTAACTATGATCTCTTTTTTCATTTACCATCACTGTGCGTAGACCCATGCAGTTGTATTCTTAGGAGATCATTTCATTTAGAGCTGCTTGATTAATTGATCCTATTTAATTTATTACTAAAAAGCCATCAAAGATGCATGTAGGGTTTTTTTTATTCTTTCTGATGTACAACTTTTAAATAAAAAACAATCGGCTCATTTTCCCTGTTTTATATTTCGATCCATTTCCTGATTAATAAATGCATAGTTTTGAAAAAAAATATATATTTAATGAACATGAAACCAATTATCATTAAAATTCTAAGCCGAAATTTTTAAAAATACCATAATAAAAAAATAAACCAAATAACCACTGATTCTGAAAAATTCAAATTTTGACACGGCCGCATCCCCTAAATGCGGACCCCTTTTCTGGGAGCCGCATCTAGGATGCGGCCCCTAATTTTTTTTTTTTTTCATTTTCCTTCTCCTGCGGCAACAGTTCAATTCAAACCAAAAAAGAGGCCGAAATTTTTGACCAATTGAAACCATGTTTGACCTTTCGGCTAACAGAGAGAAGGAAAAGGAAAAGGAAAAAAAAAGAAAAGAAAGGGGCCACATTTAGGAGATGCGGACCCCATTTATGGTCCACATCTAGGAAATGCAGCCAGGGTATTTTTCGAATTTTCATAATTTCATGGTTATTTGATTTTTTTTTTTTCAAATATGGTATTTTTAAAAATTTCGGAATTCTAAGGCTTGAGCTATGGGTCACAAGTCAAGTCACTTGTGCCTAAAGAGGAGAGGGGAACTCCTTCAAACCGGGTAGGTCCCTCAAACACGTTAGCTTTGCATGACACATATATAATTTTGAAAACCTTACATGAAATACTGAAATCATCAAAGGCTATTTTCAGAGTCAAAATTTATAATAATGTGTTCTGTTTATATCGAGGGGTGGGTTTTGAGGGAAAATGGATAGGTTTGAGATTTTTTTGTTGAGGCTATCCTTCGGTTTGTAAATATTCTAGCTTCTAGCTAAGTCCTATTGTCATTAATTTCATTGCTTACCTGAAAATAGTACCTCTACATTTTAACCAGGCAAATTAGTAACAAATAATATTCTTTTTATTATGTTAGTTGAAATAACCTCTTGTTGGAACATGGGCCTTACCAGTTACCATGCCACTCATCTCTGGCACTGCCGCATTCTAATTAGTGTCGAAATCTATTCCTGCAAAATCATTCAATTTTCTAGCATTCAACACTCTTAATGATCGTTCAGTAATCCACTGGCTATGTTATGTAGTTAAAGGGAATAAAATGCAATATGCATCTCTAACATATATAATTAACTTAGAGTGAGTCTATGGTACTATGCATATTACGGGTTGTTACCGTGCTACGGCTCTATATTCGAGTTTTCAAATCCTAACGGTCGATCCGAACCGTTCATCTTGTTCTCCATATTAATATGTGTTTGGAGATCAAATTTTACATTTTTTGAATTTTTTGTACTATTTTTTTAGATATTTAGAAAATCACTTGATCTGAAAATTCTGGACCATCCAAAAACAGTGATTTTCAATAAATCTAAAAAACTAGTAAAATTTTTTCAAAAAGTGTAAAATTTGGTCTCCAAACACATATTAATATGGAGAACAAGATGAACGGTTCGGATCGACCGTTAGAATTTGAAAACTCGAATATAGAACCGTAGCACAGTGTCAAATCGTAATATGCATAGTACCATAGACTCACTCATTAACTTATACATAACTCATTTTCTTGTACAATTTTTTCAATCAAAATGAATAAAAAAATACGAAGAATTAATAGTTTTATTATTGATGTTAAAAATTTTGTAAGATAAAATAATTTGTAATATCAAATCATGTCTTAAGCTACTAAATTCTTCCCAAACAAGTAATAACTTAAGTCAATATATAACTTTAAGCATCAACCAAACATACATGAATAATTTAGATTGATCTAAATTAAAATAATCAAAGTTAGACCTTATTAGTAAAGTCCACGATCAAACACCATCCATAGACGTAGGCTGTAAATGTCTTCAAGTATGCACCAATACAAATTAGCTCTAATATAATACGTGCTTTTACCCAATATTTGCTTCTTTTAAACTACATAGTTGGAAACTTTTGTGACTCCATATTTTTTTTTTTTTGTGACGCAGAAAGCTTGCAAATTCCTCATACTTTCTGAAGTTTAAATCTAAAATCTCTTAGAACATGATGTGATCTTACCGTTTCAGTATTAGTTAGATTCTGAACATTATGTGAACTTATCAAATCCCCATTCAACCCATTCAAACTATACAATGGCGTGGCCCGGACCATTGTTTGCTTTTCATGTAGATCCGTTTATGAGTCTACGAGCACATCTTTTACTCCGGGCCCCGGATCCATTAAGCCGGACGAGATCCGACTTTAAAATCAGAACTAGAGTGTTCATTGGTGCCGGTTTATTTGGTTTTTAACCGAACCGAAATGGTTCGGTTTTTCGGTTTAATTGGACCGATTCGGTTCAATTTTCAGTATAATTCGGTTTAATTGAACCGAAATGCCTAATGACAACACATTTTCTTTATCAGACACTTTATTTTATGGCTCATCAGTCATCACCTCCTCGGATGTCAAAGACACTAGACGAATCATTTTAGAGAAGCTGAAGACTGTTCTGAGAAATGAGGTTGGTTCCGAGAGATCCAGCACCAGTATATAGCCCTCTCGTGCTTCGATTTATTATAAAGGGTGTGTTTAGATAAGGCAAAGAATAGTGCTAACCCGGATTAGCAACTATTCCGAACTTCTACGTTTGGATGTGTTTGGATTAACAAAAAGGGACTATTCTACGTTTGGATGTGTTTGAATCAAATCCATGTCAGAGTTTCCTTTCCTAGTATAATTAATAGATAATACAAGAGAAAAATGATACTAGGTGCAACTTGACAGTACTTATGGTTGATGCTAACAGCCTGACAAGTCTTCTCGTAGCCTTTTTAGGTCCTTCTCTGCACCAGTACCAGGAACTATCTTAGGAAAGTTCTTATTGGACGATTCAGGCCTGACAAAGGGGGCCCACGTGGGAGTGAGACATGAAGAAGTAGCAGATAATTTGAGAGAGGAGAGAAATGGTAGAAAAGAGAACGGTTCTGGGTTTAAAGGGAAGGTTTCAAACTTGAGACACAATTTGAATTTAAAAGGAATGTTATTTGGGAACAAACCAACATGCTGTTAACACCAAACTCAGAGGATTTTCTTCCTTTAAAGGTTATTGGTATCATCCCTTCGGCTTTGATGAATCCTGGACCGGTAGTATCTGTATATATGATTATTTATCTTAAAGTTAAAACTAGTATTTGAGTCATAGCACGTCAATTGCTTTATACTCATATTTCTGCATGTATTTTCTTAATCTTATACTAGAACTGTGAATTTCCATATGGAATACTGAATAAACAGAAACATGCTTTAGCTGGTATGATACTAAATTGCGAAGTCAAAATTTGATTATCCAGTCATCAATTATCAAATCCCCACTAGTCTTCTATGATTGTATTTGGTATAAAAAAAATGAAATAAAGAAAGATACCGTATAATCACATTTTACGTCTGATATAGTCCTATGTATATAAATTTTCTTTTGACTAGTGGATTTTAGGAAAATTACACAGAGGTCCCTCCCAGCCCGGCATCAGTTTCTAGTAGCTATCACAAGGAATATTCAGGGGGCGACAATCCACAGTTTCCTCTCATGCTTCCAGAAAATCTTTTGGAGATGTAAGCTTTGCAATTTCTGGTACAAAAATTGTGAATACTGTACTGGTGTTTGATGCAATCCCCTCCAGTTCTTGAACCTTGCTTTTGATTTCATCAATTGTATCGCTGTTTGATACATCGACAGCTACAGTTTTTTTTTATCTTCACAAAGATCTACAGAATGAAAAAAATTATTCATATTCTCAGAAAATTGAAAAACAAGTTGAGATATATATGTTGTTTCTTGGTGGTGGTTTCTTACAAGTTAAGTTTGGATAATGCAAAGAAATAGAAGCTCAAAATAGGAAAAAAAAAGAAAGACGAACCGTCTTTGACTGAGCATCAGACTCCGTTCTATGGCGCTTGTTGTTTTCCTTTCCTGGCAGAACCTTCTTTGACTGATCATCGTACTCCATTCTCTCTCTCTGGCGCTCGTCAGTGCTTTCCTTTCTTGGAAGAACCTTTGTTGACTGATCACCGGACTCTATTCTCTGGCGCTTGTCGTGGCTTTCTTTTCTTGGCAAATCTTCTTATGAGAAAGAGAGAATTTTCAAATTAACCCAAAGTTTATCCCCCAGTAAAAAATTCCATTTCAAGGTACTTCTAACTTCTATATGTAGTAGTTACTGGGCCCGAAAAATTGTTTCAGTCTGCAGCAGAATTGTGATTTAGGTGAAAAGACTCACTCTCTCTCTGTTCTTTCTCTCCCTCTAAAAAGTCTATCAGAAATAATTGTGCTAGCCAGTGTGCTACACAATGAAGGGAAATTGTTTGTGGCTCTGCTAGCTAACTGATTTCCTTTTCCTTGACTAACTTAAATTATTTGGCAAATGGATTCACTACCCATGCAAGTAGTAATCCATGATAGACAAATCTAAGCAAGTCGAGGAAAAGGATGTTCTGAATGCAAAAACAAATCTGACAAAAAAAAATGCAAAAACTGTAGATTTAATAAAAAAACACCCCGCATGCAAATGCTATGTTTGAACTACTTCCCCAATCCATTACTAAAAGTTTAATTAATATTCAGGACAACCAACATACATAGTGTTCAATAAAAAAAGAAAAGAAAAAACAATCAATATTAAACAAAATTAACCGTCTCCTTGCATGCCCTTTTTCTGGGAGTGCGAGCTCTGTACAGTTTTACTGTCATCAGCACAGATACTGCACCCTGTCAGAATGACCGGACGGGTGTTGAACTCCAGTTGTATTTTTCCCATCATTACTTTTACCATCATCCTTCCTACTTCATCTTTCTTATTATTCCTGCACAAACAAGTTGTTATGTGATTATTTATTTTTCAACAATTTGTTGGTTCAAAACTTCAATTATCATTTTCTTAGCTACCTACTCACACTCATTAATTACAAGGAAATGTGGTAATTCATTGCCAAAAGAATAAAAAGGAAGATTGAACATCCAAAAGAACAAAAGTTAATTTTTCATCTAATTTAGACAATCAATATATATATATATATATATATATATATATATATATATATATGAGGAGGGTTCAAATGCCTCCATGTTTTTGTGCCTCCATCATGCCTCCATCTCTCTCCATCATTTTCAAAGTTCAAACAGTCGATTCGAACCGCTCAACCTAACCTCCATACTAAAATATGATTGGAGACCAAATTTTATATTTTTAGGAATTTTTTTACTATTTTTTTAGATAGGTACAAAAATACTGTTTTTAGATGGTTCAGATTTACTGATTTTGTACCTATCTAAAAAAATAGTAAAAAAATTTCTAAAAATATAAAATTTGGTCTCCAAACATATTTTAGTATAGAGGTTAAGTTGAGCGGTTCGGATCGACTGTTTGAACTTTGAAAATAATAGAGAGAGATGGAGGCATGATGGAGGCACAAAAACATGGAGGCATTTGAACCCTCCTCTATATATATATATATATAAAATCAGTGAACTATATGAAATTAAGGTTATTTGAACATACTTGCAACCAAAAACTTCACATTCAACCTCCACGCATTCATCACTGTGCAGATTCAGAAAGTAGACCATATCTTTGCATATTTCACAATCCATAGCATCATACATGTTATGCATACATTCCCTTGTTTTCGCAATCCGCTTCTTCATTCGCTTGCAGAAGTCGTACGGGCAATTGACTGATGTACAATTCCATGCATGCCCAACTGTATCCACAGTTTCTTCAATCTGCTTCAAAGTTGAAACCACAAAAGCAAGCAAGAACTTATCATCTAAAACATGTTGGGGTTTAATAATAATAATAAAAAAAAAAACAAAAACAATAGAGAGTACAGTACCTCCCCTGGATCCGCCAAGCCAGGACAAGTGCACCTCATCAGTTTCTCATCCAAGGTGGAGAACATGGCACTTGAGCTGGGAGGGTTGCTATGCAAATGCAAATGCAATGCATGAGGTCATGTACAGAGTTCAAACAACAAGATCGATCAACCGGCTCATTCAAGACAAATATGAACGTTAATTAATTGATCAACCGGCTCATTCATATGAGAAATTACATGCATGAACAATCGTGACTATCAAAGAAATTAAATCAACACACTCGATCGATATCTTTTCTTTTTAGAGTAGACAATGTAACTCGAAAATCTGTAAAGGTGTGTGTACCTGGTCATGGGGATTAATTGGAACTCCTTCGCTTCTGGTTGTTTAGTTAAGCACTCGATCGATCTCCTTTTTCTTGATTAGTGGAGGGATATAATTTCTTAATAGATATTTTGATATAGACAAAGAAGATGGAGATTTTTGTTAAAAAAGGTTGATTTATTTTATGCACCAGTTAAATTGATCCCTAAATTTAGTCTTTCTTTTTCTTTTCAGAACAATACTATAAAAATAAAGTTATATGTAGGTCACAATTATTGTCACAGTTAGTAAAAAGTAATAACAATTTCATGTTTTAATTTTAATTTAAGCAACTTATATAAGTCGATATATTTTCTACATCCCAAGTATTATATTAAGCAACTTATAGAATACTATTTTTTACTATTTTCTGATTTTTTTTTTTACTATTTTTTATAATTTATGAAAGATGACAAAAAATGGTCTAAAATATTAACAATTTTCTTTTATTTTAAGCCATTTTTTGCTATCTTTCATAAATCATAAAAAATAGTAAAAGTTTGTTTTCTAAAAGTTCATTATATAACTAATTTATTGGGCTACTTAGATCTAAGTTTAAAGTTTATACAATAGGTTTATACATGGGAGTCTCGGGCAATATGTGCTCACATCATTCTCAGGCAATCTCAAGAGTCAACATGTGATTTCACGAGTGCCAGATGAAACATGAATGTATATACTTGGATTGGCCACTTTACCACATATAACATGCCAAAGAACAGAACTTTGGAGTACAGAAAAATGCCAATATCATTTGCGAAAGGATACATTTCTATAACAAACCGCTAATAACGTTTGCGAAAAGGATACAATTATTAGTACCTTATCCAAGTATGTTGGAAAAAAGATCGAACAATCGGAGGAAGGCACAGAATTATGTGCATGTGATATTTTCACTTTGTTAATATAGAAGATAGATTGTAGATTAAAAGACACATCTAACCAATATTTGTTGTGCAAGCCTAGTTTGTGCAAAAATTGTGTTACAAAGCTACAATAATACAATAAAATAAAAACAAAAAACACTTCAGCAAGACCACATCGACCATGCATTCTGGTGTTCTTATCACTAGATCTACTTTTGGATTTTCGTCCGGATTTCTAAATTGAAAAACGAATACTTCTGTCATGCGCTTTGTGACAATATCGATCGCAGCGTTTCTAACTAGAGGGTCGTGAATCTGTTGTGAAATTTTGAAAAAACGGATACTTTCTGTCATAATTTCTGATTTCTAAATTGAATCGTTTCTCCAAAAAAAATTTGCCTAATCAATAATAGCGGGGGAATGAGAGAGGAGAGATTACCTGGACTCTCAGGTCAATTGACACTTCGAAGACAACGTCAAGCGAAATCGATCGAAAACAACGACGAGATGCTAGAGATTAAATTCACGACACTCGTTGTTACTTGGAATGTGATAAATCAGAGAATGGGCTCTTTGAATAACTTGTTTATTCATCTAGAGAGGTTATATATTTATAGTACAAGAATAACATGGAAAGTAATCTAGGCAATCGTAATCTAATCTAACATGGAAAGTAATCTAGGCAATCGTAATTTAATCTAGAAACATAGAAAGTAAAATACAGACATAATTACAGTATATTCTCCAACAGAATGCGCGAATTTGAGAGGAGAAGACAGTAATTCGGGGAGAGAAAATTGTGATCCCTGAAAAATTAGGGTTAATAGATTATAGATTGGGGAAGAGAATCTGCTGCGATTCTTTGGAATCACAGGTTCCTGCTTTTCCAAATCTGACTGTTCATTTGTTTTGAGATTCGTGCGTAAAACCAATTGTATTTTTTCATATTCGTGTATTCCAAAAAATTAATGGTTAGATTTGAAAAAGCAGGAATCGCAACGATTGTTTGGAATCGCAGCAGATTTATTTCCATAGATTGGTAGGCGACAATTCTTGTCATTTTGGAATTCACATCCTCTGAGATATCTCATATGTTGCGTGACCTTTTGGAAAATATAAACCGTTAAAATACACTCTGCACGAATCTCAAAGTAAAAATAATACTGGTCCCCATTCTATCCCCGAATAGGCACTGGACACGTCGGACACGCAAAATATGAGATATCTCAGAGTACACGCACTCGTCATGTTGTAGGATTTGGGATTTTTGGATCTGTTGAGAGGCCCAGAAGGATGAACTTCCAATTTGTGGGCTTAAAACTTGGAAAAATACAAACTATGAAACATCTCCTGGAAATAAATATGATGTTATTCCAAATGAATAACATGAACCTGTTATTCTGATCGTAATTGTTTAAAAAAAATTATGTGTGAATCTCAACAAATAAATTTGTTTATACGTGAATCTCAATAAAGATCAAAGAAATAATAGCAGATTTATTTCCAACATCTCCCTCCCAAGTTCATTTTAGATTAGACCGTTGCTTAGTATAAGAATTAAGAATACAAACAAAGTGTATTTTATGTCGCTAGAAGAGATATTAAATAAATACGGATCGGTTCATGTTATGGATTCATGTTTTGTTTAAAGCTCATACATTTGATCTGAACTGTTAAATACGATCTTCATATTAAATTGTACTTGCAACCAAATTTTGTATTCTTTTTTAATTTTTTTCTACTATTTTTTAGATTGGGAAAAAAAAATATATTGATTTTGAATGATCCAAAATTTTCAAATCGACGGATTTTCTATCTATCTAAAAACGTAGTTAAAAATTCTAAGAATGTAAAATTTGATACAAATGTACATTTTAAAATGAAGATCGTGTTCAACCGTTCAGATCAACCATTTGAACTTTAAAAACAGAGATACAAGTTCATGGTGCATACTGATTTATTATAGCCTCACTCATAATAAAATGAATATTCTTAATTATAAATTTAGAGGTATAAATTCTATAGAAGTAGTATTCTCTTTGTTAGGGCATTTATAGGTAGCTCTAGAAGAATAATATTTGTTGCTGATAGAAATAAAGTACAGGTTGTATGATGTGATACGAATGCCTTTTCAATCATTTGAAAATTATGAAAAAAAAATACATAATGTTGCGCTTACTCATTTGTATATATGTCGACATCTAGATGCTTTTAAGAATTTCTTTTTGTTGCACTAAAGACAATTAAACAGACGGACAAAAATGTAATTAGTGGTGATTTTAATGCAAAAGTTGGTAACAAATTTAATTATTCTATGTACGTTTGGATGAAACAAGGAATATAGTAAGAATAGAGCTAATTCTAAGTTTGAAAAGAGTAATTAACTCAATTTTTAATTGGGTTAGTAAAATAGTGAGCTAACTTATATAAGACAAACAAATAATAGCGGGTTAGTGCTATTCTTGCTCTATTCAAACATCAAATAGCTCAAAAGAATAATGTTATTCTCATATTAGTGATATTTTTGTTTTATCCAAAAGAATATTGTGTACCTCGCAGAGTGTGAATTGCAGTAGGAAAATACTATGGAGTAATGATAGACATTTTGCTTTACTAAAAATGAAAAATATTTGTTCATCAGTAAAATATATTATTTGTTCATCAGTAAAATAATATCTTGTCAGGTTATTTGTTATTGTGTAACATATATTATTTGTTCATCAGTAAAATATATTATTGTGTATCTCCATGAGCTACGAGCTTTTTTGACAACCTTAGCCAAGTTTGATCAGCATATATTATTTGTTCATCGGTAAAATAATATCTTGTCAGGTTATTTTTATACCTTTGTTTGTTACTGTACGGTCCCGTTTGATGAATTGGATGAATGTTCCATACAACATTTGTTACAAATTAAAAAGCTGTATGGTGCCAATCGCTATCGATAATATAAATTTACTAGTATCGATAATATATATAAAGCAATTTTCGATTTTATGGGGGGTGCCAGCACCTTGCACCCCCTAGTTCTGCTCCTGATTCTAACACCTCATGCATTTCATACCTCATTATGTTTTACTTTTTTTATATTTTCGTTTTCAAAGTCTAAATTGTCGATCCGAAAATAATATCCATACTAAAATATGTTTGAGGACCAAATTTTATAATTTTTTATTTTTTTTTACTATTTTTTAAGATAGGTACAAAATAACTGTTTCTGAACCGATCAAAAACAGTGATTTTGTACCTATCTAAAAAAATAGTTAATATTTTTCAAAAATTATAAAATTTGGTTATAAATATCATGTTGAACGGTTCATATTGATATTTTAGAATTTGAAAACAAAGATATGAAATGTAAAGCATGATAAGGTATGAAAAATATAGAGTTCTTCTTAAAAAATAATATACTTTTTACTGAGACCAAGAAGTAAGATTCATATGTTGGAAAAAAAAAATACGGAATTATATGTAACAACAAATTTAAGTATTAATTATGATAACTAGACTTACAACCGCAAGAATTGGTATATATACAAGCCATGCATTAAAAAAATACAAATAATATTATTGAATGTATGGGTTAACTGTTTGGTGCAACTCATTCGGTGCATTTAGTGTTAAGCGGGGGGGGGGGGGGGGGGGGGGGGGGGGGGGGGGGGGACACCTATAATCACATTTCAATTCGTTGACCAATATGATCCCTATCTATAGGAATTTTAAATGGTGGCATAACTCAACTAACAATGTATATGAAATTAGTTGATTTTTTTTTATAAACCATGATAAAAAAGATTTTTATGAAACCAACATGATTACTTTTTTTTTTTACAAAAATCATAAGAACCGAAATGTCATTTCAGTCCCTTTTTTTTGGACCGAATTGTTATTTCGATCCCAGCTGTTTTCACAGATTTTGAGGAAAAAAAACGTTGAAAAATTTTAAATTTCCTAAGACCGAATTGTCATTTCGTTCCTACAAAAAAAAAAAATCGGGACCGAAATAACATTTCGGTTATTATGTTTTTTGTAAAAAAAAAAGTAATCATGTTGGTTTCATAAAAATATTTTTTCTAATTATGGTTTACAAAAAAAATTCAAATTAGTAATTATGCCTGATGTTTTTAGATTATAAAATATTACACAAATAATATATATTAATTTTATTTTATAAGTTATTTCTTGACATTGATTGAAACTCATTCTGATACATGAATTACGAACTACCAACATCTTTGAAATAAAAATCAAGACCAAATTAAAATTAATTAACATCAAGTCATCATATTTATTGCTTTAATTAGACACCACTTATGATTCATATTTGGTTGTGAAATAAGAGGGAAAGTAAATCCCTTACTCTACATTTACAGATTCACAGTAGAGAAAATAAAGTAAGAAAGTAACGACCGAGTAAATTAAGCCATCTCTTCAGAGTAATTAACTTACTCTACACTTATTGTGTTCGTAATATCCGTTATCATATAAAAATTTATTTTCTAACATCTTACTTCACCAGACGGATTAATTTAATCATAACTTAAACTATTAAATGCAAAATAAAAAAGAGAAGGGATCCAATTACACCTTTTTTGGTGACACTGAATTACACTCTCGATTTTCAAAGTTTTCAAAGTTCAAATAGTTGATTCAAACCGTTCAACATAATGAATATATTAAAATGTGCTTGCAGATCCAAACCGTTCAACACTTGTTTGGACTTCAAAAATATAGAATGTAATCCGGTGTCACAAAAAAAATTGTAATTGAATCCCTCAATAATAAAAAAAAGTGAAGTAAGAAATTGAATTCTTTATTATTAACTGCAACCCATACTTTCTATTTTCTATGATAAAGATTGGGTGGAGCATAAATACAAGAGATCCCCCTTAAATTGTTGCAGTTAGTGCCTTGGAGTGCACCGTCCCAATTTGATTCTTTCATTTTAAATACATCACTCAACTATTTTGTAATGTTTATTTTGTTGTGTTGGCGTAATACTGCTGAGAGATGATTAATTTAGTTCAAAAGCAATAATCAAAACAAAAATAACAAACAAATAGTACACGTGTTTTACGGTGCAATACAACTGTCCTGTACACTTTAATATGATATTATGTTAAAATAAGATTAGACAATATTTTTCAAATTAATTTATATATAGTTAAAAAAAGGAAAAAAAATATGAGTAGGCTGCTGGAGATATACAGCTCATCAATTAAGTTTCATACAATTTAAACTTCGTTTGTTGATGTATCAAGAGTTATTATTTAATATTTAATTTCATTCTTTAGATTTTATTTTATTATAATTGTTAATACTTTTAAAATAAATTATGTGTCAAATGATCGATCCCAATAAGAAAATAGAGTATGTCAGACAATTGAGTTCTAGTCAAACTCAGTTATAAGAAGATAACATATGCAAATGTAATTTTACGCATATCGGTAAAACCTTCTGTTTTTAACCATAAACCGAATGAAATAAATTTCTAAGTTGGAAAAAAAATAGTTGCTAAATAATATTCCTAAACTAAGAAAGAAATTAATCACGAGCCCATTTTTCCAGTAGGATGACAAATTTATGGGCCAAGCCCAAATAGTGTTACGATCTAATAAGATTCTAGGTCACTTAAATTCGTGTCACCTAAGGTAACATAACATATATTTTTGGATCTGGACCGTCAAATTAGAATTCGCACGATTATTAAAGCGGTAGTGATACAAATAGAAATATTCTGTTACCGCAGAGAATATGTAATCCCCATTCTCTTTTTCTTTCTTCAAACCACTTGATTATCGCCTGCCATGGCGACGACACCAGGATCAGCCCATCTTACGCATTTTGTAGAGCACTATAATTCTCTCTGAAGCACTTGGCCTGTTTGACCGACTGCTGGCCACCGGTAACCCGGCGCCGTCCATCTATCTCTTCAACCATCTCTTCACAGCGCTGGCCTGGTTCGCCTGAACAACTTAACCAACCATTATGCAACTTTTTTTTTTCCCCCTCTTTAACCGATTGACCCAAATTAAACAGATCACACCCGATGTCTGCACATATATAGATAACATGATCCATTACTAAAAGGTCTTTGTAAGGATAAGAGGATCTATGAAGCTGAAGCAGTAGTGCTCGACAAAATGCCTAAGCTGGGTTGTGCACCTGATATGTTCTCCTTTAGCACACTTATGAATGGTCTGTGTAAGATGAGATAAATTGACAAGGCAGCAGAACCCCTGAATTACTCATTTGTTAGAGTCTAACATTTTCTCTTGACTGACTGGAGAGTGGAGAGTTTTGCAATTAGGCGGGACCTAGGGTTTTATCCATCAAATCACGCTGGTGAGAGGAGCGCGCGTTAGAATAGATTACATTTGAACGGTGGAGATTGATATTTCTTTTGTTCGGATTGATGACGTGTACATAAATAAAATTATTTAGATGTATAGATATAGCTCTTGGTGCGAATTACTTGGAAAATTGGCGACTAAAACCGGTTCCAGTAACTTAATGGACGAGAATCATTTTTTATTAAATTTAATATTTCAATCATCAACCGAGAGCTGCCGATTTTTTTTTATAATAATTAAAATATACTTAAAAACAAGATCATGTGTGAAATACTGCTGCTCTTTGACACGAAATCAAATGATTAGTTAGACTTTCTAAAGGGAACAATAACATTATTATGTTCAACGATACGTTATTTCTTTAAAAATTATTGGGTATCAATAGAAATTACGTCATGTTCAAATCCTCAATTTTTCATATAAAATTTCTAGTCTAATATTGTTATATTTTTAAAAGGTTGTTAAAAAATTCAACCAGGATTATATTATGCATAATCTTTTTGAAGTCTCTTGTCATGTTAAACATCCATCGACACCTATATCCCGACTACATAACATTTAAGTGAAATAATTACTCATTATTTTTGTTAATGGAATGCAACACAAAGATATTAATTTATTTTTAGGCAAATATCATAGCTGTTTTTATTTAAAATACCAAAGTCCTAAATATTTTTAGGACAACGAGATCTACAATTATAGGAAGGTTATAAATCATAATTTGTAATGTCCAAGTCGTAAGAATCTTTTTAGAGAGTCACCGGCTGGTATCTATTGTCATATCTCATGAGATCTTGATTGATTCATCTTCCATCATTGGTTGCTTGTTTCTTAAGTCACAAAATAGCTATAAATGAGGAGGAGGCAGCAAGAGAAAGATCTATCTCCCCTTTGGGGAAGCCATCTTTGGATACCACCATTCTCTTCCACCAAACCCTAATCACCTCTTCCATTCTACTCATCTCTCTCAAGTGAATCAAAGGTGCGAACGATTGAATGACTTGGCAGATCTCGAGGACTTTGCAAGGAAAGAACTGAGGCATAGGTTGAGAATTGGTGTACTCTATTTTCCTTGTTATTTACTTGTTTTACTTGTATTAGATTTCTTATTTTTTATCATATTTGTTATTATTTTTGTGATTGCACCCATAAGAGACTAATTTTCTCTCTAAAGGCTTAGGTTGTATCATGAACTTGTGTTAGTTTATTTACTTGGATGTTATCTTTATAATGATTGTTTTGGCTTGATGTTTGATTTTATTTTATATATTTGTGAGTTATGCATGATCGTGTTTTGGTTATCGAACATTGCTAGGCTAGTGACAGTACCCCCTGCATTAAGGGTGTATGATAAAGAAGAAACCATTTCATTGTATACAAATAATCTTAGGATGGTAGATAAGGTGGACTCAAATCTACCCCCGGAAACATAGAACCAAATATTGTACCAAGTAGTAGTAGTAGATGTCTTCAATTAAATAACCCAATTAGGTGGTGACAGCCCTAATTAAGAGGTACATTAACATGAAGTCATGAATTACGAAAGGTATATGTAGGAACTTGAAATTGGCCAACTTAATTAGTTGGAACTCTCATTAAGCTAATAACATGAATTTCGAGAACTCCAAAAGTAAATAGAATGACCAAGGAATTGTAGACCAAAAGCTCTTAGACCTTGTTATCTCAATTCACAAATCACTTTTATTTACCTTTGATTTAATTTCTTATTACAAACCAACTCATTCGGGTATTGAACCCAAATTTAGTTACTTTGCAACAAACCCCCCTTTACTTGTAATTTATTTAGTTTTAATTTAGTTTAAGTAGAAATTACAATTACCTTAGTCTTTGAATCGATACCTTATTTACTACAAAAATAGATTGTGCGCTTGCAATTCAATCTTCTTTGCGTATTTAGGTTTATAAATTTAAAACAAAAGTGTAAGAAGTAGACCCAAAATATCTACACCTAAAATACACATCAGGGGGCAGATACTTTCAAATGGCTATTTCGAACCTTTTTGAAGGCAATGAATGGGAAACACCCGAATGCTATCAGCATTGACCAAGACCCAACAATGAGAGTGGCAATAGCAGAGGTTTTTCTAAATATAAAGCACAGATGTTGCCAATGGCATGTTATGAGTATTATCATGTGCAGTACATTTTTATGCTTATATTTCTCCAATTTCTATGTTCTTATTATCACATATTAATTAGTTTCATTTTCATAGATATGAATATCTTCGCATGAAAGCCATGAAGATTGTTGATGATTTCTGGAGGCCCTTAGAATTGTACACCATTGCAGTACAAAGCTTGAACATGGTACAACGAATTAGATGAAATTGCAAAAGGTGTGCGGAGTGACATGTCAACCGAGCATGTTGAAGCCACTACTGTCAAGCACCTCATCGAAAGTGGTGAAGCTTCTGAAGAGAGAAACTATCGAGATCCCCCTCAATCACAATGCAAGGGAAGGAAAAAACATCAAAGACATAAACATCCAATCGAGAAAAAGATAGGGCTTGCTGAAATTGTCACTTGAAAACATGACACAATACCCAAACATGCCCGAAATTGAAGACTGGTTAGGTCGTATTTAACTGTGGGGTTATATTTTGGTATAGGTAAAATTTGGGTTACATTTTGTTATATGTGAAATGTGAAGGTATATTTTGGTATAGGAGAATTGTTGGATTATATTTTGTAGAGGTTTTAAAAGTAATATTTTGGTATATGTTAAATGTTGTTTTAGAAATCTGGATGGCTAAAAGTAATATGTTATGTTGTTTTGGAAATTTGTTAAATGTGAAAGTAATATTTTTCTCATTTATTTTCGTTCTTTTTACTCTGGTTTTATTTGCTTAATGTGTTGGTTTAAAATTTGATGTTTCATCTCATTCAGTACAAACTTGTAAAAACTAAAGTTGATCCTGTTAAGGTTCTTTAGGAAAGAGCAAACTGGAGCATAACAGAAATGATAAATAACATTTGCAACTTTACAATATTTATACAATAACTTTTGCAAAAATTGCCACATTTACACTAACATTTGCAATATTTAAATACAACATGTACACAAAAAAGCTGAATTAGCTTCCTAAACAACATTTATAGAACATTTGCAATATCTATACAACATTTACACAAGCACTCAGCACACTGCACTTATATGATTTTGTGAAGATGCTAGCTGAAAAGGCTGAATTAGTTTTCTAAACCACCAATGCTGATTTAATTTCACAACTATTGTTGTTGTAGTCATCTTTCCAGCGATGCCATCAAGGCCTTGCCATTTCCTGCAACTTAAATAAAAACAAGAGAAAATAATATTAGCTCAATATGATTACAAAATTGAATGCAAAGTATCCACCTAGACAGTGCCAGGACTGGTACAGTTTGAATGAACCTGGGCTGAAATACCAGCTACTTGCTGAAAAAGAAATATGATCTCTGATAAAGTTACCCTTTAACATCTTGATACATTAAGTTCATGACTGTTATCAGAATGGCAAGCATCATATCAAAAAAAAAAGAAAAAAAAGAAAAGCAAAGCATATTTCAAATAAATACAAGGGCAGTGCTTATGTGCATATAAACCGCACATAAACTAATGTCGAAGACCACAGGGCCATGTATGTAAAATCAAAGAACCCTTAGATGCTATATTCACCTGGATTTTTTTGTGTCAATTGTGTTTAGTTCGAATTTTGTACCAATTAGGGAATTGATTAGGCTTGATATATAAGCTAATTAACTCCAAAATCGTGATCCGATTATTTAAAAAATGCATGAATTAAACTAGCACACAAAAATATCCAAATTAGTCACTTGTCTGCAATTTATAGGCTAATTGAAATTTGTAGGTCAAAGAGGAAACAACCGCACGAGGCAATGATGGGAAGTGGGAAGGACTGTGTATCCTCTAGATCTTGACCTGGCGTGGTGCTGCCGGACGACACCACCACTTTCAGGAGAATCTCGTACGAGGCGTGGCTCGGCGACCACCACCTTCAGGTCTTGCAAAGCGAAGGCATCGTAGAATCTCGACGGGATCGCCTCCAGCGCCAGCGTCAGGAGATCTAGGTGATGAGCCGATGATGGTGCCAACAAACAAGAAGGGAAGGGAGAGGCAACATTACACGAATTTATATTTTTCGCTTGTCTCTTTGTAAAATTACGGGGAGACAAGGGAGAATGAAGAAAAAAGGTAATGGAGTTACGGACCGCTATTCTACGAATTCCCGTCTGTTTCATTTTAATTTCATCATCAACGACTTGAGTTTGCACGAGTCTTAAATCCCATCTGATGGTTAAAAAAAATATGCTCATAGGAAGGCTGGGTGAGCACATCACACCCTAGCCTTAACACACACACACACACAGAGGAGGGTTTCCAATTACACCATAAATTAGTGACATATCTTGACATTATATCTAGGCTACACATTAATTAGGAATTGATCCGTTTATATGGAAATTTGCATCACTTTGTACCTAAAGGGGACTATAATCATATATTTTAATTTGACTAGCTATACTTGTGCCCCTTGCTGGTTATGTATGTAGTTTCATAATTAACAAACAATTATATTTACTATGCAAACAAACAAGCTGTAACAACTAATCATTGAGGTATTTCACTTTAATTCATTTTGATCAAAAGATTAATATATCTTTCAACGAAAAGGCTAGCTCAATTTAATTTGATTTATCTTGATTTCTTCCAAATAGTTAAATCTAAAGTTAAATGAATCAACAGAAAGTTGTCGAATTAGCATTTCTTTGCATGTGTCATTTTTTTTCTTATTTTATGGAGAAGAGTTTATTTTAAGATCATTTGCTAATTGTACAGTTGTATTATCATATAGCTATAATACTTATCTATAAATATTATAAAAAAAACTCCAAATATGTAATATTCATTTAATGTGCCGACCTCATTATAGCATTATTGAATTATATATATTAATTTTCCACGTCGCCCGGCCGTTAGCAGATCCAGTTTTTACCTGGTAGAAGATTGCAGTTTTGTAGTAGCTAGTGTTAGCAACAAGTGTCCTCACATATAGATAGATTTGATTAGTTTGTTTTCTTTGAATTTTAATTAATTTGCAACTAATACTGATTTTGTATTATATATGCATGGTTCTTAAATTGTATAGATGGCTAGCTCCTAAATCCCCGACAGTTTTACAGAGAAAAAAAAAGATGGACACGACGTACACATTTTGTTTTTACTTTTTACTAATCTTTTCTAAATACCGTCTGACTATATTTTCTCTTTTCTAAATTTGTGAGTTTGGCCAGTTTGGATCGGGAGGCGGGTATGGAGTCTCGGAGAGAACTCAAACAGAAAGAGTAGAATGGTCTACACATTATTAATTCATATTATAAAATAAATTTTAAGACTTTTAAATTTAATTTTTATTTTATTGAGATATTTAATATATTATAGAGTTAGAATAAATGTGCGAGTTTTTACCATTATAAACAAAGACGTAACTGGAGAAGAGAATTAGGTGAACCGTTCATTTATGAGTTCAGTAGTTTTTTAGGACTTGGCCTACGGGCATGAAGTAATAAAAAAAAAAAAAAAAATTTTTTTAGGACTTTGTTAGGCCAGCTCAACGCATTTTTCTTAATTCCTTAATCATTTTTCTTAATTTCTTTTACATGTTGCATCGGCTATATAAGGCAAAGACTCCTGTGGGGTTTTATCATGAAATTAGTAAATGAAATAGATGAATTATTTTGAGCGTTCATTCTTTGGTTACTTGTCAGACTCTTCTCTTTTATCTGATTCCTTCAATTTACCTTATCAAATTGATTCTAGTAGATCTATCCTGCATTCGAGACCTAGGCTCGTTGCACGAGCTTCCATCCATGGGAACTTCCAAGGTCCTTCTCGTCGCCTTTTTTATCTCTCTCTCCATCTCTATAGCTTTTGCAAATGAATCGCAAGAGGAGGAGACAAGCAAGCTCCCAGTGGAAGAGTCGGATCTGGGTTTGAAACTCCAAAGCGACCAGCTCCGATCCAAAATACTCTCCTTAGGTTCCTCCTCATTACCTTCTATCTTGCCTCTTTCTCTTTTTATGTTATACTTGTACAATTTAATTTTTTCAGGCTTCATGATAGGTTTTCTTGCTAGGTTTCTTAGAAAAACACAAAAGATAACCAAATTAAGTACCAAAGTCAATATACAAGACATTTTTCAATAATGCAAAGCAGTTGCTTTTTGGTTCACTACTACATAACTGCAGACTTCTATTGGGTTAAAACTTGATCTTCTAACTGATTCCCTACCTGTATAGACCAACATGATAGATGAGACAAATATTTCTAGCGGTTGCACACTGTTAGTAGTTTAATATTATACTATCGGTACAAAGAACATTATCGATAGGAGAATTCTACATTCTCTATCGGTATTACATTATTTAAAGGTAGAAGGAATCTGATTATCCTATCGGTAATGAATAATTTACTGATACAAGGTTAATTTTTAATTTAATTTCATTCATAAAATTAGCCAAACTATCTGTAACAGTAAATCCTGGAGGGATTTGAAGATCTGGGGGTAGTACTGGTTCATCCTTCACCTGAACTTGAGCATTGAAAGTTGGAACGTCGGGCTGTTGAGATTCCATTAACCCAAACTATAACAAAAAAAATATGAGTAAATGACTCAAATGAGTAAAATTAAGTCTAAACATAAAACGAGTAAAACCATAATCGTGAAATATGTACATGTAGAAACAGGCTAAAGTTGAGCAATAAACAATACATTTCTCTTCCATTTGGCTAACCTAAACTCTAAACATAAAACCCAAGATTTTGGAACCTATAGACCTATTTCAAACCCTAAAATGTACAAACAGGTTTTGAGAAAGAGAGAGAACCTAGAGCAGATGAACACTTGCAAGATGAAGATAGTGCTTAGTCTTGGTCCAAGGCGGAGGTTCAAATGCCCTAGGGATTCTGTCAGAGCGAGAAACAAAAAGTGCACTTAGCTGTTCTGTTAATTAGAGAAGTGGCTTTCAGAGAGAGAGAGAGAGAGAGAGAGAGAACGAGAGACAAAGGGAAGTCATGAACACTTGACAGCCGCTGTCAAGATTTTCAAAAAAAGAGAGAGGGGAGTCATGAAGAGATGTCATTTCGAATGGAAGTTTCAGAGAGAATGAAGAGACACTCGGAATCGACGGTTTAAATATTTTAAATTCCATCTAACTCTATCGGTGCCTTGGTTTCAACCGATAGCAGATATTCAGCAAATTTAAATTATGTTATTAAAAATAAGAGTGTTCCAACTTTCAATACAATATAAAACATGCATGTTATTAAAAATAGGAGTATTCAAGATAAATTCGAAACATAAATCATTTCGTATTTTCAAATCAGATAACAAACATTTCAATATTTACCTTCTTCTATCGGTTAGGATCAGCATTCTGCTATGAGAACTTTACCTCTTTTGAAATTTGGCCAAGTACCTGAATCCTCTTATATCAGTAACATGTGTACGAACCGCTAGAATAAACCTCTTACCAAGTTGGCTAAGTACCTTCCTCATCTTCTAGCGGTTCTACCTAAGTTACCGATATAAGAAATGTCAGGTACTTAGCCAAATTTCAAAAGGAGTAAAGTTCTTATGACAGAACACTGGTCTAAACCGATAGAAGATCTCTCCTCAAAAAAAAAAAAAAACGATAGAAGATGGTAAATATTTACTTGTTATCTGATTTGTAAATATTTATCTTGAACACTCCTATTTTTAATGACATGCATGTTTTATGTTAAATTGATTTATTCACCTTCTCCATGAGTAATTTTTATTTTAACTTTTATATTTAATTAATTAACGTGCGAACACTTTATATATATATATATATAAATAAGTGAGGCGCCTTCTCCATAATTCAACATTTTCCATCATACATATATTCATCCAATATTAAAGAAATATATATTAAATTGATTCAACATTACACATCAAACAGACGCAAGAAATTTAAACATAAAATAATATTACACAACATCACATAATATTACATCAAACAAATTAACACATATATACATTACACATATACAAATGCCACCAATAATTACATGCGGTGCTTGACCAATAGTTACATACATCTTTTCTATTATAAAGAAAGGGAAAATTGTCAAAATGCCACTCCAAAACCTTCAAATTGTCAAAATGCCACTCTAAACTTCATTAATTTGTAATTTTGTCATTTATACTCAATTCTTATACTATTTTTATTAAAAAATTAACTGAAAAATACTGTTTTGAAATACGTATTTTTGTACCGGGTTGTGCAATTCTGAAATACGTATTTCAAAACAGTATTTTTCAGTTAATTTTTAATAAAAATAGTATAAGAATTGAGTATAAATGGCAAAATTAGGAATTAATGAAGTTTAGAGTGGCATTTTTACAATTTTAAAGTTTAGAGTGGCATTTTGACAATTTGAAGGTTTTGAAGTGGCATTTTGACAATTTTCCCCAGTTAGAATAGCAATACCGCTTGAACAATGTTTCTTATTGATTGTTGTTCTGAATTTTACAAGGTCTATACACCACTTTTTATAGCCTAAAATCCTACTAGCTGTTGGCTATTTCCTAAATTAGAATGGCTGCAATCTACACCCTAATTGTGTCTTAATTACAAAGATTTACTAGCCGTTACTAAGATCAAGCTAGGTACTAAAAATGACTTGACAACTATACAATTAGAGGTTAGCTTATCTGTTGCCTAAAATACCAATGATGAATAATTCCTGAGGCATATCTTTATTCTTCAATACTTATTATCAGGTTTAGTCCCTATTACAATTAGATTTGTTCTTAGATTCAGGATTAAGTCTCCAAATTATTGAAAGTGGGCGACTTTGAATCATGATTCTCCTAATCTCAATTTAAACACTCCTAGTCTCTGTACAGTTTTTCACTTGTAATGTTGTAATGTGAAGAGTCCAGCATAGAGGAGAGGTCAAAGGAGCTCGAGAGAAAGGATGAAGTTGCTTCCAAATTGGAGAAAATTATCCATGAAAAATCTGAAGAATTTGCCTCTCTGCAAAATGACATGGCTTTGCTCCAGGTTCACCTGTTATTTCACTGTATTTACATTCCTTCTAGTTCTTTTGAACTAGTAACTTCCTAGATCAATCATAACTTAGTAATTTTATTGTGTTGGTCTGCAGAAAAAAGTAGCAGCTGATCAGAAAGCCAACAAGGTCGATGCTAAAACTGTTGAACTAGAAGAACAGGTACTTATATAACATAAAACACTGTGCATCCGCCAATTGTTTTTCATCCCTTCAAAGGTTCAGTTATCACAAATTATATTTACTCTATATAATTAGTGCATGAGTACCAGCATTGCAATGTCCATTATTTGGATTAGCGCAATATCAGCCGTAAGTAATCTAATTACAAATATCGAGGTATGGTTTTTGTATAGGTATGGTCTTTTACCTTTCTAGAGTGCAAAATTAACTAAAGCTTGGGATTTGGTAGTATCATCTTTGTATAATAATCTTTGATAAGCACATGCAGTGTTACTTGTTATACCTCAAATGTTACAAAGTATTTATTTATTATGTCTCCAAAATAATCGTGTAAGGTGTAACATTCATCATCTTCTAATATAATTTTGTTTGTTTCTTTAAAATCCTCTAGGTGCATGGTGCATGGTTGTCACCTTGGCTAGCAACACAAATGGGCCGTTATATGGTTAACTGCCTAGCACTATTATCCTTTAAAGTATTTATACATTTTACAGAAAGAACGATTTTAGATTTCTTTTTTGTGTGGTTAGGCGGTGATGTCCGCTAAATGGAATGAGCATGAAAAACGTGTGATGGATAGATTCCTGCAAATGGTTCTTTTTGTGTCAATCTTAATTTCCTCTTTGGTCTTCTTTTATTGTAAGTATGAGCACTTAAGTCCCTTCTAAAAAAATGTGTAGGCAACAAATAAGTCAAAGCAAGCACATAAATGGGCTGAGCCCCATTTGGAAACGGCAAAACCTGTAAGAATTCTTTACTTATTTCATTTATTCATTTCATATGTTGGTGCTTTCCTTTTGTGATTTAAAATAGTGGCATGCTCAATAAATCCATTTGTTGCAATTATTAATTGAATTAATAAAATAATTTTGCCAGTTTAATTGAAATGAAGAAATGGATACCAGTAGCGCAAGAGAAATGAATGTATTAATTAACCAATCTGTGCTCACTTTATAATTATTCCGTTTTTGTGAATTTTGTATTGGTGTATTAACCAATAATCAAATTGTCCACTGTTTGAAACAGTTGTTTTATGAGTCATTTGAAGAGAACTTCAAAGGAAGATGGATTGTATCTGCTAAGGAGGATTACAAAGGTCATAAATTTAAGATTTATCCTATTTCTATGAGTGTGTAGCGGTTTCCTTTTATAGATTTGATCTGTTGTCTCTTATCCTAGGATCTCTGATACTTTACAGAAATAGATTAGCTTAAGTTTTTATAGAAATAAACAAAACCAAAAAGCAAAAGTAATTGTGTTTTACTTAATTGGCATAAAGATTTGAAAATGTTGTTCCTTTGGTAGGTGTATGGAAATATTCGAAAAGCAATGGGCACCAAGACTACGGCCTCCTTGCTTCTCATAAGGAGAGAAGGTATGCAATTGTCAAAGAATTAAAGAAACCAATATCCCTCAAATGTGGCACAATTGTGCTCCAATTCGAGGTGCGTTTCCAGAATGGGCTCGAGTGTGGTGGTGCCTACCTCAAGTATCTTAGGCCACCTCAAGACGCTAGATGGTTTCCCAAGGAGTTTGACAATGAGTCGCCTTACTCCATTTTGTTTGGACCTGACAAGTGTCATTACCCGAGTGGAAGGGTTCTTTTCATTGTGCAGCACAAGAACCCGAAAACTGGTGATTTTGTTGAACACCATCTCACGGTCCCCCCTGCCGTACCTAATGATAAGCTGACACATGTCTACAGTGCAATTATCACTCCTGATAACCACCTGAACATCTTGATTGACGGTATAGAGCAATTGAAGCCGTTCAACTTCCTATCAAGTGAAGATTTTGAACCACCCTTCATCTCGCCAAATACCATTCCTGATCCAGATGACAAGAAACATGACGATTGGGTTGAGCGCGCTAAGATACCTGACTCGAAAGCGACCAAACCTAATGACTGTGACGTGGATGCCCCAATAGAGATAGAAGATGAATATGCAGTTAAACCAGAGGGATGGTTGGATGATGAGCCTGAAGAAATTGATAACCCTAAATGGAAGGCACCAAAGATTGACAACCTGAAATGCAATGAAGCACCTGGTTGTGGTGAATGGAAGAGGCCCATGAAGAGAAACACGGCTTATAAGGGCAAGTGGCATGCACCTCTGATTGATAACGCAAACTACAAGGGTATCTGGAACCCAAGTAATACTCCTAATCCTAACTGCTCAGAGCTTGATTTTGAGCCGATTAAGGCTATTGGTATCGAGATCTGGACCATGCAAGATGGTATCTTATTCGATAATATATTGATTGCCGATGATGAGAAGGTGGCAGCTTCCTACCGTGAGACAACATGGAAACCCAAGTATGATGTCGAGAAAGAGAAGCAAAAGTTTGATGAGACTGCTCCTCATTCTGGTGCTCCTGCAGTCTTGGTAAAGTTCATTTTTATATCTTTGATGACCTTTTAATTCATTTTATGTTGTTATATATATGATCCTTTTCTTTTTTTGGTAATTTCAAAAAATGTTATTCAATTTAATCTATCTGATTGTGGAATTTTCTTCTCCGGAGGAGTACAAATCCAGGATAATTGTAAGTATGATTCTCAAATATAATATTAATAGTTTGGTATCGCTAGTATAATTTTTTGTTTTTGATTGCTTAAAATTTTCAATTTTTCAGGAATTTTTTAAGGAGTTTGAGATGCGACCAATTATGATCAGTGGTCTTCTTGGTTTGTTTAGTATTCTACTAGTTCTCTGCAGTATGATCAGAGTGATCGAGAAAGAGAAGGAAGAAAAAAAGGAGGAGGAGAAGGAGAAGAAGGAGCAGCAGCAGCATCAACAACCGCCTCATAGTGACAGAGTGGAAGTGAATGAGTCTTGTGAGGTCGGTGGTCACAGCAAGACAGTGGAACAATCTAGTCACAACAAGAGTGTGGAACAGCAAGGCCGGTCCTAAAGATTTTGGGGCCCAGGGCGAGAGTAAATTTTGAACATTTTTTGAACAATTTTTCATCAAAATAATATGTGGAGAACCCCTGTTGTGTTTTATCTTTAGAATAATTAATATTAGAATTTCTAATAAGGCCATTCTCAACAAGCAAATCTCTAATCGACCAAATCGGATTGGAAACTCATATTTTATTAGCAAAAACATGGTTTTCACTAAAATAAAAGAAAAATTAGGTAAAATAAATAATTAATTAACATGAGACAATATTGCTGAATTTATTATTTTTGTTTTAGTGTTCAATAAGTTAAAATTAATTTCAAACCAATTTTAATAAAAATGACAAACTTCACAGCATAGATTGTCTTCATGTTCTTAATAAAAATTAACAAGACAGTAAGCTTGTCTCCATTTCGTCTTAGTTGACTAGCGACCTCTTCAAATATAGCATGGATTGTCTTCATTTCTTATGTATTGATTTCTCTAGTACTGCGATGTAGGTCACATATTAATAATTTGGGCCCACCTACAGCGTCATTCTTTCTAATGCTTTTTTGCCCCTCACTTGACCGAACAGCCCGAAAATCCTTCTTCTCCAACCAGCATTTTAACCCAGTCAAAATTGTAAGTTTCTCCCCCAAATCGGACGTGGGTGGCAAGTCATAACACTTCACTTCTCAAAAATTGCTTTAAATCATGAGAATCATCTCCAAATCGGCTCCAAACGTCAAGAATCGGTGAAGAATCGCTTGATTAAGCTAGTTTGATCCGGTTTTTCATTCTATGATTTTTAATATATACAATTTTTTTTGGGGCCCCATTGGATTTTGGGGCCTGGGGCCATTGCCCTGGCTGCCCTAGGTCAGGGCCGGGCTTGTGGAACAGTCTAGTGCGAGGCGTCACAAGCGTTAAAGATTTGGTGTCAAGAACATGGAACTCGATCTCTAAGGTTTGGTGTCAAAGATGTTGGTACAGATTCGGGTATTTTCTGGTTTGCTGAATTTTAGTTCTTTTGCTAAAAGAAACATATTCAGTATTTGGGGATTGCATACTCTAACGCTTTGTAAATTAAGGAATAAAATAAGTACGACTCAATTTGAATTTTAGTTTACTAATAAATGTAAGGGGGATTTCACGTATACCCCTCAAAAACTTCAAAATTATGTATTCCCTTTCTCTAAATTTAGAAATTACGTATTTTTCTCTTAAAACTTTAAAAACTCATATATTTACTAATTTTATTGTCTTTTTATTATAACTCATTCTAAATTTATAAAATATCCACTTTACCCTTTATTAAAAATATAAAATGTCCCATCAAACTCAAATTTGAATTTGAAGAGTTCATCTACCATCCGATCCGAGCGCATCGCAATAAGATTTGTACGTGTTCGCTTCAAGTTATGGGAGCAGAGGTTTTTGGTAGTTTTTGGGATCCAAGGACCCGTAATAGTTTCTTCTTTCCCCTCACGCTTGATTTTATGATCTGGATTGCTTGTAGGCCATTGGTAGGGTGATATTATTGGACTTCCATTGGAGGGGATCTAGGGGCTATGAAGCGTGTATTAGGATTGGGGGGGAGGACACTGGAGTGCGTATCCTCTGAGATATCTCAACTTTTGCGTGACCGACGTGTCCGGTGCCTATTCGGAGGTGATGTAGGGGTCAGTATTATGTGTGCTTTGAGATTTGTGCAGAACGTATTTAAACAGTTGGGATTTTCCATAAAGTCACGCAAAGTTTGAGATATCTCAGAGGATACAAATTCAGGACACTGGGGGTTTTGTCTCGTATTGGCCATGCGTCTGGGGGGACCAGGAGATTGTCCTTTAGTGAACAGCGCCATATTATCATTTTTTGTGTCAGTGATCGCTGGACTTGGTTTATGGCGATTATTTGTGCACCAGAGAAGGTTTTGGAAGGATGAGGCCACCGCCGGCGCTGCTCTTCTCTCTGGATCATGGATAGGTATTGGGAGTCTCATAACTCTTCGCCGGTAAGGGGGTATGTAAGGTGGGTTATTTGCAGGCGGCTGGGGATGAACCATCTCCTCCGGCTGATTGTTTCCTTGGGGTGGGCCAGGGGGGGTGCTGATCGGAGTCATCCTGCTCCATTTACTGGTTCTCAATTGATACTGGGCAGACTGTAAATCTTCCACCATGAAATACATGAATACTGGGAGGGATGAAACTTGTATCAAGGCTTTCAATCAGCAAACTAATTTTGGAGAGGTTGCCATCTCCTGAGCTAGCCTGCATGTGCATATCCTACCAAGATTCCCATCGCCCCAGTTGCCTGCCTGAGGTAATGAGGGTGTATGAAGTCAATCGGGAAGTCATGGATAGCTATAACAAGGCGGCGGAATGCTGAGGTTGGATGAGACCCGTCCAAGGTCTGTCATGGCAGGATAGAGAAGTGATAGAAAGCCCAAAATTTTGTATCTAGATCGAGCTCCTCCTGATCCAACCATTCGGGCACTCTCACCAAAAAAGCATTTGATACTCGACGCATATGCCAGTTTGCCTCTACTCAACCGTACCTAGAGGCTAGCAGCTGCTGAAGCTGAGACTGAGGAGGTGCGTTTGGGTGTGTAGGTTGGAATACAATTGATGAGTTTAGGTCAAGGTGTAGGTGGTGGTGCTCATTTAGAGGGGAGAGGAAGCACCTGTGAGGGGGGACAATGTATTCTATATTATCCATTGCCATTGGTGATGGAGGTGGTTTCTGAAAGTCAGGAGAGGGGGATTTGAGAGGCCGGGTTGGGAGAGTTGAGGTAGGAGTATAGGAAGGAGGGAGATAGGGGATGTAGTAGAAGATAAGAGAGAGGGGGATCCTGGTAGGGGCAAGGTCAGATTAGGGCAGCTAAACCTCATCGGAGATCAAGCTAGGGCGGAGCTAAATATGCTTATATGCATGCATTACGGCCTTTACGCGTCTCTACGTACACTTTTTTGGTTCTTTCAAAAATAAGTGTCGCTGGCTGATATCTTTTTTACTTCTTCACTGACTGGAGAGAGAAGCAACTAGGCGGGACCTAGGGTTATATATCCATCAAATCACGCTGGTGAGAAAAGCGTTAGATTAGATTACATTTGAACGGTGGAGATTGATATTTTTGTTCGGATTGATGACGTGTACATAAAAAAATTTATTTAGATATATAGATATAGCTCTTGGTGCGAATTACTTGGAAAATTGGCGACTAAAATCTGTTCCAGTCACTTAATGGACGAGAGAATCATTTTTTATTAAATTTAATATTTCAATCATCAACTGACATTTTAGAGTCACTTAATGGACGAGAGAATCTGTTCCAGTCACTTAAGTGAGAACATGCTGGGCCATAGGGATTATGAAGTGGGCCAAGGCGAAGAGAAACAAGCACAAGGCCGACAAAATGAAACAGAAATTGTTTCAAATACGGCCCAAATTGTCCTGTCTCCAATTGGCCGAATTCAGAGCCCCAAAAGCCCAAAGTCGCCTTCAAGTGCAGAAGCCCGGAAGAGTATCCGTCTAGCAGCCAAAGAGAAGAAGATCTATGCGCAGCCCACACGCACCAAAGGAGGAGAAAAGGTAAATATAGATTTCGCAAAGTACGACAGGAAAATTGAAGCTGACCTGGCTATGCTACTGGTTAGCGAATCGGGTACAAAAATCACAACAGAGATCAAAGAAATGTTTATCCAAGCTGAGCAAGAACTAAAGGGGGAAGGACAGACAAGCGAGCTAGTCAACCAAGCCATGATCGAGCCACAAGCGGACCTGCTTGAGAGCAGGGCCAATGCAAATGTCTAGATTGAAACGCAGCTGCCGCCACCATTGCTGTGCAAGACAAGCAATGAAAGCAAAGAGTAACTGGGGTAATGTATGTTTTAGGATCTCTTTTATGATTTCGTTTGTAAGGCTCTCTGTCAAGATGTTTGCAGTTTGCTTTGTGTTGTTAGTTTTTCATCTTTCAGTACTCGGATGTTATGTACTAGTTTTTGTTGAATGCCGTAACATGCCAGAAGGGGGAGGCAATTGTACTATGTTTTCAGAATCAACGGTAGGGTGGAAGAGAGAGATCCTTTTCGGGTCTATCTCTTTGGATTGTAAGGCAAAGCTACCTATCAATGAATCTACCTCTAATTACTTCAAAGTGCAACTCTTTATCTATTGGTGCAAATCAAATGGACAAGGGAGTGAAGAAAAACTAGACTCAACCCCACTCTGGTATGAGATTGCTGTAATCCAAATTCTAAAATGAATCAAAACAGAACACTGAAATTTCTGTCTTGGAATGTTCGTGGATTAAACGACAAGGAGAAAAGGGGGAAAGTAAGGGATGTAGTGGTTGCTGAATCACCACATTTAATCTGTCTACAGGAAACTAAATTACAGAATGTAGATGACTTGGTAGTAAAACAAGCAGTGGGGGGGAAAGTAAGTGGGTATGTTCATTTGCCGGCATGCAACACAGCAGGGGGACTACTTGTGGCATGGGATGAGGATTTTCACAAAAATTACTCATGAAACTGGGATTTATTGTGTATCACTGGATTTTGTCATAAACTTGGATACATCGGTATTCCGATTTACAGGAGTCTATGGACCGTCCAATCAACAGGATAAGGGGAGGTTTTTCCGAGAGCTCACCAGAGCAAAATCGGAGATGGATATACCATGGTTAGTGGCTGGTGACTTTAATGTCACGCTAAATATGCAAGAGAGATCAAATACAAAATTACCCAATACAACATATGCTAAGGTTCAGAGAGGTGGTCAATACACTAAATTTGGTGGATCTGCCATTAAAGGGAAGAAGGTTTACCTGGTCAAATGAAAGAGAACACCCGACTTTTGTCAGGTTAGACAGATTCCTACAATCAACCTCCTGGGGAGAAGAATACCCGAACACACAGCAACAGGCTATCACAAGCAGTGTCTCAGATCACTGCCCGATTCTTTGCATAAGCCAAACAAGATATCCTACTGCAAATGTGTTCAGAGTGGAAAATTACTGGCTCAAGTTGGATGTCTTTCGGCAGTTGGTGCAGGATACTTGGCAATCTGAACTGATAGCAAAGGATGCTTGTAGCTTGCAGGCAAAGTTCAATAAACTAACAAAGAGAATTACAACATGGAAGAAGGACCATAAAAAGGAGATAGATTTTCAGAAAAATCTATGCAAGGATTGCATAGGATGGGTCACTGTGCAGCAAGAGCAGAGAGAACTCACACCAGTAGAGGTTCTATTGAGACAGTTTATGGAAAATCGACAAAACCAATTGCTAGCAATTCAGGAAGAGAAATGGGGACAGAGAGCAAAGCAAGCTTGGGTTAAAATGGGGGACAAAAATACCAAGTACTTCCACCATGTGGCATCAATTAGAAAGAGAAAAAATTGGATAAGTTTGGTGCAGCATGAGGGCATTCAAATGGTGGAGCATAGGCAGAAGGCTAAAGTCTTCTTCAATTATTTTGTTGACCTAGTAGGGAAAACTCACACAACAACAATGCAGTTCAACTATGAAGGTTTGATCCAAAATAGGGAAGAACACTTAAGTCAGCTGGCGACTCACATCAGCCAACAAGAAATACAACAGACAATTGAGAGCATGCCACTTAACAAGGCCCCGGGCCCAGACGGATATACGGGAGATTTTTTCAAAAGTTTCAAACTTCTGCTTTTACCTGATCTATTGGAAGTATTCAACAATGTAATGAGGGGAGGAACCCTCCACCCCATGAATGACTCTTACATTGCGTTGATACCAAAAAAGCAGGGGTCTCAAGACCCGGGAGACTACAGACCCATAAGCTTGGTAAATTCAGTGCAAAAGTTGTTTTCCAAAATAATGGCAAACCGCTTGAAGCCGAAAATTGAAGAGCTTATTGCGCCAAACCAAACGGGCTTCATGCAGAACAGATTCATAAATGAGGGATTCATTTATGCGCAAGAACTTGTCACAATGGCAACAAGACAGAAAGCTCAAGTTGGTTTATTTAAGGCGGACATCTTCAAAGCCTTTGATACATTATCGTGGGATTTCTTAATAAACATTCTATCAGCAAAAGGATTTCCAAGGCAGTGGATAACATGGATAGAAAATGCGGTGCTAAAGGGATCTTCAAGGGTTCTGCTAAACTCTGTGGCGGGCAAGAAAATTGAACTGAAAAGAGGGCTCCGGCAGGGGGATCCTATTTCCCCCTACCTCTTTATTTTAGCCATCGACTTCCTTGCAGCATGGACGCAGAGATTGGCAACTTTGGGCTTCTTGAGGAACCCTTTCCGGGGATGCAGGTAATGCCTCCTCTTTGCAGATGATACACTGTTCTTCATCCAACCAATGGCACAACAGATACAATTCCTCAAAATTATTTTGAACATCTTTCATAACCTTTCGGGGCTAAAGGTTACTCTACAAAGTATGCTTTTGGCACAGATTATGGGATGCAAGAATGCTAAATTCCCGATAAAGTACTTGAGAATGCCCTTATCCAACAAGAAAATTCAGAAGAAACACTATGTGGAGCTCATTCAGAAGATAGCAAATAGGCTACCTACTTGGAAAGCCTCAATGTTATCGATTGGAGGTAGGATAACATTGCTCAATGCCACGCTGACGGCTATGCCAATCTACATGATGCAAACATTTCTTTTTCCTAAATGGGTCATAAAAGAAATTGATCAAATTAGGAGAAAGTTCTTGTGGCATGGCCATAAGCCGCAAGACAAGAGGTATATGACCATGGTGGCATGGGAGCATGTTATAAAGCCAAAGCAGATCGGGGGTCTAGGGGTCATCAATTTGACAACAATGAACCAGGCACTACTAGCAAGGGTGATGTGGAAGTGGATGCACACAACTAGGCCCTTCTGGATGGCTATCTCACAGCCGCAACAGCCAACAGCAAGGCCATGGGAGGTGCAGAATGCAACACCTTTCTGGGGCAATCTCAAACACATGCAGAGCTTTATCAACATTTCGGTGAAAATCACTATGGGGAAAGGGATAGCAATTAACTTCTGGAAAGATGCTTGGTTGCACACACCTCTTTTCATTAGTTACCCGATATTATTCTCCCTAACTCAGAACCAGAACATGTCAGTAAGACAGGCATTTGAAAGCAACAACAATGCATGGAACCTAACATTACCACAAGAGCTGACACGAGAGGCTGAAGAAGAATATGATGATCTAAGGCGACAATTGGCAGTGGTAACACTGGATGAGCGGGTGCCGGATGCAGTTTCATGGAAATGGACTGCTGATGGTGCTTTCTCAGTTAAATCCTATTATGTGGCAATGGAAACAGGACCAGTCATCACTACCAAATTGTCAACAATATGGGATATAAAAGCTCCCATGAGGGTGCTGATTTTCACATGGTTGATGTTAAAGAACAAAATCCTGACGGTGGATAATCTGGTTCGTAGAGGCTTTCACTTAGTAAATAGGTGCTGCTTGTGCAAAATCAACTCTGAAACAGTGATGCACATGTTCAAAGAGTGCTCCTTCACCAAGCAGCTGCGTCTGCAGATTAGAAGAGCTGTACCGGACATGAATCATTGTTGCCTGTCAGCGCGGGGACAGTACAGACAAGCTATCCTTCATTCGGATAGCAAACATGTAAAGCAAATGGAAATAACAATGTGCTTTGTGATTTGGAGGGAAAGGTGCAGACGCATTTTTCAGGAAAAAGTCAAGACGGTTGAAAACCTTAAGCATGAGCTGCTACTGGAATATGGAAGTTGGTTTGAAGCCCATTAGAAACAGGCAACAGAAAAACGACAAAGAGAACGAAAACTTATTTGGTGTAACTTAGATCTAGTTGCTTTTCCAGGACCTTCTATTTTTTCTGCTTATTTTACTTTCTTTAAACTGCTTTACTGCTTTTCCAAAAAACTTTGTAACTTTTGACACTACTGGTGTCACATATATGAAATTTGGGGGCTAGACCTCTACATTTCTCTTCAAAAAAAAAAACTGACATCTGCCGAATTTTTTTTGTAATAATTAAAACATACAAAAAGGGTCATGTGTGAAATCAGTGTAGTAATATTCGGTCTATTCGCTGAATATTCGGTCAAATATTTCTATTCGGTTGCAATTCAAATAGAAAATCTATATTCGGTCTGAATATGCAGTTTAGAGTTTATTATTGGTTTAGAGTTATTAACAGCAATAAAAATACTGTTTTAGAGTATATTAACAGTGGTTTATGCCACATATTACCAGTTTAGAGTATATTATCGATACAAAGTATATTAACAGTGATAAAAAAAATACCGATTTAGAGTATATTAATAGTGATTTATACCACATATTACCGTATACTTGTTTATATATATGAATTCTCATTTAAAATCCGCATATATAAGTTCGCATAAAAATTCACATATGCGGTTACATACCGCAAATGCGGTATACGGTGGCTTTCTGCATACCGCATATAAATTGAATATTAAAACACTGTGAAATACTAGCAAAGTTTTCAAGTAAATCTAGAATTAGACTGAGTTTGCGAGGATTTCAGATTGTAACGAATTCAATTAATTAGATTTTTTAAAGGGGACAATGACATTATTATTATGTTCAACAATGAGAGTTCGCTATTTCTTTACAAATCATTGGATATCATCAGAGTTCGCTATTTCTTTAAATCATTGGATATCAATAGAAATTACGTCCTGTTCAAATTCTCAATTTTCCATGTTAAATTTCTAGTCTACTATTTTTATATTTTTAAAAAATTGTTACAAAACTTGACAAGAGTTATATTATGCATAATTTTTTAAGAGTCTCTTGCTTTGTTAAACATCAATCGACACCTATATCCGAACTACATAACATTTAAGTAAAATAATTTCTTAGAATTTTTTTAATAAAATGCAACATCTATTCTTATGTAGGGGTGTCAACGGGTACGGTAAGAGTCGGGTGGAAGCATTTTCATACCCGTACCCGTCACAAATTATCCTTACCCGTACCCTACCCTTACCCGTTATAGTTGTCGGATAACGAAACGGTAGCGGGTAAATAACGGTTAATACTTGTATAATAATTATTTTTATTATTTATTAAATAAAGCACTAAGACACATTTATTTGTCACATATATAATCACACTACTAATATGAAAATTAATTCTAACTATATTGATTTTTATCAAAACACAAATTTAAAAAAAATATATCTCTGTTCTTTAATTAAAAAAATCAGGTATGCAAATAAAAGCAAGATGGTCAATTATTCAAGTACTTTAACGGTGATTATGTTTAACACAGTTACATAAATGGTCAATTGTTCAACTTAGAAAATTTAATAAATTTTATTTTCTTAGATTAAGAGTAGTTGCCAGTTGGACTGTTGGAGAGGGATAGTAATTCAATGATCATTAAGATATATAATATATACAATTTTTTTATATAATTACCCGATCGGGTAACGGGTATGAAATAGGCTCTACCCGTACCCTTACCCGTTTTGATAACGAAAAAAAATCTTTACCCGTACCCGTACCCAATAAGTTTACGAAAAAAAAATCTTACCCATACCCGTCTTATCGAATACGGTACGGGTCGGGTAAACGGATAAAAGGGTGCCATTGACACCCCTATTCTTATGCACTGTTTTTATTTTGTAATTGCTCAAATATATATGTCTTCTTGTGCATTCATTTCCGAGCCCATAGGAGCGTGACTCAGATTATTATTTTTAATCAGTTTTAAAATAAGAAACAAAATTAAATACACTAATATAATTCGATAATGCTTGGTCCGACAACAAACTTGCTGACATTTCAAATTCAGTATCTGCAAAATAATAGCAAATATTTGCTTACAGTTTTGGCGAGAAGCATATTAAAAATTAAATTTTGAGTAAATAATGTTGAAATAATATTTGCTTACTGACTATCAAATTACAATTCTACGAAGAAAATGAACTTTCCGTCTAAAAAAGCAAACCATCTGACCTTCCAACTCAGTCTTAAAAATAATAAATTTAAGTTTTGTTTGATAAGGTAGAAATTAAATTTTAATTATTTTACCAAATTTATTGCAACTGTAAAATTTTAAAAATATATTGATTAAAACTCATGTACACCATATGGTTGTTAAGACGTACTATGTGTATTTTTTTAGATTTAGTACCATGCAGTAAGTAATTAAATAGTTTTCCAATTTATCATGTTTATTTGTTTATTCAAATTACTTGGTACTCAGTTCAATACAGGTCTGTCAGTACAACTTTTTTGTGTAGGTCTTAATTAGGACCGGTTATGAATATTTTAAGGTTTGAAGCAGGAAAAAAGTTTGAGCCTTTTATATATATAATATTTTTTATTGATATGACAATAATTATATCTATTTATATAAAAGCTTGGACACTTTATATATATAAAGTTTGAGCCTTAATATTTTTATTTTTAATATATACATATTAATTATTTTTAATATATACAAACTAATTTTTTTGGGCCCCTTGGATCTTGGGACTTGGAGCGGTCGCTCTGGGTGCCATGCACCAGGGCTAGCCCTGATCTTAATTAACAGCGACACTGTCAAAATCAAATATTATTGATAATCAACCTTTGATTTAGTAACAAATGTAATGGTTTCATGTGGGAGGTCACATGTTCAAAATTCGGATGAAAAATCCCTTATGGATATGAGATAGTTGAATAACTTGACCTCCAACATTTACTCAAAAATAAATATGACTAGGAATGACAACAGAGCGGATATTATTCTATCCGTATTAAAAAAAATTAGATAGAATGTTTATATCCAGAGATCCGTGTAAATAAAAAATATAATTTTAAGTTTTAATTATCCGTATTTAAATAGTATATATATATATATACACACACCATATACTATAATATATATTATTAACCATTATAATTGGATAAATATTACGAATTTTAGTATTTTTAATAATATTTATATATTATTAATCAATATCCGATTCAATCTATACATATGTGTATTTGTCTAGTATTCAATTCATATCTGTATTCGTATCCGAAATTTTAAAATGAATAACCCCAATCCCCTCCAGATACAATTCGTTTTCACCCATAAATATGAGAATTTTTTCCTAAGATCAATCCGATGTATTACAAATCATGATTGCAGCTTGGGCTTGATATGGCGAATGTAGTTCAAAGCTTAATAAGAAATAAACGGATACAAAGCTTAATAAGAAATGACTTAACCAATAACCACTCATGAATTAAAAATGAACACTTCTATCTTTTATCTTTTATAAGTTTAAAAAGTACTTGTATTTTTTAGTCCCTTTATAAAATAAAATTATTCTATGTTAACTTATTGAGTGTCCTTAATTTTTAATTGAAAATTATGTCCTTATTATTTATATCCTAAATTAGTCACGCATTGTTATTACTTATTAGATAGTTCTCCGCATTATTAAGTCTCGTTTTTTCATATCCGTCCGTTTTTTCACATTTCATATCCGTCTGTTTTTTCTCCATAACCCCCCCCCCCCCCCCCCCTCCCTCTCTAATCCACATTTCATAGCTGTTCGTTTTTTCACTACTTATAGATCTCATCTCCGACGCATCATGCCCTCTACTCTTCTATTTCTCACTTGGCTCTATTTTTTTGACTGGAGAGGAGAACGAGAGAGAAAGAGAGAGAGAGAGGGAACTAACCGGAGCCAAGAGCGTCGGAGTTCAAAGTGTAGAGTCCTCATCTCGATCGGAGCGTGACAATTAGTAGCTAGATTCGGTCGTCGGAGTGCAACGGCGGTCGAAGGAGCGAACCCAGTCGTTGAGCGAGATGAGAATTAAGGTATTAGGGTGATTATGAGTGTATATAAGTGATTAGAAGATTAGATCTAGTTAAACAATATTAAATCTAAGAATTTAGAGGGTGATTAAGGGCGATTAGAATGATTTTGAGTAATTTAGAATATTTCGTGAGAATAAAGGAGTAGATTTAGGAATTAGAGTCGCTTGGCTCATTGTAAATATGGTTTTTATTAATCAAATTGTTAGTAGACATTAAAGTCACTAACCTTCAAAAAAAAAAAAAAAAGTCTCCCCTATGCACCAATAGAGAGTTCTCCATATCTAATCTTTGGTAGTTTCAATATTTTGTGGGGTTAATTTCATAAATACCCCTCAATACTTATCAGCTTTTGTTCGCGTGAAAGCGCAACTCAAGTTTCGGTACGCTTGAGAGCGTACCTTTTAAAACCGCGGTTACACCTTCCGATTAGGGTTGCAAGTGCACAACCCTATCAAGGAGTATAATCGGGTATCGATCCACAGGGACGGATTCTTTTTCTAGAGTCTACTTATCTCGACTAAAGACTAGCAGTGAGAAAGAAGGAGTTTTGGTATTTAATCTTCCTAAAGGATCAATTCAAACAATCAAACAATGCAATAGAATAGTAACTGTGCAAGGAAAAGTATAAACTGTGTTTTGATTTAGGATAAAAGATGTTTCAAGGGTTTCAGACTTCATCTCTGATTTGCCTCTAGTGGTACGGGTCTTACCAAGTTGGTACGGGTAGGCCGCACCAACCTGGTCCGACCAAGCCGAGTGGGGCTTGGTACGGGTAGGCCGCACCACTCTTGTAAGACCCGTACTGATGTACCAGAACATAGCTTACAAGTTCGAGTTGATGCATTTCTTGCTGGTACCTCGTATAAAACTCTTGAGAAAGGTTCAATTGACCATACCTAAGGTTCCTAAACCTCAACTCTCGTTTGTTGGTTCAAGATCTAGGTTTTGGAGTCAATTCTTCACCTTCTAGGGTTTCTAAACCTCAACTCTCGTGTTTTGGTCCAGATCCTCTAGTTGATTGATTGGAGATCTAAGGTATCCTCTAATCTGTCAATTAGAGGAGAATTCAACCTTTCGGCTTCAATTCGAACAAGTCTACCTAAAGGGATTGGTTTGGTTGAGAGAAGGCAATGGTCACATGACCTTGTTAGGGTTGATCTACCACTATAGGCACACCATATGCAATCACAGAAAGACAAATCAATCAAGACAAGCAAATACACAATCAATTCAATCAAAAGAGTTCATACAAGATCCAAATCAAGAAAAGCAAAACAAACGGGCTTTGTTCGCGTGAAAGCGCAACGCAAGTTTCGGTACGCTTGGGAGCGTACCTTTTAAAACCGCGGTTACACCTTCCGATTAGAGTTGCAAGTGCACAACCCTATCGAGGAGTATAATCGGGTATCGATCCACAGGGACGGTTCCTTTATCTAGATATTTACTTATCTCGACTAAAGACTAGAAGTAAGAAAGAGGGAGTTTTGGTACTTAATTTTCCTAAAGAATCAACTCAAGCAATCAAACAATGCAATAGAATAGTAAATGTGCAAGGAAAGGTATAAACTGTGTTTTGATTTGGGATAAAAGATGTTTCAAGGGTTTCAGACTTCATCTCTGATTTGCCTCTAGTGGTACGGGTCTTACCAAGTTGGTACGGCTAGGCCGCACCAACCTGGTCCGACCAAGCCGAGTGGGGCTTGGTACGGGTAGGCCGCACCACTCTTGTAAGACCCGTACCAATGTACCAGTACAGAGCTTACAAGTTCGAGTTGATGCATTTCTTGCTGGTACCTCGTGTTAAACTCTTCAGAAAGGTTCAATTGACCATACCTAAGGTTCCTAAACCTCAACTCTCGTGTGTTGGCTCAAGATCTAGGTTTTGGAGTCAATTCTTCACCTTCTAGGATTTCTAGACCTCAACTCTCGTGTTTTGGTCCAGATCCTCTAGTTGATTGATTGGAGATCTAAGGTATCCTCTAATCTGTCAATTAGGGGAGAATTCAACCTTTCGGCTTCAATTCGAATAAGTCTACCTAAAGGGATTGGTTTGATTGAGAGAAAGCAATGGTCACATGACCTTGTTAGGGTTGATCTACCACTATAGGCACACCATATGCAATCATAGAGAGACAAAGCAATCAAGACAAGCAAATTCACAATCAATTCAATCAAAAGAGTTCATACAAGATCCAAATCAAGAAAAGCAACACAAATCAAGAAAATCCATCTACAAACCCTAGAAACAGTGATCAACTACTCACAAGTCATAGATCTGTCCAGAAATACAAATAAAGAGATAAAGAGAGGCATGATAGAACTAGATCGAAGATCGGGAGTTGAGAAGAGGTTGATCCGTCGATTCTCGCCTCTTCCTCTTCCTTCTTCTTCTCTCCTTGCTCCTTTGCTCTCTTTCTCTCTTTCTCTGAGCTCTCAATCTGGAATGGAATGGAATCCCCGAAAATGGAGAGATCCCTCGCTTTAAATAGCCTCTGCCAAGATTTAAATTCTGCCAGGCGGCCTCTATGTACGGCCCGTACCAAAGTGGTACGGCTAGGCCGTACAAGATGGGAGGGAGGCTGGATCGGCTAAGTCTGGTAAGGGCCGTACCAAACCTGGTAAGGGCCGTACCAAGCCTGGTAAGGGTAGGCCGTACAAGATGGGAGAAAGGCTGGATCGGCTAAGTCTGGTATGGCCCGTACCAAACTTGGTAAGGGTCGTACCAGGGAGTCCAAAAACGCCGTTTCTTCGTGTATTTTGCTCCAATCCTGCAGAAAACAAACAAACTCTCAGCAGTACCAAATTCTAAGGATATATCAATGAAATGCACATGATTTTGACAATTTAGAACGTGAATTTGGTACGAAATCAAGTCAAATATAGGCTAAATATGCGAGGTATCAGCTTTCTTATTTGTCTCTAAAGTTTTGAATTTATCTTATATACCCCTTAACTATGTGAAATCTTTATGTTTTGTCCGCGTTGTTAATTTCATATTATTTATATTTTTCTTTCCCATTATACCCTTTTGTTAGTTCTTTAAACTTATTTCTAACAATTTTGATTTCCTCTGTTATAAATCTTCCATCTTATATCTCCTCTCATTGTGTCTTTTGAAGAGAGCTAAACAATGAGAGAACGAACCACTCTTCTTATTACGTACTGGTAAATAATCTTCACAAATTGGGATTGAAAGAGCTTCTCAAATTGAATTAAGAGAATATAAAAAAAAAACACAATAGATCAGAAGGTAAGGAAAAATGAAGATTGTTACTCTCTTATAAGAAAGAAACAAAAGAAAAGGGCAATTATGTCTTTTATTTTTAATCAAAGGTAAATCAAGGATTTTTATAATTGAATTAGAGATAATTTGAAATTGGTCAAGTGATGGAAATAAAAAATAATTGCAAGACTTAAGGGATAAATGAGATAAATTTAAGTGTTGAGAGATAAATAAAAAAATAAAAATGTGTCGAAGGGTACATATATATATATATATTTTTTTTCATACAAACTAATTGCTTATAATTATGATATTCACATTATTGTTTGAAATTTTATTAGCACATTAAAAGGGTATTAGAGTCTTGCACCTAGGTGGCACAAAAGAAATTTGTATAAGAACCACACATGAAAACATCTCCAATTAATCACATAATTAAGAAAGAATTGTAGAAACTAAACTAAACATTTCAGATCCTATAAATAAATATGAAGCAGCTGTACCTCAGTCATCATAAGAAAAGGGACTGTAGGTGCAAATCCAACAGCTGTAAGTTAGTTAAATTCACTGTTCATCGATAGTCAGGGGCAGACTCAAAATTTTCGTTAGAGGAGGCAAAAAAAATATCAAATAGAGTTTTAATAATTTATCAGATTTAAACCCATTAACTAATTGGGTACTCGATAAAAAAATAATGCTTTGACTTATATTTTTCAATGCTTTGACTTATAATTTATAATGATTTAACTTATAATTCTAATTACCAATCATAATTCAAGAAATTTATTTTTATTTTAACACTAAATTTAACCCGAATTACAAATCAAACATCCAAAGGGGAGCAAAAAAAAATTCAGAAAAGGACAAAGTCGATCGATACCGATAGATCACCACTAAAACTCAAAATCCAGAGAAAGACAGCTGCCCCCTGTTCTACTCTGAATCCGCCCCTGTCGATAGTTTAAGATTGAATCAAGAGTAAGTCTATGGTACTATGCTTTTGAAAAAAATTTACTATTTTTTTAGATATTTAGAAAATCACTTGATCTGAAAATTCTGGACCATCCAAAAACAGTGATTTTCAATAAATCTAAAAAAATAGTAAAAAAATTTCAAAAAATGTAAAATTTGGTCTCCAAACACATATTGATATGGAGAACAAGATGAACGGTTGTTCGCACAGAATATATGCTACAAAGTTTCGGTATAGCAAGCTATACCTTTTAAACCTTTATTATACTCTGTCAAATCAGATAGCAAGTGCACTATCCTATCGATGAGTATGCTCAGGTATCGATCCACAGGGACGGAAGAAAATGACCGGACTTATCCTAAAATTACTTGAGATTCTAGAAGTGAGAGAAATTGGTTTGATTTAATTCTAATAATTCTACTGATTTATGACAAGTTTAAAAAGCAATAAAAGAGAACTAAAGTTGTTTTCAATTGATAGAAAGGCGTTTCTAGGGTTCAGATTTCATTTCTGTTCAGCCCCGAGGCATACGGCCCGTACGGATTCTCGTACGGCCCGTATGGGACCTCGAGTTAATGCTGCAGCTACTGTTTTCTGCGTTGATGCTAATGTTTAGGGTTTCTATCGACCAGATCTAGATACCTAACCTCAACTTTTGCATTTTGGCTTAGTACCCGATTACCGGACTCAAATACTTCCCTCTTAGATGCGTTAAACCTCAACTTTCGCATTTTGGCCTAATTTATCCAAGTTACTTGTTGGTTTACTAAAAGTATCCAAGGACTTTCACCTCAAGGAAAGTTTCACCTTTCGGGTACTCCTTGGTTTCACCCTACTTCATATACTTTATTCGGTTGGATTAAATGTCATAGACTTGTCTCCTAACACTTAGATGTGCGCATTCATCTAACGGGATGACTAATCAATTCAAGCAAGCACAAATAAAGCAATCAAAATACTACTCAACAAGGTAAAAACAAAGCATTCAACACAAAATCCAAGTAGCATGCAAACAAAACCAAACTAGAAACTATATCTTAACTCTAGAAACAAAGTAAATTAGCTACTCATGTTCATAAGATAACACAAATAACAAGAAATAAAAGAGTTCATGACAAAACAGTGGAGAAATCCGAAGATCCGTTGCAAACTCGCGTTTTTCACTTCTCTTCCTCTTCTCCCCCTCTTGTATTTTGCTCCAAGAAAGCTTGTCCAAGTTCCAGTCATGAATCCCCCTTTTTGGTGAGGAAATATCTCATTTAATGCCCCAGATCGCGTCTGCAGAGGCTTCCTTTTCGGCCTCCTTGATTTCAGCTGATTTCATATTCCAGCTAGATTTGCCTATTTAGCGTCGTACGGCCGTAGGGGACCCCGTACGGGCCGTATGCTTGTGCTTTGTCTTGGAGACTTCGTGCCTCTGTTGTGGAACCTTCTGTGTGGTTGGGCAGATCCTGTACGGCCCGTAGGGAATATCATACGGGCCGTATGAAAAATTGTCAGATCCAATTTTTCGCCCTTTTTTCCTGCAAAACACCAAACAAAACATAGCAGTACCACATTTATTCGAAATACAAGTAAAAAATCCACATTTATAGGCTTTAAAACACAGGTTTAAGTGCAAATTAGGGCTGTAAATTAGACATAATATGGAGATATCAACGGTTCGGATCGACCGTTAAGATTTGAAAACTCAAATATAGAGCCGTAACACGGTGCCAAATCGTAATATGCATAGTACCATAGACTCACTCTTGAATCAATATAATATAATGCATCTTCTACTCTCTTTTTTTTTTTGGCCACAAGAGTTTCAATTTTTTAAATAGCAGGGTAATTCTGTAAAATTACCAAATTAGAGTGGACGGTTCCCGAAAGGTAATCCACATCTGATTCTTTAGAAAATCCAAATCGCATTGGTCAAACCCGCTGCGCATCCCGTCAACAATTTTTCTCTTCATCAAGAAGCAGCGATATTTTTTCACGAATCTTGACGAGATCGTACGGCTATACTCTGGCTAGTCCCGCCCTTGGGATTTGGCCTCCCCTCGGTCTTCGACGGATATCTTCTCAGGTACCTGACTGAATCTGACCGAAACAGACGGTCTAGATTTACTTTCAGCAGGTGATTACTCGGGTGACGTATGAAGACACTATTATTTTTGCTTTAAGATTCGTGTCAATTTAAAAATCTGAACTGAGAGTAAATCTGGATCGTTCGTTTTGGTCCCTAGGTTCAGTCAGGTACCTGGGAGGATGTGAATTCGGTCTTCGACTGTTGAGTCTCCCATGGCGCTTTTTTGTTGGACTCCTTTTCCACCTCGCAATCAACTCCGGTCTTAATTTACCTTCAGAAATACTCACACATAAAACAGAGATTAATCAGAAGGGGAACAGGACAGAAGAGGGAATACAAAAATGCAAGAGAGGAAGGATGCCTCGTTCAGCTACAAATTCCCAGATGGGGACCGCCGCCTGGCCTTCTCGCGCCAACCTTCCTTCCGACAGTGGGAACCACACCTCTCCTCCCCCTCTCCCTCCTCCTCCACCAACCCTCTGATGCACCGGTCCCACTCCTTCAAACCCTACCTCGCTCGGTCCGATTCGACCGTCAGCGTGCCTTTTCTGGAGAAATCGGAGAAGAAGGACTCCACGTGGATCGTTCTGATGCTAGCGGCTGTAAGGGGTGTGGCGAACGGGAGCCGTCCGATGAAGCGCCTGGCGCTTATGATCTCTCTTAATGTTGCCTATTCTATGATTGAGCTATTAATCGGGTTGTTTACTGGTCGTGTAGGTCAGTGTCACTTCCACTGCTTAATTTCAAATAATTTGCTATTTTCTGAACTTTGAAGAAATAGAAGATGTACTGAGTTTCCCGATTACACTAGCTATAGCTATTGATAATAAGTACTTAAGAAATTAGGCTGATTATTAGTACATTTCAATTGAATTATGTTGTAATTTCTTATTGTTCTAAGTACTTGTTATCTGGAGGCAATGAATTTGGAACCTCACCTGGATAATTGGAAGAAAAAAAAAATGATTGCAATGTTTCATTTCAGGCTTAGTATCAGATGCATTTCATTTAACATTTGGTTGTGGGATTCTTACGTTTTCTCTATTCGCCATGGGCGTCTCTAGAAGGAAGCCCGATGAAACCTACACCTACGGGTTAGTGCGTCTAATCTAATCGAATTCTGGATATGTTTTGCCATTTTGTTTAACCTCTATTGTTAAGATTTTCTAGTTGATGCTAGATTGATCCCCTGTCATTAGAGTATGGAAAACTGAACCAAAAATATATCTTTTCAGTATCAAGGTACACTGACTCAGCAGCACCTCTTTCGGTACTTTGCAATGTTTACCAGCCAAATTTATGTCCAAGTACAGTATTTTATACCATGCATATTTGCAAAATTGATAGTTTGATCGACGGGCTTTTGTAGGTATAAGAGATTAGAAGTTTTGTCCGCCTTTACTAATTCTGTAAGCTCCTCCCACTTATACAACCCCCTATTTAACAATGCTTAGTTTTTCAAATTCTTTATAAGAAATGGCTAAATTATTAACCTAGAGGCTATGTTTAATGCCCATGTAGACAGCTGTTTCTCCTTTTTCTGTCATTCTCTCTGGCTGTTGAAGCTCTCCACGCCTTCATGCAAGATGAATCTGAGCACAAGTAATGTTTACATCTCCAACTTTATACAACTTATTGTTGGAAATTTCAATATACCTAGGGCTTTTGTTTGCATTTGTTCAAGTTGGACCCTGAAAACAATTCTCTTTAACTGAACCTTGCTATTAGTGGCTGCTATAGACGGTCCGGCACTAAACAGACAAATATCTCCTCAGAGAGGAGGTTTTCTTTATAATGTATTCCTGAAGGCATCCTTTTATGATTTAACAATCTATAGGCTAGTGGCATCTGATCTGTGGAACTTTGTGTGTGTCATGTAACCTTTTTAATTAGGACGTATATATTATTTTTGTCATCACTTATGTGGTTCTTCTAACTAACAGAAGGGCCCATATAAATGAATAGGATTAGCTCAGCATTTTGATAGAACAAATAAAAACTTGGGGCCCATGTTTGGAATTTCCTGTTTTTGTTGTCATCTTAATAAGTGATTAATACTGAGAGATATGTAATATCTGTAGGCATTACCTGATTGTGTCGGCAGTGACAAATCTCTTGGTAAATTTGCTTGGTGTTTGGTTCTTTCGGAGCTATGCTCGAGTGAATATTGGTACCATCTTTTTCTATATCATATTGGTATCATTTTCAGAATTAATTTCTGTCAGGTGTCAAAGTACTTATGTCATGCACTAAATTTTACCTTAAACTTGGAACAGTTTATTGGAAACCTGAAGATATGAATTATCACTCTGTCTGTCTACATGTCCTTGCTGATTCAATAAGGAGGTAGCTGTTTTTGATAATGAAATCTTTATTTTCTGCTTATATTTCAGATTATATATATATATATTTTTAAATTTATCTGTAACAAGGTTCCAAAATCTGGGTTCTGCATAACAATCCCCAAATTTTGTATTGAATATCACGGTACAATGCCTGAGACCCATTCTGGACTGCTGGTTTGCTACCAGCCCAATTATGCTTTATTAAAGGCATTTCATTAAATTATGCTTATATTGGGTTTTACCTCCAAATTAAGTTTGCTGAGGTTTCTTTGTTTATGACAATAATCTGGTAGATATTTCAACGAGTAATATTCATTAATGGCTAAATTTTTTCCGTTAGAAGCCAAGCATCACAAAATTGTCTTCATAATTCAAGGTTGTGTTCTAATTCTCATCTAGCTCTTTTAAACTTTTATCAGTGCAGGTTTGATCCTGGCATCTTGGCTGCTGACCTTGGGGTAACATCACTGACTACTTTTTCTCTCATTCTTTAAATTCTGAAAGTCTGATTGCCCATCCAAATTAGCTTTCTCTAAAAATTTGAATTTATAGGGTTGAGAATGCAGAGGTGCTGTGCTTGGGAATTGTTTCTGTAACAGTTTTCATGCTGGTGTTGCCCCTTTTTAAGGCAACTGGTAGCATTTTATTGCAAATAGCTCCTTCAAATATTCACCCTTCTGCTTTCAACAAATGTTCAAGACAGGTAAATTTACCTATGACAAAATACTGCAAGTGCATTCTTAAGTTGGGAATTTGAATTTTCTGTTATACTCTTAAGAATCTACGACTTAGTTTATTGGTGTTCCAAAGCATAGTTTCTGAATTCGGAACTAGAAGTTGAAGAATAAATATACTACTCTACTATTTTGCCTCCAAGTTACTATGCCCATAACTTTTGGTTATTTATAGGAGCATTTGATAGTTGGTTTGAATAATGTACAATTCTTGTTTACTGTTCTATTAAAAGTACTGCACAGCTCATAGAATTGTTAGGTTCTTTTTTTGTACTATTAGATTATTAATTGCTAAAAATAATTCATCAGATAGCAGCTCTTGAAGAGGTATTCGAGGTACAAGCGCGTTTCTGGGAACTGGTACCTGGATATTGCATTGGCTCTGTTTCTGTTCAGGTACCATTACAAATTATGATAATTGTACCAATAAAAGGGTGCCAAGGATTTTTTAAACTCTTTGATTCATTGAATATCAACTCCCAATATACTCAATGAATGTTAACTCCTAATAAAAAAGAAAAGAAAAGAAACACTTTTGGTGCTTGGCTGATACATACATTAATGGATTTATTAGTACGAGTTGATAAGTTTGGATCATTATTTTACTGCTTGCCGGTCCACCTATACTGGAAGTCATCAATGTGGTATTAATTAAGACCAGTAAATTTATGATTTACATGCCACATTATCAACCATTTTATTTTTTTTCATTGTTCTTTTGATTAGGTGAAGAATGGAGTCAATGAAGAACGAATCCTTCAACATGTCAACGGATTATATAATGATCTGGGAATACAAGATTTGACTGTTCAAATAGATTATAGGTAGCTTTTAAAGTTACTATTTTTATTTGCTTGTTTTCTCTTTCGTAGTTGGCTTTTCAGTTGTGTTTATTTTTCCCTATTTTTATAAATTCGTTGCAGCCATGGGAAGCATTAAAATTTGCTTTTTTTGGTTTAAATTTAGGGGCTACTATTTACAGTGTACTACAAGTAAGAATTACGTCTCAAAATAGGTTTTAGTTTGACCACAATATTTTTTTTTCGTTTTTTTGTCATTCGTGCAATATACTATATCATTAAACCTGGCTAACAGGAATTAAGTAATTTACATAGAGCTGTATAGTTTTATCTTTCTCCTAGTGTAGATAATTGGGCGGCTTGAAAATTTATCGAGAAAATAGTAAAGTGGAGAAATTAAATGTTTAGAAACTCAAATTGGCGAAATTAGCAACTTTAAAATCGAATTCATATAGGAGGGGGGATTCAATTACACCAAAAAAAATTTTGGTGACACCGAATTACATACTTTATTTTCAAAGTTTTCAAATTCCAATCAGTCGATCTAAACTGTTTAACATTATGGATGTATTAAAGTGTGCTTGCAGATAAAATTTTGTGTTTTTGAATTTTTTTTATCATCTATTATGTATTTTACAAAATTATTGTTTTCACAAAATTATTGATTTCTGACTATTGAAATTTTGTACTCATCTTAATAAATAGTAAAAAAATTCAAAAAAAAATGTAAAATTTGATTTACAAGTACATTTTAAAATATCTATCATGTTGAACGGGTTGGATTAACTGTTTGTACTTTAAAAATATAAAATGTAATTCAATGTCACTAAAAAAGGAAGCAAGTAAATCCCTCCTTTTCATGTAATTGCAAAATTGGAATTTCGTCATTTCACCCCCTTTTTATGATAATTGTGCAACGAGAAATATAAGCGAATACATTTTTGTTCTGTAGACAAGGATCTCAATACTCTATTTTCCAACAGGGATGCTGTTTTTTTGGAACCACGTTTTAGAATTATAAGAGAAGGAAATAGAAAACTAAAAAAACAAAGCCGTTTTTTTTTTTAGTACCATTCCAATAAATCGGAATTAAATAAATACCACCGGATTTCATAAATTTAAGATTCCGCCACATTCACAAAATGAATTTGCGCACCGACCCGTTCCCGACTGACCCGTTCCATGACCTGTTCGCAAAACCATTTTGTGAACGGATCCGTCCGCAAAATGGTTTTGTGAACGGGTCATGGAACGGGTCAGTCGCGAACGGGTATCGGCGGACGGGTCAGGTCGGAAACGGGTCCACGGGTCGGTCTGCAAAATGGTTTTGTGAACAGGTCGGTCCGCAAAATGGTTTTGTGAACGGGTCATGGAACGGGTCGGTTCGCATAATAATTTTGTGAACGGGTCAGTCGGGAACGGGTCGGTGCGCAAATTCATTTTGTGAACGTGGCGGAATCTTAAATTTATGAAATCCGGTAGTATTTATTTAATTCCGATTTATTGGGGTGGTACTTGAAAAAAAACGGAAAACAAAGTGCTACCTAGGAGAACGTTTCTTAATTCTTCCTCAAGCAACATACATTGGCTTGAGCTTGAAACAAGAACTATGTAATTTAACCAAATTGGTGAAACTAGATCCGTTTCATTAAAGAAACATATATGGTTGCTCGAGAAAATAGTAAAATGGAGAAAACAAGCAAATAAAAATAGTTTATTTTCAAAACCATTTTGCGGACTTTATTTGCTTTGGGTGGCAACACGCTAGTTCGATCCGAGATAGGTTCAAGCTTTAATTGGTTTTAAATCGAGCATTGAAAGTTCGGTTTAAACATTTCAATTTTTTCAGTTAAATGGATCAGTTCGGTTTATTTTTTAAAATCGGTAAAATAGTTTGGTTCGGTTCGAAATTTTAGAACTGGTTAGACTGACCGAAATTTTTAAAACTATCCCTGTACAAATCAAATATTTTAAAAAAAAATCTAACATAATTTATATTCTCTAGTTTGATTTAAAACTGATTAAACTAAATCAAAAGAAAAAAAATGTAAATTCATCTTTAAATAAATAAAAAAAATTAAATATTTTTATGATAAATATTTTATTTCGGTTTAACCGAAAAATCAAAATTTACTTTGATTTATTCAATTCGATTCTTATTCTATTTTGATTCAACTTAATTTGATTTTTAAAAACCGAATAAAATTCTAATTTTTCTATTTTAATTTGGTTTGAATCGAATAAACACAACTAGCTAGAAGATACAAGTATGTAACCGGCCCATATTTGTAAGCTAGCCCAAAAATAATAATAAATAGTAAGACATGTTGACAAATTCAGAGGCCCAAATTAAAACTCACATTAACATTGCTCACTGCATCTCGAAGATCGTCATATCTGCTCTCGATCTCAAAAAATCGAAGCAACCTCGTGAGCTCAGAATCCTGCGTACCTTCCTTGAACGGTTTTATCTTGACAACATTCTCCCTTTGCGGCACCCGCTCCCATAGGTCATCGATAATAATGCACCTATCCAGACTCCTACCAGTCAAAGCAAGATCCTTAATAGCTGCCCCTTGTTCGTTTCTTTTGCACGAATCCCGATACAACCGGTGTGCGACGAGCCCATTAGGGTCGAGCCAGTCGATGACAAGGGAAGCATGATCACTAGACCCGGCTGTAAAGATAACAATCTCAAAGTCATGATCAGTGGCCACCTGGAGCAGCTTGTCCACACCGGGTCGCTTGATAATGTAGAAATTTTTTGTAGCAAAGTCGTAATGATTAGGTGGATCACCGGTTACATTGCGAACCAGTGTGTTGTCCAGGTCGAGAAACAGTGTTTTTCGAGTAGTTGGAGGAAGAGGAAGAGGTGGCATTGGAAGAGCATCTGAATGAACATGAACGACATTTCGTACATCTATAAAATTTTCCTGTACCTCGAAAAATCTAAACAGTCTCCACAATTCATCATCAGTAGGATCTCCAGTAAATGGATTTACCTTGATTGCATTACACCATTGTTTCACATGTAATTTTGGATTGTTATCTATGATCACAGACCAATCCACCGTCCTCCCTGTTAGCGTCAGGTCGAAAAGAGCCTTCCTGTTCCAAGGCACGGGGTAGTGTTTAAAAACCAGCAACTCAGAGATTAACTCTCCAGTCGGATCAATCTTCCTTAGTATTTCAGGGACGTAACCTTTCGGTTGCCAGGTGAATGTAACGATATCGAAACAATATACATTCTTGACAGCTTGAAGAAATTCAATGAGACCGGGGCGCAAGGTAACATACAAGGTCGAGAACTTCTCCGTTGGTGGCAAATCTAGTGCGAAGTCGTACCCACCGGGGATTTGGACTTGTGTGGATGATGGTTTCGAAAATACTAATAAAAAGTGTCTTCTCATGATAATAGTTGGGAAGAGAAGGATGGTCGCTCTTGCATGGAGAACTTGGTAAAGAGGGAATAGTAGTATGATCCATGGTGGATTTGGTTTGTGATGAATAGAATTATCAGAGAGATAGTAGAGATGAAGTAATTTGCCTTGCTGATTTGGTTCAATATAAATGAAGAGGAAGGCAATATGTAGGAAACAAAAAATTTCGAGTTAACTTTTGGGAAATAGAGGAGAGATTAAGCATGATTTAAAGAGAACTTTTAAAAGATATATATTTACAGCCGCGTTTAAAGAGAACTTTTCTAAATTCAAAAGAGTTGCCGTTCCTGCCTAGAGGAATTTTAGAGCAAGATTTTCATTGCTCAGTATTTTTCTAAACAAGATTTTTATGTGTCAATTATACTGTCTTAAATTAGTTCCATTCGTATTTTTTTCCTTATTCATTGAATATTAATCTCATCTGTATTCTATACTTATCTGGTACAATTAAATGAATAACCAAAAAAAAGTATGTAATTATGGAATAAATTAATGATTTACATATTTTTAAAATTCTGTTTTTTAATTTCTGTTTTTTAAATTTTGTTTTTATTTCTGTTTTTTAATTTCTGTTTTTAAAATTCTGTTTTTATTTTTGTTTCTTAATTTCTGTTTTTTAATTTCTGTGTTTTAATTTCTGTTTTTTAATTTTTGTTTTTAAAATTCTGTTTTTAAAATTCTGTTTTTAATTTCTGTTTTTAATTTCTGTTTTGTAATTTCTGTTTTGTAATTTCTGTTTTTAAAATTCTGTTTTAATTTCTGTTTTTTTATTTATATTTATATTTATATTTATATTTTATTATTTTAAAGTAAAAAAAAAACATAACAAAAACAGAAAAAAAAAATAACAGGAAAAAAAACGGAAAAAAAAAACGAAAACAAAAAAACCAAAAAAAAAAAAAAGCAAAAAAACAGCAAAAAAAAAAAAAAAAAAAGCCGTACCCGCCCTACCCATCAAGGGTACACGGGTACGGGTATAGGACGGGTAGGGTATGGTTTTTGAAAAAAATATCCGACATACCCGTACCCGTATACCCAAGTATCCGTCATACCCGTACCCGAGACGTACTTGTACCCGTGTCCGGGTATACCCGGGGTACCCGTACCCACCGGACCATTAATACACTAGCTACATCAGACACCCAAGTCAAATATTTCAACCACTTTTTGCTTTTTGGTTTGCAGGAGAAGGAAAAGGAAAAAGAAAAAAAAAAAGAGTCGCAACTAAGGGATGCGGCCCTCATTAATGGTCTGTATTCTCTAGATGCAGCTCTCAAAAAAGGGGTCCGCATCTAGGGGATGCGGTTGTGTCAAAATTCGAATTTTTAAAAAAAATGTGATTATTTTGTTTATTTATTTTTTGGTATGGTATATTTAAAAATTTCGGACGTAGTTGTCTTGATCTGCCAACGACTGACATTGAAAGATAAATTTTCGAATTAAACATCACAAAATAAATTAAAAAAATTACAAATATCTCCATTCTTATATTATGCACGTAAATGTTCTCATTCGCCAATGGCTATGATTGAAAGATAAAATTTCAGATTTAATATCAGCTCTCCAATCAAATATCTCCATTTTATATTGTGTACGTAGATGTCCTGATCCGCCAACGACTATGATTAAAAGATGAAATTTAACGAAGATCAATGATTGGAATGAGAATAACAAATTCATGTTATAAGTTATAATTACAACAGATTTATTTCCCTCATAATTACCTTCCTTTCGACAGTTTATTTTGAAGCAAAAATATGGGGGTATATCTTAAGGACAAAAGAGGGAAATAAATCTGCTGTGTGATTCTCAAAGAATTGCAGGATCCTGTGATTCTAAATCTATCTCTTTATTTTTTGGAGCGCACAAATTTCAAAATCGCTTATGTTTTATGCACGAATTTTCAAATAAATAAATGGATTGATTTGGGATAGCATGGTCCTCTGATTTCAAAGAATCACAGCAGATTTGTATCCAACTCCAACATCTCTCTCATTAACTTCGCGCAAATACCATTAAAGATATTACAGCGATATCTGAGGCGACCAAACTGCAGTTTTGAGAGTCTGCATCACGTCCGCCCGGCTGCTAGCAACAACAAAAAGTGACTTTTCATGAGGAAGTATTGTCATAAACGTGTTTTTTTATTTGCGATGGTACTTTTTGCGAGGGAGTACTCAGTATATTTTGTCTCGTCTTATTCGAGCGGATAACTCTGTTCAAGGGTTCCACCTCTCGTCATTTCGTCCATTTGTTTCGACTTTTTGAGTTCAACTGAGAGTTTGTGAATTCGTTTAACCACGTTTCCCGTAGTATTTATTATAACTATATGTGAATAAGATATGCACTTTTATGGTTGATGTCAATGACGAGAATATAAAGAGTTGTATCATTCTTCTTCTTCTTCTTCCTCTCTGATTGGGGGACTGTCATGGTTCGGTTGATTTAGTTTTTGATCCGATTTAATTCAGTGCCTTCTCGACTGAGTGGTGACTGTCTCGGTCCAGTTTGATTCAGTGTCGCTCGGCTGTGCATTCCTCTGAATGGCATCGATTTTGGAAAGAAGAAAACGGTTTGTCCTCAAGAAAGGGTTCAATGTCGCGTAGTCCGCCAGCCATGCAACTCGAAAGAATTATTGTTGTGTTTACATTCCCAGATAAAAAAATCGAAAAACCCACCTACTTGCTAATCAGGCGTGAATAAACCAATTCACATTCTTTGACTTCACATATATGTTATTTTCTGACATAGCAAAATATGTGATTTTATAAGTACCTCAATGTATAGATTTTCATGCCTTTTAATTTAAACAAAGAAAACTTGTGTAATAGTTACCTTGTAAATCGTTGGATCAATGCAATCGCCTATGGACTTTCAACAAAAAAAAAATTTACTTCGTTATTTTATCAGTCTGATAGGGATATGGATATGGGTAAGAACTATTGTGTGTCCATTTACCTACAAGGTAATTAATAAATATAAAATTATAAATGAAAATTATAATTTGTTCGTACAACTATATATTTTTATGAGGGATCCACTTACAACATTCTAAAGTTACAACATCTTACAACATGATTTTTCAAAGTCTAAACAGTCGATCTAAACCGTTCAACATGATCTCTATATTAAAAAGTGCTCGGAGATCAAATTTTATATTTTTTTTGGATTTTTTTTTACTATTTATTAAGATGGATACAAAATTCAATGATCTAAAAACAACAGTTTTTGTAAAGTACTTAATAAATGGTAAAAAAATACAAAAAATATAAATTTTGATCTCCGAGCACTTTTCAATATAGAAATCATGTTGAATAGTTTGGATCGACTGTTTGAACTTTGAAAAATCATATTATAAAATGTTGTAATTATAGAATGTTGTAGGTGGATCATATCTTAATTTTTATTAATAGGAAGCTGATATGAGTACCCGCGCTACAGTACCCGCACCTAAACTGTCATAACTGCACTTCAGATCTGTAACTCTTTTTTTAATACTAATAGTCAAATTTTGAAGTATGTAGTCCATAGAACACAAGTATTTATATCTATATAGTAAACAATGTAAATGATAAATTAATTATTTTTAAATAATTGTACCCGTACTTTTTTTTGAAATTTATGATGTCATACCCGCACCTAAACTGCCATAATTACTTGTGGGGACTGCAATCGTTACAAATCTATAACTTTTTTTTTTAATATTAATAGTCAAATCTTGAAGTATATAGTTCAAATAACACAAGTATTTATATCTATATAGTAAACAATGTTGTAATTTTTACATAACTGCTTGTAGGGACCTAAATTGCCATAATGTTGTAATTAGATCCCTCCTCTTTTTACATATGACACTGAAAGTATTAATATCTAAGTATTGAAAGTATTTATATCTATGCACTGAAGTATTTATTTTTATGAGGTAAACTATTTTTGTTAGAGAAATATTGACGCAGAATTAGTGCCGAGGCTTTGAAAGGGTGCTGCTGCAATTTTAGAATAATAATTAGTTGAGACTATATAATATCTTTTAAGAATAATAATTAGTGGATACAATATAATTAGTGGTGTCACACCCCGCGGCCACGGGTCGTAACAGTCCCCCGCCGTAAGCATACAACGTCGTGTATGCTTACAAGGCAATTAACAATTCAAACCAAACACAAGCAATAAAAACAAGTTTCTAATATAAAATCAGAGTACACAGTCTGGACAGTAAATAATACAACAATAGTATCCCATCCGGATACCAACCACGAGGCCTACCCTAAATCTATACAACAAAACATATCTAGGGTCATATACTGGTAAGCTACTAAGGCCTACTACTCTCGTGCCTCTCCGGAATCAGTCGCACCAGTACCTGTAAAATAACCGGGAGGGTGGGGGTGAGAATAAATTCTCAGTGCGAAATTTGCCACAGTTTAGATTATTGGACTTGCAATCAAACTCTATATTCAAAAATGAAACCCAAATTTTATTAGCACAATTAACTTGATTCTTGCTTTTAAATCCTTTGAACTTAATTATTAAAATTCCGTAACGTAACAAGTTGGGACCATAATACATTATTCCTCTAAATACGGGTACTGTAGCGCGGATACAGAAATGATTATTCTTATTAATATTATTATTAATATTATTATGATAATTAATTTATATAACAATCTATAAAAAAAATTAATTTAGTAATTCTTGACAAAACTAATTTACCAAACAATTTATATTATTTTATTTAATTAATAAATTTGAACATTTTAAGGAATGATCAATACTTATAATTGAGTTTGGCTAGCGTCTTAATTATCAATAGTTTGTCACACCCCAGAACAACCTGCCACGTATTTCTACGTAAGGCGTATACACATCACATACGTTATCAATAACAATTAAATAAAGCCACATTTATTCAATAATCAAATGAGTTTAACAAACGATCATGGCGGTCATGGCTAGTAATACACGCACTGCCATGCCTGTTCAATGTATCAATTATTGAATTATGGAAACAAAAATAAACAACATGTGGCAATTTATCAATCATAAGTCTTCCCACTTAGTCTCACTCTTGTCCTTGTTCGAATCATTCCTCTTCATTACCTGGAACCCACATAAAAGTGGAACGGGTGAGAGATCGAACCTTCTCTCAGTGCGGGATTTAGTTCCAGCCCAGAGCTTATAAAATATTTACATTATTCTCACAAATATGATAAGAAACAAAATGCATATGTGTTCCTAATGCAATGCATCTATTACTATTAAGTTTACTTTCATAATCTTTTCACTTTCTGCAATTAACCATTTACTTGCCAAACCAATGGGAAGTCCAACCAACATTGGAAAGGCCGCCAACCCACTGGGAAGTCCAACCAATAGCGGGAGGCTGTCTCACTAACCGCGAAACTCCCGCCAGACGCTAGATCTTGACCCATGACAAGACCGCTTTCGCCTACAATCACGTTAACGAGGGGTCCAGTCGAACACTAGACCCAATGTATACATCCCAATATGCAAGCATATTGGCCCCTGTTCAATTATCATATTCGTTCATTTTCAAAACACATTTTGTCAATCACACAGTTCATGCCATGCTCAACACATCCTATTCATGCAAGTCCATTGGTCAATATATGAATCCTATCATTTCATGCAAATTATTTATGTCTACACAATTCATACGAATGGTTCGAAAACAACATGCATAAATCTAACTAATGCAATAATAATAAACAGTTGAATGACAACAGAGAAGTAAAATAGTTTTATAAAGTCTAGGAAGTCCGCACCTGTTATTGTAGTAGATTCCTATTCGTTCTTCCACTCTTCTAACACTTCGGAATTTGAACCTAAATTACGTAAACATGACTCTAGTTAACATCGTTTGACAACACTTGTCTATAATACTTAATACATTTTTGCCATTTACAACCTACTTGAAATCCATTTAAAAATAAGAGATTAAGGAAAAAGAGCAAACGAAGACTTGAACATATCTAAATAGAGAGACGTTGTAATCTAATTTATTTATTTTTCAAGAACCAAAAATAAAATCAAAGATTGTTTGCAACGTCTCCAGAAGAAACACTATATATATAATATGCATCATAACTTTCTTTAATCAAGTTCTTTAAAATATAGCTATTTAGTAATTACCATTTTATTTATATATCCTCAGTGTTAAAATAATTTGAGTACTTAGTAAAAATTGATATAGTTACTTCAACAAAGAATTAAAAGTCAATGAATAACGGCAAAGTATAAAGATAAAATAAATGTGAACTAAGATAGATATTTATAAACTTTGAAACAAAAATGAACATAATGTTTGATATTATTTAAAAAGTATAATAATTTTAAGAGGATAGTGAAGTGAAGATACGTTTAATAGACAGAAACATGAATAACAGAAGAAGCGTTAACATATGATGTTATTAACTAACTATTTACTACTTTTATTATTTAATAAATCCATCTAGACAGATAATCATCGTACAATAGTTTAATAACTAACTTTTGATTTGGGTGTACCTTGGAAGCAAGAAACATATGAGAAAAGGATAAGGCATGGTGCATGGGCTGTGGTGGCTGGTGCGGGGAAGCAGCGCACGGCATGCAGCAGCGATGGCTGTCCTTACGGCTTCTTGTGCATCTTGGACGGCTTGGGTTCTAGATAGAGAAGGAGAAGAAGAGAGAGAGGACGGGTGAGGGGCTGCTAGGGTTAACATGCTAGAGGGTGAGAAGAGGCTATTATAGAGAGGGCGGCGTTAGATTGTTAGCTGGCGAAGGAAAGCACGTCATGTAGACAGGATAACAAAGGAGGAAAGACCAAATTTTAAGGAAGGAGAATTTAAGAAAATAATATTCTTCTTTTTTTGTTTGAAATGGATATGGAAAGCTTTAATGTTTGATGTATATACGAATTGGAAGCACGAATTATTTCTGTTGTTGTTCTCTTTTATTTTATTTTGAAAGATGGTAATTTTCGGATCAAGAATTAGATAGGTGATGAAAACGATCTTTTTAAAATTAAACATATAGTAAGTATATTAAGAGAACTTGATATATGAGCAGAAGCATAATATGCACATATATATCTATTATACACATGACCTTGACACTTGTAAATTTAAAATATGGAAAATAACAAAAAATATAAAAGTCGTTGGTCTCCTTGTCAGATTTCTATATATAGTAATTAGTTATTATGACAACGTTATGAGAAACATACTCCCAGTCATCAGTTATCCATGAGTTATTATTATTTTTTTATTTCGGAATATAATTATTAACTCTACTTGGGTACAATAATTTTGAATATAATGTCTTACAATTTTGTAATATCATATAACGTAAAATTGTAGATCATCATGTTAGCTTCTTAATAGTTATATACGTTCCATAGCATATGTACATATCTCTTATATATGTTTGATCATATATACTAATGTAAAGTATGAATATTATTTTGTTCCTAGAATTATATTGATAAAATAATAAAAAATAATTAACGTGACGGAATATTACAAGTATAGCTACATGTCATGTTATTGTTTTCAAAATTTATTATATAGACTTCAAATAATGGCGAATCTAATCCATTAAAACTGATCTACTTCATAGTGAGACGTTTATATGTAACTAGTATTGTACCCGTAAGTTGCAACGGAAACATATTATAAAATGAAGAAGATCAAGAGTTTGATTTACAATTTAAATTTCAAACTTTGATGCAAGTAAAGAGTTTTGATTAAAAAAAAAAAGACAAATAACTTATAGAAATATATACATCCCATAGGCAAAAGTCAAAATAACAAAAAATATTTAATCAAAGTGAATTCATATTAATAAATTAGTTATTCCATTTTGTGGTACTAATTATAGTTAATGTTACTAAAATCCCTCCTCAGTATATGTTCTCTATATAATTAACAACTGAAACTAAGAACAAACCTGAACATACTAATAAAAAAAATATTTTATCTTATCTAAGTTGAAGAAGCAAAATTGTAAAAAGATTCACTATAGCTTAAATTGAGTAACGTATTAAATTTAGAGATATCAAATGCAGATAAAATATTTTTAAAAGATGTCAGCATTTGATATTCTTAAAAATAAATTAATCATCCATCATAATTCTTAAATAAGGAAATAAGGAATGAGATATAGCTAAAGATGAGAAATAAGGAAATGAATAAATTGGTTTTATCTCTAATTTTGTTCTCTATTCAATTTGGTTGTAATATATCGTGTGGCAGTATGTGTGGTGAGTATATTTCTAACTAAATTTAGATTTTTACATGTAAAATAGATGCATTTAATCAAAAGAAGACATATTATTTTATTGGAGAGTTGATATTAAATCAGAAATTTCATCTTTCAATCATAGCCGTTGGCGGATCAGGACATCTACGTGCATAATATAAGAATTGAGATATTTGATTGGAGGGCTGATATTAAATCCAAAATTTAATCTTTCAATTATAGCTGTTGGCGGATCAGGACATCTACGTGCATAATATAAGAATGAGGATATTTGTATATTTTTTAATTCATTTTGTGATATCATGTACATGTTTGTTATATTTTTAGTTAAAAATATATAAATCATTAATTTATTCCATAATTACGTACTTTTTTTTGGTTATTCGTTTAATTGTACCAGATAAGTATAGAATACATATGAGATTAATATTCAATGAATAAGGAAAAAATACGAATAGAACTAATTTAAGAGAGTATATTTGGCACAAAAATCTTGCTCTAAAATTGCTCCAGGCAGGAACGGCAACTCTTTTGAATTTAGAAAAGTTCTCCTTATAAACGGCTGTAATATATAACTAATAAAAGTTTTATGGAAAAGGAGAGCTCATGTTTAATCTCTCCTCTATTTCCCAAAAATTAACTAGATATTTTTTGTTTCCTAAATATTGCCTTCCTCTTCATTTATATTGAACCAAATCAGCAAGTCAATTACTTCATCTCTACTATCTCTCTGATAATTCTATTCATCACAAACCAAATCCACCATGGATAATACTACTATTCCCTCTTTACCAAGTTCTCCATGCAAGAGCGACCATCCTTCTCTTCCCAACTATTATCACGAGAAGACACTTTTTATTAGTATTTTTGAAACCATCATCCACACAAGTTCAGATCCACCGCCCGGTGGGTACGACTTCGCACTAGATTTGCCACCAACGGAGAAGTTCTCGACCTTGTATGTTACCTTGCGCCCCGGTCTCATTGAATTTCTTCAAGCTGTCAAGAATGTATATTGTTTCGATATCGTTACATTCACCTGGCAACCGAAAGGTTACGTCCCTGAAATACTAAGGAAGATTGACCCGACTGGAGAGTTAATCTCTGAGTTGCTGGTTTTTAAACACTACCCCGTGCCTTGGAACAGGAAGGCTCTTTTCGACCTGACGTTAACAGGGAGGACGGTGGATTGGTCTGTGATCATAGATAACAATCCAAAATTACATGTGAAACAATGGTGTAATGCAATCAAGGTAAACCCGTTTACGGGAGATCCTACTGATGATGAATTGTGGAGACTGTTTAGATTTTTCGAGGTACAGGAAAATTTTATAGATGTACGAAATGCCGTTCATGTTCATTCAGATGCTCTTCCAATGCCACCTCTTCCTCTTCCTCCAACTACTCGAAAAACACTATTTCTCGACCTGGATGACACACTGATTCGCAATGTAATCGGTTATCCACCCGATCATTACGACTTTGCTACAAAAAATATCTACATTATCAAACGACCCGGCGTGGACAAGCTGCTCCAGGTGGCCACTGATCATGACTTTGAGATTGTTATCTTTACGGCCGGGCGTAGTGATCATGCTTCCCTTGTCATCGATTGGCTTGACCCTAATGGGCTCGTCGCACACCGGTTGTATCGGGATTCGTGCAAAAGTAACAAACAATGGCCAGCTATTAAGGATCTTGCTTTGACTGGTAGGAGTCTGGATAGGTGCATTATTATCGATGACCTATGGGAGCGGGTGCCGCAAAGGGAGAATGTTGTCAAGATAAAACCGTTCAAGGAAGGTACGCAGGATTCTGAGCTCACGAGGTTGCTTCGGTTTTTTGAGATCGAGAGAAGATATGACGATCTTCGAGATGCAGTGAGCAATGTTAATGTGAGTTTTAATTTGGGCCTCTGAATTTGTCAACATGTCTTACTATTTATTATTATTTTTGGGCTAGCTTACAAATATGGGCCGGTTACATACTTGTATCTTCTAGCTAGTTGTGTTTATTCGATTCAAACCAAATTAAAATAGAAAAATTAGAATTTTATTCGGTTTTTAAAAATCAAATTAAGTTGAATCAAAATAGAATAAGAATCGAATTGAATAAATCAAAGTAAATTTTGATTTTTCGGTTAAACCGAAATAAAATATTTATCATAAAAATATTTAATTTTTTTTATTTATTTAAAGATGAATTTACATTTTTTTTCTTTTGATTTAGTTTAATCAGTTTTAAATCAAACTAGAGAATATAAATTATGTTAGATTTTTTTTTTAAATATTTGATTTGTACAGGGATAGTTTTAAAAATTTCGGTCAGTCTAACCAGTTCTAAAATTTCGAAGCGAACCAAACTATTTTATCGATTTTAAAAAATAAACCGAACTGATCCATTTAACTGAAAAAATTGAAATGTTTAAACCAAACTTTCAATGCTCGATTTAAAACCAATTAAATTGGAACCGAGCAACACCAATATATAGTTCTAGCAATGCAAACTATTATTAATTTATTATTGCCTGATTGCTCCATAGAAGAATTACAAATGCTTTTTAAACTGCAGTGGAGAATCAGTTTTTGATCTAGTAAAAAAAAAAATGCTCTATGTATTAGTGGTTACAAGTTCGAAAACTGAAATAAAAAAATCATTTATGAATAATAATTAAATGGTTTGACCAAAAGTGAAAAAACTTGAACTGCTTGCATTATATTGCTCTTTACTTTGGTTATGGTCAATGTAACTTGGTGTTGTATTATTTATTACATATTTATTTTTCAACCCAAAATGGTTGGTTATAATGCAATTAATGCTATATAACCAAAGAAGAATTTTTTATTATAATTGGAATTTTATTTTGAAAGCGAAATAATCATAGTTTGAGCTGTCAGTAAGTTCAAATATTGATGGGTCATATTTGTTATATCTGTCTTAATTTTTGTTTCTTTTCACAGGACTCATTTTCATTAATGGAGATAGAAAATATGATGACGAAGAGTTGTCAAATATCTTACTAGCTACCATCAATAGGAATAGGAATGAATGATGGTTAAAAAAAAAAAAAAGGAATGAAATTTGTAACAAGAGGAGGACAATTGCTAAATTTTGAAGGTTATTTTGTATTTTGGTTCAAAAGAGAAGTCTTTTAAAAACTTTTCTTTATGTCAATATGAGAAGGATGTAATTGACTGTACTTCTATTAATTAATTAGAAAATTCTGTGGTTTACAATTGCTGATTTTGTGAATCTCTCAAGTACATTGCTGTTTTGTACAATTTCAATGTGCATTTTGGATTTTACAACTTTTTAGTTAATTAATTAATTCCTTGTTTCAAGCCTGGTAGTTTTGACAAAACCGCTAATATAAAAAGTTTATACTGGTATGCAAATATAATTATCCACCAAGTTAATTTTATTTTGTTTCAATATGCATGTTAGATTAAATTTGGCTTTTTAGTTTAAATTTAGAGGTTACTATTTAAAGCACTACAAGGAACAGTTCTTGGTAAAGATTCAAATCTCACAATAGTATATATTTAGTCATACCATTATTTTTTCATTTTCTATTTTTTTGTGCAATATAAGTGAAAAACTAGAAAAGTTTAAATTAGACGGTAATATGTTCATGACATATATTAAATTGAAACATACAAATGTTTTGCTATTCCTCCTAGCACCGCCGAATTTAATTGAAACATACAGAAATAGGCATAAAATGAGCAAGAATAATCATAAAATGTTGTTTTCATTAATTCTTGAAAGGTTCACTAGTTTAAAGAATTGTTTTCGTTAATCTAACGGATAAGCTTATCGGATATAAATACATGTAAAGACTACTTTCATCTGCATTGAGATTCGTGTGAACCTATTTAAAACTTAGTAATTAATTTGAACAGCTCAATGAATCTAAATCGTCCATACAAATTTTGACGTGGATCTAACGGTTTAGACCGCACTTGGATGTGACTAGAAACTCCAGCCAAGAATAAAATAGAAATAGACTAATTTTATATAGTAACATTGGCGCACAGTAACAATTGCACTGTGCAATTCTTTCTCTAAAATTACCGTTGTGTTATATATGAAAAAAAAGGTAACTCTTATTTCAGAATTTAGAGAAATTCACTTTAGTTCTATATATGGAGAAGGAGAGAGACCTCAGACCGCCTCATGAATTTTAAAAGTAACTTGAAACATTTTGTTTCCTAATATGGCGTTCTTGTTTCTTATATATATTGCACCTAATCAGAATAAAGCAATTAAGGAAACATAATCTCTCCTCTGCTTACTCTCTCTCTCTCGCTTATCATTCAATTATTCATAAACCAAATCCACCATGAGATCTCCAATTCCCTCTAAAGGAAGTTCTCAGTGCAAGAGCAGCCCTCCTCCCCTTCCCAACTTTCAAAAGAAGACACTTTTTATTAGTGTCTTCAGAACCATAATCCACACAAGTATAAATCCACCACCCGGTGGTTACGACTTCTCCCTGGATTTGGTACAAAAAGAGAAGACCTCAACCTTATATGTTATCTTGCGCCCTGGACTCCATCAATTTCTCCATGCTGCCAAGAAAGCATGTTTCGAGATTGTTACATTCACCTGGTGGCCGGAAAAATACGTCTCTCAAATACTAAGTAAGATCGACCCGACTGGAGAGATAATCACTCATAAGTTGTTTGATAACTACTTACTCAAGATCGGGAACAAGAAGGCTGTTATGGACCTGAAACTAACAGGAAGGATGCAGGATCGATCTGTGATAATAGACAAAGACCCAAATTTACGTGTGAAGCAATGGCGTAATGCAATCAAGGTAAACCCGTTTACTGGAGATAGTAATGATGGTGAGTTCTGGAGATTGTTTGGTTTTTTCGAGGCACAGGTAAATTTTATAGATGTACGAAATCTCGTCCATGTTTGTTCAGAGGCTCCTCCAATGCCGGGTCTTCCTCTTCCTCCGACTACCCAAAATACACTTTTTCTTGATCTGGATGAGACACTGATTCGCCATGTATTTGGTGAGCCGCCTGATCAGTACGACTTTGCTACCGAAAAGTGCTATGTTATAAAGAGATTTGGCGTGGACAAGCTGCTTCAGGTGGCCACTGATTGGGGCTATCAGATTGTCATTATCACTGCCAGTGTTAGAGAATACGCTTCCCCTATAATTGACAGGATTGACCCAAATGGGCTCATCGCACACCGGTTGTATCGGGATTCGTGCAAAAGAAACAAACATGGGATGTTTATTAAGGATCTTGCTTTGACTGGTAGGAGCCTTGATAGGTGCATTATCATCGATGACGTCTGGCGGCGGGTGCTGCAAAGGGAGAATGTTGTCAGGATAAATCCGTTCAAAGGTGATATGAAGGATACTGAGCTCAAAAGGGTGCTTCATTTTTTTCATGTTGAGAGCAGATATGAGGATCTTCGAGACGCAGTGAGCTATGTCAATAAGTGGTTTGGGCCTCAGAATTTGTGAACCTATTTTATTATTATTAAATATTTTTCTTCTTTGGCTAGATTATTAATATGGGATAGATGCTTGTAAATTCTGGCAATGCCCATAGTTAATTATGGCTTTATTGTTCAATTTATTTGTTTATGTTTTAACTCAGCTGTTACACATGCCTGAAAAAAGGTGCCTGGTCAAAGGGAGGGAATGTTTAGATTATATATGTCATTTCATTCAGATTTTATATCTTAACTTTATTGTTTTTGGAATTCTGGTAGTGAGCAAATTTGCTTTTTACCAAATTTTTGTTACAAGAAGCAATGCTATATTTCGAAATTCTCTTCTCAGTACGAACCATCACGAGGGATTCAATGTGAATTTATAGTGAACTGTGTAGTTTGTACTGAGTCAGGGGTCTTAGTGCATGAAGGATGTAACTGTGCTGTTATATGGTTCTTTTTTAACATACCCTCCAGCATACAACCTACCTGATCACTACTGGTACAGAAATAGTGCGTACTGGTGTACAATAGCATGTGCTGCTACAGACTAGAATGTGCCTTTGTAGATCATATTTTCTGTTACGGACTAGTATAGATTTATATAGAAATATAACTCTGTTTCGATTTGGATATATTATAACTTAATCTGAATTGTCTATGTGCTAATCTAATTCATACAACTCCCACTTTGAATATATGGATGCTATAATTTGAGTTAAACTGACCTTCGAGCCCCCTAAATTTAAGAGTCATACTGATACTGTGACGACAACAGTACCTGATATTGTTGTTAAACTAATTTTAGTATTGTTACTAATTTTGATTTGGGAGCTTTAGTATACTCATGCATTGTTAATTACTTTTAATGTAATTCCTAAATATTTGTACTTGAGTGGGAAATTGATTTTTACTTGCATTTTAATGAAATACCAACGTGAAAAGAAAAAAAAAACCAGGAAGAAAGAACAATTTTCTAGAGAACAAAATAAGCATCAACAAATATGATGCTGCAGATGCAGTTTACTATGAACGCAGATGCAAGGTACTATAATTGCACAGAAATAAAAATGGTGGACTTTCTGCGACTCGTTTGGTAAAAAGAGCTTGACATTGGAACCATGTATGTATAGAGGAGAGGCAGCATAGCAAGTGTTTTGTGAAACCTATGACAATAGTTAATACTACAATGTTAATAAATGTTCCATACATCTTGCAGCAAGCACCAATTCTAACAGATTTGGTTATCAAATATAAAAAATCAAAACCAGTACAGGTTGATTTAACTTACCTGGAAAGCAAACAGTGATGCATCTTTTTCCACAACCCAAGCAACAACCAACTGGAAATGGGAAAAAATAATTAAAGAGGTAAAATTTGTGCAACTCACTAGACAACAGTCAACTTCAGTCTATTATTCAAATACTATTTACAATCCCCACAAGATCAACTGTGGAACTTAAAATAACAAACTAATTTAACTTTTTTGTATCTGACTCATCCAGAAAAAAATAAGTAACAGAAGATAAGTGATGCTGAGATAATACATCCTAAGCAGTAGAGGTTGTCATACAACACTACATCAGAGAACGCCCACCCTTTCACCATGATCTTCAACAAGCTCCACACCAGAAAGTAAACCAATAAAAAAGGGACTAATCCACCACACCATTCATTGCAGTTCTGGGTTTAGATACAGGTATACATAATATATGCATATACAACCAAAGGAAGTTTCAGTCCAGTCAATAATGAACTGCCAAATTTTTGTCCTTTTTGTTTGATCGGAGGAGTTCTGTGGCTTAAATGGCTACAATAATACAAGGTTTGATCGGAGGTGTTCTTGCTCTCATTCTCTGACTCTGACTCTGACTCTGACCCCGAACGTTAGACCCGCTGGTGTCATCCGAACTTGACCTGGATTCATCCTCTGACTCAGATGCAGGCTTCTGCTGCATTGAGACGGGGCATGCTGCTGAGAAACTCTCTCAGACTCTTGGTGATGCCTCCAAAACCAATGGATGTGAAGAAATTGATGGTAAACCGTGTATTCTTGGAACCATCTTTTGGGAAGATTGACTCCAATGAATCCTGCATTGCGGGGTCATTCAGAATCCATATGCCCAAATGCTCAGACAATTCCCATAAGAAATAAAACAAGGCATGATTATTCAAAGATTACCCTTGGGGACATTGACCTTTCTGACCAGACCGTTGATGCTCTTTCTCAGAGCATCCCAGCTGAACCGCTGGTAGGGCTCACTTGACTTGTATCGACATCACGCATCATTTGTGCCATGCGGTGGGGTGGGAACCTGGGATGTAGATGCCACCAGTCCTGCCAGTGAGAGCAGCCGGTATTGCCTCGGGAATCGGCGGGAGGGGGTGGCAGGTTTTCTTTAGCTTGTTGTTCTCTTTCTTCTCGTTTGTTTCTGTCAGAGTCCCTGCCACAACCAAAGGAGAGTTTCCTGAGATGGACAATATAATATATAAATATATTTTTTTTAATCCAATATAATATATGAGGGTTAAAATGCACCCTCTCTTTTGTGCTCCTAACGTGCACCCTCCCTCATATCTTCATTTTCAAAGTTCAAATAGTCGATTCGAACCTTCCAACGTGTTCTTCATATTAAAATGTGCTTGGAGACCAAATTTTACATTTTTTGGAAATTTTTTACTATTTTTTCAGAATTTTTTATTAAACTAAACAATAATAAAAAATTCAGCAAAGTGATTATTTTCAAAAATTCTGAAAAAATAGTAAAAAATTTCCAAAAAATATAAAATTTGGTCTCCAAGTACATTTTAATATGAAGAACACGTTGGAAGGTTCGAATCGACTATTTAAACTTTGAAAATGAAGATATAAGAGGAGGGTGCACGTTAGGAGCACAAAAAGAGGGTGCATTTTCATAATATATAAATATGGGTAAGCATTAGATAATGAAGAAAAAACATGTATTCCTAAATCAAATAAAGGGTACAGATTCATTCTGTGCTACCATGCATTATATAATGCAACTGAATTGTAGTACAATCTAATTACCTTCAATTTTGTGATGTTGTTATGAATTGAGATAGTGACAGTGTAGTTGATCGAAGAGCCCTCAGTAGTAAAGGGTTAGAATCTGTTGCAACACTTTTTTCCCAAAAAAAAAAAAATACAGATGCAAACAGCCCATCCTCTCTAAAGCTTCATGAAGTCTTATTTGCTCAGTCTAGTACTTTTGTAGAAAATAGGTCTGATTTCAACATATTTGCACAAGATAGTATTTCAACATATTTGCTTAAAAGAAAAGAAAATTATATGTTTACCTTGATGTAGAATTTGATGCTTCCAACCCTATATCTTAACTCTTGTACTGAGTTGACCAACTCAGCTGCTCCATCTTGATAAATTAAAGATTATAATATTTATACAAACTAACATATTTAACTTACGCGGTTCAGACCAGATCAACATGTATAAAAGAAATAATAAAATTATGCCGACCCATACAGGCTGATTACTGCATTGAGACAGGTTAAAATAAATTTCCTACAACAGTTAGCCTGAAAAACCAAATCAGAAAGAAAAATAATAAACAAATAATCGCATCGAAGAGCAACAGTAGAAACTAATTTATATTAACATGCATTACCAAGCCAATGCTTCCTATGTGAATTGCAAATAAGCCTTTAGAAGGATAAATATGCATGCTGACTTCTTTTATTTCCAATTATAAACAAAAGTATTCCTGGTTAGTGGCAACTCTATTACCAACCACTAATTAACAATTAAGGTACCAATCATCATACCTTACGGCCTCAACATCATTATATCACCAAGATATTGTATCCATGCACCTGTTATGTATGTCCCAACTCTTGCCTACAACAAGACTTGGCTCGCTAATAGATCCAAACCAGATAAGCGAGAAAGGGTAATTTGAGCACTTTTAGAAAAAAATAAAAAAAAGTGAAGATATGAGAGTTAGGAGAAATACATCTCAAGATTATTAAGAACGTATGTTTTCAATTTATGAGTTTAATATAGAATCAACAGAATTCAGGGTTACACAAGAAATTATCCTAATTGAAAGTAGTAACTAAAGGACCAGCTCCTTCCAGTAATTAATTAATAAAGGATCGCACCCGCACAACACTCCCTTCCACTTCCAGAGTTCCAGTTCCTCTCTAATTAAATACAAGGGAGTATCCTCTCCAATTAAATACGGGTTCAGATTTATTCTCAGCCGCTTTGAGATTCGGAATAGCGCAAGGGGCAGTATTATTTGGGCTTTGACTTGAGATTCGTGCAAAGTTAAAAGAACGGTCCAGATCCACTAATTCTAAAAGATTCCCTTTTAGGGTACCGGGGAGGATGTGATGTGAATTCCATCTCAACCGTCTATTTCAAGGCCTAAATTAAATAAAACTTACAAAGTTTGCTATTCGTGCTTCAATTAAGGAAAGCTTTAAAAAAAAAATTGATTTAAAACACGAGCATACAAACAATGAGCAAACAACAACAGTACAACACCAAAACATAATATACTTTCCATTGTACAAAAGGCAGCAACTTAGCCTTCTATTCCTTCCTTCATGAATCACATTTTTATACAACAAAAATTGGCCCTTCCCTTCCCTTCTTCTTTTTAAACAAATTTGATAGGCACACTCACAAGTCAGATCTTTAGTTTAGATGTCCTTTTATGCATTACAACAACAAAAAATAAACTAACCGGCACAAGCACCATCAATAGCAGCACAAATTTCCATGGAGCTTCTATTTCTCCTGATACCTACACAGATACAGATACCAAATATGTATGTATAAGTTTCACCCATTATAACCTTTTCAACTTCTAAGTGGTGTTTATCAGCTGTGACTTGTTTAAATATTATTTTTCATGTACAAGATATTTTTTTAATTCAAGACTCTCGTTTCACAGCAGTAGTGATTAAAGATTACTGACTTGTTTAGCCAAATGTTGCTTTTGCTTGTGGAGATTGTCCACGAGGATTTGCTGTTGCAAGAAAATTGACTGTGCATGCATGTATAATTGCATATCAAGACTGTTCAGATTTTTCATTTCCTCCAGCACTACTTCTGGTACCAACCCCCGTGCCTACATTTTCAAGGTTAAATCAATCTTAAAATTCAAGGTTAAAATAGGTACCAATCTATTCTGGTTCATTATTGGTACCTCATTGGTGAAATTAACAGGAGAGATCCTCTTCAGGGACATATATCGTCTCTTCCTTTGAGAATTACGCAAATTTCCTACACACTCTTCATATTCCTCCATCAACTGTTCCTCTGTCAACTGCAATATCAATACATTAATTAGTCTTTCTTTTCGGCAAAATTACACATATTTGTTCATTTCTCTTACATATTACATCTTTCCCAAGCAGATAAAGCATTTTTCATGAATAAATTTTAGTGAAATTTTAATGTCTAAATATAATATATATAGAGTAAGGCTACCATACATTGCAATGCATAGGCATCTTTGTGCATTGGACTATAAATCACCGGATTCAAAGTTCAAATAACCAATCCAAACCGTTCATCTCGTTCTCCATATTAATATGTACTTGGAGACCAAATTTTACATTTTTTTGAATTTTTTTACTATTTATTAAGCCACTTTGAAAATCGCTGATCCAACGGTGACACTAAAATCAAAAGGCACCATTGGATCAGCGATTTTCAAAGTGGCTTGATAAATAGTAAAAAAATTCCAAAAATGTAAAATTTGATCTCCAAGCACATATTAATATGGAGAACGAGATGAACGGTTTGGATCGGTTATTTGGACTTTGAATCTAGTGATTTATAGTCCAATGCACAAAGATGCCTATGCATTGCAATGTATGGTAGACTTACTCATATATATATATATATGTTATTATGACTGAAACCATTTGATTTGCATTGATTGTCATAATAGATGCTCAAACATGATCAAAATAAGCAATTAATTTCTGTTTAAAATCGATGAACGGAATGAAATTGGCCATTATTTAATTTTTGTATAATGCTAGAAATAAGGAAAAAAAAAAGGATTAGAGAAAAAAATAATTTACAATCTTTTTGGGAGGATTTGCATTTGTAGTAGTAGATACTTCATCTTCAACACTGGTAGTCTATCAATAAATACGAAATTGTAAGAAGAAGAAAAAGATTAAAATGGTTGGATTTAATTTAATAAGCTAGAATGGAGAAGTGTTTCTTATTTCATGAAGATTATGTTTACTGTACATGATTAGTCTCTTCAACAGGTTTCTCTGGTACAACTTGTAAAGAAGATTCTGAGTCTGCAGTGACACCAATTTATAAAAACAAGGTTAGGTTTATTTGGTCAATAATAGATCTCCCAAAGTATCCGTTTTTAACCTCTGTTGCCTTGGTTTAGAAATATTAGGAACCGAACAGAACAAAATAGATTTGGTTCAAGTTTCAACCTCTGTTGGCACAAACTTTGGAAAAACTATCATACCAACAGAACAAAATACATTAATTAAGAGTTTTGTTTATTTGGTTCGACTAAATTCATAATATGCATAGTTTGCACCTAATACTTTAATAATTCAATTTTGGGTACGTACTATGTAATGCATTTTTCGCATATACTAAAGTATTTCAAATATCTGGTTTATTCAATAAATAAATTCATTGATTTTCAACTAACAATACAAACCAAACTGAACTATATAAAGTGGCCCAAGATATTCTGGTTCAGTTCAAAACAACATTAACCCAACACAATGCGAATTTTAAATTGAACACTCAAAGGGTTAGGATCCATTCGTAACAATTTAACTCGTCAAACATGAGAATCATTAAAACCAAACCTCAGGAGCAGATAGTAGTGAGGGGAAAGGGGCGGTAATGAAAATATCAGAAACAAAATGAAAAAAAAAAAATTACTAGTTTGGTCAGTGGACTCTGGTTGAGAATGAGAGGGAGTGGTTGAGTTAAAACGGGAAAGGATCTGTGAACCGACGATGGTGGCAAACATACGAGCTGATTTCTTATGCTCTTCTGTGAGTCCCACATACAGCATCTGATCCAACCTTTCCTTGGCAACACCAAGTACAAGCTGTCCAAGTGGTGGGTGCTTTTTCACACAGTGTCGCACCTCGTGTGCATCGCCCGAATAAGAATTGTTTGTTAGTCCAGCCACCTGTTCATCCAATTATTCAACTTACTTTTTAAGTAAGTGTCTGACAAAACAACATCTAGTACTAACAAAAATGGACTTCCATGCCCGTTAAAAGTACCTGAAATGTGACTCCATTATGAATGAGTTCATGGGCAACAGGATGACTGATGAATTCAATCAACGGCATGGCCACATCTTCCGTGTTATACACATCACTGAATAATGCCTTTCTTTTCAGTTTCCCCAACTTTTTTGCTTCTCTACGGGCAAAAAGGTCTTCTCTCATCCAAGGGACCAAATACTTCCAAGGCCAAATGTCCAATGTGCTAACCATTGTAGATGACTTACGTCGTACCCTATTGGACGTCTCCAGTGCTGACGTCAGGTTCGGATGAACTAAAAACCTCGCCGCCACTTCAACTGCAAATTCATATGTGCTGAAGATTCGCTCAATTGGGTCCCGTAAAATTGTCACTACAGATGTTTGATCCTTCCGAAGCTTCAATATCAAGCTATAGTCATCGTGAGTTCCCACAACATTGCAATTAGGTTTAGTGGGGTTAAATCGTATTTTGTCATATGATCGAGCACACTCCTGATCAAAAGTGTATAGTTTTTTCAAAAAGCTGGAAGAGATTGAATTGAAGTATTGTTAGTATGGTTATTACAGAATTAAGTTAAAAAGAATATGAAATGAATTTGATAATAAGCAACCAAACCATTGATAGTATGTTCTGCCACCAGTTCTAGGTATGTGCAAGAAAAATAACAAGTCTCTTAGGGTTAGCTTGTCTTCTATTTTTACATTTTCTTGAGCTGATAACTCTGCCCATTTGTTGACCACTCTTTCACACTGCACATAACTGTCATCGATGGAGGAGACTTGAACCACTGAATTGAAAAATAACAGAATAAGCTGCATGTATTTGTACCAGTAGCAGTAGCAGTAGCAGTAGGTCAATTTGTACCATAAAAAGGAAACAGGAAAGTAGTGAGGTAACCTGAGGAGAGGGAGAGGAAGAGCAAAAGCAAGGTTAATTGCAAAGGCGGTGTCATGGGATCCTTTGTGACCTACAAAATCACAAACTGTGTGATTGGAACCAACATTTTTTTAAGTTCAATAGATTTCAATTCAATAGAATTCAATAGAGATGATTTTCAATTGAACTTTGCTGATCGGAATCAAAATGGAAAAGAATTGAATTCTTTTCAAGTTATTGATTGGAACGTACACATAATAGAAGAGAAATTATTTCATTTGAGTAAAAATGACACTTGTGCCCTTAAAATATACACATGTACAAACTGAATTTTCAGATGCCATGTAATTCTTTTTTTTTTCTTTTTGACAAAAAGGCCCGTACGTTTGTCATTCTAACGAGAATTACAAGAAGAGTAGCTGTTGTTACAGAGGCAGCATACATGAGCATCTCCTAGGCTCATCAGTTCGGATATTCATACACAGACATCACACAACGAATTATACAAGCCACAACCCACATAAAAAAACTTACAACTAGTGACTGACCCACTTACCAGTTGCAGCCTTGCAGGTACCATAGCACAACATAGAAGCAAAAGAACAAAAGCAAAATCAACATACCAGAGGTCGTAGGACTCACCCCTTTTCTTCCTCCTTGGCTGTTATCAAAAACTGGTAGAAGGAATTCTGCCTACGTGCCGGAGTCGAAAGTACTTGCTCCTTCACAGAAAGAGATCACTCGACATTATATAAAGAAAGAGAAAGGTTGCAATAGATAATACCAGTTTGAAAAGCTACTTAGATGTTACTATGTCATTCGACAATTTTAACAATGTCAATACATGAAAAAAATGAAAAATACTAAAAAAATAGTAACTGCCATTTTAAGATGAAAAAGAGCACAAGAAGGACAAACAGACTAAAAAAATAGTAACTGCCACCAAAAAAGACTCTGCTGGTTAGACCAGTACCTTCCTCAACATATCGAATCTAGATATCATGTATTGAAAGTGGCATGTTTTTTTCTTTGAGACATGTTTCATGGTTACCATTCAGCATACACCATATCAGCTACATAACTCACAAAGGATAAACATTATATTAGAAAAACATAACTTTCAAGTGCAAGACACTAATGGCATATACGTATAGTACATGAGGATTTATTGTACCAGAGAGTTTAAATTTTGCAAGTTTATGAAGTGTTGACATGTCTCTTGATGTGTCAAGCTCTGGTTAATTTGCTTAATCTAGATTATAGGATTTAAATATAATTAGAGCATTAGGATTGCTATATAAGGACAAATATGTGAGTAATGGATTCAGATCAGTGATTAATGAAATAATTTTCAGAATTTCGCAAAAGCTCTTGTGCTCAAGTCATGTTACCTTTGTCACCAAATCTTAAGTTTTTTCAGATTTTTCCATATTCCTTTTAATTTCCTCAAATTCCAATTCAATTATATCCGAGAGTCATCTCGTAGCTTAACATGCTTCAATTTTGAAGTGCATATTTACGTACAATTATTGAATTAATCTAATTCTTAATAAAATAATCAATCAATATAATAATAATGGAAATAATGGTTGCTACTAAGAAGTGTTCCTAACCTGAGCATTTGAGTGAAAAGAGTTAAGGACCCTGGATCGGAAATGGCAGAAGGGTATCCCTAGCCAGAGGGCTTCGTAGAAGCTCTTCCTGTTTCTTCCTATTCTTTCGCTTAGGTGGAGAGCACTCTGGCGGGGAAGCCAAAGGTTTAGCGAGAGAAAGGCGAAGCCGAAGGTTTAGCTGCAGAAGGGTATCGCTGGGAATAAAACTAGCGCACTCTCTCTCTCAAATCAACTCTCGTTTTAAAAGAGAGAGCTGGTTCCGATCAGGGGGGAAATCATTCCATCCCCACCGAGAGAATGGCGGCGGGCGAAAGGGGGAGAAGGAGGGAAGGTTCGGAGTCGGAGGTATGAATTATAAAGGGATCGTTTGTGAATGAACTATTGTGAAGGGCGATCGAGTTGTACAGTAAACAAATCTGACCCTTAGGATCGTCTGTGACGCCCACTGTGCATCTGATGCAGTTGCTGACCCAACTGAACAGCTTTACTTTTTTTCAAAGTAATAGATATTTTTAAGGAACTAGAAAGATAGAAACTTTTTCGATTCCATAGAAAATAGATGATGACAGCGCATTAATTTATGCCATAGCTGCTAACTCATCAATCCAGCTCATACTCATCTTGCACGCCAACTGTTCGATGTAATGAACGATCAAGATGAAGCTGCAAGATTAAAACCCTAATGTTGTTCTAGCCTTGAGGCTATATAAGCAGTATTTCAGAAGCAATGAAGATACACAATTTGGATCATAGACTAATACCATAGCAAAGCCTTGCTAAATCTCATATATCTCAAATATAGTAAAAACTCCCAAATCAATACCCTCTCTTTGAGACAAAAACAGCAGCTAAATTGCTGTTAAACTCAATCAAACCCAAATAGGAACTAGATAGGAATTAGCTAAGAAATTATGCAATGTAATGCCTCAAAGGGTCATGATATGTATGCATGAAATGATGAATGAATAAAGTGCTCTTACTTGGAACTTAAAATTCTAATTTTACTATCACTGTTTTGTTTGAGTTCTTGCTTCTTTGTTCTATTTTTTCCTTGTATTTGAGCTCTTCTCACTTTTTTTTTTCCTTTTTCCTTCGATTCCCTATTGATCCCTTGATCCTTTTGGAGTCTCTTATTGATCTCTACTTCTTGATTTGAGTAACATAAGTTTAGAATATTGTTGTTTTGATAGGTGTAAACCTTTAATGAAAATATAGATAAATAAAGAAGCAAGGTCTTCTCTGTGAGCTTCTATTTCACTTGAGGAACCTTCTTCATCTGTACATATTTAATCAAGTAAAGTTAAGAAAAATCACATATTGAAATCTGACAAGTGTTACCTAAAGAGAATATAAAAAAATATGTTATTTGACTCCTTCCCTTTTCTTTTGTTTTATGTTATAAAAATAAATATAATAAACTTTTATTACTTCTCTTTGCTTTTCCAATTCTAGCTTCTGACTTTTATAAAAAAAAAAAAAATGTAATATAAGCATGTTCTTCAAAATCACTATTTTGGAATTTCTATTCTCTGGATATTTTAAGAAAAATATAAAAATATGTGTTCTTATGCACTATGTTACAAACCGAGCTTTGAATGCTCCTTTCATTCTTCTCTTCAATTTTCTTTCTTTCTTTGTTGACTCCCTTGAATCTCTTACTAAAATAGTTCATTGATGAAGATATGAGAGTTAAGCCAGCTGGTATCCTCTCATATCTGATTCTCTGACTATTTTAACTAAAATATTTGCTTAAAGGGAACAAAGTGACTAAATAAAAAGTTAAAACACACAAGAACTATAGAGTCGAGCCAACTGGTATCCTCTATTAATTCCTCAACAAATGAACATGTTCTTGCAAGGATTAAACCCTAAAAGTAATGTTATAATGCTGAAAATTGCTAAAATAACATTACTTTTAAGGACTTGTTTGCAAAACAGTGAGAGATAAAGGGTTAGAGTGCAAATAAGCAATAGCTCAGCTATGAGCTATCTCATGTCATTTGCATCTTTAACCTTATGACATCTTGATGATTTGTCCAAAAATTCAAGTGAAAAGAACATTAAAAACATGATTTCAAACAAATCATGGACCTTCTTGCAAAAATTTAGGCTATGACAGCCTCTTGACATTTGAACTTGCTAATTGAATGGATTCTTGGAGTTTGATCCCCCTTTCTTTGTTTTTGGTACAATTACCAATGGTCTGAACTGATCTGAGCACTGTTATGAAACTAACCAAACCTATGTTCATGTTGTTGACACCCAAAACCAGCCCTTGGTACATGACCAAGCATGGGCTCAGTAGCGAAGCACAACATATGTGCCATTGGTACAACACAAACACCAAAAAATAAGAAATTTACATGTTCTGGTAAACCAGTCAATGCAGACTGGTTGAAGGATCGAAATGAAAAGTAAACCTCACTGGCATGTAGAGAACTTCAAAATACCCAAAAAGGACATAAATTTCATATTATTGGAAATTTATTTTGATTTATTATGAATTTTTGAAGTTCAACTTTTAAAATATTAAAAAACATCTAATTTGACAAAATAAAATGAACTTAATATTTTAGATTTTAGTTCTCATATGAATATGTATTTGCAGACCTATTTTTATATTTTTTTAGAAACTTTTTACTATTTTTAAGATAGGTAGAAAATTGATTGATCTGAAAAACCATCCAAAAACAATGATTTTCTACCTATCTTTAAAAATAGTAAAAAAAATTCAAAAAATATAAGAAACTTAATCTGCATGTATATATTCATATGGAGTTATGTTGAACGGTTCAGATTACCTATTATAACTTTAAAAATGAAACATTGATCCGTATCACAGACCAAATCGTGATATGCATAGTACTATAAACTCATTCCATTCTTTTAGTTATTTTGTTGTGGCTATCTTTTCAATTTCTTTACTTTTTTTGTGTTATTAACATTTTTGTAATCTACAAGAAATTAAAAGTAATATTCTCAACTTACTTTCATCAGATGAGATAATGAAAATTAATTATTGATTTTTTTTTAAAGTATAATGTGTATGAGGTGAGGAATTTGTTTTTGAGATGCACGTAGAATTTGATTTATGAGAATATTAATATTCATAGCAAGCTAAAATTTTATAGCAATCTTTATTTTCATTATTCCAATATCTTTCACCCATCATTGTCAATTTTTCATTTTTAACAACTCTTTTGCGTACGCAACCTAAGCGGGAAAAAAAACAGACAAAAGGAGATCGAACTCGATGGTGTTTTATTTTTTGTAAGTAGCATTTACATAGAAAAAAAAAGTTTGAATATGTTTTAGCTTTGTACAAAACCAAGATATTAAAAAAGGGATCGACTAACAGTCCCCCTACTTCAATTCTCTATCTGTCCCCCGCACTAAAAGACAAAAAAAAAAAGTTAAAACGTGCTAACTACCACCAAAGAGCAAGATTAATGCTATTTTATTAATAGTCAAAACGTATAGTATTCATACCTACGAATTTATAGTATTCATACTTATTATCAGAATCATTCGTCATATGTAAACACAAGCTGGAGGGGACCAGTCACGACCAGGGGGACCGCTGACGTATTGTGACAGTCTGGATTGGGGACCGCAATCGTCTGAAAGCGACATTTGCCAAGATTAGGGACCACTACAGCGAATCTATATATTATTCATATCTAAATAAAGAAGTATTCATATCTAAACAAATGAAGTATTCATACTGACAATTGTGAAGTATTTATACAAGTTTGAAATAATTTATACAATTCAAAATTCAAAGTCAGATTCATCTCTCTCACCCCACCTCTTCCAAGAAGTATTCATACTGACGATTACGAAGTATTCATACATGTTCGAAATAATTTATACCATTCAAAATTCATTGTCAGATTCATCTCTCTCGCCCCACCTCTTCCAAGAAGTATTCATATCTAACATGAAGTATGCATATCTAACAAATGAAGTATTCATATCTAACTAATAAAGTATTCATAATATTATAAGGATTGTAACTGAAAATTATATCCGGTTACAATACAAATTTATCAAAATTTAATATTATAAGGATTGTAACCGAAAATTATATCCAGTTACAATACAAATTTATCAAAATTTAATATTATAAGGATTGTAACCGAAAATTATAAAGAGAAGAGGTGGAGGTCGTGAAGAGGCAGAAGCCGTGAAGATTTTATTTTTTTGTTGATCGGGAGTGAGAGGAGTCAAGCAGTTAACAGTTAGTTTTAACTAATAATTATCATTAATTAACTACCATATGTAGTTAATGACGCAGGGGGACAGATAGGGGACTGGAACGCGGGGATGAAATCATTACTCATTAAAAAAATACATTATTTTTTTCGAGTGAGAAAAATATACTAAAATTATTAGGTATTGTGATAAACAATAAAATTGATTCTTTAAAGCTTGTTAATAAATACATAAATAAATAACATCTACATAGAGAAACTAATTTAGGGATAAAATTGTCTATCCATTAAAACATTAAAAGATAGTCTAAATATCAGTCCAAAGAAATAGACATGTAAATTTCATTCATGACATGTTCTCAAAGATGATATTTTGTTTCTCTGTTTAAGATAATATTCTCACAAAATTAATTTATTTTACGGTAATATAAAGTTTTATCGTACAAAAATATTAAAAAACATGGCACAATTATAATTAGTATTTATGTTTTAATTTTTAACTGAGCAACACTATGCAATATAATCATCCAATATGACCTGAATATTTCATAAAAGTACCTTTCATTTTTTGTAAGTGCAGCTTTCATCTAATGCTATAGTTTGTTATTATTTCGTTGATTATTCATATTAATAATTCTGCACAATTAGATATTGTGTTGTCTTTTCTTTCTTCAGTTGGACCTGAATTCAATTTTGCTAGTTTTATTAAGGAATCAGATTTATTTTTTGTCAGCTTTTGAAATTTGAAAGTTTTTAAACCTAATTTTATAATGTAAACATTCTAGAATGTATAATTTGAATGATCATAGACATCTATAAACATTTCAAATTTTATGAATAAAGTAATGTAATTTTTTTTTTCAAATTTTATGAATAAAGTAATGTAACGTGTTTTTTTTTTTCAACCAGCTCTAATATTTAACTATTGCTTGTTGGAAATATTTAAAACGGCCATTTTTATTAATATCCCTGAAAAAAAAGAAAATTTTAAAAATAACCCTGTTCCTCATTTTTTTTTAAATATGCCCTGACCGCCTGGACCAGGGGCGGCCCAAAACACCAAGTGAGGCGCCCTAGGGCCCGGCGGCCCATACCCCAAGTGAGGCGCCACCCCCTGGGGCGCCCCATTAGTAATTTGGTTTTTTTTTTTTTTTTTTTGAGAAATCTTAGTATTTTGATTTGAATAATTTTGTTGAAAAAAGTGTTGGGTTTATGTATATGTGTATGTCAAAAAATAAAATATTATGTATATGTGTATGTGTATGCCAAAAAATATAATATTTGATATATTTACGAAGTGATGTCGTAAATTTTTATAACTTTAATTTTTATTTTTATTTCTTTGGTGAACTATATGTATAATATACACACATACACATACACACATGCACATACACATACACATACACATATACACATACATATATACACATACACATACAAAAAAACTCACACATACACATACACATACACATACACATACACATACACATACACATACACATACACATACACATACACATACATATACATATACATACACACATACACATACACATACACATATACCAAATAAATCAATTCGCATAAGCAAAATAGCAAGTTTATCTGCCACCACGTCTGAATAAACCTAACAAACGACTAGTTCTTCTGGTACCAGTGGCAGGTGCGGCATTACTTGTAGAGGCTTGGCTACTAGATGATTGGCTTACAGGAGGAGGGGGTTGTGTTCTACCGGTTGCTTCAGCGACAACTCTGGCATTTTCTCTTTCGTTGTGTTCGTTTATTGCATCTAAATGTAACAATGCAATTCAGTTAGTAATATAATTAAAGCATAAATAAATTTTGTACAATTCTACGTACCTGCCCTGCGCCTGTCGGAAACAGAACGGCGAGCCCGATTTCCCGACGGTCGCCTACCACCCATCTCGTCCATGGTCATTACAATACGCTTGTGTCTCCTCCTTCCCTTTCTTATCCATCCTTCTGAAGGTAATATTCTATCTCCGACATATGTAGGCCACTCATGCTGATCAGGATAAGAATGGAAAGATCCACCCCAAGTGGAAGCAAGGTAATCGGTACGGTACATGTCAGCAACATAGTGATCCTCACAGTAGTTCCTCACTCGGCATACCGCCATCACGTGACTGCAGGGTATGTGACTTAGCTGGGGTCCTTGGCATGTACAGGTTACCGCCCTGGCATCTCCGAATTTAACCACGTACTTGCAAGCCCTCTTGACAAACGCCATAGTGCCGTCTGGTTTACGGGTGGTAGGAACGTACTCATTTGGATTTTGCACTTCGAATTCTGTTCCATCGTTACCCATCGGGATCACGGTCATGGTTGCACCTTTGTCTCTGTGTCGTCTTAGTTTCTCCTCCACCCTTGTTGAAAATGACTGGTTCATCCTTATTAATTCTGCGGCCTTAGCACGCCGTTCCTGAAACCAGGCATTTAACTTGTAGAATGTGTCCTCTACAACTGTAGCCACAGGCAACATCCGGCTCTGCTTGAATACTGCATTCAGCGACTCGGATCCGTTGGTGGTCATAATTCCCCAACGCCAACCTCCATCCCGGGATTGATATATTTTCTCGTATGCTGGATCTTCGTTGACATCTCGGGGATTATTTTTCCCCACCTTCATTAAGTAGAGATTTGCCTTTGGCATGTACTACATAGAAAATAAGGAAATAGAATAATGTAAGTAAACAATTGTAGTAAAAAAAAATTGTTTTCTTAAAGTACAATAATATATGTAAACAATTGAAATGCATGTACCCTTGCAAAACTGCTAGTCATCTCTACCACCCTTCTCGGCTTTTTCTTTCTGCAATTCCATCTAAATGTATCAGTAACCCACGTGTCGCCTCCGGTTGCCTTGGAAAGGTTCTCCGCAACGTGTTGCATACACAACCTGTGCACACACTGGCCAGTACGTGTTGACCAACCGTAATCTTCACGATCAAAAACATATTTTATTCCTTTGTGCTGGTCTGATATCACACAGAAAAACTTCCCTTCCCCAATCACCCGTCTTCTTAAAAACTGCATAAAGAATCCCCAGTTCTCGCCGTCCTCTTTACGAACAATTGCAAACGCCAAAGGCAACAGCTGGTTCTCAGCATCATATGCGCATGCTATGAGTAGTCTCCCCTCGTAACGGCCAGACATGAAGCATGCATCAATGCTGATAACAGGTCTGATGTATGGCACAGCCTGGATACAAGGACCAAAAGCCCATGCTATGCCCTTGAATTGTTTAGCTCCCTCTATTAGTACACCGTCTTTATCAAAAAAAGGGCCATGCCATCGCTCATATACGGTGCCGACATTTGTACTTGCCATGGCCTGGAGCAATGGTGCCAGATAGCCATATGAGTCCTTCCAACTACCAAATATCCTGCAAATCGCAAGTTCACGACCTCTCCACAGCCTGTTGTATTTTGGGATTACATATTTGTATTTGTGTCTGACGGTCATAGCCACCGCCTTGATGCTCATCGATGGATCCAACTTAATGTCCTCCTCAATTGCATCGGCAATTAGTGATGCTGTCAGATTTGAATGGTCTGTCCTTGTGGACGCAGACTTGCATGTATGAGGTGGTTCGCACTTCTTAATCATCCATGCTTCCCCTGAACCCGCAGGGGTTGCAAAAAGGCGGAACTCGCAGTGCGGGTGAGTTGAACAAAGCACAACTAACCTTGTTCGGTCCCTTTTGTGTATTATACATTCCCAGTTGCCGTGAACATGAGTCTCATATATTTTCTTTACAAGCTCGTCTACGCTGGTATAAACTTGCCCTGCGGCAAGTTCTTTGTTGTATACAACACGAGGACCAAAGAAACTAATGTCTGCCTCTTCGAAAGCTGTGGTGTCGTTGAATGTGGCAACCGGATGCTTATTCCCCCGACCTCTAATCGGGAATTTTTCTGCCCTGGACAACCCTGCTACATTTGCATCACCATCTGATAAGTCATCATCTTCCCAAACCCCTTGGTATTCATCCCCCGTTTCCATTTCTCTTTCTGGTACGGCATCAATAGCATCAACATCAACATCAACATCATTTCGATTAACGGGTACCGGTCCTGACTCTGGCATAGTTGGAAATCTAGGGATTATGGGTGTCTGTCTGGGTGGTAGTGGTAACTCTTCAGTATTTTCTGGGGAGTTGTGGTACCCCTGGTTGTCATTACCGGGGCTGTGATACTCCTGGTGGTACCCCTGGTTGTCATAAGGGGATTGCTGGTGGTACTCCTGGTGGTCATAAGGGGAGTGCTGATGGTACCCCTGGTTGTCATAACCTGAAGGTCCAGCCCCAGCCGAACTTGAAGGTCCAGCCCTCGTGCGGGGAACCCTCTTCGAATATATGTCCATTACCGGGACCCCACAAGCTACAAATTGAGTATACACAACTCTCCACAAATTGGCATCTGTTATTGGAAACTTAACAAAGTAAGGTCTACCCCCCCCCCCCCCACGTGAGTTGTCAATCCGTGTAGCCAACTCTATTTCATACCTGTTGGGGTTTACAGATGTCTTTTCGTATATTAGCTGCTTCAGTTCCTCAAATGTGGTATTTTCATTAATCTCGAAGCCAAATGCGACTTCTTTCGTGTAATGCACGCCATCTTCATCCCTTTCTAGCTTGCCGCCGACATACAGTGCAACTAACATCTCTTCTTTAACAAACTACATTTTAAAAAAAAAATTTACAAGTATTACATGACATAATAATGGGTACATTAATAAATGACTAATTGAAAAATAAATAAACAAAATTAAAAAAAATTACAATTTTTCTACAGTAGGTGTACAGCAATTGCTACAGTAATTGTACAGTACGCTGCAGTAAATACCAACAATAATGTACAGTACGATACAGTACAGGTCAACAGTAAATGTACAGTACGCTACAGTAAATGTCAACAGTAATGTACAGTACGCTACAGTAAGTGCAACAGTAAATTTGGAACAGTAATTACTAATTATTATAATTATAATTACTAATTATTATAATTATAATTACTAATTATTATAATTAAGAAAACATACCTATTTTCCCCAGTTATCGCCTCCAGAGAAGGTCTGAGATCGGGAAGTGACAGAGGCAGAAAATGCGTTTAAATCACAGGACTAGTGGGGCGCCCCAGGGGGTGGCGCCTCACTTAAGGTATGGGCCGCCGGGCCCTGGGGCGCCTCACTAGCTGTTTTGGGCCGCCCCAGGCCCAGGCGGTCAGGGCATGTATGAAAAAAAATTAGAGAGAGGGGCATTTTTAAAATTTTCTATTTTTTTAAGAATATTAATAAAAATGGCCGTATTTAAAACTAACTCTAATCTTTAACTATTATTTGTTGGAAATATTTGAAGTATCTTTTTTATATATCCAATTTAATACCTCAAGAAACTAATAGATGTCAAGAACAATTAAAAATAATAAATTCATCCAAGAGCAATTAAAATTGAAATAAAATTTTTATTGTGAGACCCGCTTTTCAGTAGCCTACAATTTCTAGAAATGACGAAGCTAACAAATTCCAAAAACAACTGTATTAATTATTATCATTATTCTGGACCGGGCTTTTATTATGGGCTTGCCTACCCCAGCCCAAAACTCAAACCTACGCGAAGGAAAAGAAGAAGAAAGAAATTCTGTTCGCCTCTCCTGCGCGAAGGAAAAGAAGAAGGAAAGAATACGCTCAGCCGCACGGTGCGCGTCTCCTGCCCCTCAGTCGCTCTCTCCTCAGTACTGCTCTCTCCTGCGCCTCAGTACTGCTCTCTCCTGCGCCTCAGTACTGCTATTCGGTAAATCCCCTTTCTCTTCTTTGCTTCTTGATGTGATTGGTCAATTTTATAATCCAATTGGTTGCAAAGGTTGTCCTTTTATAGGCAATATTGCTCAGAAAGAAATTCTGACCTTTAAAATCAAGAGCTTGGTCAATTAATTTGCTTGAAAATTTGAGTTCAATCCATTGTGTAATTGTTTGATTTGAAAGCAGGAACCCACTGGTAAGTCCTTGTCTGGGCAGTATTTGTTTCACTGCAAAGTATCAATTAATTAATTACTTTGGTTGTATGTATAGCATCATATATTATATATCGGTTATTTCTAACAGAAAAGGCACAAGTTGCATCCAATAAACATATAATTAATCAGAAGCTAATCAAGATATACATCAAGATCACAAGTACTAGGGGGGGTTTAGGGGAAAAGGGTGCCGAAGATCTGGTTTTCAGTTTTCTTCACTAGAGTACGTAGGAGTTTTAAATTGTGTACTTTGATTTGCTTATTCTTGGTTTGAAAATGAATTTTTGTGTAAATTTAATTCACAGATAGCATCAGTGCAAGTCAATCTAGGTATACCCTTGGAAGAGCCAGAATCAATCCATAGGTACAATTCAATTTCTTTATGCTATCTGGAACAAAAGAAACTTTTGTAGTTGCCTATTAGGTACAGTATTGATTCTTCATGGTATACTTCAGCAATGGCCAATTGTTTAAACTTAAAAAGTTTGAATTGATTATGTTGGCCCCTTGTTTTGTGGAACCCCTGACTGGTGTCATCAAGCCCTTGACTTAATTTTGTAGCATTAATATATTTCTTGTTTTTTGATATGTAAAAGAATATTTGTTATAAATTTTTGACTTAGTTGAAACCTTTGATGTTCATTTATGTTAAATTTTTTTTTTTACAACTTTTTATATAGTTATGCTTGCCTACCCTTAATTGAATTCCTAGCCTCGCCACTGCTCAGGAAGTGTTTGTACAGAGTTTCTAAATCTTGGAAAAAATAAGTGCCGCAGGGATTACCTTATTGAGAGCGCCACAAAGTAAGAGGGTGAGGGGAAGAAGAAAGGAGAAGATTTAGAAAGAAATGGAGTCGACGGCGGTGTCAGCAGCAGCACCAGGTGCTGCGGCTGCGGAGAGGCTGAGCGCGGGTGTGCAACAGCAGCTTAACCTGGAATCGGTTAAGGCTCGTGCAGTGGGGCTGTTCAAGGCAATATCTCGTATACTAGAGGATTTCGATATGTATTCTCGCACAAATGCTTCTCCCAAATGGTAATTGACCCTAAAAGCTTTGCCTTTCAGTGCCTTTCTTTGCCAGTGTAATTCAATTCTGATTCAATGGTAATGGTAAATGGTAGGCAAGAGGCGCTGGGGCAGTTTTCAATGGTTAGTATGGAGCTTTTCAACATAGTAGAAGACATTAAAAAGGTCTCCAAGGCTTTTGTTGTCTATCCAAGAAATGTCAATGCTCAAAATGCCACTAGTAAGTATGCTTATGTGGGTCACTTATTCAATTGTTATTCTAGTATATTTCCATTCCAACTTAACTTGACAGGAGATGAAATACTACTTTCTTTCTAGTACTGCCCGTCATGCTGTCATCAAAGCTTTTGCCAGAGATGGAAACAGAGGATAATGCAAAGAGAGAATTATTGCTTAACACAATTACCAAGAATCCCATACACAACCAAATCGAGATGCTCAAGGTATTTCTTACCTCCATTTCCCTTGCGAAGGTACCTGAACAAAACTCAATTCTTCACATTTTTATGTAGATGAGAATAGATATGATAGGAGCGGCATGCGAAGCCGCAGAAAAGGTAATAGCAGAATGTCGCAAGATGCATGGGCTTGGTTCACGGCAGGGGATTCACCTCGCGCCAACACTAGACAAGGCTCAAGCTGCTAAAATCCAGGAGCAGGAGAATTCCCTCCGAGCTGCCATTAATTACGGAGAAGGTGTCTTTACTTCATCACTCTTTTTTATCATCATTCTTTGTGTGAAGTGAAGTGTTTCTTCTATTAGAATTCTTACAAGCGTTGTTTATGTATCAGGATTAAGGATTCAAGGGGATCAGAGGCAGATGCTGACATCACTTCCTAGTCACTTGGTGGAGGTGCTTGGCTCTGCAGATGGGACCCAAAATAATTTTGGTGACAATTCTGCTGGTATGTATTATTCCTGATATTTTTCTGTTCTGTAAATCTCTTCCTCTTATGTTTATATAGTGGTTCTTTTGGGGGAGTTGGTGGTTTTCTGTGGCCTTGGTAGGGAAAAAGAATTACATAATACATAACAAAATTGCACTCTAAAAGTAAATATTTTGAATTTTGAGAGGGCTTTAACCCTATTTGATACTTGGGTGTGTGCCATCCAATCCAGTGAAAGTAGAAGACACACCTTTTCTTATTCATAATAAACCCATTTTTCTTAAAAATAGATGCAAACTATGCTTCATTGTTTAATTTTCTACACACGAATGGATGATAGAGAGAGAGAAGGGAAATATCTTTGGGTATTTTTGAGAAACTTGAGAAAGTGGAGGCTTAGATTGAATTTTCTATAGGGGATATGCATGAAATGTTGAGCTCTGACAGGTGAACCCTTCAAAATTTTGAGATCCTTGTTATGATAGTTTTACCAGTAGTCATTTTCTGTACTGCAGGTGTTTATCCAAAGGGAGCTCCTATGCAGCAGGTCTAAGCTTAAAACATAAACTATTCTGCTATATTATATATTTTTTTAGGCTTCTTCATTAACATAAGAATTATAGAGCACAGATTTATTACATGCACTAAAAGTTAAAGAGTTGAAACCAAAAAAAAAACAGCAGGTTCCTGGCTCACAATTGGTTGGAGGAAGGTCAGTCCCATCCCCTGCAGGGCCCACATTTGAAAATGTGTCGACTCCACCAATGCCTCCATACACAAATAATGCTAATAATAATACTTTGAATAATAATAACAACACAAACTCCCCAAGGTCAGGTGCGAATTTAATGAACAACAGCACCAACATGGCTGCTTCGCCGCAGCAGCTACAGCATCAGAGGCAGCAGAAGATCATGCAGCATGTTAACCAGCATCAGCAGATGCGTGTTGGTGCAAACCAGCAGCCTGTTCTTGGTCAGGTGGGTCCTACACCAGCTTTCTATTATTTTGTGTTTTTTTCCTTCGTCGCCTGTTAACTGATATTTCGCAAGGATAACCGATTTGTTGTCTGTTTTCTGTTGGTCTGAGGCAGCTGAAGTATTAAAGTTTATAGTCCTTTTCAATTTTTTTATTTTATTTCTCTATTGGTTTAAGTGGGTGGGTGGGGAGGGGGGGGGGGGTGTTTCTAATATTCGATTCTTGATTGAGCTATTTAGGTAATCACTAAATCACCCAAAATAGCTGTTTATTTTAGTTGATAGAACTTATAAATACTATTAAATCTTTAATGGTTGTAGACATTTTCTTTTGTTGCAGGGAACAATGCCTCAGCTGCATGATTTACAAGGGCAAACTCAACAGAAGTTGCACCAGGTCAATCCATAGTTCTTTTACTTGCGGCATTGATCATATTCTTTATTATTGTTTGTTCATTTCGAGATTATATTTAAAGATAATAAAAACATGGTTAAGCATTCTCAAGATATTCGTATAATATTATGTTTAGGTCCAGGGACAAATGCAGTACACTCAACCAACTCTTGCCCAACAGTACCAGAACAGAAATATGCAGTCGGCACTTAATATGCAACAAACCATGGTACAGAATAACCAATTAAGAAGTATGGGGCAATTCAGTGGTACTGGCAATAACCCCCTTTATGGCACCGCACAAGCTTCCCCAACTTCTCAGATGGTACATGTCAAATTTGCTTTATTTATTGAGCGGATTTTCAGATGTTGTATGTTCTAAACCTGAGATTTGCTCTTTCATGGTCTTTATATTTTCAGCTTACGAATATGTCGGCTACAATGCAACCTAGGATGCAGGTGAGTTGATTTTTTCTTTGCCAAATATACATACTGAATGGAGGAGTCAGTTGCCAAAATGAAAAGTTGTGGTGACTAATAGTTTTTGTTGTGAAACAGTTTGGGTTAACCCAGAGGAATCTGCCGTCGCAAATTTTAAATGATCAAAGTATGTTTGTTATACCATTATGGCTTTCTGATTATTCTCTCTGATTTGATGGTGAAAGAGTTGTTTGAATTTAATGTTTGGTGGTTGAATTGATAATCGCAGTGTTTGGGATGGGGCCAGGAAATGGAAATGCAGGAGGTACAATGGTGGGTATACCACAACAACAAGGCATGTTTTCAAACATGAACACAAATCCCCAAAACATGCAACAAGGAATGATGGGCATGCAGCAGAACCCTAATTTATCACAGCAAAGGACACAGAATCAGCAGTAACAACTAACAACACTGTCCCATTTGCCTTGTTTTTCTTTTTTTAAACTTGTCATCTTACCTTTTCCTCCTCTGATAGTGTTAATTATAATTTAGTACTAATTATGTGTAATACCCTCTTCTTTTTTGTTATTTTGTATTATATACTTTGGATTATTAAAAAACTTGAAAATGTTGTTCATTTGATCATTTCATTAACAAAAACAAGAAAAAATGAAAAAAAGAGAGAGACAGAGAGAGAGAGAGAGAGAGCGAATAATACATTGAAGTATTCAAATTTACATTGCTTTATGAATTTGTTTTTACCATTGCATCAAATTTGAAAATCTTTATATACAACATATGAAAAACAAATATATATTCCACCAATTGCAAAGGACGGATTGAATAAAATTTTCTTTTCTCTGAAATTTACTACAGCAATTGTAAATTACATTTGGAAAGGTCGAAAAAAGCAAATGAATGGGTATTGCAATTCATCCAATGGAACATATTAAAGGGAAAGCAAAGCTATTTAAAGCTATTAAAGAAAGATATTATTTATAGCTGTACAAAAACAGAAAAAGAAAGAGAAAATTGAGACATGGAGTTCTATGGCGGGTTTACTGGGCCTATTGGGCTCAAGTGGGCCACTAAAATAACTTGAATTGACGACAGTGAAGTGGACTCGGCCCGTTCATTCCTGACCCGGTTTGAGTTTAAGTGCTCTCTATTATGGCGGGTCGCAAACACAACATGTTTCGAAATTCCTCGTCTCCAAAATCTGGCAACTTCTTTGCCTGCTTGTCCCATGGATTCCATAACACTGCACAAATGTGTGCGCGCATATATATATATATAATCAAAGGGGTAGTTCCTGAGCTTTGGTGCTACCAATTCGTTTTTCAATTTTCAAAGTTCAAAACATCGATCCGAACCGTTCAAGTTGTTCTCCATATTAAATTGTGCGTGGAGACCAAATTTTACATTTTTCTGAATTTTTTTACTATTTATGAAGCCACTTTAAAAATCACTGATCCAACGGTGGCTTAACAAAACAGTAAAATTAGAAGCCACCGTTGAATCAGCTGTTTTCAAAGTGGCTTAATAAATAGTAAACAAATTAAAAAAAATGTAAAATTTGGTCTCCAAGCACAATTTAATATGGAGAACAACTTGAACGGTTCGGATCGTCGTTTTGAACTTTAAAAATTGAAAAACAAATTGGTAGCACCAAAGCTCAGGAACTACCACTTTGATCTTAACTAACCTCTATATATATATATATATATATATAGTTCATTGAATTGAATTGAATGCCCCAACCTATTAGGCTATGACATGAAAAAGGGAAATGAAATACCGCAATCAGGTAGGCCCTCTTTGAAGACGACATAGGTTCTTCTCTTTGTTATTGCTATCTTGCCAGGGGTCTCCAAATATGCCTTGTCAACCTTCAACAGTAACTTAACATTTATATATATCATGCATGCATGCATTTGGGAATGAATAATTAATGAGAAAAATTAAGGGCTTAACCTACGCATCGCCATATATATTCAGTGGCATGTGCATTATTGTTGAGATGATCATAGTAATCCATTGCCTCAAGCCCTTCTAGTCTTACTTCCCTGCATGAATTAGTCTGTTACAGACTAGTATAGATTTATATAGAAATAACTCTGTTCCGATTTGGATATATTTTAACTTAATCTGAATTGTCTATGTGCTAATCTAATTCATACAACTCCTTCCACTTTGAATATATGGATGCTATAATATGAGTTAAACTGACCTTAAGAGCCCCCTAAATTTAAGAGTCATACTGATACTGTGACGATAACAGTACCTGGTATTGTTGTTAAACTAATTTTACTGTTACTAATTTTGATTTGGGAGCTTTAGTATATTCATGCATTGCTAATTACTTAATTACACGTTTAATGTAATTCCTAAATATTTGTACTTGAGTGGGGAAAAATTGATTTTTACTTGCATTTTAATGAAATACCAACGCGAAAAGAAAAGAAAAACCCAGGAAGAAAGAACACTTTTCTAGAGAACAAAATAAGCATCAACAAATATGAAGCTACAGAAGAAACAAAATACAACTGTATTTGCACTGTTAAATATCTCCAAGGATATTTTTACACGATCACATATTCACATCAGTATTTGCACTGTTAAATATCAACTATGGTGGGATTTTACTTTCACGTCTCCATTAAGCAGGGGCTGTTCTGCAATTCTCCATTTTGGAAGTCATTTGGCAAGTGAGGAAAAAACATACCAGTTGGAAGCTTTTTACAGTGAGAATGCTAGTAATTGGTACTATTTTATATTTAGGAACTTCTCTGATAGTTGGACTAAAATTAAATAAAACAACAGTACCAAATTAGGATTGATTTATTTTTCATAAGAGAATTCTTTGTAAACAATCTTAGTTGCCTAACAGAAAGCATCCAATATTAAACAACACTGAAATTATGCAACAATGTTATCTAGGACGGACATATCATTTAATGAACACATGTTCCATTTTTTACTCGAAGTTTATCAATTCAATTCAGGAATTCATAAATAGAACTTTTAAGAGGTCATCAGATCATATAATACTACAATGTTAATAAATGTTCCATACATCTTGCAGCAAGCACCAATTCTAACAGATTTGGTTATCAAAATATAAAAAATAAAAATCAGTACAGGTTGATTTAACTTACCTAGGAAGCTAACAGTGATGCATCTTTTTCCACAACGCAAGCAACAACCAACTGGAAATGGGAAAAAATAATTAAAGAGGTAAAATTTGTGCAACTCTCTAGACAACAGTCAACTTCAGTCTATTATTCAAATACTATTTACAATCCTCACAAGATCAACTGTGGAACTTAAATAACAAACTAATTTAACTTTTCATCACCGACTCATCCAGAAAAAAAAATAGTAACAGAAGAGAAGTGATGCTGAGATAATACATCCTAAGCAGTAGAGGTTGTCATACAACACTACATCAGAGAATGCCCACCTTTTCACCATGATCTTCAACAAGCTCCACACCAGAAAGCAAACCAATAAAAAAGGGACTAATCCACCACACCATGCATTGCAGTTCTGGGTTTAGATACATGTATACATAATATATGCATATACAACCAAGGGCAGTTTCAGTCCGGTCAATAATGAAGAAAAAACATGTATTCCTAAATCAAATAAAGGGTACAGATTCATTTCGTGCTACCATGCATTATATAATGCAACTGAATTGTAGTACAGTCTAATTACCTTCAATTTTGTGATGTTGTTATGAATTGAGATAGTGACAGCGTAGTTGATCGAAGAGCCCTCAGTAGCAAAGGGTTAGAATCTAACAGAGATGCAACACTTTTTTTCCCAAAAAAAAAGAATAAGTTACAGATGCAAACAGCCCATCCTCTCTAAAGCTTCATCAAGTCTTATTTGCTCGATCTAGTATTTTTGTAGAAAATAGGTCTGATTTCAACATATTTGCTTAAAAGAAAATGAAATTATATGTTTACCTTGACATGGAATTTGATGCTTCCAACCCTATATCTTAACTCTTGTACTGAGTTGACCAATTCAGCTGCTCCATCTTGATAAATTAAAGATTATAAATATTTATACAAATTAACATATTTTACTTAAGCAGTTCAGACCAGATCAACATGTATAAAAGAAATAATAAAATTATGCCGACCCATACAGGCTGATTACTGCATAGGGACCAGGTTATAATAAATTTCCTACAACAGTTAGCCTGAAAAACCAAATCAGAAAGAAAAATAATAAACAAATAATCACATCGAAGAGCAACAGTAGAAACTAATTTATATTAACATGCATTACCAAGCCAATGCTTCCCATGTGAATTGCAAATAAGCCTATTTAGAAGGATAAATATGCACGCTGACTTCTTTTATTTCCAATTCTAAACAAAAGTATTCCTGGTTAGTGGCAACTCTATTACCAACCACTAATTTACAATTAAGGTACCAATCATCATACCTTACGGCCTTGATATCATCAAGATATTGTATCCATGCACCTGTTATGTATGTCCCAACTATTGCGTACAACAAGACTTGGCTCGCTAATAGATCCAAACCAGATAAGCGAGAAAGGGTAATTTTAGCACTTTCAGAAAAGAAAAGGAAAAAAAAAAAAAAAAGTGAAAATATGAGAGTTAGGAGAAATACATGTCAAGATTATTAAGAACGCTATGTTATCAATTTATGAGTTTAATATAGAATCAACAGAATTTACACAAGAAATTATCCTAATTGAAAGTAGTAACTAACAACTGACTGGCAAAAAAGGATACTGTTTTCCATACTAAAGTGTGGTCATTTTGTAATTCCATCACATTTTTTATCAAGTTGAACAAAATAAATGGGAGAGACTGATTTGCACATTTTCAGTGTGTACTACCACATTTCAATGAATTAACAAAAATGCAAGGAGATGATTTGGAACAATCACTATGCAAAAGGAGCCAACAGCACAAGGTATAGCAGGTATAGCACCAAATTGCTACACCATAAATTTCATAAATTGTTAAGAAAGAACGGAGAAGTAATGACACATACTGCAATTGAGGAGTCAGTGCTTGCGTAAATGAAACTGTTGGAGAATTGATGACACGCACAAAGCTTAAAGTACAAAATCGAATTAAAAAAGAAGGAAAATTTGAAAAGAGAGAAAAAAAGAAAGAAAAAAAGAAAAGCAATTCAGTACAATCGGAAAATCTGTCTAATTAATCGAACGTCAGGCAAGCGAAAAGATGAAAAATTTGAAAAGCAAAATCTAAAGAAAAGACCAGGGATCAAACTGTGCAGTTCGAGAAGATATCAACAAGGAAGAAGAGACGAACAAATTCAAATTGAATAGCCAGAAAGTTAAAAGCGGATAAAACTTGTACAGATTGAAACTAACTACGAGCTGAGCCGAGCTAAACAAATATGAAAAGATATGCAAAAAGGGAAAGCAGTAGCATAGCAAAGCAAGAAATGAGAAAAAAATTTGGACCATTTCTCGATTTGTGCGTGTCATCCTTGCGCAGGGGCCATGCTAATCTTCTCTGTATCGTTCCAATTTTATCGGATGTCTCCGAAGAGACAATAGAATGCACCAGAGTGTCGTATATATTGGCGTTCTTAACATTTTGATATCCTGTCGTGGGACTAACACAATTGCGTTTTCCGAGTTCCGGAACGTGATATGCGCGTATGGAGGTTGGTTCTCACATAGACAAGTTCCATTGAAATGAACCTGAATGGAGGACCCACACGTTGGTACTTCTGCGGTGCTCTATAGCACTAATTGTGGTAAACTCAGTCCAAGCAAGAAACTCGTTTGGGTATGAGGCTCTAGCTTGGGCTTTCCTGGCCCAAACAAATTGCTAGCAATTGAGGATGTAAAGACTAAATCAAATTATGATGCTCAGGCAGCTCAGCTCTGTTTGTCAAATGTCATCCAAACCAGCTAAATTAATTATAATAACAATTTGCGCAGGCATATATCATTTTGGATTTCATACATAGGCTGTGCCAGAAAATAAATATGGTGGGTAAGAAATTTATAAAACAAGATATAATTGTATACTCATTTTGTATAATAAAAAATATAAATTAATGCCCCTAGAAAACATAACCATACTTTCAAAGAAAGTTCAAATTATTCCAAACAATTATTCTGACTGTGGAGGTGTACATGTACTATATAATTAACAACTTATACAATCTCCAATCCAGCAATTAATTAATCTGTGTGTACCAATTTCAAAGGTCCAATTCTAATTCTCAAGAATTACAATAACCTAAAACAGATACATATTTTCTAAGGTTAATTAGATCCAGATTTTTAATTTATTTTATAATACATATGCAAGTCCTTAAATTCTAGTCAAACTTGTTAGAGTTATTTTTGTTGATCATCTAAGTTGTGAAACTAAATTATTTATGTTCAGACTATAATTGGTCAGAGTATTGTTTAATTTATTTTTAGAGCTTCATATATATTATTTAAATTATATTCCGTTATTAATTTCTTTATTTAAATTATGTGCATGCATTAATTCAAATGATCCACACGAAACATTATATATATTTTAGCTATATATGCTTTGTGATTAAATTTTCAAGTTACTATCATATTAATAAGTTCATAATTCAATAATAATTTTCAAGTTGCTATCATATATAATTATTTTTATTGATCAACAAAAAGAATATTACATAATTTTTACAAGAGCTAATGTACAACATGCTTACAGTACTAGTTACTTCCTTTCCTACACTATGTAATTCACCATAACACTAAAAAACTAACATATATAATTAATATATATCCTACACATTTACACATGAATTGATAATTAATTAAGTTTAATTACAACCTACATCGGCATTTCATAACTCAAGTAAGACATGATCCTGTCTATTACAATGTCAGACACCTCACTAATCTTCGTTTGCGCAGTATGCACCATCGTGCCAATGGCTCCCTTGGGTTCGTTATTAACTTCATAAGCAGCCCCGAGTCGATGATATAACAAACCTCCAGCGAACCTGGCGGTAGGATTAGCACCAAGCTTGCCATTAACTTCATATAAATCAATGGAAATAATTTCTTTCCCGGGCATTGTGAAGGAATTGTGAATGCAGCCTTGAAGTTGGCATCGGCTCTTTCCCGGGCATGCCGGATGCCGCTTAGGTGTCTTCGTTCCTCTTGTATCCGGAGAACTCATTGTTTGAATGCAGATCTGATCGAGTTGTAAGAGGATGATCTTTAAGGTTTATTGATGAACTTATGTTATGAGATAATATGATCTGGGTGTGCAATAATGCTGGTTTATGAGAAGGCTATATATAGTCGGTTATAAAGGAAGTTTACTTAGAATTAAATGAGCTAGCGCGTATATAGTGTGTTTTTACGTATGAGATTCCTTAAAATTAACAAGGAAAATCATAGGACTGTTTCCAAGTGTGAACCATGCCAGCTAGCATGCAATTGATTAATTAGTCAAGCCAGTTCGTTAATTGGTGACTATTTGGGTGTTTGTGTGTTGTGCAAGCTATCGAGAATTCGGGTGAAACAGTCCAGAAGTTCCTATTTAATCAATTAAATTACTTCTTTTTCATATGAATTATTTTGTATTTATTTATTTTATATGTGTGTTTTTATTCAAAATATATGGTTTGACTAATTAAGGACTACCGTGCATAAACACAAATTAAGCTAATTAAGGGCGAGGAACAAGTATACTAATCGGAGAATAATATTAATTAATTAGAAGTAGTCAAAAGAATTTTGTTTAATTACCTTATTATTATTATTACTTCTTTAGAAAACAATTTTTTTTTATAAAAACTTTAATAATTCAGAAAATGAACCGAAGTCAGGTTATTTATACTGGGTCCCAGTAATCATCGAAAAATATTAATTAATTAGTAAAGTCCATATAATTTCAACAATGACAAAAATAAATGTTTCCACTCAAGTAACGAAGAGAATTAAATATTGAAGTACTTAATTGAATAGTTGCTGTCATATACATATTTTTGTTGTTTAAGGTCTGTAAAAACTGGAACTAAATCTGTTGTTATTTGAAATAACAGGAATCTTTTATTCTGATATCAACCGTTGATCCTTGTCGAGATCCGTGCATCAAAAACTTACTTCTTTAAGATTCACATATAAAAAATTTAAACGGTTGGGATCAGAATAACAGATTCCTGTTATTAGATTTATTTCCGTAAAAACTTGCACAATTATACTTTTAAAATATTTTTTTCATCTAATAATATTTGACCATTCAAACTTTCAAAGGCACTCGCACTATAAATTAATTGCATCCAAAACGCTGACAATCTCCGACAGGAAAATCATTGGAAATTTAATGCAAATCCATGTCTGTTCTCTGATGTCGGTAAATGGCAATTGAATTGCATGCTTGCCAAACAATTAACATTTATTGCATTCTTCTTAAAGAAAGACCAATCAAATATGTGTTCTTGACAACATTTTCTGGCACTTTTCCAGGTATATTCATCCGAAAAATTAAATATAGTCGGCATTAGTATTATTGACAATTTCTTCTTTTCACATTTTTTGTGAATATGTGGAGAAAATACGTCACATCTTGTGTCAGGAATTTGGGAACATGATCATCGCCTTTTCTTAAAAAAAAAAAAAATGTGTATACATTTTGGAACTGATAAACGCATATGTGAATATGGCGGAACATAGTTCAACTAAAAGGGGTTATCCCTATTAATTGAAAATTTTCATTTTTGTTCTTTAGACTTATTATTTTTTTTATAAAAATTATTAATATTAGTCTTCCTCATAACAAAATAAAATTACATAACATCTATTCATCTAGCTCTCCTATTTTAATTTTGGTCGATTCCATATGTTATTGTTTGCTTGCTAAAAGTTATCACATAGTTTATTCTCTTTAATCATGGAGGCCTTACTGATGACTATACAACAGAGAAAAGAGGCCTCAGCTTATGTTCATCTCCTTTATATTGTATACCTCATTACTTAAAAACTGAAAAATGTTGAATGAACCATGAGATGAATACAATACAAACCTTTACATCAGGATTCCAAATAAGAGAGATAAGAACTTAAGCACCACGGAATAAAATAAGATGCCTTGATTGTTTTTTTAAAGCTTCATCACCATGCAAAAGCAACAAAACATCTCATTTTTGAGGAAAAATATGGGTCATGCAACTCATGCCCAAATTTCATTTCATTAATACTTGTGGTTACAGAGATTGTTCCCACAGGATTGAAAAAGTTAAATAAGAAAAAGGTGCTCAAACAGTTGAGCTATAGAGCAAATAAGAAAAACCAAAACAATAAAAATAAAGACAAAATAAAACAGTTTATTTTGCAGAAAATAAATTAAAGCTGAATTAAGTCTATTGTTGCCAGAAGTGGCTGATTTGCGGTTTTACTGCCAAATAGCCACTACTTCCTGTCTCATCTCTTGTTCGTACCAGTATGGTACCAGTCCACCCTTTCCTGTGCAAATACCGATCGGACCCATTTTTTTTTACCAGTAAAGTTATTTTCTTGTCTGACCTCCCTTTCATGTGTAAATACCAACCAGACTCCAATTATTTTTTTACCGGTAAAGTTTTTTTCTTGTCTGACAATGCTTATTGGGTTCAAGGATTACTTCCGGTTCGGATGTTGCTCCATTTTCTCGTAGAATTGCAGTTGTCACTTAATTTCTTGCAAGAGATTTTCAGCAGTTTTAGCAGACTCTGTGAAGCAACGTGCACATTGTTCTCTCCATATTGTGAATTGCATAATTAACAATGCTGTTTTCTGATCTCGGCTTATGCTGCCCGTGTTCTCCTTTTTATCTAATTGAATTGTTGGGGTGGTTGGCCATTGAGTTCCAGGTCTGATGCTTTTTCAGCAATCTATAAAGACACACTGTATATGCACAGTACATACTACTACGTAGCAACTAGCAAACACTAACATAGAGAAAAGTACAAATAGCATTCTGCATTTACCAAAGGATGCAGAGTTCTTACAATTCAACACTTAAAAATGAACAACGGCATATGAGCTTTCAAAATTGCAAATGCACCCTTCTATCCAATTTTTCCACTGTTTGATGTTGTTCCATCAGTGCCTTGCTAATTTCACAACACTTAAAAGAGTCCACTTTCAGAATAAATTATACAGAGCAAAACAATGAGTACCAGTATGTACTGGACAATGCTCAAGAAGCGGTGGCATGTCAATTGAACTAACAACAAATTGAAAGAACAAGTCAAAGGAATCCGATCGAATCGATTGAGAGAAGGAGACCTTGAAATGGAAGCGCTGGCGAAATTTGGCATTGTCGTAGTCTGCATCCCCAGTCGAATAGGGAAGCTTTGACATTTTTGCCCCCTTTTTCTATGGCAGGATCTGGAGAGAGAAAGGGGGGTTTGAGCAGGCTAACGGTGGCAGTTGTTGTTTTGAGAAAGGCGTGAGCAACTGAGCATGAACGTGACAAAGTGTAGATCGATTGGGGAAGGAAGAACAGTTTCTCTCCCTCCCGATCGGACAAACACAACTCCGGGTGCCATTTCATTATTGGATCTCGTTTTTTTAGAAGTATACTGTTTAGAGGAAGAGGGAGCGGCGAGAAAGAGTGGAGGATAAAGAAATACTATTCTATCCCTAAACAACTTAAAGATGAAAACCTCCGATTAAAGGTCAGAATTTAATTAAAATTAATTACTGTACTACAGTCAAATTAATTTTACTACACTATAGACAAACCCAAGAAAAAATTGCAAATACTCGCAAAATAGTTGATCAATGTTGCGGTTCTTTTATGTATTTGATAATCTTTAACAATTAGTCTCAAAACAGATATTTGACAATAAGATCTAAATTTTTTTGTGCTCAGTTTTGGATAGAAGCTGAGTTTGATTCAGGCCAGCCTCTTAAGCCGGCAGCAGAGGAAGGCCGGTGAATGATCATCTCTAAGATATGTGAATGGTATGTACAGAGTTTCGGCAATGTGTAATCATGGGAGATGTCTTGCTACCGAGGAACAGAGTCAGATTTTCAAACTATGGAAGTCAAATTATATAAAATTTTCATGTCAAGAATGAAGGTCAATTTACAATACTCATGACAATTTGCTCTAAATTAATATATATCCTACACATTTGCACATGAATTGATAATTAATTAAGTTTACGACCTACATCTGCATTTCATAACCCAAGCAAGACCTGATCCTGTCTAGTACAATGCCAAACACCTCCCTAATCTTGTGAATCTGTGAAGGCAAAAACAGCTCCACCGATCCTGTGAATCTGTGAAGGCAAAAAAGTAAGCATAATAAGTATGCACAATAAGTATAGTAGCTGCCTCCACCGATCCACAGGATCAGTAGAACTGTTTTTCATAAAAGTTCAGTCCAACTTATTCCGTTGAAATATTTAAATTTGATTCTATTTGAAAAGGTCCAATTCTAATTCCGAAGAATTACAATAACCTAATACAGATTTTCTAATGTTAATTAGATCTAGATATTTATTTTATTTTATAATACATATGCAAGTCCTTAAATTCTAGTCAAACTTGTTAGAGTTATTTTACAGATGAGTTTTGATCATGATTATTAACAATATAAATCAAGGCATTCTGAATTTTGGCTGTAAATTTGTTGATTATCTAAGTTGTGAAGCTAAATTATTTATGTTCAAACTATTGTTTACTTTATTTTAGAGCTTCATATTATATTATTTAAATTATATTCCGTTATTAATTTCTTTATTTAAATTATGTACATGCATTTAAATGATCCACACGAAACTTAACATTATATATATTTTTGCTATATATGCTTTGTGATTAAATTTTTAAGTTACTATCATATTAATAAGTTCATAATTCAATAATAATTTTCAAGTTGCTATCATATATAATTATTTTTATTAATCAATAAAAAGAATATTACATTTTTTTTTTACAGGAGCTAATGTACACATATATGCTTACAGTTACTTCCTTTCATACACTATTTAATTCACCATAACACCAAAAAACTAACATATATAATTAATATATATCCTATATACACATTTACACATGAATTGATAATTAATTAAGTTTAATTACGACCTACATTGGCATTTCATAACTCAAGCAAGACCTGATCCTGTCCATTACAATGTCAGACACCTCCCTAATCTTCGTTTGCGCAGTATGCACCATCGTGCCAATGGCTTCCTTGGGTTCATTATTAACTTCATACGCAGCCCCGAGTAGCTGATGATATAACAAACCTCCAGCGAACCTGGCGGAAGGATAAGCACCAAGCCTGCCATTAACTTCATATAAATCAATGGAAATTTCTTTCCCGGGCATTGTGAAAGAATTGTGAATGCAGCCTTGAAGTTGGCATCGGCTCTTTCCCGGGCATGCTGGGTGCCGCTTAGTTGTCCCCGTTCCTCTTGTAGCAGGAGAACTCATTGTTTGAATGCAGATCTGATCGAGTTGTAAGAGGATGATCTTTAATTATGGTTTATTGATGAACTTATGTTATGAGAGAATATGATCTGGGTGTGCAATGCTGGTTTATAAGAAGGCTATATATAGTCGGTTATAGAGGAAGTTTACTTAGAATTAAATGAGCTAGCGCGTATATAGTGTGATTTTACGTAGGAGATTCCTTAAAATTAACAAAGGAAAATAATAGGATTGTTTCCTTAATGTGAACCAGCGTCCAGCTAGCAATTGATTAGTCAAACCGGCCAGTTCGTTGGTGACTATTTGGGTGTTTAATTGTGTGATCTGCAAGCTATCGAGAATTCCCCTAGCTGATCGAAACAGTCCAGAAGTTCCAATATATATGAATTATTTTGTATTTATTTATTTTATGTGTTTTTATCCAATATATATGGTACCCAAAATTAATATATGGTTTGACTAAGGACTGTTGTGCATAAACACAATGCTAAGGGCGAGGAACACGTATACTACACGGAGAATAATATTAATTAATTAGAAGCAGTCAAAAGAATTTTGTTTACTCTATTACTTGTTTAGAAAATAATTTATTCTAAATAAAAAAAATTAATAATTCAGAAAAAGAACCGGAGTCAGGTTATTTATACTGGGTCCCACTAATCATCCAGAAATATTTAAAAATTAATTAGCGAACTTAAAGCTAAATTCCATATAATTTCAACAATCACAAAAATATTTTTTTCCGCTCAAGTAACGAAGAGAATTAAATATTGAAGTACTTAATTGAATAGTTGTTTTCATATATATATACATATATATAGAGTACGGCTAACGCGCTTCCTCTAGCATATGGGCCGAAATGCTTCCGGTAGAAATTTGAAATTTCAAAATCCAAAAAGTCGATCTGAACCGTTCATCTTCTTCTCCATATTAATATCTGCTTGGAGACCAAATTTTACATTTTTTGGAATTTTTTTACTATTTATTAAGCCACTTTGAAAATCGCTGATCCAACGGTGGCTTGCCAAACAGTAAAAATCAGAAGCTACCGTTGGATCAGCGATTTTCAAAGTGGCTTAATAAATAGTAAAAAAATTCCAAAAAATGTAAAATTTGGTCTCCAAGCAGATATTAATATGGAGAAGAAGATGAACGGTTCAGATCGACTTTTTGGATTTTGAAATTTCAAATTTCCACCGGAAGCATTTCGGCCCATATGCTAGAGGAAGCGCGTTAGCCGTACTCCATATATATATATATATATATATATATATATAGGGTCTGTCTAAATTGCTGCTGGCAGCATTTCGGCAGAGGTGCTGCCGGGACTATATTTAGCCGTGTGATGTCCAAACAACAAATCCAAACCGTTAGATGTTTAATCTATATTATAATCTACTTGGAGACCAAATTTTACATTTTTTTTGAATTTTTTTACTATATATTAAGCTGGTTTGAAAACCGCTGATTTCAGTAAATTTCTGCAGCATTGAAATCAGCGGTTTTCAAACCAGCTTAATATATAGTAAAAAAATTCCAAAAAATGTAAAATTTGGTCTCCAAGTAGATTATAATATAGATTAAACATCTAACGGTTTAGATTTGTCGTTTGAACATCAAAAAATAGAAAAAACAGTGGCAGCACTGCCGGCAGCAAATTAGCCACTATATATATATATATATATATATATATATATATATATATATATATATGGCAAAGGCTTCTATGGACCAAAGGACCTATTTGTAAAATGAATATATTTTTATTTTCAAAGTTCAAACAGTCGATCCAAACCGTTCATCTTGTTCTCCATATTAATATGTGCTTGGAGACCAAATTTTACATTTTTCTGAATTTTTTTACTATTTATTAAGATAGGTACAAAAAATATGATGCTTCTATGGCCTTTGCCATATATATATATATATATATATATAGAGTACGGCTAACGCGATTCCTCTAGCATATGGGCCGAAATGCTTCCGGTGGAAATTTGAAATTTCAAAATCCAAAAAGTCGATCTGAACCGTTCATCTTCTTCTCCATATTAATATCTGTTTGGAGACCAAATTTTACATTTTTCTGAAATTTTTTACTATTTATTAAGCCACTTTGAAAATTGCTGATCCAACGGTGGCTTACCAAACAGTAAAAATCAGAAGCTACCGTTGGATCAGCGATTTTCAAAATGGCTTAATAAATAGTAAAAAATTTCAGAAAAATGTAAAATTTGGTCTCCAAGCATATATTAATATGGAGAAGAAGATGAACAGTTCAGATCGACTTTTTGGATTTTGAAATTTCAAATTTCCACCGGAAGCATTTCGGCCCATATGCTAGAGGAAGCGCGTTAGCCGTACTATATATATATATATATATATATTTGTTGTTTAAGGTCTGTAAATTAAAACTGGAAATAAATCTGTTGTTATTGAAATAACAGGAATCTGTTATTCTGATATCAACCGTTGAAGCATGAAAAACTTACTTCTTTAAGATTCACATATAGAAAAGTTTGAACGGTCAAGATCGGAATAACAAGTTCCTGTTATTATAATTAGCAATTGCATTTTCCTAGATATATCTGGAATGATAAAAACGCCTACGAAGATTTGTTCTTTAACATAAACAGGTTCTATTGGAGAAAGGGAATGTAGTACAATTGGCTAAAAAAATGTTCTAAAATTGTTATACCCAAAGATCAAGAGTTCGATTCCTCCTCACGAACTTTGGTAGCTACTACCAAGTTTTAAAAAAAAAAACATAAACAGGTTCTATTGAAAAAAATCTACATACAGAGGCATAGACCATGTAAGAACCATGTTGGTATTAGTGCGGTTCTCTACAACACAAATCGTAAACCAGGTCCAAGCGAGAAACTCACCTCGATATGAGGCTCTAATCTTCATTGATTTTATTTATTTGGGCTTTTATGGCCCAACAAATTTTTAGCAATTGCTAGCAGCGTAGCGCTGTAATCTTGATGCGAGTTAAAAATATGTCGAAACAACTAGATATTCTTTCTATTTTTTTTTTTTTTTTAATAATATTTATAAATAAAAATATTATAATTATGGAATGAGAAATTTATTGAAGGTTCTTATTTGTTCTCCAAAAAAGTATCTTCATTATGAACCAGGGATGCTATTTTTGGAAACCATGTTTTAGAATTATAAGTGAAGAAAATATGTTCTACAATTTTGAATCAATTAATGTTTCCGTCTACTTGAACTCTTTTAGCTGCTTCAGCTTGAAAACCAAAAAAAGCACGGCTTCTAATAATTAAGCTCAAATTAAAAAAAAAGGTATAATTAAAAATTAAAACAAGCTAGTGCATGTATTACTGAGACCGAATCGTCTGCCCCCCGGGGGGCAGGAAATTCCTGCTCCCAGAGTCTCTGCGGGTGGGGTCCATTTAAAAACAGTAACAATAGTTAAACCCTTAAACAGTAACCGGTCCCACCCCGCAGAGACTCTGGGGGCAGGAATTTCCTGCCCCCCGGGGGGCAGACGATTCGGTTTCTGTATTACTCACCAATCCTCTCATGTCCAACGATTTCTACCCACCCACTTAATTTGATGTCTAAAAAATTTAGTCTCAACGATAAGGAAGAAACTTACGTAGTAAGATAGGAGAACATGATTACAAGTAAAAGAAAATGAGAAAATAACTATAAAATTGCAAGATTATATGTTCATCACCTAAGAGCACTGTTATTAAAACCAGACCGGACTGATAGTTAAATCAGAAAAAAAAAAAAAAAAAAAAAAAAAAAAACTGGATCTGGAACCACATCCGGTTCGGTTCGAATAAAATACCAAACATGCATGTAAACTGGAAAAAAAAACGACGGTTTTTCAAGAAAACCGGTGAACCAAACAAACAAAAATCGGTTTTTCAATTTGTGAACCAATTCAAAAAAATAGTTGCCCATGATTCCTCTTGAGAGAGAATATGTAAGCACCTTTTGAGAAGAAAATGTAACATGTGTAGATATTTTTTTGTGAACAAGTATGTGTTGTTTTTGTGTTATGTAACATATTATTTTTAGACAATTATGTATTTGTGTTTGATCAAATAGTCATTACAACTCCTTGTATATTTTTTACAAAAATTTTGAATGCCATATAGGTTGTCAGAAGTTTGTTTGATCACAAAAAATGAAATTCGTGTAGTTATTCAATTCTAAATAAAGTATAAAACTATAATTCTCTTTAATGTAAAATTATATCAAAGTGTTCCAACGGTGTCTTATTTTAATAATTGTAAGTATAAATTATATATTTGAGCTTAAAGAAATGTATTTTTTGCAATTTTTAATAATTTGCAAATTTATTTTTACAGTACATTATTTAATACTATTTACACTACATAAATGATAATTTTTATAATAACATGTATATCTCATAATTATATAAATATTTTAAAAAACTAATAATTGAATCTGTTGACTCATCGGTTCGATTAGTGAACCGTTAATTTGGAACTTTATAATTGATGTGCGGCCCGATTTTGATAACATTGCCTAATAGAGATCCATAAAAATTTCAAACTAAAAAGTAAATGTAAATATTTTGCTATTAATTAGTTTCCGTATTTTAATTGAAACATATGGAAATAAACATGAACATGGTGGTTTTATTTTTGAATGTTTCTCTAGTTTTCTTTTAAAAACGGATGGCCTCATAATTACCTTCCTTTTTAACGGTCACAAAATCATCTTATTATTTACATGTATAAATTTTAAAATTTCAAAATTGTCTTATGATAATTAATATATGAGCCTTGTTTGTTATATTTTTTACTTAAATTATATAAGCCATGAAAATCTTTCTTATAAAATACTGAGCAATGAAAATCTTGCACTAAATATTGCTCCTGTGCAATTAATATTAGGCAGAAAATGCAACTCCTTCGAACTTAGAAAAAATCTTTTTAAAATTTAACTCAAAAAATTGAGTCCGAATTTTGCATTCCTCTTCCTTAATTATATATATATTGCACCAAATCAGGATAGCAATTAAAGAAAATCTCTCCTCCATCACCTCTATTTCATCTCTATTCTCACCTTGATAATTCTATAATTCACAAACCAAATCCACCATGAATACTCGTATTCCCTCTTTACCAAGGTCTCCTCCAATGCCGGCTCTTCCTCTTCCTCCAACTACCCGAAAAACACTTTTTCTCGACCTGGATAACACACTGATTCGCCAAGTAGAGCCGCCCAATCAGTACGACTTTGCTACAAAAACTCGCTGCATTATCAAGCGACCCGGCGTGGAGAAGCTGCTCCAGGTTGCCACTGATAATGACTTTGAGATTGTCGTCTTTACGGCTGGGGGTAGAGATTATGCTTCTCCTATCATTGACTTGCTCGATCCAAATGTGGTCATCGCACACCGGTTGTATCGGGATTCGTGCAAAAGAAACACACGAGGGATACCTATTAATAAGGACCTTACTTTGACTGGTAGGAGCCTTGATAGGTGCATTATCATCGATGATCTTTGGCAGCGGGTGTCTCAAAGGGAGAATGTTGTCAAGATAAAACCGTTCAAGGAAGGTACGCAGGATTCTGAGCTCACGAGGTTGCTTCGGTTTTTTGAGATCGAGAGAAGATATGACGATCTTCGAGATGCAGTGAGCCATGTTAATGTGAGTTTTAATTTGGGCCTCTGAATTTGTCAACATGCATGGTTTACTCTTGTTCTTTTTGTGCTTGAATTGTTCGATAGAAAAATTACAAATATTTTTTGAACTGCACTGCGCGCATTATATAGCTCGTTGGGTATCGTCAACTTAGTGCTGTATTATCTATTACATATTTATTTTTCTTGTTGAATTACTGTTACATATTTGATTCTAAAAGAATTTTTTTTTTTTTGAACCCAAATTGGTTAGTTATAATGCAATGCTATATATATAACCAAAGAACAATTGTTGATTAATAGTTTGAGCTGTCTTTTCATTTGTTTCTTTTGACAGGAATCATTTGAATTATTAATGGAGATGGAGATTATGATGAAGACATTGAAGAGATAAATTGTTGTTAAAATAATTGAGTAGAATAGAATCGATCCTAGCCCTTCATCATAAATCAATAGATTAGGTTTGATCAAGAGTAGGTGGTACAGCTGTACTAATTAATAAATACCACAAATAGGTATAGTACCACGGTACCAAAATATAACCGTTGAAACATGTAATACAAATATAGTATCTACCGACATTTTTATTTTTACTCATTTTTAAAAATATTTTATTAAAAGTAACCAGGGTTCAACCAATTAAAGATGAATCTCATTTCAGATGAAAAAATGAACCAGCTGGAAGCTTTTAACAGTGAGAATGCTAGTAATTAGTAATATCTTATATTTAGTTACGAACTTCTCTGATAGTTGGGACTAAAATTAAATGAAACAAGATTGCAAAATTAGGACTGATTTAACCTTTAATAAGAGATTAATTTATAAACAATCTTAGTTGCCTAATATAAGTATCCAATATTAAACAACACTGAACTTTTGTAGCGATCTTATAAAGGACGGACATCATTTAATTAACACACACATGTGTGTGTTCCATTTTTAACTCGTAGCTTACCAGTCAATTCAGTAATTTAAAACTAGAACTTTCCGGAGGTCATCAAATAATCTAATACTTCATTTTCCTTTTTTGGGAGTAGCATATATATATAATATATTACATAGGGAGCATCTAGCTATCCCCCCGTAACAATCCCCCATTTCATCCCCCAGTCATTAACTACTTCAATAACTACTAACTACCTAGGGGGACCACTTACTATTTTGGGACCACATAATATTTGAAATATTTTACAACTGGCGCGCGCAAGTATTCATCTATAATGTATCAAGTATTCATATATAACACATCAAATATTCATACCTAATATATCAAGTATTTAAAAAAAAAACTGGACACGTTTTTAGAGGTGGGATTTTTTTTTCTTCGTTCAATCTAATCAATATTTTTGACGATCGGTGAGGAATTTTGCAAATCTAAAACCACAAATATTTTTGACATAATTTTATCTTTAAAATGAGATCCATGATGATATACTTTCGAGTTGTCCGTTGTATAAGTATTCATCCTTATCGAGAAAGTATTCATTCTCGTCGTGCAAGTGCAAATATAGAAACTGGACACATCACTCATCCATCTTTTACACGTTTTTAGAGGTGATTTTTTTTTCTCCGTTCAATATAACCAATATTTCTGACGATCTATGAGGAATTTTGCAAATCTAAAACCACGAACGTTTTCTACACAATTTTATCTTTCAAATGAGATCCATGATGACATACTTTCGAGTTGTCCGTTGCATAAGTATTCATCCCTTATTGAGAAAGTATGCATCCTCGTCGTGCAAGTGCAAATTTTAAAAACTGAACACATCACTCATCCATCTTTTACACGTTTTTAGAGATGATTTTTTTTTCTCCGTTCAATCTAACCAATATTACTGACGATCTGTGAGGAATTTTGCAAATCTAAAATCACGAACGTTTCCTACACAATTTTATCTTTCAAATGAGATCCATGATGACATACTTTTGAATTGTCCGTTGCACAAATATTCATCTCTTATCGAGAAAGTATTCACCCTTATCGTGCAAGTGCAAATGTAAAAAATATTCATCATCGTCATTAATGTTTTCTACACAATTTTATCTTTCAAATGAGATCCACGATGACATACTTTCGAGGTGTCCGTTGTACAAGTCTTCATCACTAAGATATCAAGTATTCATTTATACACATTGAAGTATTCATTCTAAGACATAAAGTATTTATTCGTATACCTCTATTTTTTTCAAAACAAAACTATTGAAGTAACGATAACAGTATTATAAAAAAAAAACAAATTTAATAGAAAGTATTCACACTCGTACATTGATGTGTGAATATTTACATTGTAAAGTATTTTATTTCAACATATTGTTAGGTAAATGTATTTTGTTACAAATTTCTTTTAAAAATTGATGATATTAATGTGTAATATAAAAAATATTCATACATATACGTTGAAGTATTCATTCCTAAGATATGAAGTATTCATAAATACACGTTGAAAAATTCATTTCTAAGATATGAAGTATTCATAACTAAAATATCAAGTATTCATACCTCTATTTCTTTCAAATTTTTTTCTGTCATTTCTTAGTGAAACCTAATTCATCATTAATGAAGCTTTGTTCTTTAAAAATAACTCGTTACTTGAAGCTTTAGTCTTTGCTAGACGAACAGTACAATCTTCGATCAAACAAATCAAGTATTTATATCAAACAAATCAAGTATTTACATTGCACAAATTAAACATGTACATCTAATACAACAGAAAGTATATTTTGTCTTATGCCTATTATATCAGGTATTCATTCAAAACTATCAAGTATTCACACCTCAAAAATAAAATATGTACACCTTATAAAACAGAAATACACTAATTTTGAATTCTAAAAAATACATGAACAATCCATAATATAGTGAACAAATCATTGAATAGAGTTAACAACTATTCTATATCATAACATAACCTGACAAAAAAATTGACTTTCAGTTAAGAACCTTCTCTCAGACATTTTATCAAACAGGTGGTGTGCAAGGTGCTCATCTCATATTGTCCTCCATGAAGCTCAGGACCATGCGATTTAGGGACTCTGTGCAGTCTACGTCAGCCCTTGCTCCGCCCCCACCTGAGTTGTCAGAGTCCCTATCAACATCAGCCCTAGTTGGTGCTACTGTGACGGTGGTTCTCGGCACAAAGAAGCGAAGCAAAGAAGGCCGAAGTCTAACATAATTAATACTAGCCGCTGATCCTCGGCGATCCTCCAGCGATCCTCTGACGACGACGAACGACAAGCTCCAGGGAAGAAGGATCCGGTGGGAGAGGATGAGGAGATTTTTGAGATGGTAAGATTTCTAGTGGTCGGGTCAGTAGACAGCGTGTATGGAGGCGTAGAAGGGAAGAAGATGAAGCACGCAACAATTTGGGATGTCACCAGATCTATGGAGATGGTGGAGGTGCTCTCATGGAGGTGGAGGTAGGTTGACTAATTGAAAATGGTTGAAGACCCCTGCAGTAAAGAAAAATATTAGTTTGTAGGGACCACAAATTAGTTGAAACTGATAATTACAGTTAGAAAATTGATCTACTTTGACGGGGGATAGATGGGGGATGGTAAGCCGGGGATATTATAATTACCCTATTACATATCTCTATTACATATCTCTGGCACCGAAAAAAATCAGAAAAATTGAAAATTCAATCTATGGTTAAGTGCTTGTAATGATACTCTTCAAGCCTTCCTTAGAATGCTACTTTAGCAACATTATACTTGAGGAATCTAATGGTGTTGTGCTAAGCCTTGTAAAATATACTGGGTGTTTGCAAATATGAGAGATGTGGCCAATTTTTTTTATCCGTACCATTTAAAAATAATAAAATTAAAGACGTACCATTGTTGATTTCCACTGATGACTTATGTTTGCTGATGACTTAAAAGTTAAAATATAAGGCCGTCCAGCCATAAGTCATAACTCGTAAGTCGTACCTCTCGCTCTCAGTTCTGAAACCCTAGCTGACTTTCACCTCTTATTCTCGGTGACTACGATCACTCTTCCTTGTCGTAAAAAATTTGATTTGAAATTGAGTTCGTTCGAAGTTAATTCAAACCAAATTCAAATTGAGGTAAGTTTGATTTGGTTTGGTTCATTTGCAGCCCTATTCATAAGGGAGGGTGCTGCCAAAATCAACCCAGCTATGTAATGTACTTAAATTTAATAAATAAAGGAACATGTTTAATTATACTTTATTTCATATAAATTTTCATCTGAATAGCTTGTTGTCTTGAGCCTCCATGCATTTCTCTCATGATTTTCAATAAATAAAAGTTATGATAATAAACAGCATGTAGTATAGGCTTGCATATGAGATAGATTTATCTTATGCTTTATTTATAGATATATATTTATATATATGAGAAGGGATTCACCGATTTTTTTATTTATATCCAAAAATTAAATTAAATTTCAAAAAATAACCGAACCGGATGTCAAATTTGAAATCTACCCAAACCGGTTAACCGTTAACCGGACCAAATTTCCGGTTAACGGTTAACCGGACCTTTTCAAAATGGTTCGGTTAACCATTAACCGGACCCAAACCATGGGTCCGGTTAACGGTTAACCGGATTCGTTGGTTCGCTGAACCGTTAACCGAACCGAACCCAATTTTTTTTTTTTTTTTTTTTTTTTTTTAAAAAACAGAAAATTTTAAATGCATATGTATATGTATTTTTTTATTTTATATGTATATGTATATGTGTATGTATATTTTTCTATAATTTTAAATTTCAGATTTGATTTACAAATTTTTTTTGTGTAAATTTGATAAATCTAAATACGAATTTTATTTTATATGTATATGTAGATTATATAGAATATATAGTGTTTAGGGTTTAGGGTTAGTGTATATAGATTATATAGAATATTAATAAAATAAATATTCCGACAAAATATATATAGTTTCTGCAACATCCAATTATTAAGGTCTAAAATAATAATAATAATAATAATAAGGTCTAAAATTATTTATATGAAAATATATATAATAAATTTCTGCAACAGAAAATTAATTAGGCCGAAAATTATATATGAATTCATATAAAATCATAGAAAATACCAACATAATACAATTTGTGCAACATATATACACATATAGTTTTTTGTACATGCAATCCCATCTTATCCTATCATATAACATATAGTCAAGATCCAATACAACACATATAACACATAGTTCGGTCCTTCCCCTTTATTAGCCATGCAATCAACTTTTGGCCAAAATTCAGCGAGTTCGGCCCATTTTGCCAAAACGCATGGCTGTCATTGAGGTTGGACCGAATTTTTGTTCATCTTAAGTTGTATTAGATCCAATATAGCAAAAATAGAGATGCGCATGTGAGGCCTCTTGGGAGGTTAAAGGTCTCCAACTTTTGCATCTCCCATAAATTTATAGAGAATAATTATGAATTGATTCAAGAATAATAATTCTCAAAATTTATACGAACCAAAGAATTAAATAAAATTAATAATTCTCCGATTAAAATTAGTAATTAATCCCAAAAAAAAAATTACTCTCGGATTAATCCAAAATTCGTCCAAAATGAATTTCTCAGTTTAAATTCGTCGTATAAGATCCGTAATCATGAACCATCAAAATGAATTTCTCAGTTTAAATTAGTAACTGTATATTTCAAAAAAAGTAAAAAAAAAGTAAAAAAAAAGTAAAAAAAATTGGTAACTGTATATTATTTATGTATATGTATATGTATATGTGTATGTGTATGTGTATGTGTATTTTTCTATAATTTTAAATTTCATATTTGATTTACAAAAATTTTTGGTGTAAATTTGATAAATCTAAATACGAATTTTCATGTATATTTTCAATAGAAAAAAAAATTGAAAATTTTCTGTTTTAAAAAAAAGTAAAAAGTAAAAAGTAAAAAAAAAAAAAAAAAAAAAAAAAAAAAATGGGTTCGGTTAACGGTTCAGCGAACCAACGAATCCGGTTAACCGTTAACCGAACCCAAACCCTTGGTCCGCTAAATGGTTAACCGAACCAAGGGTTCGCTAAACGGTTAACCGAACCCTTGGTCCGCTAAACCGTTAACCGAACCTAGGGTCCGGTTAACCGTTTAGCGGTTTGGGTACTTTTAAAATTTGAAATGCGGTTCGGTTGATTTTTGAAATTCAATTTAATTTTTGGATAAAAATAAAAAAATCAGAGGGATTCACTTACAACATTTGTAAGTTACAACATCTTACAACAATTCGGTTTTGTGATTTTCATAGTCTAAACAATCGATTCAAACTGTTCAACATGATCTCTATATTAAAATGTGCTTGGTGACCAAATTTAGCCATCTAGTATACCTGATTTCTGTAATTAAAAATAAATATATATATATATCTCTCCTCCTTATTAAGGAGCTTAATGTCTAGATTCTGCAAGGGTTGTGATTAAAAGTAGAATTTTCGGATTGAATATCAGCCCTTCAATCACATAACTTATCTTTTTTTTATTAATTTTTTTTTCTTATATGTAAAAGTCTATATTTAGTTAAATATTTACCCGCTACACGTAATGCCATACTTACTGCGCATCACTTCGATTTTAAGATCTGTAAAAAAAATTCGCTAGGCGCGCCTCCCTCCCCGATCCCACCCCTCCCTTCCCGATGCCTTCTTCCAAAAAAGAAAAAAAAACCCTAGAAACTAACGGTCCAGATGTAATTATTATTTTATCAGACGGTTCACATGTGGCTTGATTATGTTTTTGGTGCTTTCGGTAGTGCACGGTTGAGCGGTTCGCATTCGATCTTGTGAAATCAACACGACATATTGGCGCCGTTAGATGGAACATGTGTCATGATCCTGAAGGAAACAGTTCGGCTGGTGTTAAATGTCTGACATTGTGGCACGATTTAATAAAACAAGTGGGTCCCACTAGCTGATAAATAATGCTTTGTCGATCCTTCGTGCGATGACAATTTTTTTCATAAATGCCCAAAGTACTAAAAAAAATTAACATTTACCCATGCTATGAGGTGGAGCAATTACAGATCTAGCGCATCTATAAAAATAAAATTACATATTTTAGTTTGCTTATTCAATAAATTTATTTTGTTTTACTTTCTCAATATCATCCTACGTTGGTTCATGTCCCCTTTGAACATTTAATTTGGTGAAAGTGTTTTTGTCTGTCCTGTTTCTTAATTATTCTATAAAGGAGTCTATCATGTATTGGTTTTTCAGGCAACTTAGCAACATCTTGGGTTTCAGCAGCTTGCACTGTCAACAAGTTAATGCTGTGTGTTTTCATCAATCTATTGTTAATTTGTCAAAACTAAAAATAGTATTTTATTATATTTTTTCAATTTGGACAATTATAATACATTTTTTATATTTTATTTATTTATTTTCAAAAATGTTGGACTATATCGAAGAGATCAATGGCAATAATACTTCAAAAAAATTTCATGTTATATTTTTTTTTTTCATTTATTGTTGTTTCTTTTACTGTTATTTATTATTTGGATCTCTGTTTTTTTCTTAATTTTGTGCGAATATCAATAACAAAATCTTTTCATATTCTATTCAATTATATAATATGGCCCCGTCGCAACGCACGAGCACGATACTAGTATATATATATGAAGATTTCAAATTCCTGAAATTAGGGAAATGAAATGCACATCATGGAAGTATGGATGTTCAAAACGCACTCCTGATAGTGATCGATTCTTCCCCTGGGGTCCAACTGATGCATATTCTATTTGAGTATAGGGGCGGCTAACCAACTAAACATCATATACTCAAAAAATATTATAATAAAATTCAAAAACTATACAAAATATGATTCTTCACTATTTTCTTTGCTTTTTATTTTTATAACTGCTTTTTTCGTTCTTCTAAACTTACAATAACTTGTTTTTTTTTATTTCCACGTGCAACAGTCTTCTTTCAATTTTAACCTGTAAATTTCTATATTTTAATATTAAAGCACTTTGACCGGTCACACCAAACCATCCCAAAAAGAATGCTCTATATTATAATATTACACAACTTTGGTCACGGGTCATGTGAAACCATCTCAAAACAATTAAAAATTGATGTTACTTTTGCACTTGCAACCCTCTAAATTTTACGTATCATCATAGGGGGGGCTGAGGCATACCAAATATAAATTTTAGTAAAATTTCTAGGTACTAGTTAAAAAAAATGAAAATATTGGGGTTTACTCAGCCACCTTTCAATTGCATTATCTTCCGCCCCTGAATGTTGTCATCAAACCAGTGCCTTGTATATTTATTTCAGTATCAACCATAAATTAACCTTGTTTAGTCACTGGAACTAAGTTTAGGTCAAAGTTCATTCTTATGTTCCAACTACAACGATTCGATTCCCAGTTTTAAACCAGAAAACACACCAATAGCATCTCTTTCAGATGCCAAATGCATCCTGGCCCATCCGTCTTGCTTACCATCTGATTCAGACATGCTTCTTTCTCTTTTGTGATTATTTTTTAAAAGGGTGACAAGAAGGTGACATCAAGTGAGATTATTTTCAAACTATAAGCTGCAAGGGATGATACTCAAATAAAACTAAATCCGCTATCTTGAATCTGAGAATCTCACCGGTTGATTCTAGTATGCTACATAATTATGTACTCATAGTAAACCCACAAGCATAGAAAAGGAAACACAAGCATTTCTACCAGGAGCAAACACGAGCAATTCTAAATCAAAATAGTTCAGATATGATCACACTAGTAATTAACAGCTCCAAAAGTCAGGTATTACATTGGAAAAAAGAACAAGCATAGCACTGCAGTCTTATGCAACGAACACAAAATTGACAAGGGGTAAACATAATATATAAACAAAATATATAAATATGATGTCAGTTTAAAAAAAAAAAGAAGTAGATAACAGAATGTATAAATATGATGTCAATTTAGAAGCCAGGAAGAAGATCATCGCTGGTTATCCCACGATCTAATAGACTAGGGTCAGAGGGGCAGCTTAGGTCAACCCATGCATGATGGCTGCTAAAAACCGAGTCGGCGGTGAGCCTACAGTGGGCACGTGTAGTCAAATTCAAACAATGTAATGCATATGCAGTACCACATTTCGGTGCACTTAATCCTCTTGCTGCAAACCAGCATATCTTCTGCACAGATCCTGCAGTCTTGACACAAAAGGATTGAAGACGGTGGATAAACCAGATGCACCCTGCATCGCTGCCTGTTATCTCTACCCAATCAAACTTGTCTCCACTTATGTCCATCCTAAAGGAAGGTATTGAGCCCCATCCCAACAGAGGATTGGTGAAATACTCTGGATGGCCGACCACCACAACTTTTCCTTCGACCTCAAGAGGCTCGTAGTGGGCGAGATCGTGCTTGAGGCTCCCACCTGTTAGAAGATGCCAGCTAAGATCTGCAAGCTTGAAAATAAGGCAGTGCAATGTGAAAAAGCAGTACACAGAGCTGCCACATAATAAAACCTTCTTAATTGTTCCAATTTCACCATGTTTGAAGATATAAGGATGCTCCTCCCAGTATGCACCACCAGGTCGAACCATGTATACCCTCACACCGGTTGTCATAAAACAAACAAAAATAACAACTCCCAGAGTGCCCTGGGATGTGGTGCAGAATTTTGCACGCCCAATTGGATAATGGAAGCTTGGCAAATCCACGCGAGCCCCAGTAATGGGATTCAATAAAAACACTGGGTACCTCGGCTTGGCAAATCCATGCGATCCCCTGCCAAAATACAACGTTTCTTGCCCACGCAAGAGCAACCATCCATCTTTGGAGTACACTAAACGAGAACTAGATTCTAAACCTGAATTGGCTACCAAAAAGCTCTGCCGTGCCATAATGTTCCCGAAAAGGTGGTTAGCTCGGCTTGTCAAAGGTTTAGCCATGTAAAACCAAGGAAGATCACTGTGGAGAGAAGGTACAAGGGGGAGCGCCGATAAGGCAGGTGTGCTCAATTTCCACTCCACAAAGACAACTACCATTGCACAACCCTCATCCTTTTCCCTCACCCGTTTCATCACCTGCTTAGTTAATGGAGTTGGATTTCGACAACAATTGCAGGGGCACAAATTGATGTTTCCTGCATCTTTCTTTATCTGTCAAGCAGAAAACAAATCAGAGTCATTAGAGCAGCCGTGAGCTCACAAGGGACGCGTGCGCGCACACACACATCCAGAGTCATTAGAGTGGCCGTAAACTCACAAGTTCAGTACCAGCAAGAATGGTTATAATAATGCTTGGCCAAGAATAGAATGCTTACAACTATCAGGCTAGAATTATTGATGGTGCTTGACAGTTTTACATCAGATTTTTCACATGAACCCCCCTCCTTTTCTAGCAGTTGCTGCTTCCTATTTCGCTTAGCCCTGGGAAATAATTCGGCAAATATCCCATTAGTGCGTAGACACTGAGCTATCACTCTCTTGATGACCAGTACCATATCTTTTGTCGGCCTCCAGAAGCGCATTGTGCTAAATTGAAAGGTACAAAAGTTTACAGCTTTAAATTAGTGGCCATGCAGATCATGATAAATGAAATTTAATCATATTTTTTAGAGCAATACCGACTTCACAATTTCAATTATTTCTCCTAACCCCATTTGACTGCTTTGACTTTCTACATAGCCTAATTCAGTTTTTCTTGACATACAGTCATACAGAGTAACTTTCTGGTTGGTAACTCATTTGGTTTGACAAATATACTGTGATTAATTTAATGCAGTATGGCTCTATCTACTTGAGCAACACTTTTCCTGGAAGACATGGAGAAATCTTATTAATCAGAACCCAAATAGATATTGTCAGGTCTCAAAAGGAAAGGAAGCAATAATGCAATATAGTACAAGAGAGAAATAACCTTTGTTCCTGTTGCACGATGAACTTATGATAGTTGGGGTTAACATCAGCGAATATATCTGTATCATCAGACTCAACTGTTGGTGCATCTGGACTGCCAAGAACCCCCTCTCCCTCTCCAATTGGTGTAGATTCAGAGCAGGTGTGGTGAACGAAACAAGGCATAACCGAGTTCCCCTGAATCGCCTTGGATCCATGGAACATCATACGGCGGGACCCTGAGTACACTAAGACTTGGGCTCCCTCCTCTCCAAGTGCTATCAGAGCTTCGGGTGTAAGGCCATGTGGATATGGAGCATCTGCCGATTGAGCCGATGAAAGCTCGAAGGTATAGAGGCCCCGAATATGCTGCTCTTTCGCCATGGATGAATCCACATCCATCATCCAATTAAACTACGAGATTAATTGGAAGAGATCAGGTGTAACCCTAACCCAAAAAAAGAGGCAAAAGAAAGAGGCGGAGAATTAGGATTATGTAAAAATAAATTAAACAAGTAGTTTAACACCACATTCCGCCCAACCCCTTCCACTGTTTTTATTTCATTGAATAATTTAGTACAATGTTATGCATACATACAATTTGTATGTCATGCTTTATATATATAGATTACAGCCTTATGGTTTAATCAGAGAAAGAATCATATATACACTCTGATTTTGCCTAGCTAATTATAGAAATATATAACATTACACATTATCTAAGTATAGAAGAAATAAATCTATGAACTATGAAGATCATACAATCTTTGTATAATGGAAGAGGCGCTCCAAGAATATCAGAATGATTTCCATTCCTGATTTCATTCATCTGGATCCAGTGTGCCATTCATTCTACGTGCAGCTTGTAGTTATCTTTTCAGTTAATGTATCTGGACCATCTGATCTTCTTTAAGATCCGTACTAACATTAAAGAGTCCCTCTGTTAAAATCAGACAGCTGGATTAGCTTTGTTTAATATCAACGGCCGAGATGAATTAATTAATACAGATGATACGTGTTCGGTTAAACCTAGGGGTGCAAATGGATCGGATAGTAAAACCATGTCCGTATAATGATCGGATATTAAAATGAAAATGAATATTAAACCGATAAGAATACCTGTCGAATATAAATGTATATGAATATAGATATAATTCACTTAATTCATACAATATAACATAACTAATATTTTTTTTAACTATTATTTTTTTCATTAGAAGAAAAATACATACGAATATAATTCAGACAAATATTTTTTTATGTCATTATGAAATATAAACACTCCTACAGTTAAATATAAACAGCTAGTACATGAAGTTAAAATGCTTTTAAGGTATAAAATATAAATGAGAAGAGTTCAAATGCACCATGATTTTATGCTCTAATATGCTTCATATCATTTATCTTTATTTTTAAAATTTGAATAGTCGATCCGAACAGCTCAACATGATCTTCATCATAAAATATTCTTGGGGACCAAATTTTATATTTTTTTAGATTTTTTTTTACTATTTGTTTTACTATTTTTTTTTACATATGTACAATATCACTTTATCGGATGGTCGAGAATCTCTTTAAAAAAGTGATTTTGTACCTATAAAAAAAATAGTAAACAAATTTTAAAAAATATAAAAATTGGTCTCCAAGCAAATTTTATTATGAAGATCATGTTGAGCGGTTCGAATCGACTGTTCGGACTTTGAAAATAAAAATAAAAATATGGAGCATATTATGGCACAAAAATTATGGTCCATTTAAACCCTCCTCAATATAAATATAAGAATAATATCTCATTTATTTACTCATGATATAATAAATGTTTTACCGTCAAGCGTAACTTTTTTATAATTTATTAGAATTTGGCTGGCTCTATAGCTCGTCTGACGTAGGTTTCGAAAATGAAATTTGATTACAAAAAGTTTAATAGTTTCAGCAAAAAAAAGAAAGAAATTTGTTAATACGTGTTTAATTTCCAGGTCATTGAGAGAAGTCGAGTGGGATTCTTGGAATCCGTATCTACGTTCTTTTGAAATAAAAAAAATGTATCTGTATCTGTATAAATCGTATATGTATCCGTATCTGTAAATTATTTGTACCAATTTTCAAGACTAAAGGAGATGTTAGAGAAAAAAAAAAAAAAAACCCCAGAGAATTGACTGCTGGTTCTTTAATTTTCCTCATCATTCGTTGCCTCCAGCTTTCTATTTACAATAATAAATAAATTAAGAAAACCAATTCAGATGACATATATGGTACTAGAAAAAGAAAATATTCTTTGTGAAGTTACTTCTCTTGAATGATATTATTTTTTCTTAGATTTCTACTTATCTAAATAGGTACCGTATTATTCTAGTCCCTCTACCTTTTCTGAAAGAGTTGAGAATTAATGAAGCTAAAGAATTTTTGTATTTTACATATCAAAACAGAGCCTGTCTCCATATTAAAATAAGTAAAATTTTAGTGTCTTTTATATAAATAATTTATTTTTCTTTTTTAAGTATAAAAGAAAGTGCAATTAAATGACTTAGGATCTCAAGTTTTTAGGTAAAAAAAAAGGCTTCAGAAGACCTTCAATTTAGAAGCTTTATTTGGCATATATTGAAAGAAAAAAAAAAAAAAAAAAGAAGCTGACATTATATATAGATCAGATTGAAAGAATGAGTTGTTTCAAAAAAAGAGCAACAGCTGTGAAAAATATTGTAGTAACAAACTGTTTCTCGTTTCTAAATTAACATATATATTACATTTGGAATACTCCCCATCGCAGCAAAGTACTACAGCTTGGATTATACAATTTTCTTAAACAATTAGCAAATCATATTATATTAGTACTGTGCATGTATGTTGTAACGAAAATATATATTATAAGAGAACAATAAAATTTTGTACAAAATAACATATTTTCATAAAATATTTAGATTAAATGACAATAATATTTCTTAAATACCATATTAAATGACATCTACATATAAATAATATTCCTTAAATAATATACTAAATGACATAATTTTTTTTATTTTTAACATATTTTCATAAAAAAAATCTCTAACAAAATGCCATATGAAATTACAAATAACATTCCTTAAATGATATAAAAAAATAGAAAGAAATGAAGGCATGATTAATCAATTATCAATCAAATCAAAAATTCCTTAATGACATTTAAAAATAGAAAGAAATCATGACCAATCAGAAATATAATACAATTTCCATGGAAAATTTGTATTCATATCTTTTTGATTAGAGAGTTGATATTCAATCCAAAATTTATAACTTTAGATAGCCGAATATTATCATATCTTTTTATCTATAACATAAAATAAAATTCAAAAATCTAAACAGCAAAGAAAGAAGCAGATTTGGCAGTGTACAGTTCTTGGTTTGGTAAGGTTAACACCATTTTAAGGGCCCGTTCAGCAACATGGAAATTTTATGGGAATGAAAATTTTAATTTGTCAAAACCAAAGGTATTAATTTAGGATCATGATAACAATCCCCGCAGGTCTATCCCCGCAAAAAATCCCGCACTAACTGCCAAAAAAGTCATGGGAGGGATCGCTCAATCATTAATACTCCGCAAAAAATGTTAGTATTTAACTTGAAGCATCAAAGTATTTATCCTGAATTTGCAAAGTATTAATCCCTATGCAATGATCTCTATTTATGACTGAATAAATCAATCCATTAATTGTCCCCACACAAAATTTCCTTTTTTTTTGAATTGTCTCCGCACAACTGGGGACCATTAAATAAACAATCCCCTCATAAATACTTGTCAGTTATCCCCGCACAAAATTTCCTTTTTTTTTGGATTGTCCCCGCACAATTGGGGACCATTAAATAAACAATCCCCTCACCCAATGATAAATACTTCTCACACATAATGATAAATATTTTATGTTACATAGATAAATATTTCTCAGACATAATTTCAATTTTCAGTAAAAACATCAATGATAAATACTCTAAGACATAATGATAAATACTCTATGTTACATGGATAAATACTATATGTTACAAAGATAAATATTTTATGCTACATAGATAAATATTTCTCAAACATAATTGCACTTACAGTAAAACATCAGTGATAAATATTCTTAGACATAATGATAAATACTCTCATGTATAAGGATAAATATTTTATGTTACATGGATAAATACTTTATGTTACATAGATAAATATTTCTCAAACAAATTGCAACTTACAGTAAACATCAATGATAAATACTCTCATACATAATGATAAATATTTTATGTTATATGGCTAAATACTTTATGTTACATGGATAAATACTTCTCAAAAATAACAAATAAACATTTATTAACGGGGATTGTTATTAGATAACAGTATAATTAATGCGGAAATTATTTTTAAAGGAATAATTAATGCGGGAATTGTTATTAGAGGAAAGCATAATTAATGCGGGGATTGGTATTAAATGACTCTAATTTAATGCGGGGATAAATGGAAATTTTTAGCCAAATAAGTGAGGGGATATGACAGTTAAGGAAGTGAGAGAGTGCGAGGATAAATGGGGGGACAGGGGTGAGGGGCTTGTTATAATTATTCATTAATTTAACTCATGAGAAATTTTAGAGCATAGGTGTTCAGCAAATGCATGAGAAATTTGTTAGGATATTGATTTATTTTTCTTTCTATAGATGTAATACTAAAATTAAACTATATTAAGTGTATTGATACTAATCACTAATTATGATCAATATAACTATACATATTATATTCTAAAAAAATTTAAGTGAGTGAATTGACTATACATTGCAAAGTGATATCAGAGTAAACTGGCCACAAACTGCAAAGTAATATCAAAGTAAACTGGTCACACACTGCAAAGTGTATCAAAGTGAAATGACCACACACTGCAAAGAGATAAATTAGTGAAGTGGCCACACACTGAAAAATGATATCAGAGTTAAATGACCACAGACTGCAAAGTGATAAATGAGTGAACTGACCACACACTGAAAAGTGATATCATAGTGAACTAACCACACACTGCAAAGTGATAAATTAGTGAATTGACAACACACTGAAAAGTGATATCATAGTGAACTAACCACACTGCAAAGTGATAAATTAGTAAATTGACAACACACTGAAAAGTGACAAAGGAGTGATCATGACTACTTTATTGTAGTTCAAGCCACATATATTATACACAATTTTATTGTATATCACAATGGCAATGCCATTTGGACTGCGGATGCTAATTTGGAAATTGATCCAAATGATACTGTGGATGTACCAGATGGAGATGAAGAGTACGGCGAAGATGTTGAAAGACTTAACAATCAACATCAGGCAGGAAATGATGAAATTGCTAGGCTTATGTGGTATGATTATGGTAGACATCAGAATAGGAACTTAACTTAAAAATTAGTCTTGTGTTTTGTTCGTTTAAAGTTTCTTGTAATTTTAAATTTTGTTTTGTTTAATTATTTTTAGTTTTGTGATTGATCAATTATTATTGTACAGTTGAAATGCATTAAATTTTTATTTTTGTGTTTGATTGTTAATTTTAATCAAGTTAAAATTATTCTTTAATTTTAGTCTTTATTTAAGAATGCTTGATTTTTATATGCGTCAGAGTTGAAAGGCTCAACTATTAGTTGCTCAATTTTTTCTTCGGTAAATACAGAATTGATTTAAATGCCCTGATTGATGATGTTAGTTGGTACAAAATTAATTTAAATGGAGGCTTTGTTTACATAATTGTACTCAGCTGGGCTTAGAATTTTGATTAAATTTGTTTCTTTAAACGGTGGTCCATTTTGAATGGTAAATTTAATAAAATCAATGAAGCAACTTAGCAGCTCCACCAATTGAAAAAAAAAGGACCTCCGGCCTAATTTATTTATCCAATAAGTATTACTATTGAAAGGAAAAAAAAAAAAAAGTAATTTTTTGAAAATTGAATTAGAAAATATAACTATGTGCCGAACACCCTCAAAGAAAAAATGCCCATAAATTGATTTTACCCTTGAAAACCCATAGGACCGAATTTTTTTTAGTTACCACTACCATAAAATACAATTAAATGAATACCACCTAAGGGAAGAGATTTTGTATCCTACCACCACCGCAGACTGGGTTCGCGCACCAGTTATAATGCAATGCTAAAAGAGTATATTATTTTTTTCAGCCCAAATTGGTTAGTTATATAACAACCAAAGAACAATTGTTGATTAATAGTTTGTTATATCTGTCTTTTTTGTTTCTTTTGACAGGAATCATTTGAACTTTTAATGGAGATGGAAATTATGATGAAGACATTGAAGAGATAAATTGTTGTTAAAATAATTGAGTAGAATAGAATCAATCCTAGCCCTCCATCATAGATCGACAGATTAGGATTGATCAAGAGTACCCCGGTACCAACTACCAAAATATAACCATTGAAACATGTAATACAAATAGAGTAGTATCTATGTAAAAATAAAGCTCTTTTCAATATACAAAAATTCATCTCCTCAGATTTCATAATTTCAACATGGTATCAGAACAAGGTGGGATAACAGCATAAAACCCAAAATCACAACAACACCCATAAAAACGCCTCTTACCAGTAAAACTGATACATAACCAAAGACAAAACCCATAACAAAAAATCAGAAAAAAAAAAAAAAAAAAAAAAAAGCAAACATAACTCAAGAAGGGCATCAATTGTTTGATGCTACTAATTCCTCTCTGACTAACCCATAATTTGCTCAATGGTAGAAATTATCTGTCTTGGGCCAGAGCCATAACTCTTTCTCTAAGCAACCGAGAAAAATTAGAATTCATCATAGAAGACTCAAACAAACCAGAGGCAACAGATGTCGACAAACACACATAAATTGAGAAACAAGCCATACGAAAATGGCAAACCTCAGATCATAAAGTCATGACCTTGCTATTCGATTCAATTGGAACGACAAATTTCCAACCTATTCTTTCACAGTTCACATCACAAAAGTTTCCCTCTCGGGTCTAGACTCGAGCTATGAAATGGTACGATCTCAAATCACACTCGGACCCGAGCTTCCCTCTCTCTCAGCCATAGTCGCAATGATTCAAGATTTTCAAAACCGTAGTCCTCAAAATCGCCAAATTCACAAGAAAGGAGGTGTGTGTACTCAGAAGGACATACCCAGGCCATGAGAGGTGTTGGTTCCTTCATCCACTCGTCAGGCCCCAGAAATGGAAGGAACAAGAGAGAGGGAGAGGAGGCAACGGGAACAAGCGCGAAAAAGAGAGAGAGAAGAAGGGTTTTATGATCCAGACTGAACCCAAGTCTGATTATATGGCCCAGACTCAAACCAGACCCAATCTGCCAATCATAGCCCAACCGACTCCAGAGGAACCGGGTCAAGCGGGTCAGGATCGGAAGATCCGATGCAACGTTCTTTTGAGCAATCTTCTGTGTGGTTTTCCAATTAAGGTGCTCCTAAGTCCTAACTCATGTGGTGTATATTGAAAAGAGCTATTTTTACATATAATACTATTATATTACATGTAATTCAACGGTTTTATTTTGATACAGTTGGTACTATTCTATTTATGGTATTTATTGATACAGCTGTACAAAAGGAATGTAATTAAATATTTTTCTATGAGTAGCCATTTTTAAATATTTAATTGAAACATAGGGAAATAAATATAAAATCTGCAAGAAAGGTGACATGTTAGTTTCAGTCTTCAAAATTTCATTCGTTTTATCTAAAAAAATAGATGGCCATATAATTACCTTCCTTTTTTTAATAGAACAGTTTAGTTTGAAGCAAATAATTACCTTCCTATATATATATGTACATGAGATTTGTTTGTTATATATATTTTTCGTTTAAATTATACAAGCCATGAAAATCTTGCTTAATTATAAAAATACCAAGCAATGAAAATCTTGCTCTAAAAATTGCTCCTGTGCTATAATAGACAGAAAATGCAAGTATTTTATATTTAGGAAATTAAGAGAGGCTCTACTTGCCAAATATAAACTCTTTTTAACTGTTTCCTATATATTGCATTCCTCTTCCTTAATTATATATTGTACCAAATTAGAAAGGCAATTAAAGAAACTTAACCTCTCCCTCATAATTCTATTATTCACAAACCAAATTAATAATCCACCATGAATACTACTATTCCCTCTTTACCAAGTTCTCCTCCAATGCCGGCTCTTCCTCTTCCTCCAACTACCCGAAAAACACTTTTTCTCGACCTGGATGACACACTGATTCACCAAGTAGAGCCGCCTGATCAGTACAACTTTGCTACTAAAACTCACTACATTATCAAGCGGCCCGGCGTGGATAAGCTGCTCCAGATGGCCACTGATAATGACTTTGAGATTGTCACCTTTACGGCTGGAGATAGAGATTATGCTTCCCCTATCATCGACTGGCTCGACCCAAATGGGCTCATCGCACACCGGTTGTATCGAGATTCGTGCAAAAGAAACAATCAAATTAGGATATGTATTAAGAATCTTGCTTTGACTGGTAGGAGCCTTGATAGGTGCATTATCATCGATGACCAGTGGCAACAGGTTCAGCAATGGGAGAATGTTGTCATGATAAAACCGTTCAAGGGTGGTACGCAGGATTCTGAGCTCACGAGGTTGCTTCGGTTTTTTGAGATCGAGAGAAGATATGAGGATCTTCGAGATGCAGTGAGCCATGTTAATGTGAGTTTTAGGCGTTTGAATTTGTCAACATGGTTTACTATTATTCTTTTTGGGTTAGCTTCCAAATATGGGATACATACATGTATGTTCTAGCAATGAAAACTATTAATAATTTGTTATTGCTTGATTGTTCAATAGAAGAATTACAAATACCTTTTTAACTGCACTGCGCGCATTATATTGCTCGATTGGTTATGTAAATTAACTAGCTTAGTGCTGTATTATCTATTACATATTTATTTTTTCTTCATGAATTACTTTTACATATTTTATTATAAAAGAGTACTTTCTTGTCAACCCAAATTGGTTAGTTATAACGCAATGCTATATAACCAAATAACACTGTTTGATTATAATTGGAATTTTAGTTTGAGCTGTCAGTAAGTTTAAATATTGATGGGTCATATTTATATCTGTCTTTTTGTTTCTTTTGACAGGAATAAGAAACAATGAGACATTTTAACCCTAGCTTTTCATAAATCATAACCGGTACCTCGAGTTTATCGGATTTTTTTTTTATTTTGCATATTTTGATATTGAGTTTATCCTTTTATCTTGCGCTGTAGTTGTCTACCAGGTTGATTTTATTTTGTTTCAATAACTAAGCATGTTATACTATTCTATTTCTGCCAAGTTTGTCCATGTTCTCATTTAATGGTGTGCGAAATAATGACATGCTTTAATTGTTCTTACTCTTGAAACATAAAGAAATAGGCATATTTAACCGCTGAATTTAATTGAAACATACAGAAATAGGCATAAAATGAGCAGGAATGATCATAACATGCTATTTTCATTCTTGAAAGGTTCACTTGGATAAGACTAATTTTATATAGTAACATTGACATCCAGTTCACACCTACACCTGGACTGAGCAAAATCTCTCAAAATTGCCTCTGTGAAACAGAAAAGGCAACTCTTATTGCAGAATTTACAAAAGTTCACTTTAAAGTTTACTTGTAAAGTTTAAACGCGAGGTAATAACTAAAAATAAAATTATGCACACTTTTTTGGCGAAGAAAGGTAATAACTAAAAATAAAATTACGCACACTTTTTTGGCGAAGAATAACTAAAGTTCACTTTAAGAGTTTAGAAAAGTTCACTTTAAAGAGCAAGGCCGAAAATGAATATCATTTCAGAGATAAAAGTTTCAAAATGGATCATGTCAGGGGAATTTACGCCCGTTGTCCCGTTGGTTTCAGCTTACTTTCACCTGCATACTAGTTCTCAGTGAAACCCTAATTTTAGCAAGCATCAATTAGTTTTTTTCGGTTCGGTCCGATTCCGATAGTATGCGAATAAGTCAAAAAATAAAATGATTGTTCGCATACTCGAGTTGGGCGTCAAACTTTCGCAAACTTGTTGGATCAGTTCCTTCTTTTAACAATATTTAATTTATTCTTATTTTATTTGTTATTATTATTATAATTATTTGCTTTGTGCATAACTGTGGACGGAAACAGAAACGAAAAATACATGGACTGCACCAAGGATATTTTTACATAATTACATCAGTAATTGCAATGTTAAATATCTACGATGGTGGGATTTTACTCTCACGTGAAGCAGGGGCTGTTCTGCAATTCTCCAATTTAGGAACCATTTCCATTTGGCAAGTATGCTTAATTTTTCTTTTTTATTTTAAAATTCTTCACAGAAGCTACGACCTACGAAGTCGAAATGTGATTAATTATGGATGATAAAATGAACCAGCTGGAAGCTTTTTACAGTGAGAATGCTAGTAATTGGTAATATCTTATATTTACGAACTTCTCTGATAGTTGGGACTAAAATTAAATGAAACAAGAGTGCAAAATTAGGACTGATTTAATCTTTAATAAGAGATTACTTTGGAAACAGTCTTAGTTGCCTAATATAAGTTCAAAATATCTCAACCGTTCAAATACATTCTGCACGAATCCTTGCGTGACCGACATGTACGGTGTTTATGTACTGTTCAAGGTCAACCATTCAAATTTTGAGATGTTCAAGTATCCAATATAGTGTTGTGCTCTCGGGTAGGGTATAGGTACTTCGGGTAAACCCGCGACGGGTAACGGGTAGGGCGGGTACGGGTAGGACAGGTAGTCGAGTAGAACGGGTACGAGTAGGTCGGGTAATTTTTTTAAAAAGTGTACGCTACCCGTTTCATACCCGTGCCCGTCTCGGGTAACGGGTACGGATTTTTTTTTCTGGTTTTTTTCTTCTTTTTTTTACTGTTTTTTGTGTTTTTTTTTTCTTTTTTTTTTTTTACAAACCGGCGGGAATTTTTTTTTTAAATTTGAATTTCAAAATTAAACAGGTTAATGGGTACGGATTAAACGGGTAAAAGGTGCGGGTAGAACGGGTAAAGTATGCGGGTTCGGGTAAATGGGTGCGGATACGGGTACGACGGGTCCGAGTAGGCGGGTTTCGGGTACGGATAAGGCGGGTACGGGTTGGACGGATTTTTTTCTCAAATATTGGTACCCTATCCATCTCAAACCTGTACCCGTGTACCCGTTTACCCGCCTATACCCAGGCACGGGCCGGGCAAAACGGGTACTAGTTCGGGTTTTAGCGATTCCAATATTAAACAACACTGAACATTTGCAGCAATCTTTCAAGGAGCTTACCAGTCAATTCAGTAATTTAAAAATAGAAATTTACGGTGGTCATCAAATAATCTAATACTTCGTTTTCCTTTTTTGGGAGTAGCATATAATATTACACATCTCTGGCACCGAAAAAAATCAGAAAATTTGCACCAATCCTAACAAATTTGATTATCAAAATATAAAAAAAATAAAAACCAGTACAGGTTGATTTAACTTACCTAAAAGCTTACAGTGATACATCATTTTCCACAACCCAAGCAACATCCAACTGGAAAGAGGAAAAATTAATTAAAAGAGGTGGTAAAATTTGTGCAACTCTCTAGATAACAGTCAACTTCAGACTATTACTCAAATACTATTTACAATCCCCACAAGGTCAACTGTGGAACTTAAAGAAACCAAATTAATTTAACTAAAAGTTCTATTCGACTCATCCAAAAAAAGAACAATCGAGAAGTGACCCAAAAAAAGAAGTAACAATCGAGAAGTGACGCTGAGATAATACATAAGGCAGTAGATGCCATAAAAACACTATCTCACAGAACTTCCACCTTCTCACCATGATCTTCAATAAGCTGCACACCAGAAAGTAAAATGATAAGATAGGGATTAATCCATTACACCATGGCACCATGCATTGCAGCTCTGGGTTTAGATACAGGTTATACATAATATATGCATATACAACTTACATTGCAGTTTCAGTACAGTCAGTGATGCAATGCCAAATTTTTGCCCTTTAGGTTTTGATCTGAGGAGTTCTGTGGCTTAAATGGCTACATAATAAAATATTTTATCAGCTGTCATACCATACATAACACAAGGCCGACATGGTTTACCTTGAACAGTACATAAACAATCTTACATTACAAGATAGTCTGTTCTGAAATCAACCCACAAGTCTCAATACCTTTTTAACCCATGGCATACATTAAGTTGTCTATATAACCTGAATCCTTGTTCCTAATTCTTCTTTCTTCTCTTCTTGCTCTTCCGTTCACTCTCACTATCACTCTCACTCTCTGACTCTGACTCTGATCCAGAACTTGAGTTAGACCCACTAGAGTCATCCGAACTTGACCCGGACTCATCCTCCGACTCAGATGCAGGCTTCTGCTGCATTATGAGCCGGGGCATGTTCTTGAGATACTCTCTCAGGCTCTCAGTGATGCCTCCCAAACCAATGGATGTGAAGAAATTGATGGCGAACCGTGTATTCTTGGGGTTATCTTTTGGGAAAATTGAATCAAATGATTCCTGCATTGTGGGGTCATTCAGTCGCTCGTTCAGAAGCCGTATGCCCAAATGCTCTGACAATTCCTGTAAGAAATAAAACAAGGCATGATTATTCCAAGTTTACCCTTGGCTGCTTCTGAAATATGGGTTATGGCAATCAAACACTACTGAAATTTCGTTTTAATTCTAGTTTTGAGGAATCCATCGAAGAGTCTCAATACAGCCCTGCTAGTGGTGAACCTTAAAATAAGAACAACAAACCACAATCAAACTGGAAGGAGAAAATAGGGAAATTGTCTATGCTTGTATTAGTCAAAACCACGAGGACTGACAGTAAACAACATTATGAAATCTAGAAGACTGAGCATATACCTGGAAAAGAATCTTGATAAAGATTCTAGAGGATGACGTGGTATCCTCTTCTGTAAGGCGAATGTAAGCAAGCACATGCCAGGGGAGAGCATCTGTTCCCAACAAATGAGCAAAGAACTTGGCCACATTTCGCAGCTTGTTTGTTTCCAGCCGGTGAATCATGGAATACTGCTGCACGAAGCACTTTTCAAAGTTCTCTTGATGGATTCTGTTTATCATACAGAACCGCTGTCCCAGGAGCCCGTAGTAACGCAGGTATGTTCTCTCCTGGCTGCAGCACTCAAGCATCATGATACACAGCTCCATCTGTCATTTTAAAGTAAAAAATGCAACATATGTAAGGTTCTTTTATTTCTTACTTCATTAGTTATCATGTGTAGTAAGCATGACAAGGTTTTAAAGTATACCAGTAGCGGTGCTCACCAGACAAGAAGAGTCCATTATATCTAATAATTTCTAAGAATACAGACGGGCACAAAAAAATTACCAAAAGCAAATTCCAAAATGTTAAAATGAAGGAGAGATCTCTTACCTCCTGCCCAGGCTCAAGCTTGATCTTTAAAAGCTTGTGTCCTGCCTCCTCAAAATCGACACTCGACATGATAGTCAAATAAATTGTTCTTCTGAGATTGACAAGATTGGTCTCAGTCTCATCTTTAATCTTCATCCTCTCTTCTTCTTCGTCGTCCTCGTCAGTCTCCTCATCGTCATCATCATCCTCATCACCGTCTTCATCTGACCCTGCCTCGTCTTCTGATGACTCATCACCAAGAATACTCCTCTTCAGGTTTTCGTAAGCTTTCTCGTCCTCCACGTAATTTGGGTTTGCCTTGAACACATCTGCAGTGAAAAATTACATAATAGTAAGTGAACCGAAAAATAATATTACGTCTGACAACATTATAGTGAAGCCTTCCATCTCGTTGTTCTAAAAAATAACCCTTGATTTAGTGGAGAACTTGGCCCTGGCATACTAGTTGATCACCAATACTGCAGTACAATTAAGCAATTGTTGCAGTAAAAACTAAAGTGACATCAATTAGATTGGAGAGTGTGAAACTGTAAATATATATATACTAAAACAAGAAATAATATTATTATATTACCAAGGTTAGTCTCAGGATCCAAGTCTTCATCATCAAGAGAGATCTCATGTGTGATCTGGTCCTCCTGTTCTACAAGATCAAGATCTGGACGAATAGCTGGAAACCCCTGCATGTTCAAGACAACAGCACCATAAGGTATCTTTCTGAGTATTGATTAAAAAATAATAATCTAACATATAGATATGATGACAGGTAGTTGTATATAGTGCACCATACTAGACCTGCAAAATTTACTTTTAGATTGAAAAAAAAAAAGGATACAAGTCAAATCTCCTTCAATAACTATTGGTTAGCCTCATATCTTTCGCTCTTCCTTTTTTACAAGTACAGTAATTTGGTCACCTTTGATGTTTATTGCCTAAATTAGGCCTCCAATTATTGCACCAATCCTTCTGAGAAGACAATATGAGAAACGGCAAACAGGAGATCATACCAATAAGAAAGCATGATGTGTTCCAGAAAAAAAATCAAACAATCCAGTATAGAAATAAAAATCAGAAGTAAAAGGTTACAAAATGTTGACAGTACCTGAAACTTAGCCTTTCTGATTGCAAAAAGGCCTTCAATTAGGAACTGAACACGCTTGTCGATTTCTCCCTCGTGCAAGATGCCACGAAACCTCTCAAAAACACCTACAATAAGAGAGGGAAGTAAAATACCTCTCAAAAACACCTCCAATATTAACCAAAACCAAACCAGTTTAATGCAACTGCATTGTTTGGAAAGGAAGTAAAATTCTCAGTATTTCTTTTAGCATTTTTCTTCGTGGATCACAATGTTACCAACTTACGAGGCCCATCAGAGATACCAACTAATACAAACGACATAATCTAAATTTGAAAGCCAGACAAAAATTTACCGGTGTTGTACGAAGTTCCCAAAACATATTCATTGATTAAGAAACACAAGCTAACAAAATTTCAGTTTGGAATTCAAAGTCTCACCATGAAGGCCAAGAGGAGTGATGTCTTGAAGCAACGCTCCGCATTCCTTCACAAAACCCACTGCTACCTGAATATTAACAAAATCAGATATGCTATTACATTATAGCCATATAGGGCCCATCTAATATTAAGGACTATCTACCAAACTAGTTTGAACATGTTTGTTGTTGAAACCAAACTAATCCAAGCCTTACCAAACCCACGTTGAAATGAGAATGGTACCACTACTTCAGATCAATTATCATTTCAAAATTATATTCAGACAAAAGGAACGGGTTTCAAACATTTTACCTCAACACTATCATCAGTTGGATTTTCCAAGAGCACGGTTAGAAGCTCAAGTGAAATGATCTCATGTGCCACCAGCTGGTTCACCAAGTGTGCTATGAACTTTGTCGCAGCCAAGAGTTGAGGCTTCATGAATTTATTTAAAAAAAAATACATAATTTGTCAATCATAAACCAACTAGGCATGCATCAATCTTATTGCTACAATTAAAGACATCCCTTATACAATAATTATAAACAGAAGGAAAAAAGAATATGCATTTCATTACTAACAAACTAATCGTAACAACCACTAAGTCAAACAATGTACAAAACACAAGGGATTATGAAAACCACATTTATAATTCATACAATAATCTCCCCACCAGAAGGCAAACAAAAGTAATAAATTTAATTAAATTGCTTACCTTATCGTTTCTCTTGTAGGCCCTCTTCAGCTGCAGAACAATCCTGGTAAGCAACAGCTTTCCCAACTCAGGAAATTTGGTATTCACCACCGCCACAAGCGCTGCGAAGACATCGGTAAAACCTGGAGATGCAAGCTGAGACTTGATGCAGGATCTGCAAAACAGCCCTCGTCCCCTGATAAGGTTCTCTGCGAAGAGCTCTGGTATGATGTTCTTGATGTTGGTGGCATTGACCTTGTTGACCAGACCGTTGATGCTCTTTCTCAGAGCATCCCAGCTGAGCCGCTGGTAGGGCTCGCTTGATTTGTCATCGACATCACGCATCATTTGTGCCATGCGGTGGGGTGGGATGTAGATGCCACCAGTCCTTCCAGTGAGAGCAGCTGGTATTGCCTCGGGAATCGACGGGGGAGGGGGAGGGGGTGGCGGTGGCAGGTTTTCTTCAGCTTGTTGTTCCCTTTCTTTTCGTCTGTTTCTGTCAGAGTCCCTGCCATGACCAAAGGAGACTTTTTTGAGATGGACAATATAATATATTGATATGAGTAAGCATTCAATAATGTAGAAAAAACTTGTATTCCTAAATCAAATAGAGGGTAGAGAATAGATGTAAAAACAGCATTGTTTAATTGAACTGGTTGTATTATCACAAGAACTACAGAAAGGTATTTAGACACATTCTTTGATGAGAAAATGGTTAACTGGGATTGGGGTGCTTTGGTTCTCATGGCACAAATCATATTCTACTCTTATAGAACAAACCATTTCTACCCTTATGGAACAACTTTTTCTTTGCTGAGCTAACCAACTAAATAGCAACAGGGTAGGTCTGTCCTCTATTCAACCATTTAATACATACTAAGATTAATATCATATTCACCATCAATATTCTGAATTTTTGTTAACTAGAAATAAACAAATTTGTACAGTTACCTTTCATAGTCTCTACGCCTCGGACTATTTTCCCGGTCTCTGTGACGCCTTCTTCTCTCCGTTTCTCTGTCCCTCTCTCTTTCTCTTTCTCTTTCTCTTTCTCTATCTCTATCTCTATCTCTATCTCTTTTTCTCTCCCTATCTCTCTCTGGTTCTCTTTCTTTTTCTCTTTCATTTCTTTTTGAATCTCTATCTCTCCTCTTGCGTGATTTCCTGTCAGAATCTGTCTCGGACTCGGCTTCTTTTTCTATGTCTCTATCTTTCCCGTTTGATTCTCTTCTCTTGTCCCTTCCATGGTGAAAATTCCTCTTGGTGTCTAAATCAGACTCTGAACCTGAACCCGAATCTCTATCCCTTCTCTTCTCTTTCTCCTTCCCTCTTCTGTGGCGAGATTTCCCGTTGGCTTCCAAATCCGAACCTGAACCTAAATCTGGATCCCTTATTTTCTCCTTCTCTTTATCTCTCCGGTGGCGAGATTTCCCATTGGGTTCTGAATCCGAAGCCGAATCCAGATCCCTTCGCCTTCTCTCTTTTGTATGGCGAGATTTCCCCTCAGGTTCAACATCCGACTCCGAACCCGAATCCCTTCTCCTCCTATCTTTCTCTCGATCTCTTCTGTGGCGGGTGTGAGTGTCTCGGTCGGAGAGAGAGGGACTTGCGGACGGAGCCATAATGAAAGAAAGGAACGACGCGTGGATGGTTTTTCCTCCTCCTGGCTGCTGGAGGGAGAAAAGGGAAGAGATCGAGCTGTTTTTTTTTTTTATTAGAGCTGTTAAAGCTAGGGAAGAGATCGAGCTGTTAAAGCTAGCGAAAGAGTAGGGTTTAGCGGGGAAGAGGGATTAGGGTTTCAGCGAAGACGACGATAGCAAGACGCGCAAGGAGGGACGGGCCTGCTTGCTCAGTTCGAGTCGGAAACTCTCGAGTGCGCATCCTCTGAGATATCACATATTTTGCGTGACCGACGTGTCCGGTGCCTATTCGGGGGTGACATAGGGGGCAGTATTATTTTATCTTTGAGATTCGCGCAGAACATATTTCAACAGTTAAGATTTTCCAAAAAGTCACGCAAAATATGAGATATCTCAGAGGATGCGAATTCGAAACTCTCGGGCTCTATGGAGGCCTGGATTAACTCAAAAGAGCATCTTTTGAGTTAATACATATCGACCGTCCGATTGTAAACGGAGTCCATCCGGCCCCCCGTTAAAACATAGGGGGTCTTCAATATTAGTGTGGATCTAATTTGCACGAATCTTGAAGCTTATCGGAAGTTTAGATGCATTAACTCAAAAGATTCCTTTTTGAGTTAATGCAGAGGATACGAATTCGGTGCTAATGCAGTAATGCTATCCTCTCCGGTCTCTTACAGAAAAAATCTGGCGGCGGATCCGAACAGCTCAGATCAGAATTAAAAGTGTTTTTTTTAAATATTATAATTTAAACTGTTCAATTTTGAGGAAATTATTTATAGTTTTGTTATTAGATATTGATCCATCAAATACCTCCGTTATTAGATATTTTAAAATTTTCAATAATAAAAATTCTAAAACTTATGTTTCAAAATAAAATCGTTAAATGTGATATTATTATTTTTTTCAAAATACACATAATAAATAATCACTTTTTGTTTGATTTTTTATGAATCAATAAGTTGAAAATTCAACATTCAAAACTTATCCACATTAGTATAATTTTACAATCTCTTGATACTAAATAAAATAAAATTAAAATATCATGATCTTATACGTGTGCATAGAGAAAATGATCAATTTCCAGGAGTAAAACTAGAGTGTTCATAAGTTCACCGAGCCTCTTGGTGAACTCAAGTCTAAAACCCATCAAATTGACTTCAAACGACAAATTTGAACCATTAAAACCTGCCTACCTTATGAGTGATGCGTCTGCATGTAAAAAAAAATTAATTTTAACATTAATTTTGCATAGAATCAAGTGATCAAAAAAATGTTCAAAAAATAAATGTATTAAAATTAATTTATTAACCTTCTAATTTTGACTGCTTGACTTTATATTAAATTAATTCGAATGTTTAAAATTTTCACATGTAAGGTAGGCGGATTTCAACAGTTTGAAATTTTCATTTAAAACTGATTCGATAAATTTTAGACTTGAGTTCACCAAGAAACTTAATGAACTTAAAAACACCCTAGTTCTATTCCAATTTCCAGTGTATACAATAACAAAAAGGCATCATTCATATCTATCGTAGTTACAAGAAGTTATAAAATGTGATGCATGTTTACAAGAATTTTATTCACCAGCTTACAATCTCTCAGCATTGCACCATAAATTATAATTTTATTCAGTTCCAGTATGGTACTCTGACAAGTTTAGAATAAATTTGTATTCTGATTTTTGAACCATTACAAGATAAAATACAATCTTATATACAGAACAATTATCAGAGAAAGGAAATAAACAAAATCAGAAACATATTTTAAATAAAAGGAAACAAAATATTCAGGATATGGGATACAGCTACCAGCTCTAATATACTCTACCGTATAGATGAGATCTGCATCGTCCGATATAATCAGACACCAATCTTAAAGCAAGCCCTATACAATCCAAATAGGCAGCGAAATGTTTTGGCTGCAAGTACCATAGATGATACGTACCTAACGATTTTATTTTAACCTTTAAGTTTAAATTTTAAATTATTTTAATTCTAATAATAGAAGTATGATAGAGACAAAAATTAGAATCACTTGAATTTTCCTGTCCATTCAAATTTACTTTCTTTTTATTTTCTCCACTAACTACATTAACATTTTTTTATCATGATTCAAATTGTATAATCATCATTGTAAATAATTGACCATTATACCCTTATCGTAAAATCAGAAAAAAAAAAAAAAAATTATTCTCTGTGGTTCGCCCTATGAGGCTATAAGCCATTGCAGAGAATAGAAGGTTTCCAAGAAATATCTTCCCTTCTATTCTCCTGTACACCTATCCTCCACCGTATAGATAACCTTTCTTCTCTCCATTCTTCCTCTGCCTCACCATCCTCTTTCTTCCTTCTTACTGAATTACAGAGAAATTGGAAAAAAATCAATCAACAAAGATGAACCAGAATTACGCCTAAAATCTTACACTTTTGCAACTTGATTTGCATGGTCAACCATAAAAAAAAAATAGCTCTTTGGATCGTGTTCTTTTTGGACTATCCATATCGTTGAATTTTTATCTTAAAAAATCCATTTAAAGGAACTCACATTGTGACCATAGACTAACTTAAGAGTATCATAAAAAAATGTAGTTGTGCAACAAGTTTTAGCATTGTGCAGATCTTCAAAATGACTTTTATAGCACCATAATATCCAACCTTACCTTTTTTTAAAAGTAAATTGAACTTGCTATTTCTAGCTAACTTTGAATTTTTGCTCATTGTTCTGATAATGAGACACTCTTTCAGCAATTTCAAACATTCTTGTTATGGTGATCACTTAGTACTTTTTTCTTAAACTCACATAGCATTACTGTAGCAACACTAACAGTTCCGGACTCAACAGAGGTCTGATTGATAACAGTAATGGAAGAAAATTCTCCAATGATGACTGATGGCCCGATCATGCAGCTCATCCAGGCCATAACTAGTATGATGGATAATGTTTATTCGAGAAAATAGAGAACTGAACAGAACCTAAACCCACCAAACCAAATATTTTGCAATGCAGATGCAAACAATAACTTTTTGCCATACAAAATCAATGATAAAAAGAAAAAAGAAAATCTCAGGGTGTTGATTAAATAACTGAAAGTCCCTGCGCCAGTAACATAATGCAAGAGAGATGTATGTAAACAATGAAAACTTTGCATTCAAGCTTGATTAAGTTTGTCAGCTGTAATATTCCAGCAACATGCATAACAGAAAAGTCACTCATGTCTGGACAAGGTCCAGCAATGCACATCTCATTTAGCTTTTTAACTCTGAAAATCTCTACTGTGAAGAAGTGAATAGAATAATGAAAGGGAAGGCTTGGAGGCAAATTTGTCTTTCTACTGATTTTGAAAGAAGGGTATAATGGTCAATTTTATTTAAAATAGGCAGTATTCAATTTAACTAATATTCACAATCTGTTTAATATGGATAATGAGGAAAATAAAAATAAAAGGTCATATTGAATGGAGAAATAACAAATTTTGAAGTTCTGATGGGCAAATATATCTAACAATAGAAATTTTGATGGGTACATAAATAATTCTCTCTAAAATAAATAACTAACCATTGAGTAAAATTTATCGCTCAATGTATCGCACATTCAGATCCAACATTTTTCTTGATTAGATATGTACATTATACAATTGAAGTTTATGGATTTAGATTGTGACGTATCGTGCTGTGCTCTACCACACCATTGGATGCAGCGCCGGCACCAACAAGATTGGCCCTGTTAAGTTTTAGATTGCAGATTAGATGTAGTACAAATTAAGAAGTCATGAGTTCTTCTCAAATGCATACTATGCCTCTACTCTCTGTTATACCATGAATATTCCATTTTATTCTTATTATTCTGACATGTGACAGTTAAGCATGAAACCACATCAATAATCCCAGGTATTGGTACTGGTGCACAGTTCTATCCAGTCAAACTAAAGTATTCAGATTATCGGTGGAACATGATCCAGCCACAACAAAGACCGCAATCCAGCTAACTAGATAGAAAGGACATCTCGGCATCCATACCCTCAAAAAAAGGCAAATTCATATCAGAAAGAAGAATGGCTTTAACCTTGTCTATGCAAGACAATGGTAAACAACATACTACTCGGCGTGACTTCATACACCCAAAGAGTTCTACTGTGTACTGTCAATGAAATCGAAGATTGAGCACGAGATGTGAGTCAGAGAAGTGTTTCAGTACTCATGATCAATTTCCAGTGCCCGAATTATATCTGCATAACAGTTTCTTGTTGTAAGAAACAACAGTGGTAAGTTAGAATGAAAGACCATGCGTGTTATTAAGGAGGTGAAACCATAGCTAAAGGTACAGTGAGGAACATCTTTAGATTATATGATGTCAGTTTGCACCACTGTGAGTTAGCTGAAGGTACAAGTGGTTTAACATGCATAATCACACAGAAAGTGATATATTCTTACAATTGAGCTTCTATTTTAAGAAGGTATGTCTTTGCATCCAGTGATTATGTGTATATGAATAGTGTTCACCAGTAGGCCTAACAGCATGATCGTTTTTAAAATAGGCAAACACAAGAAAGCATTTATGGCTTTATGCATACTATGCTGTACGAATTTATGCCTTGAATAGGTCTCTGCAGCATGGCCTGTTGGTGATTAAATTTGACTAGCATTTTTTAGGTCAAGAGTCTTTCTGTTTCTGGAACAATATTCTTGATTTCAAACAAACAACCAAAAATAAAAAAAAATCAAAAATACATTGGTAGGGGAGCATTCCGCCTCACTGGCAGAAGCAACCGCAGTCAACGTCTATCAATATACACACTATAGAAATTGTAACTTATGTCATTTAAAGTTTATTTACAACTGCAACACTTTTAAAGAAACATTCTTGTACATAATTTCACACAGACTCTAAATCTGTTCCAAATTTACACATGCATTTGTAGATGTACATTACAGCAATAATTAGACATACACAAATGAATTTCAATTATCAATCTTGTGTGCAGCAAGAACTTTGAATGAAAATTTATAGCAACAGGCAGGACTTCCGAATTGCACAATCTGTTCAGAAATCATTTTAGTATCTAACTACAAAATAAGAGCATTTTCATACCATCAAATCCATCTAACATTAAACACTGTTCCATACAAAAGGAAATAATTCTTAAAATAGAGAAATATATATACACCAAAAGATTTTTAATGATCTAATGTATATGAAGAAGTGCAAACTAATGACTTTCCGTATTCATTTTCTCATTTTACCCCTCCAACCTGTTACAAAGAACTTTGCAAGATCTTGAGTTACATAGAAAATGAAATTTACCAATTGACAACTACATGCCAAGAAGACAAAAGAGAACCATAGGCATTTACAATTCTAATAGCTACTTGATACAGGTCATTATTTCATATGGAAACCATACTTAACCTTTCTAAACTTCATTTCTCTACGCATTACAATTTTTCTAAGGGCAAAAAAAGTAACTGTCGGTCAGACTTACTATGCTAGTAAACTCAAACTCGCCCCGGAGTCCCAACACTTCTCACTGGGTTCAAATCCATTTCATTATCTCCGCTGCCATCCTCTCGATTCCCAATATCTTCCACTCCTTTACCTCCATTGATATCATGTGGGTTCACATTCCCTTCCTCAACATTATCTCCATTGGCATCCCCTCTATTCACATTCTCTTCCTCTCCATTACTTCCATTGGCATCCTTCCAGTTAACATTCTCTTCCCCGTCATACCTTCCATCCACATCCCCTCCACTCAGAATCTCCTCAACTCCATTACTACCATCCACACCATTCCCCCTTCCAAACCTATTCTCAAGCTCTTCTAGCCGTTTCCTAATCTCTCCCATCTCTGTTTCCACCAAAAACAGTCTTTCTCTCAAGGTCAAGTTCTCCTCTTCTAGCCTGGCCACTCGTGCCTCAGCCTGGTCACCTTCACCATCTGGTGCCTCATCAGTCCCTGCAGGATAAATCATTTCGAACCTGCTGAGGTCATGATCCAGCCTCCTCTCCACCTCCACATGCTCTTCAACGTCACTCTCGCTTGAATCACTCGATCCATCTACCTCATCATCAGCTTCTTTTGGAGTTCTCAAACGAATAAGGCCGCTCATCGACCCGTACCCATCAACCCCCCATTCCTCCTTTGCCATATCAACCAATCGCTCACGAGTAGGTGAAAATCTGGGAGTGGGTAAAATAGCTGGCGTGGCTGGAGATGGCGAGATAAGAGATGCAATCCCGCCTGATTTCTTAGCACGAATTATAAAGGAGGTAGTGTTGCGAGGTGCGTAAGGCGCGAATCTAGGGTTAGGGTATTTCTTCTTGTAGAATCGGCGAGATTTGAGGTGGTTTTGGATCTGAAGGTCGTGGAGCGATGGGGGATAGTAGGAGTAGGATCCATCGGGAGGCGGAGGGGCCATGGACATGGCCATGCCTGAGTGCTTATTGGATTTGTTCTTTTTCCAATTAGAGCGCGGTCTAGGGTTGTGGAAAGGATGCTGGTTAGGGATTTGCGATGGATCCATGGAAGGAACAGTTGCAAGAAATCGAATAGGGATTGATTCAAGTTGATTTGAGGAACTGAGAAGAGAGAGAGAGAGAGAGAGAGAGCGCCGAGTTGGTTCTGGGCGGTTGATGGTCGGAGTCGGCGTTATCTCGTTTTCAAGATTTAATAGCGGTTTCTTTACGAGCCCGGATCCTCTGCATTAACTCAAAAATGAATCTTTTGAGTTAATACATATGGACTGTCCGATCGATTTCAAGATTCGTGTGAATTAAATCCGCACTAATATTAAGGACCCCCTATGTTTTATACGGGGACCGGATGGGCTCCGTTTTCAATCGGACGGCTGATATTTAAAAGATGCTCTTTAAGTTAATGCAGACGATGCGGAATCAGTGGACCAGGCGGTTCTCTGTGTTTTACAAATGGATGGTTTAGATCAGCTGATAAAGGTATCGTGGACTCGTGGTCGGAGAGAATTCGTATCCTCTGAGATATCTCAAACTTTGCGTGACTTTATGGAAAATCCCAACCGTTTAAATACGTACTGCACGAATCTCAAAGCACACATAATACTGACCCTACATCACCCCCGAATAGGCACCGGACACGTCGGTCATGCAAAAGTTGAGATATCTTAGAGGATAGCACTCGGTCGGAGAAGGGGCACCTGAATTCGTATTACCTAAGGTAACAGAATATTTATGTTTGGACTGTGTGTTCAAAATCCGCACGATATTAAGGGTGTGCTCCAGTATCGCAGAGAAAATCTCATTAAAGAGAAGGAAGGGAATTGAGCAACGGGGATAGTGTATTCTCGGAACAGTAAAATTTATACCCCGATTTGGAGGTGACATATTTCGTCAAAACCTGTCTTGTCTCTCCCCTCCGAACAGTGCACGCTTTCTCTCTTTGTCCTTCACTTCCTCTCCGATTCTCCTCTTCTAAAGCAGGTAAGTTGATCTGGGCTGATCAAATTTCGGAAGTTTTTCTCTCTGCACCAGAATTTTGCCGTTCCTTCCCTCTGCCTCCCTTCGTCTGGAGCACGCTCTAAAGCGTCCCCGTGAATTCTACTTCTACCTCAGATCGAATTAATCTGAATTCTGATCGGACGGCTGTGGTCTAAACGGAAATATTATGTTACCTCAGAGGATACGGATTCAGGGTCCCTGACTCCGTGGGGCAGGTAAAATTAAAAAGTCATCGCCACGGGACCCGCGTATAAATAGGATGTGTTAAAATAATAGAACAAATTTGAGACAGCATCTATATGGAGTTAGGCTAATATGACACTAGTGTTATATCAAACTAAATAACACCACATCTTAAACCCTTAGATCTGCTTTAAGATTTGTACTATCCACTTTTACTGTTCAAGCACTTCATTTTGTACGAATCTTAAAGCAGATCTAAGGATTTAAGATGTGGTGTTATTTAGTTTGATATAACACTAGTGTCATATTAGCCTAACTCATCTATATGAGTATATCTGACAAGCAGTTATCGAAATTTTAAAAATAAAATTATAATTTTGTTCTCTTATATCTAAACCGCGCAGGTTAATAATTTTAAAATTTTACACAATCAATTATCAAGCATCTAAGTCTATTTCTTATTTTGATAACAGGTTAATAATTTTAATAAATCTGCTACGATTTTAAGAGATTTTAGGGACCTTACAATTCTTTAGAATCGTAGCAAATTTATTTTCCATAAAACCATACATAAAGTCCCAAATTTTTTATAAATACTCAAAAATAAAACAAAATTATTAAATCTACTCAATTTTTGAAAGAATCTCGAAAAATACCTAATCCGGTTATCAAATAACCGGATTTTCAATTTCTTTCAGGTAATTCAATTTCCGAAAATGAGAAAACCGGAAAGAAAGAAATTGTTGGATTATTTGATAATCGGAAATACCGTCCGGTTAATGGGTAACCGCGTTGTGTGTTGCCTTGGTATTTGTATCCGCGGCATGGTATATAAGAAGAGAATTATTGATCCGACTGGGTTGGCATGACTAACGAAGGTCTTTAACTAAAAAAACAATTATGGCAATGACATTAGTGTTGTAAAATTAATATAAAGTTGCAACAAAAGTAAGTAAATAACAAGAGAGATAAAGAGAGCAACAACAAACTTGTATTCTCCACTATTGTATATAATATGTGTGTCCACCATTCTCTATTTACAAAGCCTCTATTTATAGGCTAGAAAGAGATGTTACAATAAAGGAGAAAATAAATGTCCATGGTAGTGGAGATAGTGGAGGTAGTGGATAATTAATATTGGAAGTTATAGAATGAACATCCACATAAATATATTTTATAACACTTCCCCTTGGATGTTCATCTTTCATTATACGTTGTTAATATGATACTTCAGGATCAACATGATACTTCAGGACCATGTACTGCCTCATTAAAAACCTTACCAAGAAAAACCCATTGGGATAAAAACTTGGTTAAGGGAAAAAGAGTACAGTGCGTATAATGCTTCCCCTCAATTTGATATCATTGAATATCATTCAATCGATGTAGACCTATCTTCTTCGTGAGTTGTACAAAAACCTTTGTTGGTAAAGATTTTGTGAATAGGTCTGCAAGATTGTCAATTGATCGGACTTGGCAAACATCTATTACGCCTTCCTTTTGTAGGTCATGTGTCGAAAAGAACTTTGGTGCAATATGTTTAGTTCGGTCTCCTTTGATATATCCTTATTTGATTTGTGCAATGCATGCTGCATTATCTTCATATAGCGGAGTAGGATTTACCTTGATGTTTTTAAGTCCGCATTCTTCTTGAATATTTTGAATCATTGACCGTAACCAAACACATTCTCGACCCGCCTCGTATAAGGCAATCAGTTCGGCGTGATTTGAAGATGTAGCTGTAAGAGTTTGTTTTGTCGATCGCCATGAAATTGCAGCTCCACAATAGGTGAATACATATCCCGATTGAGATCGTGCTTTATGTGGATCTGATAAATATCCTGCATCTGCATATCCAACTAAATTGGATTTTGTATCTTTTTGATAGTATAACCCCATATCTCTAGTTCCGCAGAGATACCGAAATACTTGTTTAATTCCATTCCAATGTCTTCTGGTTGGTTTGGAACTATATCTTGCTAACACATTTACTGCAAATGAGATATCGGGTCTCGTATTATTTGCAAGATATAATAATGCCCCGATTGCACTTAAGTATGGTACTTCAGGACCAAGCACTTTTTCATTATTTTCTTGTGGGCGAAAAGGATCATTTTCTGCATTTAGTGATCGTACAACCATTGGTGTGCTCAAAGGATGAGCTTTATCTATATTGAATCTTTTTAATATTTTTTCAACATAATTTAATTGATGGATAAATATTCCATTCTTTAGATGTTCGATCTGCAGGCCGAGACAAAATTTTGTTACACCAAGGTCTTTCATCTCAAATTCATTCTTCATTAATTTTGCAGTATTCTCAATCTCTTCAAGAGATCCAATAATATTCAAATCATCAACATACACTGCAATGATTGTGAAACCTAGATTTGATCTTTTAATAAAAACACACGGACTAATTATATTATTTTTATATCCTTCTTTTAGAAGGTACTCACTCAGTCTATTATACCACATTCGACCAGATTGTTTTAGTTCGTATAAAGATCTTCTTAATTTTATAGAGTACATCTCTCTAGGTTTTGACTTATATGCTTTAGGCATTTTCAATCCTTCTGGGACTTTCATGTATATATTACTGTCAAGTGAACCATATAAATAGGCTGTTACAACATCCATAAGTCGCATTTTTAGATTTTCTGCAACTGTGAGACTTATTAGAAATCTGAGAGTTATCGCATCCACTACAGGTGAATACGTTTCTTCATAATCAACTCTAGGTATTTGTGTAAAGCCTTGTGCCACTAGCCTTGCTTTATATCTCACAATCTCATTTTTCTCATTTCTTTTTATGACAAATACCCATTTGTAACCTACAGGGCTAACATCATTGGGCGTTAGGACTACAGGTCCAAATACTTGCCGCTTGTCTAATGAACTTAATTCTGTTTGTATGGCATCTTTCCATTTAGGCCAATCATTTCTTTGTCTACACTCTTCTAGAGTTTTTGGCACATTATCTTCTTCGTTTATAACATCGCTTGCTATAGCGAATGCAAAGATTTCATAAACATGTGTTTTATTTCTATTTAATATAGTACCATTTATTACATAATTTATAGAAATCTCATATTCATTTGGTACTTGAGTTTCTTCTGGAACTTCATCAACCTCTTTTGAGTTTTTATCAACTTCTTCATGAGTTCTACCATTAATCTCTTCTGGGATTTTATATACTTCTTCAGGAGTTTTACTATCAACCTCTTCTGGGGTTTTATTGACTTCTGCAGGAGTTTTACCATCAACCTCTTCTGGGGTTGGACCAACTGCTTTATTCTGCTCTTTCCTTTTACGTGGATTTACATCCTTAGAACCAAGTGGTCTTCCACGTTTTCTACGCACATTAGATTCATTAGATATTTTTGTAATGTCAATTCGAGCGGGTGCGTTTATAGCTGGAATATGTGATTTAGTAACTCTATTCGTATTTGTGAATGCATCAGGCAATTCATTTGCAATTCTTTGCATATTTATGATCTTCTGAATTTCGAGTTCACATTGACCACTTCGGGGGTCAAGATAAGATAACGATGAATTCCAAGTTACTTGTTTATCCAGTTTTTGTTTTTCTTCCCCTAAATTTGGGAATACTGATTCATTAAAATGACAATCAACAAATCTTGCTGTAAAAACATCTCCTGTTAATGGTTCTAAATATCTAATAATAGAAGAAGAGTTAAAACCAATATAAATTCCCAACCTTCTTTGAGGTCCCATTTTTGTGCGTTGTGGAGGAGAAATTGGAACATATACTGCACAACCAAATACCTTTAGATGAGACAAATTTGGTTCTCTTCCGGAGACCAATTGTAATGGGGAATATTTATGATAAGCAGTTGGTCTTAATCTAATTAGTGCAGCAGCATGTAATATGGCATGTCCCCATGCGGAAGACGGTAAACTAGACCTCATGAGTAATGGTCTAGCAATTAATTGTAATCTTTTAATCAACGATTCTGCCAGACCGTTTTGTGTATGAACATGGGCCACTGGATGTTCTACCGTAATTCCAATAGACATGCAATAATCATTAAAAGTTTGAGAAGTGAACTCACTTGCATTATCAAGCCGGATTCTTCTGATTTGATAATCCGGAAAATTAGCTCTCAATTGGATAATTTGTGCTAATAGTCTAGCAAATGCAACATTTCTTGTTGCTAACAAACTCACATGTGACCAGCGTGTTGATGCATCAATTAACACCATAAAATATCTAAACGGTCCACATGGAGGTGTAATAGGTCCACATATATCTCCTTGAATTCTTTCTAAAAATGAAGGAGCTTCAGGTCCAACTTTATTTGGAGATGGTCTAATAATTAGTTTTCCAAGAGAGCATGCTTCGCATGTCATATCTTTTGATAATAGGATCTTCAGGTCCTTTAGGGGATGCCCATTTGCACTTTCAATTATTCTCCTCATCATTATATTTCCTGGATGACCCAATCTGTCATGCCATAATGTAAATAATTTTGGATCAACTAACTTCTGGTTAGTAACGGTTAACTTCGAGTTAGCAACCATATTTGATTCTATTTTACTTATATAAGTACTATATAATCCAGATGACATTGCTTGCATCTTTTCAATTATGATCTTCTGGCCATTCTTAATAGATGTGATATGAAGATACTCGCAATTTTTCTCATTCATAGTTTCAATATGATAACCATTATTTCGAATATCTTTAAAGCTTAGTAGATTTCTTCTGGATCTACTTGAATATAATGCATCATCTATTATTAATTTTGTTCCTTCAGGTAACAAAATACAAGCTCTTCCGGAGCCTTCTATTAAATTACTTGTGCCAGATATAGTGTGAATATTAGTCTCACCAAGATACAATAGTGAAAAGTATTTCTTACTTTTCAATATGGTATTAGTTGTTCCACTGTCTACCAGACATGAATCTTCATTACTTATCATTGCGTCAGCCATTTTCCTTTAAAATGCAAAAATAAATTACTTTTATTCATTTTCATAAAAAAAATTAAAAAGTAAACTAAACTTTTATTAAACATAAATATAAATTTTTATACTATATTTTCTCCCTAAGTAATAATATATATTTCTTCATTGACATTATGGAAGAAATCTGATACATCAAGATGTGTATCCACATGGCATTCATTTTGGAGTCATATTCAGTAAAGTTAGTTTCCACATTTTTCCCTTCTTTCTTGATTGTGGCTTGATATAGCTCTACAAAATATTTTGGCGTACGACAAGTACGCGACCAATGATTTATCATCCCACATCTGAAACAAACATCTTCAGGACGTTTTTCTTTCTCATTAATATGTATTTACAACATCAGGTTATTACTACCATAACTTCAAGTTATGATAAATGAAAAATGAGATAAATTCAAACTTTGTGAGATTTGTCATATATACTACAAAATAGATACGCATTAACTTCAGGTTATTAATGCCATAACTTCGGGTTATGAATGCCATAATTTTGAATTATAAATGTCATAACTTCAGGTTATCAATGTCATAACTTCAGGTTATCAATGTCATAACTTCAGGTTATTAATATCATAACTTCATATTATGAAAAGGGAGATAAATAAATATAAATAAAAGAATACGTAAATTGTATGAATAAATAAATAAATTAAATGTATTAATAACTTCAGGTTAATATTATATAACTTCAGGTTATAATAAAATATTTTATTTAATAACTTCTAGTTATTAAATTGCTTGGCTGCATAATTGTATAATTTAATTTGAAATAACTTCGGGTTATATTTTCATCTGATGACCTATAATAACTTCTGGTTATTATATTGATTTTATATGAAAATTTCTAATAAAACTTCAGGTTTTAATTGAGAATAACTTCAGGTTATTATTCATCCAGTGGCCTATAATAACTGCTGGTTATTATATTAATTTTATACTAAAATTTATAATAGAACTTCAGGTTGTAAATAATTCTAATAATAACTCCAGGTTATTATTTTATTCAAGTAATACGAACTTCGGGTTCTTGATAAAATTTTAGTTGTGATAATAACTTCAGGTTATTACTCTTATTATTATATTAATGTAATATGAACTTCGGGTTCTTGATAAACATTTAGTTTTGATAATAACTTCAGGTTATTATTTCATCATTCACTTCAAGGAATGATTCTTATAAACTAAAACAAATATAATCAAAAATTTAAATGAAATTTAAATTAATGAAAGATATAATAATTAATCACACAAATTACTTACATGATTACTTTGCAACTTCTTCCGAGCAATTCGTGCTGATAACGTGTTGTAAAATTAATATAAAGTTGCAACAAAAGTAAGTAAATAACAAGAGAGATAAAGAGAGCAACAACAAACTTGTATTCTCCACTATTGTATATAATATGTGTGTCCACCATTCTCTATTTACAAAGCCTCTATTTATAGGCTAGAAAGAGATGTTACAATAAAGGAGAAAATAAATGTCCATGGTAGTGGAGATAGTGGAGGTAGTGGATAATTAATATTGGAAGTTATAGAATGAACATCCACATAAATATATTTTATAACAATTAGCTAATTTTCAACTGTGTCGATTTTTGTGTGTAATGTATTATGTGTATCTTAAAGAAAGAGAAAAAAGAAAAAAAAAAAAGATAATTTTATTATTATGATTTTGATTTATTTTATATTTTATATTTTTATGATAAAATTATTTTTTTAATATTTTACATAGTTTACTATTAATAATATATGATAATATTGATTTATACAATATTTTATGTATATATTTCAGTTCATGCCCATGCACCGAGTAACAGAATATTTATGTTTGGATCATATTTTACACACTTGATCGATTATCAAGCATCTAAGTCTATTTCTAATTTTGATAACAGGTTAATAATTTTAATAAATCTGTTTCGATTCTAAGAGATTGTAGGGTCCCTACAATTTCAAATCCAACATTTTATTTGTTTTGAGATTCGTACAAATCGAAAAATGAAAAGTTAGATTTGGAATTGTAGGGACCCTACAATCCCTTAGAATCGTAGCAGATTTATTTGCCATAAAATCATACATAAAATTCATGAACCTTGAACGAGACAAATAAGAATATGTATCCGTTACTTTTCTAGCAAGAAAAGCAGCTTACTGCTCTTCTTCTCTCTATATTTCTCTTTAAAAAAGAGAGAGAAAGAATATCACATGAGAGAAAGACAGAGAGAATAGCAGGAGAAAAGAAAGAATTTGAAAAGTATCAGATCCCGTTCCAACAAATGATACTGTTTCTTTTTTTTTTTCCAACTGAATGGGACGGATTCCACCGTACAGATAATTTCTTTTCTTGGTTAATTGATTTGTGGGATTAAGTTTTTTATTAATAGGACAGGCTTGATTGTCCTCGTCTTTTTTAGGGGAAAAATCAACATGTTTTTCCTACAAATTGAAATTCCATAGAAATGACATTTTGCAATTTTTTATTTTCTATTAATAAAAAAATCGGTGTGTTTTTGCTAGGTTTTAAGCTTTTCTCAACTACATCTTATTTTTAAAATTTTGTTTTATTAAATACTACAAACAAACAAAAAATCAGTATATACAATACCCATAATTAGTTTTTCTTTTCTTTTTTTTCCGAATGCTTCGCTCTTTTTTGGAAACATGAACCAACAAGTAGCTAATAGAAGAAGAAAAATAAAGAATAATGAAAATGTACCAAACCCTCTCTAGCAATTCTTCATTAGTCATATCCAAAATGATCTGGGGACCATCATAACAACCAACAAAAAATTAACATCATAAATTTTTTCGTTAATTCTCTTTTACAATAAAAAATGGAGAACATGGAGTAAGACACCAAAAGGCCAGGTATATAAAAAATGGAGAACATTGAGAAAAAAATAATCCTCTTCCCTTCATTAGAAGGCCAGGTATATATTATTCAAATTATTTCTAGGCTTCACCTGTAACAAACCAGGTAGCAAGCCCCTCTCAGACCATTCCAAAGTATTATTCAACAAATTTCGTATCTGATATGATTCTGCATCCAACTATAGATGCAAACATATATGAACTGTTATTTGCATTATAACATTTGCGTAACAGAGTATATACATAAAGTAGTTTATTTGAACCTGAGCTATTGTGGAAAACCAACATATAATCTCTAGTTTGAATTCAAGAAAAGAGACCAATTCTGTAAGCATTCAAGGAAAGCAATTTGTATAATTCTTTTTCCCAAAAAATATGCAATGTCACTTCTCGACATATGTATATATTTTGTCACAGTTTGTACAAGGGATATACGAACTGTGACAAATTATATACATAGATACAACCCAAAAGTGATTGAAAAGAAGGGGGTTATCATAGGGAGTAGATGGTTTCTGATGGGTATTAAATTCGGTCCAATACCCGATAATACCCCTCTGATCCTTATTGAGATTCGTGCCAACAAGTTTAGATCCACACGAATCTAAACTTACCCGTGAATCAAAACCGTCCTTGTGAATCTCAACCCGGATTTGGTCCGACGTCCATCCCAAACATAATAACAGTCAGTCTTGAGCAAATGCTTTTATTCAGCTTGTCTCATTATTCATTTCATACAGAGTTCTCTTGGCCACACATCTGAAATAAAAAAGGAAAGTTTACTAATAATATAAACATGAACAGAGTAGAATTTGAACAAATATAAATAGGTTTGTTTTAGTAAACTCTTTGATAAAAATTGGGCCTGTAGTTTTTTCAAAGACATAACTGCAAGATAAACAAAGTATCAAGCAAAAAAGGTATCTCTTTAGCTAACGACACAAGCAAAACACTTTAATGATGAGTTACTGCCTCAGGAATACAATCTTTAAGAGTAGTATCAATACAAAAATAACACAAGAAAAGGACACAAGTCAAATTGTTACCAAAAAATTTAACTGCTTGCAAGGTGTGGAGTGTGCTGCATGCATGAATGCAAATTTGTTGCTTGAGCCGGTAAATTTTTTTAACCTACTAGAATTAAATAGTGAGAAATAATTCCAAAGAAAAATATGACAAATTAAGCATACATTCACAAAACTTTTAACAAGAATATATATTAAATTAAAAAATATATATATTAAATAAAAAGAATATATATTAAATAAAAATAAACACAAACCTTTTAACAAGAAGATTCAGTTCCAGCCTCCATTAATCAGATTCGTTGTGATATCCAATTGAATCACCTTGAGACAATTAGCAATTCAGTAGTTTAAGGCATTCCGTCAGCTCTGCAAGATTGAAAACAAAGCTAAGCTTTTAAATAAATACATGATTTGGTGCACAGCCGGTCTGATCTCAAATTGTACATTTTTTTTTTCTTCATTGAGGTACTTCCTTTCCATTTTTCCTCGCTTATTACCGCCTAACTGAGTCTTAAAAAATAAACAAATAAATTTAAAATATAATAACGATCATTACCCTTATTCATCTCACTAGAACGAAGCAATCCTTTATCCATGACTAACTGAGCAAGCAGATCTGGCCTGAGGCCAGAATCAACCATTTTCAGGAAGAGATTCTGAGCCTTTTCAATTTCACCTCGCCTACAATACCCATTTATCAGAGCCGTGTATGCCTTCACATCAAGCTTCAAGCCATTCTTCAGCATTGCATCAAATAACTTTTGTGCGCCATGCAAATGTTCCATCTTACAAAGCCCATCAATCATAACAGTGTAACATGTCACATCAGGCTCAATCCCATCCTCCTCCATGCACCTATACAGCTTAAAAGCCTTATCCCTTATCTCAAAATTTCTTCTTTCTCTGGCTATTTCTGACCAGCAGGTTTCGAAAACTTTGTTGAAATGGCCATTTAAAAGAACACTATAAACCACCACATCAGGCTTTATACCGACATGTTTCATTTCCACAAACAGTTCATAGGCATCACGCAATCTTCCAACCCTGCAATAGCCACGCATTAAAGTTGTGTATATAACCAAATCAGCACAAATGCCATGATTTATCATATCCTCAAACCAGAAGAGGGCCCCAGACATGTCTTCTCTTTGGCAAAAAGCTGTGATGAGTATTGTATAAGAGAGCAAGTCGGGTACAACTTGGTGATCTCTCAGCATCACACGGAACACATTAGAAGCTAATTTGACTTTGCCATCATTACAGAGATCCCGAACTAACCATTCATGCGACCACTTATTTATCAGATAACCTTGTTGCGAGAAACACAAAAATAATTCATACGCACGTTCAGTTAATCCTCGATACAAGTAACCCGAGACCATTGAACTATAAATACAGGTTCGACCTGTTTGACCTATTTGTTTCCTTGAGCCTCTCTGTTTTAGTACTTTAAACAACGACTCAGCTTGACCAACATTACCTCCTTTACAAAATCCCTCTATAAGCAAACCATATGTTTTAGCATTCAATTCAACCCCTTGTTTAAACATTTGTCCTAAAAGGTCATTTGCCTCATTAATCAAGCCATTGTCACAAAACCCACTTAAAAGTGCATTGTAGGTGACTGTATCAGGCTTTAGCCCCAACTTAAGCATTTCATTGAATACTGTATAGGCTTTGACAACATCTCCCTTGAAACAGAAACCCACAATCAAGCAGGTGTAATGGATCCTGTCAGGGTCCAACCCGTTAATTCTCATCTCGTGGATCAGCTTCATGGCCTTTTTAAACAAACCCAACCTGCAATATGCATTGATGGCAAAGTTGTACAACACCTTATCTAATGTCAATCCCGACTCTTTCAGTTTAATGAACCACAGCAAAACCTCATTATACATGCCAAGCTTATGTAAGCTTTGTAAAAGATGTGCAACTATATGAGGGGATGGTTTAATGCCATTAGCAGTCATCTCTTCATAAAGACAACAAGCTTTTTGTAAATTCTTTTTTTCACAGTATGCTCTAATTATGTACCCATATGAATAATGATCCGGTGGTACGCCTTGTTTAGACATATTTTGTAGAAGCTCCTCAGCCTCATTTAATCTTGATTCCTTGCAAAGGCCATAGATCACCATGTTAAAATCTATAGGGCTAACCTCCATCCCTTCTCTGATCATTGCTTCTAACATCACATAACTGAGGTCGTATCTTTTGCATGCAAACATGCCAGATAGGAAGGTCAAATATGTTAATCTATCAAATTTCATACCTGTTTCCTCCATCAGGCCAAAAACCAAAATTGCCTTATCGGGTTGTTTAGCATTTAGAAAGAATTTCATCACAATTGTGAAGGAATAGATATCTGGGTTTATGTGGAATCCTCTCATGTGGTTAAACACACTACTTAGGGTTCCTTCATTGCCAGCTTCAGCGACAAAATTCAATAGGAAATTGCAAGACCTGACAGTGGGGAGAAACCCTAGCTTGCCTAAATGAAAAAATGAATTGGCAGCCTCTTGAGGATCCCTTTTACAGGTGTGGTACGCCTTGAAAAGGGCATCAAGAGAGAATGGTACCAAAGCTGACCCGTTACTCAATTGAAGAAGAGAAAAGAAGATGGATGAAATTTGGAAACCTGGATTGGTGTTCAAGGAGACAAGATTGGAAAATAATGAAACTAGGCTTCCTTTTTGGTTTGCATCGTAGAGGATAGAGATTATGGCAGTGTAAGTGGAGAGGTCATGGCAAAAGCCAAGGTTTTCACAGTCTTTGAAATAGGCAAAGGCGACCGAAGGGTTTATTTCTAGATTGTGCAAGGTATTACAGACCTGAATAGAACTCAAGCGACAAACTTTTTGGGAAGGAACGAAACTTTGTTTGTCCTCACCACTTGAGTAGTCAAGGTTTTTACTGAGCACTGCAATTGCTGAGAAAAATCGGGAGGATAATTTGTTCTTTCTTTGGATTTTCTCCAGAAACGGTGAGATCTTTAGAAGGCCAATCGACCAATTAGCGATCAATGCTGATTTCATATAGCGGCGCATCCGAAGAAACAAAGGTCAAACCTTGGTTTCATGCGTAGATGCACAACCAGGGAGAGAGAGAGAGATAGAGTGAGAGGGGTTGAGTGGCTTGCGGGTTAAACGCGTGTTGTAAAACCCTACCTTCAACGGGAGAGGTTTTTGGTGAAGGTGAGCCGCCAAGCCGGAAGAAAATATCGGGTCCAACATGAACTGGAGCCTGGAGAACTGGTTTCCAACCCGGATCCAACACTCAAATTGGGCCTTTTGGGCCTTTGTGAACCCATTAAAGAATGGACCTGAAGAACTATTGACTGTTGAAAAAACAATTTAGACAGCACAATTTTTAACCAAAAGAAAAAACAAAGTGTACTATTAGAATCCGAAGTGTCTATGCATGTCATAGTACAACCGATCGATCTTCTCATGATATTTTGGAATTTTAGGAAGGCTATTCTTATCTACAATTTTTGGTGAACAAGAGCTTTTGGAAAGGGTACTATGTAATGGATTGATGGTGTGGTTTTAGATTAGCTTAAATTAATGGTTTCAATGTTTCCAAAGCCAAGTTATTGTCATGTGGTACATGACACTTTTTAAAGTATCGTTATTTAATTGAATTTTTTTTTTGTCAACCTAATTAATTACCAGAGCAAAATGTCTGAGAAATGTGCCTTGATCACCTCCTCTGTATTATTTTCTCAATCTAAGAGGTTATATTTCAAATATGCCTAATCAGGTGACAATAAATGCCTATAATTCGATCTCCAAAGTGCAACGTAGTTTGGAGACACTGTTCTTCATCTACTTGTTACTAAGAGGCACAACGAGCTTGCTTTGAAAGTTTTTCAAAGTGATATGTCCTTGTTGAAAGTACAAAACAAGGTGTTACGGACACCCCTACACTGTGCTACGAAGGTTGGAAATGAGGAGATCATCTCCAACCTTAATTGAATTGATCATGTTGTCGTCAAGGATGCGCTAAAACAAGCAAATGAAAATGGAGACACAGCCTTTCACGTTGCTGCCAAACACGACCAAATAGATGTCGACCTCGAGCTGATGAGGCTGGGTTTTGATATGGCATACAAGGTCAACAACGAAATGCTCTCTCCATTATATATAGCAATAATCAAAGGATGTACTAAAATGGTACATATCATGTTAAAAGTTGACCCTACGCTGGCATGCACCCAATTTTCGGATGGAATGTTTCCAATTCATGTAGTTGCACATACGCATTGGCAACATGGAACCTCATTGCAGAAGCACATTAGCTGTGAGAGCTATTTGTAAAAACAAGATGGATCTCATTAATTGCAGAAGCAATCCTAAACAATCAAGGGTTAACTGTTAACACCACTCCAACTTTCTGCGAGGCAACTGGAAGAAAATAGTGAGGTATGACTAAATTAACAAACACATCAGAAAATTATTTCTTCTTTAGTTAAACTCCAGTGTTGCTACAAATTACTGAACGGTACCAGGCACGCAAAACCCACACTAGCCAACTTGAGTAATCAGGTATTACACAGTAGCTTCAGTGTCAACACCAATGCCACTGAATGTTCCTAGTGTAGGCAAAGTCTACAACTCTACAAATACTTTTGAATTACAATTTTGTTTTTCCTACTCTATATATGGGCCTATCACCTGGATTTTCCCACTGGTTGATTTATGTTTGGCAGATGTACAAAAGAAGATTGAAAGCATTAAGAATATCATTTTTAGTAACAACAATCTCAAAATCAATAATTAAGTTCATACTACCTGCATGTTTGGGCAAAACATGAAACTGAAGACGGAGAGAAATTAATGCACAATTTGAATTACCTTCTGAGATGAAATTTGATAAAGGCAGAACAAATGGTTCTTGACATTTGTGATCATCTTTGAAATATATAACACAACTGAGATAAAAAGGACTTTTAGTACAAAAACAAAAATGATCTATATATTGAAACAAATATTTGTACTTTGACCATAAAATATCCAACAAACCCAGCAACTAACATACTCCGACAAAATATTTTTGAATTATTTTTCAGTCTCTCAACTTCTCCAGTAAGCAGTACATTTTGGTTAGTACTGACATAACGTTTCACCACATTTCTGTCCCTCACCTTAGGTCTTTAATTTATAATATCAACTTTATATATGCACTTGTATTTATATTATATTCAATATGTTCCTACAAAAATCACCAGTCACAAATTAAGGGAAAAAAAAAGAGGCGCTGGTGGTGGCAACTGTTATAAAGGTGAGCTCTTCCAATTTTGAGTTGCAAACTTTTCGCCCCGAAAAAAAAAAATCTGGTTCAGACCCACATCACATCCTTTATCCACTAGCATGTACTCACGGTGTGTTACATTTACATTCCCGCAACTGCAAGCTGAAACCTATGATAAAGTACACAAATGATTAGCTAAAATTAAATTTGAATAATGAAGTTGAGAACTAAACCATAATTAAACTGCAGATCAATTAAGACTTAAGCTGAGGCTAAATTGAGGCATATGGATAGCACGCATGGATAGTTAGGGATATGTAAAAGGTCTTATGAGAAGGAATATGTTTTCAAAATTTATTACATACCAGCAAATATATCATTGCGCAGATTATTAAACTTTGGTTCCTTGCTGACACACATCACGTTAGGTGGAACAGACCATCAAAGACATCATGATGGCCACACTGAAAATGAACCCTGCGAATAATAATAAATTGATTTAGAAACTCCGCCAGTGAAATTCAGAAATAAATTATACAAAAGTTTTTTTATGAACATAAGAATACGTAGAGATTTAGCTGTATCCAACTAGGGTAGCTTATAGCTAATAACTGATATGCCTCCTAATAAACCTATATTGCAAGAACTTATGTATGAAAAGCCCCCAAAACAAGGAATTAGGTAACAAATTGTATAGGTAGTTAACTGGTACGATACCACAAGTATGTGAAGATTTTTTCTTATGTTTTCTGTACATGCAAGCACATCCTGAAATTCAAAACATGGATCCTGGTTCTGTACAAATGCTCGAAATTAACTGGATAGTACCCCCAATGCAACACTGCAACACCACATCTTTCTTGCTTGCTGTTAACTTTTTCCCTTTTATTTTTTCTTTTCTTTTGACTGTTTTGCCCTTAATCAGCACAGCAATATACTGTTATATGGTGATGTTGTGAACTGTTATATTCATTGAATAATTAATGTTTTAACTTTGATCCGTGAATGGTGGTGGTAATTTTGGAGAAAACTACATGTTATCAAGCCACATACAAATTTGATCACCAAGCCAAAAATCCAACATTTAATTTTATTTGCACAAAGAAATTGGCAGCCACCAACCTTATGCTCTACCTTTGGTTGTCTTTTTTCCTCTGTCTAGCTGGCCACTATACCAAACAGGTTTAAAGCAATGACTGGCCCACAAAGAGAATCACGAGTTCAAGTCCCTAGATAAATTGTTGCAGGAGGACGTGCCTAGATATTCTGGAGATAGGTGTGAACCATTGAACCACCGCAATGTGCTTATATTCCAAGAGGGTTGTGTGTGCATGTACCATTATAACTTAAGAATTGTTCATCTCCAATTGTTCTCAGGCCGATCTGGGTCATCAATTTCATATCAGATGGTCCGGATCTACCCTGACTTTATACTTGCCCATTCAGCCTGAGAGATGTCAGGCTTGATCCAATGAAATCAACACTAAATGGCGAGGAGCCGCTTCTAAGCCTCTGTAGTATATTACAAGATGTGCTTTTTTTGTTATAGAGCTGTTGTGAGAAAGGTGTAGGTTGTACAGAAATGAAATAATTAACTAAGATAGTAATAATGTATATAAAAAGTAGCAAAATTGAAACATGTAGAGAAGAATGAAATAAGTATGACAATTAATTTCATGGTAGCACAACCATGCAGTAATGTTAAAAAAGGAAAAAGAAAAATAAGAGCTGACTGATGATACCTAGAGAGAAGGTGAAGAAGACAGGCAAGTTGGAGTTGCATGAGAATGAAGTCCTCAGAGAGCAGTGAGATCTGGTTCAGACCCACATCACATCCCTTCATCACTTGCATGTATTCATTGAGTGTTACATTCCCTTCCTGCAATTGTTGAGTTGAACCCTATGATAAAGCACACAAATAGTTATTGACTTCAATTTGAATAATGAAGTCGCGGTGTAAAGCTTAACTGAGGCATATGGAAAAACACATGCATAAATAGGGATTTGGAGGGGAATATACGTTTTGTAAAACATACAACAGAAACAAGGTAAATTACGACATACCAGCAAATACATCACTCAGATTAATAATATTTAATGCCTTGCTAACAGCGCCCCTTGTTAGGTGGCACAGCCTATCAAAGACATCAGGATGGCCACAGTGAGGCCCAACACTCACTTTTTTCATGAACAAAGCCATATGTATAGATTCAGCTGGCGCATAGCATTAGCTAGGGTTTACATTGCCAGGTATCAAATGTTGAAAAGGAAAAAAATGAATCAAGCATGAAGATACAGAAGTAGAAGAGTTGAAAATAGACCTCAAAGGGTTGGCAAGAACACACTAGCCAGTAGTCGATAAGGTGGTTTCCTGATTAGACATGAACTACCCAAGATACTGCACATGAAACAAGAATGCATTCCACAAGCTCAGATGCAAAGAGTGCAATGACAAATTTATTTTATTAAATCTTCAAGTAAAAGACGGTATGAAACCAAGTACCTTCCAATGAAAATATGTTCTCTCACCAAGCATCGAGGGGTATCTTGAATCAATGAGCATTTGAGCACTTAAATCCTTTGTAGCAATTCTGCAGGATCCAAAGCAACCATTTATCTGATTTTAGTAACTGATACATACTGAAATTTAACATCAGTCTGAACAAATATTATACATTTTCTCATTACTTTTTCTTGGTTCCTTTCTTTTTCATGGCTTAAAATAATAATGGAAATATAACATAATTTACCTCTCTGCATCTCTCTACTTTGTCCAGAACTGAGAGAGCAACTGGATCAGGCCTGAGCCCGGAATCAACCATTTCCTGAAAGAGTGCCTGAGCTTTTTCAATTTTGCCCTGGCTACAATAACCATTTATCAGAGCAGTGTATGCAGGCTCATCAGGCCTAAAACCTTTGCTAAGCATTTCATCAAACTGCTTCTGTGCATCGTTCATATTCCCCATCTTACAATGTCCATCAATCAAGACCGTGTAATAGATCACATCAGGCTCGATACTTTTATCTTTCAAGAGCCTGTGTATCTTTGCATTCATCCCAACTTTTGTCTTTTCTTTAAAATAGCCATCCAAAAGAACGGTATATGTTACCACATCAGGCTTCACACCTGCACGACACATTTCAGAAAACAATTTGCGTGCATCTTTTACTCTCCCCACCCTGCAATAAGAATTCATCAAATCTGTGTATATGAACACATTCAACTGAACTCCATTTTTCTTCATATTCTCAAACCAAAAGTTGGCCCCACTTATGTCTCCCCTCTGACAAAAAGCTGAGATTAATTTCCCATAGGAGAACTCGTCAAGTACTACCTGGTGCTCCCTAAACATCATATTAACAACATTACAAGCAGACTCGACATTGCCTTCATTACAGAGCTCACATACTAACTGACCGCACGACCTTTTATCTATTAGATTACCTTGTTGAGAAAACCTTAGAAATAGTTCATGCGCACGTGCCGTGTATCCTTTGCACAAGTAGCCTGAGACCATAGAACTGAAAAGACAGGTACGATCCATTTCATCGATTGTGTCACTCTGCTCTACTGCTTTAAACATCACTTCAGCCTCATCAACCCGGTTTCCTATACAAAAGCCCTCTATGACCAAACAGTATGTGTCTATACTTGGCTCAAACCCTTGTACAGACATTTTTTCTAGAAGGTCATACACCACATTGACCAAACCATTCCTACAAAACCCACTTAAGAGAACATTGTAACTGATATAATCAGGCTTCAAGCCCCACTTGAGCATTTCAGCTAAGGCCTTCTGGGCATTGACTATTTCTCTCTTGTGGCAGAAACCCGCGATCAAGCAGGTGTAAGTGACCGTATCAGGGGCCAGCCCATTAATTCTCATCTCTTGGATCAACCCCATGGCCTCTCTCATCAAACCCATCCGACAATGCACATCTATGGCTATGCTGTACAAAACCTTATCTAGCTCCATTCCTGATTCCTTACATTTATTGAAAATTTTTAGCACCTCATTGTTCTTGCCGAGTTTGCGGAAGCATTGTAGAAGATGCGAAATAATAACAGACGTGGGTTCAATGCCTCTTGGGGCCATCTCATCGCAGAGATCCGAAGCTTTTTGTAAATTTCCCTTTTCACAATAGGCCCTAATTAAGTAACTATACGTGTAATGATTTGGTGGCACATTGTTCTTAGACACAGTTTGTAGAAGCTCCTCGGCCTCTTCTAATTTCGATTCTTTGCAAAAGCCGTGAATAACCATGTTAAAATCTAAAGGTGTAACCAGTATCCCATCTCTGATCATTCTTTGTAAAGTTTTATAACTGAGGTCATAATTTTTGTATGCACACGTGCCAGATAAAATGGTCAAATATATTAACCTATTAGGTTTTGTGCCCACTTGCTCCATCTGGTCCAAAACCTGAAATGCCTTATCGGGTTGGTTAGCATTTATAAAGAATTTTACCAGAATTGTGAAGGAATAAGTATCTGGGTTTATGCCGAATTCTCTCATGTGCTCAAAAAGACTATTCAGGGTTTGTTCATCGCCAGCATCAGCGACGAAATTCAAGAGAAAATTGCAAGAGCTGATAGTTGGGAGAAACCCTTGCTTACCTAAACGAACAAACACATTCACAGCTTCTTGTGGGGCCCTTTTACAGGTGCAGTATGCCTCCAAAAGGGCATCGAGAGTGAAAGAAACCAAACCTGGCCCTCCACTTGATTGAAGAATTGAAAAGAAGAGGGATGAAAATTGGAGAGCTCGATTGTTGTTTAATGAGATGAGATTGGAAAATAATGAGATTAGGCTTGATTTTTGGTTTGAATTGAAGAGGATAAATATCATGGCAGTGTAAGTTGATATGTCATGGCAAAAGCCATGGTTTTCACAGTCTTTAAAATAGGCAACAGCAACAGATGGGTTTGTTCTTAGATTGTGTAAGTTATTGCGGACTTGAGTGGAATCCAAGAGACAAACTTTTTGGGGAGGAACAAAACTCTGTTTCTCTTCACCACTTGAATAGTCAAGGTTTCGGCTGAGCACTGCACCTGATGAGAAAACTCGGGAGAATGTGTTCTTTTGTTGGATTATTTCCCGAAAAGGCAAGACCTTTACAAGCACAATGGACCAATTAGCGTTTAGTTCTGATTTCAGATAGCGGTGCATATGAATAACAAAGGTCGAGACTTCCTTGACAGCTGCTGTCAAGCTTTCAAAAAAAAAAAAGGATCAAACCTTGGTTTCATGCGTAGATGCGGAACCAAGGGACGATAATGGCTGGGGAGGGGTAGGCAAGAGATTACGAGAGATAGAGAGAGAGAGAGAGAGAGAGAGAGAGAGAAGGAGGGAGGGAGGGAGGGAGGGAGGGGTACCGCGTCCCAAAACCTTCTAGGAGAAGGGTTTTGGGGAAGGACCGACCGAAGGGGACGGAAGGAAGAATCCGTATCCTCTCTGTTACCCTAGCATGTACATTGGGCAGATATCTGGACCGTCCATCTAATCCAGCGGATATGATATTTTATATTATTAAAAAACACTGCCCGAGGCTATTATACAAGCTGACCGACCACTGACCAGCTCTCTCCGTCTCTTTTTTTCTTCGCGAGGTATTTCTGACAGCGGAGAATTTAATAAAAAAAGTATACAACTTGCCAAATTTTTGTTATTTGTGTAAAGCACAATGGAGCCAACAATGAAGAATTCTAAATGCAGGATGATATTACACAAGATGTAGTATAGTTAGTCTTTCATTTTTTTGTTTTACTTTTTGTTCTCTCTTTTTTGTTTTTTGTTCTCTTTCCATATTTCACAAGATGTACTGTCAAATTGTATTTTGTTTCTGAATTAATGTCATGTATTAACTTTATTTTTGTAGGCTTAAACTCTTGTAAATTTACACTTATGATGTCAAATTAATAAAATTTTGGTGCTAGACCCTCATTCTTTTTTTCTTCAAAAATAGATTAAGATACATAAAAATTACACAAAATATGATTCTCACATTATAAAAAATATGGATATACACTAAATTAAGCATTCCAGAATAGCATATAGCAAAATTTCTCTTATTTACCAGAAACAATTGTACAATAAAAAATAAGAAACGTGTAAAACAACAAGCCCTTCCATAGATTATCAGGGTTGACACTACCATAATACAATCACATCTAAGCCCTTCCAAACCCTTCCATTTATTCTCTAAGAACCTATAAATATAAAAAGGGAGATAATTAGCAAATAAGGCACAACAGATTGTTTACATGTAAACCATTGTAGAGAATAGTTGCTTCTGATTGAGCTGAACTCTCCTCAACATTATGATACTAAGGGCATTGTCGTTCATTTCCTTCAAAAAATCACATCTTTTTATCCCTTACGAATTTCTTTCTAAAATTTTCATAGCATATAAAGAATATTAGAAGCATTTTTACTGATTAATAAAGCAATTATACAACTTTGCATTAGACCAGAAAAAAAAAAAACACAAGTCTAGTATATAAAGTCTTTGCATTAGACTAGAACAAAACACCAAGTTTGCATTAACCTTTAACCAAATAAAATTATGCAATAATAACCTATATCTCTCTCCACTAAAAAGGGGTCAATGTAATTTTTTTGAAATATGAATCTGTGTTCTCCTTGAAATCTGAATTATGCACATTGAATTATTGATCAAATTTCAAAGATTCACAAGAAACGGAAATCAGACACCTAAAGATGCAATATAGATGAAATAAAATAGAAGTAGAATCTAGCATTTCATAAATAAAATCAAAGAACCAGTGGAACAAGTAAAATCACATTCGGTTCACATTCGAGAATGAGAAAGAGCTAATGATTTGACCTTCGATTTTGTGTAAGGGGGACGGAGAGAGAGGGGAGGAGGCGAAATCCGTTGAGAGAACCGCTAGAGCGAGCAAAATCACAAGACAGAGGGCAGAGGACGTGGGTGTTGACGGCCTGGACAAGCAGCGAGCAGTAGAGGAGGAATGAAAATAGATGTGCAAGAGAAATATCGCTAATTTCACTCGTCTTCTCTTTTCGCCAAGGAAAAAGTCGGGCTACTGATCGGTCAGGTGATTATTTGTTTCGGGCAGCCCAATGTACATGCTAGGGTAATAGAGAGGATACAAATTCAGGGCACGGAGGGTAATTTCTTTCCAATTTTTTTTTTTTTTTTGGTTACAGCCATGAGCCATGGCCCGTAGGCCTGATTTCTTTCCAATAGAGGGTGACTGCGGGTTACTGGCACGAGGAGTGGTAACTTTTGCAAAATCCCCCTCAGACTTTCACTTTTTTACAAGGAGAGTGCGGCAGTTAGAAACACTTGAATTTACTTTTGGTAGATTGGCAAGTTTTAATTCGTTTCCTAGTGTAAGAAATTGAAGGGTGGAAATTGGAGAAGAGATCAGATATTCTGATAAGGAGGGATTGTCTGGAAAAAAAATGGTGGAAAGTTACCAAGAGACCCTCCAGCTTTGAACATTTCACATATGTGAAGGAATGAGTAGCGCAGCTTTTTTATTTTCTAAGTTTACTTTTAGAATATTAATGATTAGATAGCACTTTTATTAATTTTCTTAACTTTTTCAATTCTGCAATATTGTAATGGTTTTAGAGTTTCTAATATAATTCACCTACGACTTTCAACTCAAAAAAAAAAAAAAAAAAACAGAGAGAGATGAATCCGTAAGAAAAAACGGTCTAGATTTAAGCTACATTAAGGAGAGCCTGTTTGGTAATAAAATTGAAGAATTAGAAGACTTTAAGCTTGAAAAATTATTTTAAGTCATGTAGAATCAAGACATAAAATTTTGAGCAAGCTTAAAAAATGGACAAAAAGAGAACTAAAAAAGTAGTTTTAAACTTTGTAAAGGAACACTTATTCAGCAAGCTTAAGACTCTGCCAAACACCCACATTTCGGACCAAAAGAATTCGGTACCTAAATATTCATTTTGAGATTCATGTGGCTTAAAAAAGGTGTAAATTTGGTAATTGTACGGAGGATCCGAATTCACAAAAAATCGGGTACTAGTAGTGCTCCACGATTGAGTCACTTTTTTATGGTTTGAGATTCAGTCTCAGCTGCTTTAAAATTCAGGCTAACGCAGGGCAGTATTGTTCGGACTTTGAGTTTCGTGTAAAGTTAAATAAACGGTCCAAATTCATCAATTAAGGAATCATTCTAAAAAGTTCTCTTGTGCGGTAACTTACTGGATACTAATTCCTGGAATGCGTATCCTCTGCATTAACTCAAAAAGGAATCTTTTGAGTTAATGAATCTCAACCGTCTGATTTTAAACGGAGTCAATCTGGCTCTCATTTATGATATAGGGGCCCTTGAATATTAGTGCGGATCTAGTATGCACGAATCTTGAAGTAGATCGGATGGATAAGATTCCCTTTTGAGTTAATGCAGAGGATACGAATTCCTAATTCCTGCCGTTGAAGGCTAAAATACTGCGTTTGGTAAATTTATTCCGATTAGGTCAAAATTTTAGGCAATTTTTTTTTAAAATACATGCATAATGCATCTATAGTTTGCGTGCATGTGTTGGTATTTTTAAATTTTTAATTAGTTCAATTTATATTTATAATCATAACAACATCAAAATTGACAGATTAATTCTAACTTTTATATTTTATATTTTATAATTTACTTCAACTAAATCAACAGGAATGAAAAATATTACGAAAATATAATGTATAAAAAAAATTCTAAAATAAACTAATACCGCATTTGTGTATATCTATTCATATTTTTAATCAATTTAGATAATGTCTAAAATATGTCTTTAACGTGTTATATTGATTATCATGACAAATATCATGCATAAAACTCTTATAAGATGTATTTAACGGTGTGTATTATGTGTGCGCAAGAACTTGTATGTTCTTAATTAAATAGATACAACAAATATTTAATTACGTATAAAATTATTCTAAAATAAATATGTAGTGCGTTTGTGTGCGTGAATTTTTTTCTTAATAATTTTAGCCCTCACATATATTTGTTACTGCAAAATAATCAAAATTGCCAAATAAAATTTAAAATATGTCTTTAACATGTTGATGAGTTTATTCATGTCAAATCAAAAAGTAACGAGGACTAAGATTATACATATACATAGAATTTTTTTTTTTTATGATAGAATTATATTCTATCATTATTGTATGAACTACTGTTGGTTTCTATATGAAACAGGTGGGGTTTACCCACTTTTATTCAAAAAAAAAAAAAAATGACACATAGAATTCTTCTAAAAAACATTAACAGCATATTTGTCTGTACCAGTCAGTGTTTTTAACAGACAGCTGATGTTTTTTTTTTTTTAATGTAGAAATTTACCTAATGACCAATTAATAATATTGTTTTTTTTTTTTCATTTTTTCCCTGTATTCTTTCTCTGCAGCTGGATGTGTTGAATCGATGTCACATGTCAATATAAAAGCAGGGTCTGCAGGGATAGTCAGAAGATTCACGAATTAAATATGAATAATTCTTTCTTTGGTGATGCCGAATAGAACGCTGAATTATTTGGTTGACCGAATTAAGCTCAAATAATTCGCGAATTTTACGATTTTTTTTCCCGATTTTTCCCATAACCTTTTTATTTGTTTATTTTTTCTCTCTTGCAGGACTGAGATCTCTGATTCAAATAATTCGCGAATTATACCCGAATTGTTCCCGAATCACGAATTTTTGACCTCGCCGAAACTGAACCTGAATAATTCATTTGTCACTATGGTTTGCACTAAAGGATAGTCCAACAAATCCTCTGAATAACACAAAATTTTGCGTTTAGATCTGAACCGTCCAATCAAAATACAATACTTATGCTAAAACATATATGATTGTTCGGATCTATACTCAAAATTTGAGCTATTTAGGATATATGATTCGCTACACAAAGAGAAACAGTGGAGAGTATACATCAGAACCAGACTCATTAAACCCTAGTCAAATCCTAAAACCTTCACTCGGGGGAAAAAAGGAGCGAACCGTAAAAGAGAGCATCTTTTTTTCAGCTCAATCGGAAAACCCTACAGCGATAAAATTGATGGCGGTCGCTTCTGCGCGGGGAGGACTATTCCGGCGAGTGTTCTCCACCTTTACCCCACCTCCCTCCGCCTCCGCCGCCCGTCCTCAGGCGGATCCCTCCACCAATCTGTTCGTATCCGGTGATCTATCTCCCTTTCTCTCTGTCTCACTCTCTCTAATTCTATGTTTGATTTTTTGACATCTAAGCTGTAACTCTGTTTGTAATAAATTTATCCGGTGCAGTTATAGCATACCTGTGTTCTTTCTTGTTTAGGTATATGTTGGAGAAGACTTGAGAGTAGGTCCGATGCCCATTGGATCTAATTTGGTTTGATGGGCTCAATCACTGTCCGATCCGCTTTAAGATGTGTGCGCTCCGCAAAGTTCGAGCGAGTCTGCTTCAGTTTCGTGCCACAGATCTGAATGCGGATCGGACAGTCTTGGAACTCATCGGACCTACTCCGTTCTACATCAGAACTTATGTGAACACAAATAGAAAAATCTCATAGTCCATTATACAATTTATATCAAAAGAAATTGCATAATGGACTGAGATAGTGAGATGGAATTTTATTTAATACATTTGTATACTGTTTTTGAAAGATCTGACCTGATTGCGTGTAGTTTTTTCAGGGACTCCAGAAGCGAGCTTACTGCTTGAACTCTATATGCCCGTGTTTATATTTTATGTTTTCAATTTTCAGATCTATCTTATATAGGTTTTTGACCAAGTTACCAAAACATTGATGCAGGTCTTAACAAAAGTACGACAACTCAAAAACTTAAAGAAGCATTTGTAAAATTCGGTGAAGTTGTTGATGGTAATCTCCTTTATAATATTTTAATTTGTTTTATTTTTTAATTCATACTGTGTCTAACTTCAAATGTGCTCATTCAAAACCTAGAGTAATAATATATTACCCTATCAAAGAGGTAATTCCATGCCCTCTAAGCAATGATATCACCATAGCTTCACTCTCCTACGTTTTTTCAAAGATATCCAAATTGTCACTGTTGTTTTTTCTAATTTAGAAGAGTTAGGGAATGAGAAAGAACATTTATGAAGGAAATAGAACAGTTGTAATTTATTCTTTACTTTTTGATTGGGTTTCTGGGTATTATTTACTTCTTATTATTGAACTTTCAATTATTCCATGTTACGATGCTCCTTCAAGGATCTTCTATTAACTGCCTTCTTTGTGTGTGTAGCTAGAGTCGTGACAGATAGAGTAACGGGTTATTCAAGAGGGTTTGGTTTTGTCAAATATGCTAATCTTGAAGGTGCTGCCAATGGCATCAAAGGAATGGACGGAAAGGTACTTGTATACATTTATTTTTTGGAATTGTTATTTTTTAAGGTCCAAAACAGGTAAATTATACAAAGATTTCTGCATGGTTTTGGTTCCAGATTGGAATTTTGCATGTGTAATGTAAAAATTTTAAAGGTAATGTAAAAATTAGGGACAAAGTTGCCCGATCAAGAGCCAATTTGAGGCTAAGTCACCTTAATATATTTTCCTTATTGACTTTATAATTTGTATTTCAGTTTCTTGATGGATGGGTTATATTTGCGGAGTATGCTAGACCAAGAGCACCACCTCAGCAATTCCAAGCATCTCAGCCAAGTGAGCCTTACCAGACATCAGAATCTGCATCTAATAATCAGTAGCTTTACCCAAATACTGGATCATATTTAAAATTTATTAAACAAAAAGAGGTAGAATGAAATTGTATTGATGTGCTTTGTACAAGCTACGATGATTTATCATGAGACAAACTTCATTTTCCGATAATTATGGACAAACTGAGCAGTGGATGCAGTAATAATATATTTTTACTTAAACTGCGGTTTTGTACTTTCTTGTACATTTATTTCCGAATGGATGAAGCAAGCATGTGATGTTGTATTGTCGTTGATTTAGTAATGCTTATTACAAGTGCTATATGCACAACGGATTATTAGTACTGTGTAATTGCACTCATGAAGAGAAATAAAATAATATTATTTTGTTTTTCTATTAAGAAGATACGGATATGATCATACCGATATTACATACAATTAAAAATTAAAAATTCATCTCAATGATAGGCTTAGTATACAATGGATAATTTGTGAAAATTTGACGCAAGATAATCACAAAAGATCAGAAACCAACTAGCAGGTGGTCTCGCGTTGTAGTATATAAAATATGAAGAGTTCAAATTCGAATTCCAAACACACAAATAGGAATTGTAATTATTTACAGTCCTGTAAGTAAGAAAATTGTAGCATGTAGTTGGTTTGTAATCTACATGCTTGTAATAATTTCGATATCTGGATTATTTAAAGAACCAATATGGAAGTATAATGAAGGTATAATAATAAAAAAAATTATCAACACCAAACAACCTGCATATATTTATGTTTGATATTTATAACAAATAGTACTACATAATTTAAAGATGAAAAGATCAAATTTGAATTGTAAATAAGAAAATAGGAACTGTAAATAAGATTTGAATAATTTTGATATCTGGGTTATTTAAAGAACCATATAATCCATGTTCAAATCATTCTATACAAATAAAGATGCATATATAAATAAATACTATAAATTTTTCCGAAGAATGAGTAATACATGTATAGATTACAGTCCTCTTTTTCCAAACGTAAAGAAAAAAAAAAAAAAAAAAAAAAAGGTAACAGAACTCAGGAATGCAAGTGTCATCTGATAATCAGACGGTTGTGATGACCCCAAGTCATCAATACTGCAGAGTCTTCATCGTTCTGTTCAAATTTTTGGGGTGAGAGAGGCTCGAACTCTCGACCTCAGGATTACTCAAATAAGCTATGAGACCTACGCGCTAGCCAACTGCGCCACCACCCCTTTTGTGTTCTTTCAAGTTTTATAATATTAATATATTAAATGAAACTTCTGGATTGGTACCTTCGCCTAGCAGCAGTCAAGGATTGCTTAATATATTGTTTAGAACTTTCCAGAATGATCTAAAGAGCTTTGGACCTTTGGTGCAATTTAAACGCGTTTGAGAATCCAAATTAGAATTTGAAACATTCTCATTAAATTACTACATATTAAAAAAAAATGAAAATTTATGTATGATTCCAAGAAATTCTTAAAATAACGTATTCTCCCCTCTAAAATTCAAAATATCATATGCACCCCTCTAAATTTCAAAATCCTACAAATCTACTTAATTTATTGTCTTTTCTATTAAAACTAAATTTAAATTTATGAATTACCTATTTTATCTTTTCTTAAAAAAAAAAAACTTATAGCTTGTTTAGAAGAAAATGTTCAATCTTATAATTGGTCCATTGTGATTTGTGAGGATTTAAATGGTTTGGTTTTTTTATTTGTGATGTGCACACAAGCGTATGTCTAAATGCTGCATAGGCATTACATGTAAAAAAAAAAAACTATTTGTTCTTGAAAACCAACGAATTTAAAGATTGAATAATTTTCTCACACAAACAATTTTTCTTTTTAACATATCGGAAAACATCAACTTTATAAATCATGAAGATATATATGGTTGCGATACGAGTTCTGCAACTGCTTCTATCAATCAAGGGAACATAATACAGAGTTGAAACCAAATCAAACTTTTTTTCAGTTTAAAAGATGGAACCGAACTGAATCGATCAAACTTATAACCGATTAAGAACCGAACCAAACAAACCTAAGTAAATTTTGGTTTGTTCAGTTCAAACTAAAGTAAACTGATGCCATTATTATAAAAAAATTGCACATGTTCAAACACAAATTGTTAAATTCCATACAAAATATAATATTATAAAATATTTAAATTAAAATGAAAGAAATGAAGCAATGATTGAACCAAACAAAATGTAAACCATATTTGAATTAATATAATTCGGTCGGTTCGGTTTAGTCAGTTTTGAAAAGTCTAAACCGAACCGATCCATTTAAACTAAAATAATCTAAAATTTCAACCGAACCTATCTATTTAAACTGAAAAACCAAACCATTTAAACCGATTTTTTTTTTAATTCAGTTGAAAACCAAACAAACTGAACCGTTTGAACACTCCTGATCTTGTATATCAGGCTCGTCAGCATGGCATACAAGGCACTGACTATACTTATTCTGTGCGCTCTTGTATGTTGCTTCTGTTTTCCCTAATTTTGTGATGTTTGCAATTATATATATTAGGCCTATGGGCTAAAACAAAAAGTGATTAGTTGGATGCGAACTTTTGAAGCGATATGAAATCCAAAAAAATGATGTATAGCTGCGCAAATTGTTATCATAATTAGTGCAGTTTGTTTGGATAATATTTGACAAACAGAGCTGAACACCATAATTTGATTTAGTCTAAAGCCCGCAATTGCTAAAATTTGTTGGGCCAGAAAAGCCCAAACTAAATAATAATAAAGGCTGATAACTGATAAGAGCCTTATACCCAAACGAGTTCTTGCTTGGACTCGGTTTACCACTATTCGCATTATAGAACACCGCAGAAATACCGACGTGGGTCCAATATGCAGTAATGACCGAACATCCGTAGGCGCTTATCACGTTCCGGAACTCGGAAAACGCAATTTGATTAAGTCCCACTATGAGAAATCTAAAACAAATGATGCCAATATAAACGGCGCTGTAATACGCCTAGTTGTCTCTTCGGAGACATCCGATAAAATTGGAACGATACAGAGAAGATTAGCATGGCCCCTGCGCAAGGATGACACGCACAAATCGAGAAATGGTCCAAATTTTTTTCTCATTTCTTTGCTTGTCCAGCTATTCGATCTAAGTTGATGCGCCATTTCTTGTCGTTGTTCTTCATCTCTTTTCATATTTGTTTAGCTCGTAGATGTTTTCAATCTGTACAATTTTTATCCCTTTAACTTTCTGGCTATTCGATTTGAATTTGTTGATCGAATTTCAAAGCTCGATTTTGGGCCTAGTCTTTTATTTAGATTTTGTTCTTCAGATTTGTCATCTTTTCGCTTGCCTGACGTTCGATTAGTTAGGTTTTCCAATTACTGAATTGCTTTCATTTTCGCTCTTTTTTGGCATTTCTCTTCTTTTTTAATTTGATTTTGTTCTCTATGCTACGTGCGTGTCATCAATTCTCCAAAAGTTTTTTTACGCAAAGCACTGACTCCTCATTTGCGGTATGTGACATTACTTCTCCGTTCTTTCTTAATACAAATATTTGCAAATTTATGAAATTATTGTGTAGCAATTTGGCGCTATACCTGTTGCTGTTGGCTCTTTTTGCATAGCGATTGTTCCAAATCATCACCTTGTATTTCTGTTAATTTATTGAAATGTGGTAATACATAATGTGCAAATCTGTCTCTCTCATTTATTTTGTTCAATTTGATTAAAGATGTGATGAAATTACAAAATGACCACTTTAGTAACTCTGAAATATCTCACTCTATTACCACTTTTAGTATGCAAAACAGTACCCTTTTTTGCCTGTCAGTTGTTGGTTGCTAGTTTTAATTGGAAAATTTTCTTGTGTAATCCTGAATTATGTTGATCGTATATTAAACTCAAATGCAAAACATGTATTCTTAATAATCACGAGATGTATTCCTCCTAACTCTCACCTCTTCACTTTTTCTTTTCTTTTCTGGAAGTGCTCAAATTACCCTTTCTCACTCATCTTGTTTAGATCTATTAGCGAGCAAATCTTGTTGTATGTAAGAGTTGGGAACACATAACAGGAGTATGGATACAATTTCTTGATGATATAATGAATATCGAGACCATAAGGTATGATGATTGGTACTTTGGTTGGTAATAGAGTAGCCACTAACCAGGGAAACTTCTGTTTAGAATTGGAATTAAAAGAAGTCAGCATGCATGTTTATCCTTCTAAGTAGGCTTATATGCAATTGACATGGGACCCATTGGCATGGTAATGCATGTTAATAATAATTACTTTCTACTGTTGCTCTTCCATGCATTATTTGTTATTTATATTTCTTTCTGATTTTTGTCTTTCAGGATAAATGTTGTAGGAAATTTATTGAAACCTGTCCCAATGCAGTAACCAGCCTTTATGGGTCGGCGTAATATTATTATTCTTTTATTCATGTTGATCTGGCCTGACCCGTGTAATTTAAATATGTTATTTTGTATATATATTTATAATCTTTAATTTATCAAGACGGAGAAGCTGAGTTGGTCAACTCAGTAAAAGAGTTAAGATATAGGGTTGGAAGCATCAAATTCCACGTCAAGGTAAACATATAATTTCATTTTCTTTTGAGCAAATATGTTGAAATCAGACCTATTTTCTACAAAAATACTAGATTGAGCAAATAAGACTTAATGAAGCTTTAGAGAGGATGGGCTGTTTGCATCTGTAACTTCTTTCTTTTTTGGAAAAAAGTGTTACATCTCTGTTAGATTCTAACCCTTTGCTACTGAGGGCTCTTCGATAAACTACGTTGTCACTATCTCAATTCATAACAACATCACAAAATTGAAGGTAATTAGACTGTACAACAATTCCCTTGCATTATAGAATGCATGGTAGAACAGCATCCCTGCCAATATCAATTTTGAAATACTTGTGCATTTTACTAACTCAGCCCTCAAAACAAATATAAGCATGATTTTAATGATCTGCTCTATGATTTCTAATGGGATGGGGAGCACTAGAGCCAAGGTTGCTTGCTATCTAAAAAATTTATGCTGAGTAATTGACTAACTTCTCTTGGTTGTTTAAGATATCAGTTTTGTTAATCTTACTGTTTAGTTTGTAATTAATAAGCTGAAAGTATTGTTCCAGTCTATATTTGTTTGGTACCAGCTGGGTACCTCTTAGTATGTTGTTGGAGTTTTACAATACCTAGAGTTTCTTAGGAAAAGGCCAGAGTTTGTTTTCTAAAATGCTGGATTGATTAGTTGTATTTAACCATTTCAGCAATGAAATGGGCTTATGCCTTTTTTTTTATTTTAATTTTTTTTGAAATACTGGCACTCACTTTTCATATTTGGATATATTCATACTGGACTTGTGTCGATATTCTCAATTTTCCAATTATGTTGCAAAATCAAGCTGGCGCGGTGGCAGTTAGTTTTCAGACCAAAGGAGGCAGTCGGTCTGGGGGTACTCGACTTGTCAGCATATAATCAAGCTGTGCTACTCAAGTAGCATTGGTATTGGTCAAAGCCCGAGCATAGAATTTGGAAACCATTCTACCAAGGCCGCACTGCTAATGACCTCGGCCCTCAGCAAAGCCCTCCTCGATGACACACTGAAATAGTTCTTTAACATATCCACCATATTCACACTGGGAGAGGGAGGTAATATCTCTTTCTGGAATCAAAACTGGGGTATAGGTATTTTAAAATATCAATACCCGGTCTTATACACATATGCAATCCGCATTGGCATCAGGTTGAACGAGGCAAAGCATGCTACGGAAATACAAACTTTGTTCAGACCAAATGTTTCAGTTGAGGCTGAATTGGAATTGAATCAGTTAGGGGTAAAACTGTCACAAATTTTGCTAACGATATTCAAACCGGATGAACTGAGCTGGAAGTGGTGCAGACAAGGTCAATTTACGGTGAATAGTGCGTACAAGGTTATGTTTCAAGGCCCAATCATGAGGACAGAATGCATAATATGGTCTTTGAAGGCTACCCCATGGATGAAGGTGTTTGATTGGCTGCAGAAACACAATCGAATTCTCAACATTGACAATTTAATCAAACGAGGTTGTATTATGCCCAACAGATGCATAGCAAGGTACAAGGTGAAACAGTATAACACCTTTTCAATGAATGTGCTTTTGCTATGGTGCTTTATGACAGGGTCGCATCTGCCACAAATTATGTGATATCCTCCACACAAATACTGGTACTGCACATACAAATGCTGACAAGAATTGATTACAGTGCAAGCTCCAGATAGGTACTGCTTATTACTCAGTTCATACTGTGGAGGAAAAGGGGAGCAAGAATCTTCAGAGAATCGAACAAAGAAATACAAGATCTAGTGGATGAAGTCCTGGACCAGTTGGAGTTTACAAAAACCCACTGGCATATGACTGAAAACATAAAATTTGGGTGTGCAGGTTCTGATGCTGAACATGATTAATTTTTCAGTTTTATTTATTTTATTCCAATTTTAGGTTTCTTTTGATGCATTGGTTAAGTATTTTTATTAAACTTTGTTCAACTGTTTTGAGCATTTTTTGTTTTCATTTTACTGGTAGATCTTTGCCATCAGTTGATACAAAAAATAATAAAAAAAAAAATTACTTGGCCTCAAATTTTGCAATGGTTTCGTAATGAAACAGGTGGATATTACCACTTTTGCAAAAAAAAAAAAAAATGACTCAACTGTTGCCTCAAACAGAACCGTTATTAAACTTTGGCTCAACTGTTTTGGCCTAACAGAACCGTTTCATTTAATACAAATGAGGGCATAGACCCTCATTTTTTTATTTTTAAAAAAGGAAATATTCTTCTCCATAGCTAAATCATGCATGTGCGTCTCAAACCTTATTGTGGTGAAATTATATTTTCCAATTATAACTCTTCACCTTCATATAGCATCAATGTTTCAGTTGAGGCTGAACTGGAATTGAATCAGTTAGGGGCAAAATTTATTAGTTGGATATTCTCCTCGCGAACTTCTCAAGCGAATTGAAAGTATAAAATCCAAAATGATGCATAGCTGCGCAAATTGTTATCATAATTATTCAGTTTGTTTGGATGATACTTGACGAGTTGACGACAGAGCCTGATCACCGAAATTTAGTGTTATATATCCTCAATTGCTAGTAATCTGTTGGGCCTTAGCCCTTAGGCCAGAAAAGCCCAGAATAAACAATATTCAAGGCTGATTAGAGCCTTGTACCCAAACAAGTTTCTTGCTTGGACATGGTTTACTATCTGAGTTGTAGAGTACCGCAGTAATCCAGACGTGGGTCCTACATGGAGGTTAATATCTGGGTTCATTTCAGTGGAACCTGTTTATGTAATGGACCACCCTCCGTAGGCGCTTATCTCGCACCGGACCTTATAAAACGAAAATATTAATTAGTCCCACTAGAAGAAAACACAATTTACTACTGCCAATATATAGTAGATTGTAATGCCTAGGGTTGTCTCTTCGGAGACATCCGATAAAATTGGAACGATACAGAGAAGATTAGCATGGCCCCTGCGCAAGGATGACACGCACAAATCGAGAAATGGTCCAAATTTTTTTCTCATTTCTTACTTAAAATTTCCATTCGTTCTTCATTGCCTTTTCAAATTTGTTTCTTACTTAAAATTTCCATTCGTTCTTCATCGCTTTTTCAAATTTGTTTAGCTCGTAGTTGGTTTCAATCTGTAAATTCTTATCCCTTCTAACTTTCTGGCTATTCGATCTGAATTTTCTGGTAGATTTGTTCTTCTCTTCTTTCTTTTTGTTGATATCTTCTCCAACTCCCCAGCTTGATTTTTCTTTTATGTTTCATTTAGCATTGTATGAGTTTTGGACCCTGTTCTTTTTTCTTTTCTTTTTTTCGGTTTTGTTCTTCAGATTTGTCATCTTTTGGTTTGCCTGACGTTGGGTTAGTCAGGTTTTCCAATTACTGAATTGCTTTTATTTTCCCTCTTTTGCATTGTACTTATTTTTTTTTAATTCGATTTTGTTCTCTATGCTTTGTACAAGCACCGACTCATCAATTGCGGTATGTGCCATTACTTCTCCGTTCTTTCTTAATATAAAAAAAATGCAATTTATGAAATTATCTTGGAGCAATTTGGTGCTATACCTGCTGGTTCCTTTTGCATAGTCATTGTTCCAATTTCCAAATCATTTTAATGTGGTATATACATACTTTAAATGTGCAAATCAGTCTCTCCCATTTATTTTGTTCAATTTGATCAAAAAGATGTGATCACACTTTAGTATGCAAAACAATACCCTTTTTTTGCCAGTCAGTTGTTAGTTGCTACTTTTAATTGGAAAAATTTCTTGTGTAACCCTGAATTATGTTGATCCTATAAACACATAAATGGAAAACATCTGTTCTTAATAATCATGAGATGTTTTCACTAAAAGTGCTCAAATTACCCTTTCTCAGTAATCCACAGAAAGATAACCGGGTCATGTGGATGTTGAAAAGAATTCAGGAGGAACAAACTTCTATATCTGGCATAGGTTTCATGGGTTCAATGAGATAGCATATGGAATTACAATGTTTTTGTAGGGAAAATTAGAAATCACCTCTTTTAGATCTATAAGGGAACCAAGTCTTGTTGTAGGCAAGAGTTGGGACATACATAACAGGAGCATGTATACGATTTCTTGATGATATACTGATATCGAGACCATGAGGTATGTTGATTGGTACCTTGGTTGTTAAATAATGGTTGGTAATAGAGTTGCTACTAACCAGGAATACTTTTGTTTAGAATTGGAATAAAAGAAGTCAGCATGCATAATTGAGATTCTTTTGATATGGGAGTCATTGGAATAATAATGCATGTTAATGAAATTAGTTTCTACTGTTGCTTTTCCATGCGATTACTTGTTTATCATTTGTCTTTCTGATTACTTGTATGGGTCGGTGTAATTTTATTATTTCTTATTTATATGTTGATCTGATCTGACCTGCATAATTTAAATATGTTAATTTGTATAAATATTTATCATCTTCAACTCTTCAAGATGGAGCAGCTGAGTTGGTCAGTTCAGTACAAGTGTTAATATATATGGTTCGAAGCATCAAATTCCACTTCGAGGTAAGCATATAATTTCATTTGAGTGACGGTATGGTATTATGCATAGCGCGGATTGGTCCATACTACGGATCAATATTTTTGTTTTCAAAATCTTAACGGGCGATCCGAACTGTTCAACATGGTCTCCATATGAATATGTACATGTAAACTAAATTAAAATTTTTTAGAATTATTTTACAATTGTTTTAGATGGGTAGAAAATCACTGTTTTTGGATGGTCCAGAAATATATCAAATGATTTTCTACCCATATAAAAAATAGTTAAAAAATTCCAAAAAATATAAAATTTAGTTTACAAGTGCATATTCATATGGAGACTGTTGAATGGTTCGGATCGACCGTTAGGATTTTCAAACCGAAGATTTGAGTCTATAGTGCGGGCTAATATGCGCTATGCATAGTACCATAGCCTCACTCATTCATTTTCTATTGACAAGTTTGGGAAGTACATATTCATATGGAAACCATGTTGAACGGTTCGGATCGATCGTTAGGATTTTCAAACTGAAGATTTGAGTCCATAATGTAGGCCAATATACGCTATTTCTATTGGCAAGTTTGGGCCCCATATAAGTTCGTCAACATATTAAATATTCTGTTAAACAGCCTAATTGGGTCGTTTTGTATTATGCAACGCAACCCATGGGCGTCAAATCTCCTGTGGGTGAGGTCGGGTTGGGTTAGTGGTCTGCAGCCAGGAAATTAAATGTGAGTCTGACAGATAAAGATAATCAAGTCACAAATATAACTGAATGTCAGCATCAAACTATTTTACAAAAGATAAAGAACGAAGTAAACAAAGCATTAGTTTAAACAAACAAAACATGAGGCCAGTCGCCCGTTAACTAGGGGTCAGCCATGTTGGTGCAGCATCCAATGGATAGTAGATTTCAGGTGGAAAATGTTGTGCAACCATTTCTTGAACCAGATCATAGATATTGCTCTGCGTAGTAGCCTGATTAGATGATACAAGCATTCAACTTCTTGACATAATTTGTGAATGATACAATCATTCTTTCCATTGTTTATTTATTTTCTAACATCTTATTCCTCAATTGTCTACAAATTTTCAGCTTTGCCCTTCAGTCCTTCACAACTGAAAAATGACTTCCGGTTCTAGAGCACAATTCATTATTATTAAACATTTCACCATACCTTTATTGTTACATTACTATTCGATTCTATATTGATTGTAATGATGTGATTTAATCGAGTTTGTTAACTGAGCAGAGGAATGATAGAGAGTAGGCAAGAAGAAGCAAAGATTGAAGGCAAAAGTAATGGTAATAACTAATAAGACACAAATTTGATTGAGCATAAGCAAATTGTTTTTTTTTTTTTTCAAATTTCTAACTATTGATCTGAACTGTTTAACATGGTGGAATATGTAATTGTAAACTAAAGTTTACATTTTTTTTAGAATTGTTTTATTATTTTTCTAGAAGGATAGAAAATTACTGTTTCTAGGTGATCCAGAATTTTCAGATCAAGTGAAGTGTCAACCAACCTAGCTCATGAATTGTATTATGTGAAATATTAAGTTTAAACTCAGCCATATTGTTGTATTTATAGCGGCTGAACCAAATCTTTCAACTTTTTTAAGTACAATGACATGACAAGAAAGGGAGGGAGGTGAATGTTACATGAGGTGAAAGAAAAAAAAAGAAAACAGTACAAGAGCGTGAAAGGTTTAACCTTATATTATTGTAATTAATAGAATAAGTTTTCCTCCTAAATTGGAGTGTAACAGATGAAAATAAATTTTATTGCAAATATTTTTAGAAAAAATAACACAAATGACCAATTATATATCTTACATAATTTCCATACAAGTTTTTTTATCACAATCTACAGCAGCCACCGAATTTCTCATTAAACTTTTAAATTTTAATCAATCAAACGAGAAATAAGATAAAAAGGAAAGATAAATTTATTTTTTCTCATTAATCATTCAAATACAAAAAGGTTAAATATGTTAATATTTCTTTTCATTCCCTTCTATTATTCACCTCCCCTTCTTTCCTCTACTCTCCATCCAAACATGGTATTAGACATCTTTTAGTTCACCAAACAAATAGGTACAGTAGGTACCTACGGATTTTTCTCAAAATAAAATAAAAATAGGTGCAGTAGGATATTTTCTTTTCATTAATTATACATGCGCAAACTTTTAAGTATTTCTTTACCAGGGAACAGTTGTGTCGTTTATGGAGCAGTATGAGATCCAAGTTGGGTGTCAAAAGAAAATAATTTGCAAGAAAAATACAAGTCTCATTACATTCCAAATTTATTCAATATTCATCACTGCATAACAGTCTCAATTAATACCACAAAATATTTTGTATTACAAACAATCCACATTCAGCACGCGTTAACCGCCAATGCGATGGATGGTAGTCAATAAGACTCCTCATGAGCCGAATTGAGTCCGAGTTGCTAATTTAGTTATGAGTTAGAAACTCCAATTTGAAATCAACTCGCAAGCAACTCGAGTTGACTTGTAACTCATAATGTAGTACATAGTTAGACAATATAATTTAATTTTAATAAAAGAAAAATTACATAGTTTACTAAAATAATACATAATTAAAGACAATACAGAATGAGATAATAGCCAATACAAAATTAAAAATTACAAAGATATCAAAATACTACATAATTAAAAATTATCAAACACATAAGGTTTAGTCGTTTGAGAAGCGATGATTTTTTTTAGTTTTAAGCAGCAATACAGTGGATTGTGGGAAACAGGTATAAGGTTTGGGGATGCAAAAATTAGAAATATATGGATTATAGTTTGGTGTGAGTCTAACTGAGTTGAAGGTAACTTGCATTCGACTCATAAATCAACCAAGTCAGTAAACTCGAGTCAGTTTTAACTCGACTTATTAGCGAGTTAAATCCGAATTGATTCCGAAGTGAGTTTCGAGTCGTGAGCTTTTTGTGCACCCCTAGTAGTACGCCATAACAGAATACACAGTTTGCAAAAAAGTTAAGAGCAAAAGCACAATAGCGGCAATAAACGATATAATTGTCCATGGGTTGCTGAAATAATCTCGGTGCAACTTTGCTCTGTGCTTGTGCAAAGGAGAGTCGCAATAGTTCTTCACTTTTTTAAAGAGCTCTGCGAGGTGGTGATTGTCATAGTCGGGGTAAGAGCAATACCTTAGCTGGTTAAAGAACTTAGCAACTGCCTTTTCATTGGCCAACTTAGTCTCAATTATTCCATTTTGTTGTAGTATCAACACATCCCTTGGCGTGTTCACAATGCAATCCATGAAAACCGCGTAGCTCGTCAACGGCTTGTACTTCTCACCATTGCATTGCTCGAAAGCTATGAGATTCATTATCTGTGGCCTTCTCGCTTCCTCGACCGAGGTGTAAGGGATCGTGAGCACACCATTGGAGAAGTGTACGCTGAAGATGCTCTTCGATTTGGCCTTCTTGAAAGTGATCCCTGCCTCTTGCAGCTCGGTTGCACACGGAATCATTCGTGGTTTACGCTCCGCAATCATGGGAAGGCAACGCTTGCGCATTGTTAACTTTTTAAAAGAGGAAATTAGGGGGAACACCTTTATTTTTGGCCCGAGAATTTTGAACGGAATTAGAATTTTCTTCCTTGGCTTCATAGGGAACCCTTGTGTGAGCATGTAGCACTGGTAATAGAAATCGAGCAAATGACAATAAGGTTTATTTCCTTCTGGTACCGAGAAGGTCTCGTCCCCGTGTTGCAGAAACTCAACTAAGCAATCAAATAGAGTTGCTTTCTCAGGCTCACTATCTTCACTCAGAATAGATTCCTTATCAAACTCAGTAGTCATGGAATCGTCACTGGAAGGAGAAATCAAGTTAGAGGTATCATCGTCTGTGCTCGAAAAAAGGTTGAACATATGCTGTAGCACAAAGAAAGGGATCTGATTCTCGAGCATCAGGAGGTCGCTCTTTATGAGAGGAATATTCCAGCTGATCTCGGAAAGAATATCAGAATCTGGAAAACTCCAATTCACAATCAGTTGAACAATAAAGCAGGCATCGCACAACAGCATCTCAATAAACTCGTTAGATTCCATCTCAAAGCTCTCATAGTAGCATTTTCGTGCTGTCGACTCCAACTTTCTCAACACTTCCAGATAATCTTCTAGGGTCACGTCAGGATTTTCATAGAGCATTTTCCTTACGTACCGCAATTTTTCATTTTCCATACATTTTAGGTCTTCACGCCCCCTATGGTACGGGCCAATTGAGACCACCCGTGGCTCATAGAAGTTCTTGTTTCTCTCTCTAATGTGCGAAGGCACACGGAAAATGGTGATCTCTTTCTTTGCTGTTGTTGATTGATAATGTACTTTATCAAGTTTTTTCTGGATAGATAAAGCCAGAGGATCATCGGTTCCTATTTGGATCGCTATGTGCTGATGCTGTGTCATCTCTGAATCTTTATAGATTTTTTGCCTAAGTACTGATCACTCTGTAGGGTACTTTTTTTTTGCTATGTTTCCCTTTATTAACAGAGTTATTTTATATATAATCGCCCCCTAATTCAAAATTCATCGTGGATTTGCAAAAGGAAGTCCTTCCTGAAGAAAAATGAGCAAAAAAATAACTCAGTAACTCTTATTTTAGGTTATTACTACTATAATTACTGTGTTTTTGCATCTCTGACTCTCTATGCATGCTTTATTTGTAGTATCAAAGAGATGTACAGCAAAAATAATCTTATGTACAGCACCACAGATGCTACTAACTGTTCATTCTATTTTTGAATTACATGATGCAAAGGTATCTTTTCTGTACTGTCAATAGGCGTCTCCTATTGAAACAGAGAATCTGATATTTCTATATGTATATATAATTGTTAAAGTACAGTCCAATTAATTTTCTTTATTGTTTAGATAATTACCAAAAGGGAATTATACTGAACCAAACAACCACAAACTTTCTAACTTGGACAATTCCTCTCTAAACTTCCAATTTGGAAAAAAAAAAGAAAAAAAGAAGAAGAAGTTAAAAGTGTTAGACTTTTATCCCTTTTTAAATTTAATTTTTATGGTATAAACAAGTTTTGATGGGTACACTTCAAAATAGACAATATCTCCATCAAAACATTGAAATATCTTATTTCCCCATTCTAATTGAATTTTTTTCTTATTTCCCCATGTGTTGATTAAATTTGATAATTTAAGCTAAAGTTATAATTTTATTTTAAAATTTAAATGTCTATTTTGCCCCTCTTCTCCTTTCTCCTTCTTCATCCCCCCCACGAAAGGGCTGCCGTCCGGTGGGCACATATTTAATTTATCTGATATTTAAACAAAAAGCAATGCATAACTTGCTGAAAAGTTCTCAGAGAAATAAAGCATCATTTCTCGTCTCTTGATCAGTTGATCTGATCTGTTATTAATCATGTTGAAAAGGGGGTAGGGTTAAGCAATTTTCGCAAACTTGAGAGGATGATTTCCAAATCAAATAAAACAGAAAACTAGAAATTAACAGAAGCAAGAGGAAATAATATATAGTAGTGTACCTGTTGAGCTCTCACGGGGAAATTAATCTTGAGCAATCGTTTCTTTCTCCTCCATCTCCACTCTCTCTCTCTCTCTCTCTCTCTCTCTCTCTCTCTCTCTCACACACACACACACACACACAGTCTCACGTATATAGCTATAGTCTCACATATAAGTGACCTCCTGACTGGAGAACTGCCGGAGATATGTCTTCTGTGCGATTACAACACTTATAGTTATATACTAATTATATGTGATGGGCTCAGAATAAGCGCGTGCATATATTCGTTTTACAGGTGAACTGAATGGCGAAGCTGCTTCGAAAGGAGAAATTTGTCCTTTTGAAATTGGAGAAGGCATAGATGTTGATGGGACGCAGGAACGAAATTTCCTGTACTCTTCCTGCTATTATCTCTCTCTCTCCTCTTTATTTTTTGAGAAATCTACCCGAGGCTACCAAGTTTCTCTCTCTCCTCTTTTTTTTTAAGAGAGACAAAATGGAGAGCGGTAATCTACTGTTCATGTTAGAATAGCAGCAGATTCAGATCCGGAGACGCAGGTTAGCTTGCTAATTATATTGTACCTATTCAGTGTTATAAGTATTAATTGGGCTGAAACTTTTTTAAATACCATAATAAAAAAAAAAAATCAAACCATTTTCATTTTGGAGGAATTCCAACTTTATCCAGGCCGCAGATTGGTCATGCGGCTCTATTTTGAGGGACCGCAGAGCTAAGTAGAGCAATTCAGGTTAGCTCTATTTTGCATGTTACAACAATTCAAAATATCTCTACGGCTCGTTAAGTAGAGCCGCAGGTTGACTCTGTGGCCTGGATAAAGTTGAAATTCCCTCAAAACGAGAGTGTTTTGTTTTTTTGGTATATAAAATTTTTTTTGGTTAATTGGGGTATCTCCGAATCATTGAAAACAAAACCATAGTAGGTAATTTTTTGAATCTTTTGTTTGTTTTTAGTAAATAAATGCTATCGAGAGAATCACTTTTTAAATAGTAAAAAAAAGAAAAGAAAAACCAACTCATTGATATTCAACTAGATGAAATGGGATAATATCTAGAGAATCACTTTTTAAATAGTAAAAAAAAGAAAAGAAAAATCAACTCACTGTTACTCAACTAGATGAAATGGGATAATAACAAAAGTAAATATGAGAATGAAATATAACTAACTTTTGGTCTAATAATTAAGGCATGTAAGAGGTTATATATTTTAAATGGAAGAAATTATTTGTTGTAATAATAAGAGTATTAAATATAGTTGAGTGACTTGACTTTTAACTTTTACTAATATATATATATATATATATATATAGAGTACGGCTAACGCGCTTCCTCTAGCATATGGGCCGAAATACTTCCGGTGGAAATTTAAAATTTCAAAATCTAAAAAGTTGATCTGAACCGTTTATCTCCTTCTCCATATTAATATCTGCTTGGAGACCAAATTTTACATTTTTCTGAATTTTTTTACTATTTATTAAGCCACTTTGAAAATCGCTGATCCAATGGTTTTACTGTTTTGTTAAACCACCGTTGGATCACCGATTTTCAAAGTGGCTTAATAAATAGTAAAAAATTTCAGAAAAATGTAAAATTTGGTCTCCAAGCAGATATTAATATGGAGAAGAAGATGAACGGTTCAGATCGACTTTTTGGATTTTGAAATTTCAAATTTCCACCGGAAGCATTTCGGCCCATATGCTAGAGGAAGCGCGTTAGCCGTACTCTATATATATATATATATATATATATAGGGTCTGTCTAAATTGCTGCTGGCAGCATTTCGGCAGAGGTGCTGTCGGGGCTATATTTAGCCGTGTGATGTCCAAACAACAAATCCAAACCGTTAGATGTTTAATCTATATTATAATCCACTTAGAGACCAAATTTTACATTTTTTGGAATTTTTTTACTATATATTAAGCTGGTTTGAAAACCGCTAATTTCAGTAAATTTCTGCAGCATTGAAATCAGCGGTTTTCAAACCAGCTTAATATATAGTAAAAAAATTTCAAAAAATGTAAAATTTGGTCTCTAAGTAGATTATAATATAGATTAAACATCTAACGGTTTAGATTTGTCGTTTGAACATCAAAAAATAGAAAAAACAGTGGCAGCACCGCCGGCAGAAATGCTGCCGGCAGCAAATTAGCCACAGCCTATATATATATGAGATGGGCTATGGTGCATTGCAATGCATGAACCCTCTTATGCATTGCACTATAAATCATAGATTTAAAGCCCAAACGACCAATCCGAACCGTTCATCTTGTTCTTCATATTAATATGTGCTTGGGGGACCAAATTTTACATTTTTTGGAATTTTTTTACTATTTATTAAGCAATTTTGAAAGTCGCTGATCTGATGGTCCAGAAAATTTAACTGTTCATAGCAAAACAGCAATTTTCAAAAATGCTTAATAAATAGTAAAAAAATTCCAAAAAAATGTAAAATTTGGTCTCCAAGCACATTTCAATATGGATTAAACATCTAACGGTTCGGATCGGTCGTTTGGACTTTAAATCCGTGATTATAGTGCAATGCATAAGGGGGTTCATGCATTGCAATGCACCATAGCCCATCTCTCTCTCTCTCTCTCTATATATATATATATATAGGGTCCGGCTAATTTGCTGTCGGCCCTTTTTTATTTTTCTGATATCCAAACAACAAATCTAAACCGTTAGATGTTTAATCTATATTATAATCTACTTGGAGACCAAATTTTACATTTTTTTGAATTTTTTTACTATTTATTAAGCTGGTTTGAAAACCGCTGATTTCAGTAAATTTCTGCAACATTGAAATCAGCAGTTTTCAAACCAGCTTAATAAATAGTAAAAAAATTCCAAAAAATGTAAAATTTGGTCTTCAAGTAGATTATAATATAGATTAAACATCTAACAGTTTAGATTTATTGTTTGAACATCAGAAAAAAAAAACAAAAAAGGGCCGGCAGCAAATTAGCCGGACCCTATATATATATATATATATATGATAATGAAATACTAAATCTTCATCTTTTTCTAAAAAAATAAATATAATATGTCTACATCACACAACTGCTCTTCAAATCCTTCAATAAAAGAATTAAGTGCGTTAATTTTGTGAACCACAAGGTGCAAACAGATCCAACCTGAATTCAATTAATATGAGCAGGATTTCAATACCACGTCTTTCATACTTTATTAAATCTTTGTTTTCAAAGTTTAAATCTTCGATCAAAACCACTCAACATGATATTCATACTAAAATATGCTTGGGTTAAAATTTTATAATTTTTGAATTTTTTATTATTTTTAAGATAGATATAAAATTACTATTTTTAGACCCAGAAACAATAATTTTCTACTTATCTAAAAAAATAGTAAAAAAATATCAAAAAATTATAAAATTTCTTACTAAATATATTTTAATATAGATATCATGTTGAACAGTTTGAATTGATAATTTGAACAAAGATAAGAGTTCCAACACCTTGTGTCTTTCATATCTTATCATAACTTGTATTTTATAAAAAGTGTCAAGTGACCTCCTGACTTGAGAATTGCCGGAGAGATGTCTTCTGTACGATTAAAACACTGTCATGTCATGTGATGGGCCCAGAAAAAGCGCGTGCAATTATTCGTTTTATATGGCAAGTGTCTGTCCTTCAAAAATCAATAGTATGCCAAGCCCGAAATTTTTATTAATAGAAAATATAATAAAACAATATCCAGATTAGGGGACGCTTTTCGTTTTTTTTTCAGATATAAGGAAAACGTTTTTAAATATCGCGGCCACTGGCCGTTGTGGCTTATCACGGCCATACTTAATGCCTTATTAATCGTTCTAACTACATTAACCATTCTAATTGAACCAGAGAAAAAACTGGAAAAAAAACCCTGTCCGTTATGGATAGAAACGGCCAGCGGAAAAAAAAAAAAATCCGAAAATGCTGTCCGTGATGGATAGCAACGGCCAGCGAAAAAACAATAAAAAAAGCTTTTCTTACGGACAGCATCTTCATCCGTACCCGAAAATGTTGCCAAGTACTTGCTCAAGAATGTGAATGATTCTTTCCCCATGCTACAACCAACGAACAATTAGTAAAAAAATACAAAAAAAATATTAAAAATTACAAAAAGGAAGACAGGGAGAGAGAGAGAGAGAGGACCTCTTGTTGTCCTTGAGGATGTTAGAGATGGAATGAAAAAGAGCTCGCTGGTCAACCTTGCCAATATTCCATTCGCTCAAAAAGGCATCAATCTTCTTAAAAGAAGGAATGATACCTTTCCTCCTCAGCTTTTTTTATTGTTTTTTCGCTGGCCGTTGTTATCCATCATGGACAGCATTTTCGAAATTTTTTTTTTTCCGCTGGCAGTTTCTATCCATAACGGACAGAGTTTTTTTTTCCGGTTTTTTCTCTGGTTCATCTCTGGTTCAATTAGAATGGTTAATGTAGTTAGAACGATTAATAAGGCACTAAGTATGGCCGTGATAAGCCACAACGGCCAGTGGCCGCGATATTTAAAAATGTTTTCCTTATATCTGAAAAAAAACGAAAAGCGTCCCCTAATCTGGATATTTTTTTATTATATTTTCTATTAATAAAAATTTCGGTATGCCAAGCTAGTATCGCGAAGCTGCTTCGAAAGGAAAAATTTGTCCTTTTTAAATTAAGAATATATAGATTTTGGAGTCCGCATTGTCTGCATAAACTCAAAAGATTTTTAATTCTCATATTTACTGTACCTGTTCGGTGTTATAAGTATTAATTATGGCATCTCCGAATCATTGAAAACAAAACTATAGTGGGTAATTTTTCGAATCTTTTGTTTGTTTCCAGTAAATAAATGCTATCTAGAGAATCACTTTTTAAATAGTAAAAAAAAAAAGAAGCCTCATTGATATTCAACTAGATGAAATAGGATAATAACAAAAGTAAATATGAGAATGAAATAGAATTAGCTTTTGATCTAGTGGTCAAGATACATGGTCTGGATGTAAGAGATCATGAATTCGAAACTTAAATAGAAGAAATCATTTGTTATAATAACAAGGGTATTAAATATAGTTGAGTGGCTTGACCTTCACGTTTTACTTAAAAAAATGGTAAATTTCGCTAGGTCACTAAATTTTGTATTTTGTCATGAATTGGTTACTCAATTTTGATTTGTCTCAATTAAGTCATTCAACTTTTTATTTGTTCCAAATTAGTCACTTTATAATTTTTCCATTCAAAACGCTAACGGAATATGCTCATTCCGTCAAAAATTATAACGGAATGAGTATATTCCGTCCAAATACTAACATAATAAGAATATTCTGTTAGCATTTTGGATGAAAAAGTTATAGATTGACCAATTTGAGATAGATGAAAAGTTAAGTGACTTGATTGGAATAAATCAAAGTTGAGTGACTAATTCGTGACAAAGTTCAAAGTTTAGTGACCTCTAAAGAAATTTACCCTAAAAAAAATAATATGAGAATGAAATTCTAGATCTTCATTCTTTTTCTGAAAAAATAAATATAATATGTCCACGTCACCAATTGCTTTTCAAATCCTTCAATAAAAGAATTAAGTGCGTTAAAAGTCATAAATATAGTTAATTTTGTGAACCAAAGTAAGGATGCAAATGGATCCAGTCCGAATTCAATTTTGACCCCTAAACAGTTAATTCACAAATTTTAATTTTAATATGTGGAGGATTTCAATACTTCATGTCTTTCATACTTTATTATATCTTATATTTTATATTTTTATTTTCAAAATTTAAATTGCCGATCAGGATCGCTCAACATGATATTCATACTAAGATATGTTTGGATATTTAATTTTATAATTTTTAATTTTTTTTAACTATTTTTAAAATAGATACAAAATTACTGTTTCTGAACCCCAAAAACAATAATTTTCTACCTATCTAAAAAAATAGTAAAATAATTTCAAAATTATAAAATTCCTTACCAAACATATTTTAATATAAATATCATGTTGAGTGGTCGATAGTTTAGACAAAAAGAAGAGCTCTAATACCTCATGTCTTTCATGCGTCATCATACCTTATCATACTTCATATTTTATGAAAAACACAACTGAATTTGAATGCATCGATAAATTTAATAATTGAAAAACGGGTCGGATATTTGAGTTTTATTCAGAACGGATAAGGAGTGGGTAACATTAACATCCATCAGGTTTTTCTTTTTTAAATCGCAAGTTATCTGGACCATTAGCCAAGTTGTATTTTAATTTCAATTGTGGGGCTAATGCTCTGGTCGGTCTGGATAGCTGCCTTTGCTTTTTCAAACTTTTTACTGCCTTTATTTTTCAAACTTTTGGAGTCCTTTCTTCGCTTCTCCATTCCCTGCTCTTCTGACTTCTCCATTTCTTTAACCTTTTGTTTTATTTTACTTCTTTTTTATTTTCTAATTTGATTAGATTATCTGATAATTAATTATTCCGTATCTGTATTTTAATAAGTATTGATTATCTGCTATGTATTCATATTCGTTTAAAGCAGATTTAATTTTAATTAAAGCAGATTTAATTTTAATTTTAACATTAATTTATTATTCATATTCATATTTATATCCGCTTATTGAAAGACAGATACGAATTTAGTATTAGCATTATTTGCTCCGTTTACACCCCTAACAGTAAGTGATCTTACTTCAAACCAAATATGAGAAAAATCTTTAATAGAGTACAGAGTTTGCAAAAAAGTTAAGAGTAAAAGCACAATAGTGGCAATAAACGATACAGGGTTTAGGGTTGGGTCCGACGCTCATCGGACCTACTTTGGTTCCGATGGGCAGTTTTACTGTTCGATTCGAATTCCGATGGGCAGTTTTACTGTTCGATTCGAATTCAGAGGTTTTGTTAATTTTGCGTTTAATGGACATAAATGTGTTACATTGCAGAACGAAAAAGATAGAAGCTTCTCAAGTAGAGCACACTTTGTTTCTCATTTCTTCTCTACATTGTTTTACATTTAATTTCCTCAAACTTATGAACATTTATAATACATCAGTCGAACTGCCATCACCTATAAATTATGTATCATAACCAAAATTGGAGCATTAATCGTGACAAAAGTAATCTATAAACAATGTTTGATGTTTAATCAGGGCCCTAAGCTAATCTGTTGAATTTGTTAGGTATAAATTATAGTTTATGTTTCAGTTTTTTTTTTTTTTTTTTTTTAACTGGCAATAGAGGATTTATTTGGTACCAATGTTTGATTTGATTGTGTACAGTATGCTTTATTTGGTAATTCCAGTCAAAACCAGTGTTTTCTTGTGTACTGGTATGTTGCTTGTGGGTTTAAGGATTTATTTGTACACTATTATAATTATGGAGGTTGAATATGTGAAAATATTGCAATTTGTATCTGTGAGGTTTGAATTAGAAAAAAAAAATAGAAAAGTGAAAAGTGAAATATTGTTCTTTATTTATCAATACTGAATATTACTGATTCAAATAGAGATGAATTATTGTTCTTTATTTATCAAATGAATTATTTATCTCCTGATTGTATAAATTTTGTTCATATTTGTTGTACCATAATGCACAATGAAACCATACATCACAAAGAAAACACCACAATGCTAAGAACAGTCATCATGAAACAGACAGTACAAGTGGTCATAACAAGAAACTTTATTACATGCTACATCAAAATCCATTAACCACAAAGTCAATCATCAAAAGCCATTAACTACATCAACTACATTACATGCTATTTGATTACAACTTCAAAATTTACAAGCTCAAAATTAATTATTATTCAAGAGATCTTCATCATATCATCTTCCCTGCTCCTGTAAATGAACATCGAGATGCAGAGAGTGAGAACGAGAAGAAAAAATAAAAACTTGATGCTAGAGTTGAACAAGGGATTATCAGTATACCATTACAACAAAATTTACAAACTCAAAATTAATTATTATTCAAAAGATCTTCATAAGATTATGAGTATACTTCCAAATCAGTCTACTTCACTTATAAGCTAATTTTATGAAATTTCTCCAATTTTACATCGAACAAGATGAACAATAAATTTCATCAAAACATACATGATTTTTGCCCCAACAGAGTCAAATATTGTTTATAGATCACTTTTGTCAGATTAATGCTCCAATTTTGGTTATGGTACATAATTTATAGGTGATGATAGTTCGACAAATGTATTGTAAATGATCATAAGCTTGAGGAAATTAAGTGTAAAACAATGTAGAGAAGAAAATGAGAGAACCTTGGAGAGGCAGTGTGCTCTACTTAAGAAGCTTTTATTTTTTTCGTTCTGCAATGTAACATAGTTATGTCCATTAAATGCAAAATTAACAAAACCTCAAAGACCAACAAGAGAGAGAAATACTAACAAACAAAATTACCTTAGTTGAGAAAAAAGCTAACGAGAAGGAAGAGGAGAAGCAATGCGGGAGGGAGCAGTTGGGAGAGGAGAAGCAGTTGGAGAGGGAGTAGGTGGGGCGGAGTTGCTCGAGAGACGATCGAGGAGAGACAGAGAGAATGACCAGGAGAGAAGAAAATTTCGTGGGAGATGGAGACATGGAAATGCAGGCCAATGGATGTGAGAGAGAGTTCGAGAAGAGATCCGCTAATCAAGCGACAAACTCTGAATTTGAATCGAACGATAAAACTGCCCATTGGAATCAAGTTAGGTCCGATGGGCAACGGACCCAACCCTCTCCTGCTAATGTGATGGTTGGTAGTACGCCATAACAGTGTACAGAGTTTGCAAAAAAGTTAAGAGCAAAAGCACAATAGCGGCAATGAATGATATAATTGTCCATGGGTTGCTGAAATAATCTCGGTGCAACTTTGCTCTGTGCTTGTGCAAAGGAGAGTCGCAATAGTTCTTCACTTTTTTGAAGAGCTCTGCGAGGTGGTGATTGTCATAGTCGGGGTAAGAGCAATACCTTAGCTGGTTAAAGAACTTAGCAACTGCCTTTTCATTGGCCAACTTATTCTCAATTATTCCATTTTGTTGTAGTATCAACACATCCCTTGGCGTGTTCACAATGCAATCCATGAAAACCGCGTAGCTCGTCAACGGCTTGTACTTCTCACCATTGCATTGCTCGAAAGCTATGAGATTCATTATCTGTGGCCTTCTCGCTTCCTCGACCGAGGTGTAAGGGATCGTGAGCACACCATTGGAGAAGTGTACACTGAAGATGCTCTTCGATTTGGCCTTCTTGAAAGTGATCCCTGCCTCTTGCAGCTCGGTTGCACATGGAATCATTCGCGGTTTACGCTCCGCAATCATGGGAAGGCAACGCCTGCGCATTGTTAACTTTTTAAAAGAGGAAATTAGGGGGAACACCTTTATTTTTGGCCCGAGAATTTTGAACGGAATTAGAATTTTCTTCCTTGGCTTCATGGGGAACCCTTGTGTGAGCATGTAGCACTGGTAATAGAAATCGAGCAAATGACAGTAAGGATTATTTCCTTCTGGTACAGAGAAGGTCTCGTCCCCGTGCTGCAGAAACTCAACTAAGCAATCAAATAGAGTTGCTTTCTCAGGCTCACTATCTTCACTCAGAGTGGATTCCTTATCAAAATCAGTAGTCATGGAATCGTCACTGGAAGGAGAAATCAAGTTAGAGGTATCATTGTCTCTGCTCGAAAAAAGGTCGAACACACGCTGTAGCACAAAGAAAGGGATCTGATTCTCGAGTATCAGGAGGTCACTCTTTATGAGAGGAATATTCCAACTGATCTCAGAAAGAATATCAGAATCTGGAAAACTCCAATTCACAATCACTTGAACAATAAAACAGGCATCATACAACAACATCTCAATAAACTCTTTAGATTCCATCTCAAAGCTCTCATAGTAGCATTTCCGTGCTGTCAACTCCAACTTTCTCAACACTTCCAGATAATCTTCCAGGGTCACGTCAGGATTTTCAGAAAGCATTTTCCCTAGGTACCGCAATTTTTCGTTTTCCATACATTTTAGGTCTTCACGCCCCCTATGGTACGGGCCGATTGAGACCACCCGTGGCTCATAGAAATTCTTGCTTCTCTCTCTAATGTACGAAGGCACGCGGAAAATGGTGATCTCTTTCTTTGCTGTTGTTGATTGATAATGTATTTTATCAAGTTTTTTCTGGATAGATAAACCCAGAGGATCATCGGTTCCTATTTGGATAGCTATGTGCTGATGCTGTGTCATCTCTGAATCTTTATAGATTTTTACCCAAGTACTAATCTCTCTGTAGGGTACTTTTTTTTGTTATGTTTCCCTTTTTTAACAGAGTTATTTTATATATAATCGCCCCCTAATTCAAAATTCATCGTGGATTCGCAAAAAGGAAGTCATTCCTGAAGAAAAATGAACAAAAAATAACTCAGTACTCTTATTTTAGATTATTGCTACTATAATTACTGTGTTTTTGCATCTCTGACTCTCTATGCATGCTTTATTTGTAGTATCAAAGGTCATGTTTGGTTGTGAAGTAAGAGGTGGATTAAACTCCTTACTCCATACTTAATCCACTAAACAAAGAGTAAAATTGATGGAGTAAGTGAGAGTAAGATTTGAATTAATCCGGTTTAGCTTACTCCACCTAGAAAGTTGGTTTAGCTTATTCCACCTTAAATTGGAGTAAGCAATTTACTCCGGATTAAAGTTACTTCACAACCAAACATGACCAAAGAGATTAATTTAACAGTGCCAAGGATAATTGATAAATTGTGGGCAAGAAAAAGTATTTTTGAGTTTGTTTTTAATTCCATACAGTAACAGCAGCAAAAATAATTTTATGTACAGCACCACAGATGCTACCAAGACTTTGTTTGTTCATTCTATTTTTGAATTACATGATGCAAAGGTAACTTTTCTGTACTGTCAATAGGCGTCTCCTATTGAAACAGAGAATCTGACTTTGTACAATTCCTCTCTAAACTTCCAATTTGGAAAAAAAGAGAGTTAAAAGTGTTGGATTTTTATCTTTTTTTTAATTTTTTATGGTATAACTTATTAATATGTAAAATAATACTGTTTCATAAAATATATGCAAAAACAAAGAACGATTAAATACACATATTTAATTTGTCTGATATTTAAACAAAAAGCAATGCATAATTACTTGCCGAAAAGTTCTCAGAGAAATAAAGCATCATTTCTCGTCTCTTGATCAGTTCATCTGATCTGTTATTAATCATATTTTTGCAAACTTGGAGGATGATTTCCAAATCAAATAAAACAGAAAACTAGAAATTAACAGAAGCAAGAAGCAATTCTAACTTAAAAGAAGAAATAATATACAGTACTGTACCTATACTTTAGGATTTAAAGAGTTTGAGCTCTCCCGGGGAAATTAATCTTGAGAAATCGATTCTTTCTCCTCATCTCCACTCTCTCTCTCTCTCTCTCTCTCTCACAGTTTCACGCTCGCTCTTCCCTTTTATATATAGTTATAGTTATAGTGTGGTCAAGTGACCTCCTGACTGGAGAACTGGCGGAGAGATGTCCTGTGCGATTAAAACAGTGATATGTGATTGGCCAAGAATAAGCGCATGTAAATATTCGTTTTATAGGTGAACTGATAATGGCGATTGGCGAAGCTGCTTCAAAAGGACAAACTTGTCCTTTCCAAATTGATAATTTTGATGGGGACGCAGGAACGAAATTTCCTGTACTCTTCCTGCTATTATCTCTCTCTCTCCTCTCTCTCTTTCTCTCCTCTTTTTTTGAAGAGAAAGATAAAAATGGAGAGCAGCAATCTATTATTCTTTTTAGAATAACAGCAGATTTAGATCCGGAGATTAGGGTTGCTAATGAGTTGAGCCGGCTTGCGAATCAATGAGTTGAGTGGCCCAATATTTCATAACGAATTGGACTCGAAATTGAAAAAAGTTCGAACTCAACTCGGCTCACTTTTGAAAGAAAAAAGCTCGGCTCGGCTCAGCTCGCGACCCGACTCATATTCTTACTTATTTTCTTAGGTTTATTTTCATGTTGTTGCATTTTGTTATTTTTTCCTAGATCAATCAAAACAAACTTGCCTCCAAATTTCGTAAGAAATACAGAAAGAGTGGTATTCACAAAAAATGCATCGATTTTACTGTGTCACATATTAATTGTCAGCTAAAATCTAGACTCAGTCTTCTAAATATTGTTTTTTTGCAGATGTCACCAGCAAATAGCAAATTTTTCCACCGCTTTTACATTTTTTTCACCGATTTCAAATTTCAATTTTTTTCCAATTTCAAATTTTTTCCAAATTCAATTTTTTTTTCAAATTTCAATTTTTTTTCAAATTTCAATTTTTTTTCAAATTTCAATTTTTTTTCAAATTTCAATTTTTTTTCAAATTTCAATTTTTTTTCAAATTTCAAATTTGTTCAAATTTGCATTTTGTTTCTATTTTGGGTTTTAGCTTTGAGTACAGTAATTAAAGAGTCTTGATAGTGGCAGCCGAAAGAAATTAACAATCCTGTAAAATAAAAGAGGTACACAGATTGAAAAAGGGTATAGTGTACCAGACAGAGAACTAATTAATACGCTTATATAAGCACATATTGTAAAAATATGAGCCGGTTTGCGAGTTGGCTCGCGAGCTTCTGTTATATGTATAGTTTATCTTCTTCTAAATTCAATCATAATATTTCATTAGTATTGTAAAAATATGAGCCGGCTCGCGAGTTCGCGAGCCAAGTTGAGCCAAGTATTTATATGAGCTGAGCCGAGCCGAGTTTGAACCGAACCTTAATCATTAGCAACCCTACCGGAGATGCAGGTTAGCTTGCTAATTATACTGTATTTGTTCGGTGTTATAAGTATTAATTTGACCGAATTTTTTTAAATACCATAATAAAAGAAAATAAACCAAAACACCTCCGTTTTGGGAGAATTCTAACTTTACCCAAGCCGTAGATTGGCTATGCGGCCCCATTTTGGGGTACCACAGAGCCAATTTGCGCCCCACTTTGTATGTTACAACAATCCAAAACACTCCCTGTGGCTCGTTAAGTGGGGCCGAAGATTGGCTCTGCGGCCTGAATAAAGTTGGAATTCCCTCAAAACTGGAGTGTTTTGGTTTATTATTATTATTTTTTAATTATGGTATATAAAAAAAATTCGGTTAATTGGGGCATCTCCGAATCATTGAAAACAAAACTATAGTTGTAGGTAATTTTTCGAATCTTTTGTTTGTTTCCAGTAAATAAATGTTATATAGAGAATCACTTTTAAATAGTGTAAAACACAAAAAAAACTCTGATATTCAACTAGATGAAATGGGATAATAACAAAAGTAAATATGAGAATAAAATAGAACTAACTTATGATCTAGTGATCAAGGCACATGGTCTCTATATAAGAGGTCATATATTCGAAATGAAAGAAATTATTTGTTGTAATAACAATAGTATTAAATAGTTAAGTGGCTTCATTTCTAATTTTTACTAAAAAAATATGAGAATGAAATACTAGATCTTCATCTTTTTTTTTTTCTGAAAAAATAAATGTAATATGTCTACATCTAGGGGCAGAGCCAGGATTTACTAAAAATATTGAATCTGATTTAAATTGCTTATCGGATTTAAACACATTAACTAATTTGGTACTCGATAAAAAAACAATGATTTGACTTATATTTTTCAATGCTCTGACATATAATTTATGATGCTTTAACTTATAATTATAATTGCCAATCATAATTCAAGAAATTTATTTTGATTTTAACACTAAATTTAACCCGAATTACAAATTTAACATTCAGAAGGAGGCACAAAAATTTCCAGAAAGGGGCAAAGTCAATCGGTACTGATAAATCACAACTAAAATTCGAAATCTAGGGGGCGACTGCACCCCTAGTTCTATACTGGGTCCACCCCTGTCTACATCACCAGCTGCTTTTCATATCCTTCAATAAAAGAATTAAGTGCGTTAAAAGTCGTAAATATAGTTAATTTTGTGAACCACAGTAAGGGTGCAAATGGATCTAGTTTGAATTCAATTCTGACCCATATACAGACAATTCACAAATTCAAATTTTAATATGAGGAGGATTCCAATACCACATGTCTTTCATACTTTATTATATCTTCGTTTTCAAAGTTTAAACTGTCAATCATAACAGCTCAACATGATATTCATACTAAAATATGCTTAAGAATGAAATTTTATAATTTTTGGAAATTTTTTATTATTTTTAAGATAAATACAAAATTATTGTTTCTAGATCCAAAAATAATAATTTCCTACTTATCTAAAAAAATATTAAAAATATTTCAAAAATTATAAAATTTCTTACTAAATATAATGTTAATATAAATATTATGGTGAGCGATTCGAATCGATAATTTAAACAAAGAGGAGAGTTCTAACACCTGATATCTTTCATACTTCATTATCCCTCGTATTTTATTTATGAAAAGAACAACTGAATCGGGAGATATGGATAAATTTGATAATTGAAAAATTCTCCTCATCTCCACTTTCCTTCTCTCTATCTCTATCTCTCGGAGTCTCACGCTCGCTCTTTTTATATAAGTTATAGTGTGGTCAAGTGATCTGACTGGAGAACTTCCCGAGATATGTCTTCCGTGCGATTAAAACACTAGCTCGTGCAAATATTCGTTTTACACGTTAAGTGTTTGTCCTTCAAAAATCAATAGCATGACAAGCCAGTATCGCGAAGCTGCTTCGAAAGGAGAATTTTGTCCTTTATAAATTGAGAATATATATATTTTGGAGTCCGCATGGTCAAGAGCATTTTTTTTTAATTAATATATATGAGGCATCTGATTGTAAACGGAATCCATTCGATCTTGTTTAATACATAAGAATCTTTAATACTAGTGCATATTTATTTTGTATGTATCTTAAAACTGATCGGACGGTTCATATACATTAACTCAAAAGATTTCTTTTTGAGTTAATGCAAAGAATACAAATTCTAAATTTTGATGGGGATGCAGGTTAGCTTGCTAATTATACTGTACATGTTCGGTGTTATAAGTATTAATTGTGGCATCTCCGAATCATTGAAAACAAAACTATAGAGGGTAATTTTTCGAATCTTTTGTTTGTTTTCAGTAAATAAATGTTATCTAGAGAATCACTTTTTAAATAGTAAAAATAAATAAATAAATAACCAACTCATTGATATTCAACTAGATGAAATGGGATAATAACAAAAGTAAATATGAAAATGATATAGAACTAGCTTGATCTAGTGGTCAAGGTACATGATATCTATGTAAGAGATCATGAATTCAAAACTTGAATAGAATTAAATCATTTGTTATAATAACAATGTTATTAAATATAGTTGAGTGACTTGACTTTCATTTTTTTCTAAAAAAAATAAATATAATATCCACATCACCAACTACTCTTCAAATCCTTCAATAAAAGAATTAAGTGTGTTAAAAGTCGTAAATATTTTTAATTTTGTGAACCACAGTAAGGGTACAAACGGATCCGGTCTGAATTCAATTCTGACCCATATACAGATAATTCACAAATCCAAATTTTAATATGAGGAGGATTTCAATACCTCATGTATTTCATACTTTATTATATTTTATGTTTTATATCTTCGTTTTCAAAGTTTAAACTGTCGATCAGAACCGCTCAATATGATATTCATACTAAAATATACTTAGAGATGAAATTTTATAATTTTATAATTTTTTTTTACTATTTTTAAGATAGGTACAAAATTACTTTTTCTGAACTCCAAAAACAATAAATTTCTACCCATCTAAAAAAATTTAAAAATTTAAAAATTCCTTACCAAACATATTTTAATATAGGGAAGGACTAACAGTACCACCCATTCAGTTCCCTATCTGTCCCTCGCGCTAAAAGACAAAAAAAAGTACAACGGGGAATCACTAACTGACGCGCATATGATAACTACCTTCAATGAGCAGGGTTAACACGATTTTATGTATTGTCAAAACGTATAGTATTCATATCTACGAATTTATAGTATTTATACTTATTATCTATAATATTCGTTATATGTAAACACAAACTAGAGGGGACCATTAATCTTGAGTACCAGTAACGACCAGAGGGACCGCTAACTACGTCTGATAGCCTGGATTGGAGATCGCAATCGTCTGAAAGCGATATTTTCCAAGATTGGGGACCACTTCCATCTATATACTAATTATTAAGTATTCATATCTAACTAATGAAGTATTCATATATATAAGTATTCATATGTTGACAATGAAGTATTCACATGTACGAAATAATTTATATAATTCAAAATCAAACACCTCTTCCAAGATACCTTTTCAATTCATTTAAAAAAAAATCTTTTTTATAGTAAATATATTGTGTTCATATCTAACCAATGAAGTATTCATATCTAACTGGTGAAATATTCATATCTAACTAGAGAAGTATTTATAACTAATTAATGTAAATATGAAGTATTCATATCTAACCACATGAAGTATGCATATCTAATTAATGAAGTATTCATATCTAACTAATGAAGTATTCATATGTTGCACTTTAACAACCTTCGCTGGACTAGCATGGACCCCCTTCGACGGTGCACCACGCTCTCCCCACCAAATCTCATCACTAGATCGCACTGGATCTCGATGGTGCACCACGTTCTCCTCATCGGATCTCGACGATGCATGCTCTCCTCGCCGGATCTCAACGGTGCACCACGCCGAGAAAGAGAAGAGGCGGAGGCCTGATCGGAGGCGGAGGAGAGACTTCAGTCTAATTTTGTAAGCTTGTTAAAAATTGAATCTGTTTGCAGGGGTATATTTATGCATATCATAGAGGGTGCTAAGCCACCCTATAATTTTAAAATTAGTGATTATGTATATTAAAATTTAATTAAACTTTTGAGATTTTTGAATTTTATATAGTCTAGCCCCCCTCATAAAATAACAAATATGTGATGATAGTCTAGTGGTTTGAGCTCTAGTTAGTATATGCAAAGTCATGGGTTCAATTTCCACTAAGCACACCCTTTTTTTTTTTTTTTTTTTTTTTGCCTTTTTTACATATTTCATTTTATAGATTAATCCCCCCTATTCGAATTTTCTAGTTCCGCCCCTGTCTATTCGTAAATAATTTGGAGATAGATAACAGTTAGATCGTTAGAGGGACTAATAGGGGACCAAATAGCGGGGGATATAATCATTACTCTTTATACTTTCATGTTGAGCAATTCAGATCGATAGTTTAGATAAAGAAAAGAGTTCCAACACCTCATGCCTTTCATATCTCATCATACCTCGTATTTTATACAAAACACAACTGAATTTGAAGATATGGATAAATTTGATAATTGTAAAACGGATCCGATATCCGAGTTTTATTCAGAACGGATCGGAGTGGATAACATTAACATCCATCCAGTTTTCTTTTTTTAAATCGCAAGTTATCTTGACCATTAACCAAGTTGTATTTTAATTTCAATTGTGGGGCTAATGCTCTGGGAATCTGGATAGCTGCCTTTAATCTTTCAAACTTTTGACTGCATTTAATTTTCAAACTTTTCGCTCCTTTCTTCGATTCTCCATTCCCACTCCCTGCTCTTCTCCATTTCTTTAACCTTTTTTTTTTTTTTTCTTCTTCTTCTTCTTCTCCATTTTACTTCTTTTTATTTTCTAATTTGATTAGATTACCCGATAATTAATTATTCTGTATCTATATTTGAATAAGTATTTGTAGATTATCCGTATTCGTATTCGTTTAAGATGGATTTAATTTTAATTTTAATATTCATTTATTATCCGTATTCATATTTATATCTTTCCAAATAAATAGATGAATTAAATGAATTTCAACATATTTTTAAATTTTTATGTCATGACAAATTATATCCAAATTATTCTCCAAAAATATTTTTCTTCTTCTCTAAAATATCATAATTTTACATACTGGTAAGCATTACAAAAAAACTATTTCCGAATAATATTGATATTATATATATCCGTATTACTAAATTTATGACAAGAAATTCTCTGAACCACCCGGTTAAACGAATCTTGCTTTCGATGCAGTTCAATTTGGATCCATATCCTCTCAGGTACCTAACTGAACCTGACCAAAACGGACGACCCAGATTTACTCTCAGCCATTGATTATTTTACTCAGGGTGACGTAGGGAGCAGTATTATTTGTGCTTTAAGATTCGTGCCAATTAAAAAAAATCTGGACTGAGAGTAAATTTGAACCGTCCGTTTCAGTCAGATTCAATGAGGTACCTGAGAGGATGTGAATTCGTTCAATTTATGAATAGTTTAGTGGGATTAAATCGGTCTAAAAGTGTCGGCCATTAGTGTTTTAAACTCTTTTCGAGGCCAAGGAGTCAATGTTTTATTAATTAATTGATTTTTTTTAGAAAAAAGGTAATGTCTCCGGTCTATAGTCTCTCAAAAATCTCCGTGTATAAAAACCTTCTATTTTTAGTTTAGTTCTGACGCATTTTTAACTGCCACAACTGCCATAATTTCAACTGTTATAATTTCAAGTACAATATGTATGTTTACAGAATTATATGTATTTGTTTATAGGATAATATGTGTATATTTACATGATATTATGTGTATGTTCACAGAAGGTGGTCCTCAACAGATGTCACGTGTTTTCAACAGCTGTCACGCGTTTTTAACAGGTTTCACGCGTTTTTATGTTTACAGGATTTAGTATTGATGTTTACAGGATTTAGTATTGATGTTTACAGAATTAGTTGAAAATATTCAGAAATTTTTGAGGAACTGAAGTTGGGAGACTGTTAGCTGCTTCCTTTTTTTTAATACGGCACAGTACTCCTCCTTACCTAACAAGCGAGAACATTAGTGTTTATCCTTATTAGCCAAGTGAAGTGGTTTATAAGGTGATTTCTTTATTTTACAAATCCAATCAATTTTATCTCTGTTCATATCTAGTTCTAACTATCCAACTTATAAAGGTGAATTTCAAATCCTATTGCTTTTATACAAATCTACCTCAGCTATCAAAGTCTAGTTCTAACAAATGAATTTTTCAAAAATTATACACTAAAATTAGCAACCATTAATTTAATTGAGTTGGAAGTAAGTAGTTTAAATTTGTCAGGACTCAAAATGCTTCACACCAAGAGAGGAACATGTATGTATGTATATATATATATGTTTAATGTGATTTTCATTTCATTGAACAAGTGACAATAGAATAGACTGATGGTATATCTCTGAATTCGTATCACCTAAGTTAACTGTCAAAATTATTAGAATAATATAACAAAGAACAAGAACACAATCACTCCCATGAATCTCCCTTCCCTCCCTTTGTTTATTTCAATCAAATATTTATTTTTCTTACATGCTTCTCTCTTTGTTACAAAGAATATTTTATAGCAAAGTTCACCTCTTTAGAAACAAATCGTAATCCAATCTAAACTTGGAAATAAATTACACACCAATCAATCATGAAAAATAAAGGAAATATAGAACATTTTGGTCCAGCCGTATAAACCAAGAATATATGATTTCCTTCTTCATTTTCTTCTAGATCGGATGTGGACCTTGTTGTACGTATTAGCTTGTAACTTCAACACCCTCCTTCAAGCTCATACGTAGATATCTGTCATACCGAGTTTAGATAGAGATTCCTCAAATGCCTTGCTTGATACCGCCTTTGTGAGCATATCTGCCAATTGTTCATGTGATCTCACGAATGGCATTGAAATAATCTTGGAGTCCAATTTCTCTTTAATAAAATGCCTATCCACTTCAATATGTTTTGTTCTGTCATGCTGCACTGAATATTGAGATATATCTATAGCAGCTTTATTATCACAAAAAAGTTTCATTTCAGCACGGGGCTCAAAGCCTAATTCTGTTAATAGTTTTTTCAACCACAACAGTTCACAAATACCTTTTACCATTCCTCGAAATTCAGCCTCAGCACTGGAGAGTGTCACTACATTTTTTTTTTTACTCTTCCAGATTACCAAGTTTCCACCTACAAAGGTAAAATATCCCGCGGTAGATTTCCTATCAACCACACATCCAGCCCAGTCAGCGTCACAGTAACCGGTTATATTCATGTGTTGGTTTTTCTGAAAAGAGATTCCTCTTCCAAGTGCACCCTTCAGATACCTCAGGATTCTTACTACTACCTCCATGTGCTCTCTGCTTGGAGAATGCATAAATCTACTAACAACACTCACTGCATAAGCTATGTCAGGTCTAGTATGAGATAAATAAATCAATTTTCCAACCAATTTTTGATACCTTTCCTTATTTTCAGATTTTCCATCTGGGTCTATGTCCAGTTTTAAATTTTGAACCATGGGTGTATCTGCTGGCTTACCATCTATCATTCCAACTTCAGTTAGAAGATCAAGTATGTATTTTCTTTGAGAGAGAAATATACCTTCTTTGTTGCGTGATACTTCTATTCCAAGAAAATATTTCAAACCACCCAAATTTTTCATTTCAAATTCTTTTGACAATCTAGCTTCTAATTCTTTTATCTCCATATGATCATCTCCTGTAATAATCATATCATCAACATAAATTATTAACACAGATATCTTACCTCGACATTTCTTAAAGAACATCGTGTGGTCAGATTCACTCTGGGTGTACCCATAACCTTTCATTGCTTGAGAAAATCGTCCGAACCACGCTCTTGGTGATTGTTTCAACCCATAGAGTGCTATCTCCAACTTACACACTTTCATAGTTGTTTCTGGGTACCAATATCCAGGTGGGATATCCATGTAAATCTCTTCCTTCAGATCACCATGCAAAAATGCATTTTTAACATCAAATTGATGTAGTGGCCAGTCTAGATTTGCTGCAAGAGATAAGAGAACTCGGACAGAATTTAATTTTGCAACAGGCGAGAATGTTTCCTGAAAATCAACACCATACGTTTGTGTATATCCTTTTGCAACTAATCTTGCTTTATATCTCTCAATTTTTCCCTCTGCATTGTATTTTATAGTATATACCCATTTGCACCCGACTGTTTTTTTCCCTTCTGGTAATGTTACTAATTTCCAAGTACCATTCTTCTCTAATGCATTCATTTATTCTTTCATTGCTTTTACCCAATTATGGTCTTTCAAGGCTTCTTCTATTTTTTCTGGTACATTTACCGAAGATATTTGGTTCACAAAGGCTTTCAAAGGTTCTGACAATTTTTTAGTGGTTGTATAATTAGCAATAAGGTATCTTACTTCCTCACTTGTTCCATCCTCCGGAACGTACCTTTTTGGTGGTTTTCCTCGGTTATTTCTAGATGGTAATTTACAGAGAGTGTTAGTAGCACTTACTTCGGGAATATCCTCAGGAGATCTTGGCCCTTGTGATACTTGGTCGGATTCTATTACTGCATCATTTAGGTCTATCCTGATTTTCGGTTCAGATTGGATGACCCGAATTGGGTCAGATTGGATGACCTGAATTGGACCTGTTTGGATGACCCGAATTGGGTCATGGCTCTGATTTGACTGGTTTGCATTTTCGGCATGATTCTGATTTGACTTATTTCCAAATTCTATTGGATATGGATTTATTTCATTTCCGGCAGCAGGTACGTTTCCTAATTTGGTAAGATATGGATTTATCTCAATTTCCAAATTTTCGGCAGCAGGTTCATTTCCAATATTTTCGGTAATAGGTGGATCATTTTCGGCAGGAGAGCTTAAGAAATGTAAATCAGAGAAATCCAATTCTACCTGATTCTCGTCCTGAATTGGATTTTCGGTTTGTTTAAAAAAATATTCACCTTCTAAAAATGTGACATCCATAGTTGTAAAGAATTTTCTCGTGTTTGGATTATAACATTTATATCATTTTTGATGTGTACCGAATCCCAAAAAAACACATTTTTGTGCACAAGGTTCTAATTTGGACCGAAAATTCTTTTGAATATGCACATATGCAATGCATCCGAAAATTTTAGGAGATAAATTTAAAACAGACGGAATTCTGATATGAGAGGATAACATTTGAAGAGGAGTTTTGTAATCATGTACTCAGGTTGGTGTACGATTAATTACGTAAATTGCAAAAGACACAGCATTATCCCAAAAATTCAGGGGCATATTACTCTCAAACAATATTGACCGAGCAGTTTCGAGAATATGCCTATTTTTCCTCTCTGCTATTCCATTTTGTTGAGGGGTTCCCACACACGAGGTCTCATGTATAATCCCTTTATCTTTAAAGTAATTATGCAAATTTTTATTTACATATTCTGTCCCATTATCACTTCTGACAACTTTTATCTCTTTTTCGAACTGAGTTTTTATCATGTTAAAAAAATCTTGAAATACTTTCGTTACTTCATCCTTAGTTTTGAGTAAATAAAGCCATGTCATCCGTGTACAGTCATCGGTAAAAAGAATAAACCATCGACAACCAGACTTTGAGACAACCGGGGATGGTCCCCAAACATCAGTATGAACTAAATCAAAAGGAAGAAGGTTTTTATGATAACTATCAAGATAAGTTGTACGATGACTTTTAGCCTTAATACAAGTTTCACAAACTAATTGTTCATTTAAACCAGAAAATAAATGAGGTGAGAGTTTTCTCATGTACCCAAACGAGGGATGCCCTAATCTCCTATGCCATAACAAAACTTGCTCTCTCAGTTGTTTTGAATCGGTTTTTGACATAAATGAGTTTCCAGTCTTCATCTCCTCCAAGTAATACAATCCATCTCGTTTAGTACCACGGCCAATGATCTCCTTGGTGAGGATATCCTGAAAAATACAATGATTGGGAAACATGAGAGCTACACAATTTTGTTCTTCTGTTAACTGTCCAATAGAAATCAATTTTGTAGATAAAGATGGCACTAGCAAGGTGTTTTTAAGAGTAAGAGTTTTAGAAATCTGTACATCTCCTGCCTCGTTTACCGGATAAGCGATTCCATTCGCATTAAAAATACCATCCTTTTTGGTTTTCTTTCTCACCATAAAATCTTTTTCAGAATATGTCATGTGGTCGGAAGCTCCTGAGTCAATGACCCATTCTTTGTTACCCGAGTTGCTCAAACTACCTACAGCATGAAGGGCAATAGATCCAGACCCATAGCTGGTTTTGGCTTGAACTGCACCATGAATCCCTTGCTGAAAACCTGCTTCTGGTTGAGCCGAATTCACACCACCGAGTTGAATGGCCATAATTTGGGTTTGTTGTAGTGCAACAAGTTGGGTTAATTTTTCCAACAATGTTGTTGTGTTCTCATCTCGTGAGGAGTAAGAACTAGCTTCAGGTTCACTCATGATAAAAGGGAGAGATTATTGGTGAGGTTTTGGAATATTGAAGTTTTCGGATCGATCACTGCTCTGATACCATGTCAAAATTATTAGAATAATATAACAAAGAACAAGAACACAATCACTCCCATGAATCTCCCTTCCCTCCCTTTGTTTATTTCAATAAAATATTTATTTTTCTTACATGCTTCTCTCTCTGTTACAAAGAATATTTTATAGCAAAGTTCACCTCTTTAGAAACAAATCGTAATCCAATCTAAACTTGGAAATAAATTACACACCAATCAATCATGAAAAATAAAGGAAATATAGAACATTTTGGTCCAGCCGTATAAACCAAGAATATATGATTTCCTTCTTCATTTTCTTCTAGATCGGATGTGGACCTTGTTGTACGTATTAGCTTGTAACTTCAACATTAACAGAATATATTAAAGAGGCTCTTGCATTGTATCTCGAATCATATTAGTTCGAATTCTAATCGAACGGCCGTAATCCTAACAGAAATATTCTGTTACCTCAGAGGATACTTCTATATTCTAAGAAGTCAGAACCCACTAGAAGGCTTTGGATTTACCAAAACGACAAATAAACCACCCAATTAGGGGTGTCAGGTGTGACTGGGTTAACAATGATTTCAAAAAGAGTTGGCTTGACTACTAGATTTCCACTTTTCAGTAGGAATGCTTTGCTTGAACGGAACAAGATCCTTTACTTGAACGGAACAACGAACAAGATCCTGCTCTTCAAAATTCCTGCCATATTCTTTTTCTCTTTTTTTTTTTATTCAAGAGAGAAAAAAGTGGACAGCAACACCATGCTAATCTTCTTAGAATAGCATCAGATTTTGGATTCTATTTGAATAGCATAGATTGGGGAAGGAGAGTTAAAATATCGAGTCCAATAAAATATTTCTATGTAGCATAGGAATGTCGCACAGGAATGTTTACTGGACTTAACATTTTAACTTTTTTTCATAGTCTATGTTTTTATTATTTATCTTTCTTACAATGAACACTTGACATTTGAGCCTTTAAAGGCCCAGTCTATGTGGGCTCTCCTTTGCGGCCCGTATCCGATTGAATTAGATAAATTCTAATTGTATCACACAATCCGGAGGCAAACAATTAATTCAATCATTTGGACTTTACAAAATAGCAAGAAGCCATTTTCTGACAGAATTTCAACTTGCACTAGTATTTTAAAAAAAGTAGCTGAAAAAAGGCCACGCAATACCAATGTAAAATAGCTCTCTTTTAAGTCTTTAACTTCTTGTTGAATCTGTTAAAAATAGTTTTCTCTGACCTATAGTGATGTCTAATGTATGAATAGATTCCTAGAAAATGGTTTATGGTGTTTCATAATAGAGATAGATTTTAAAGCTGTGCTCCACAAACACAGAGTAAAACTTCATTAAAGTAAGGGAAAGGGAGAAGACGGATGAAAGCTCCTCTCCAATCCTCTCCAAACAGTAATTTGTACACCCCGATTTGAGAGGAAACAACTTCGTTAAAATTGAACACGGAGCTCATCTCCGAACAGTGTTTTCTCCCCTCCGCTCCATCTCCGATTATCTCCTTCTAGAGCAAGTTAACTCGCCCGATCAGATCCGGTCTGGCGAGCTCTCACCTCTGCACAGTGAATTCGCCCTTCCCCGCCCCCGCATACCCCTGTCTGGAGCACGTCCTAAAGGTGGTTAGAAAGAATAATTGATAAGATTGGATTAGTGCATTGTTTGAAGTACAAACAATATTATTATACATGGAAAGAAAATGTTTTAGTAGTATGCATTAAGCAAATTCTACAACAAATTAAAAGCTATTCAATAAAGAAGTATTGAGTTTATTGCACAATAATACAAGTTCATTCAAATTTAATTCCTAACAAAATATTATTAAAACTTTCCAAATTACACACACCAATCTTCGACCACATTATCTCATCGAGTATATATGATATCTTCAGTACTTTCCTATATATCTAGTGCCATGAAAAATAATAATTAAAAGCTCCTTATCTAATGTTACTACGCAATTAGGAAAAATAGAGATAAGCATGAGAATTAGTTTCCAGAAGAATAAATAGGTCTAGATCATGGTGCTATAAATATGATATGTTGATGCTTAAATCGCTGTTTAGGGAATTGACAAATTGCAATTCACAGCTAAATAATAATGCTAATATGTGCAGTACCACCAATTAATTATCATTACTTTCTCTGGACCATAAGGGTAAATTCCTCAGCATCGATCAAAGAATTTAACATAAACTGAGTTTGATTTAATTTTATAAAACTAAGAAAGAGTGTTTCTGTATATAATATGACCTTAATTAACTAATTATAGAGAAGGACAAAAGATTCAGAATTTGCCTCAAATATAGACTCGATACTTGGCCTTCGAGAGAAAGGAAGACAAAAAATATATATCGGGACCTATAGAGAGAGCAAAGCGAAAGAAGATCTCAATCGTGAAATCTGCATCACACCAAGCAAAAGCAGAGGTGTTACTGTAGCATTACTGTTGTGCTACAGTAACACTTCCATCCAAGATTAAAGAGTGAGTCTATGGTACTATGCATATTACGATTTGGCACCGTGTTACGGCTCTATATTCGAGTTTTCAAATCCTAACGGTCGATCCGAACCGTTCATCTTGTTCTCCATATTAATATATTAATATGTGTTTGGAGACCAAATTTTACATTTTTTAAAATTTTTTTATTATTTTTTTAGATATTTAGAAAATCACTTGATCTGAAAATTCTGGACCATCCAAAAATAGTGATTTTCAATAAATTTTAAAAAATAGTAAAAAAATTTCAAAAAATGTAAAATTTGATCTCCAAACACATATTAATATGGAGAACAAGATGAACGGTTCGGATCGACCGTTAGGGCTTGAAAACTCGAATATAGAACCGTAACACAGTGCCAAATTGTAATATGCATAGTACCATAGACTCATTCAAGATTAAATATATAGATAGATCTTATATATTTTAATTGTTTGACAAGCATGCAATTGCCATTTGCCGACATCAGAGAATAGACATGGATTTGCATTAAATTACCAATGTTTTTCATGTCGGTTTCGGATGTAATTAATTAATTGTGCGAGTGCCTTTGAAGTTTGAATGGTCAAATATATTAGATGAAAAAAATATTTTAAAAATATAATTCTGCAAGTTTTTACGGAAATAAATCTGTTATTCTTATCAACCTTTCAAATTTTCTTACATGTGAATCTCAAAGAAGTAATTTTTTCATGCACGGATCTCGACAAAGATCAACGGTTGATATCAGAATAACAGATTCATGTTATTAGAGTGGAAAAAACGTGTCGTGTTGTGCCGTACCATGACTAACACACTGTGACTTTGGTCTCGTGTCGTGTCATGACCAAGTTAATTTTTCACGTGCCGTGCGGTGACTAAAATATTAAGGGATGATCACGGCACGTGAATGGTCACGACATGGGAGTCACGCGGTGCCCAAACGTGCCTCACATGACTCGCGTAACCATTTAATCATAATTTAAGTTAGTTTATTCACATGACTCGCGTGATTACGTGCCGTGCCGTGCCATGACTAAAATATCAAGGAATAGTCATAGTACGCGAATGATCATGACACAGGATACGCCAGTCAGGGCACGTGTCGGACAAACGTGCCATGCTGTTTCGTGACGGAGCTGATTTCGCCGTGCCATTTTTCATTATTTCAATAATAACAAATCGATTTATTTCTAGTTTTTACAGACCTTAAACAACAAAAAAATATATATGACAACAACTATTCAATTAACTTAAGTACTTCAATATTTAATTCTCTTCGTTACTTGAGCGGAAACATTTATTTTTGTGATTGTTGAAATTATATAAACTTTAGCTTTAATTTCGCTAATTAATTTTTATATATTTTTAGATGATTACTGGGGTACGACCCAGTATAAATAACCTGACTCCGGTTCTTTTTCTGAATTATTAAAGTTTTTATTAAAATAAATTGTTTTCTAAAAAAGTAATAATAATAAGGTAAACAAAATTCTTTTGACTGCTTCTAATTAATTTATTAATATTATTCTCCGAGTAGTATACATGTTCCTCGCCCTTAGTTTAATTTGTGTTTATGCACTGTAGTCCTTAATTAGTCAAACCATATATATATTTTGGATAAAAATTAAAAATACATAAAATAAATAAATACAAAATAAATTATATGAATAATAAGTAATTAAATTGATTAAATATGAACTTCTCTGGACTGTTTCACCTGAATCCTCGATAGCTTGCAGATCACACAAACACCCAAATAGTCACCAACGAACTGGTCGGCTTGACTAATTAATCAATTGCTAGCTGGACGGCGTTGACGCTGGTTCACATTAATATATATGTATACGCGCTCATTGGGAACAATCCTGTCATTTTCCTTGTTAATTCTAAGAAATCTCACACGTAAAATCACACTATAAACGCGCTCATTTAATTCTAAGTAAACTTCCTCTATAACCGACTATATATAGCCTTCTTATAAAACCAATGAAGATATTCTCTCATAACATAAAGTTCATCAATAAACCTTAAAGATCATCCGGATACAAGAGGAACGATCGATGACACCTAAGCGGCACCCGGCATGCCCGGGAAAGAACCGATGCCAACTTCAAGGCTGCATTCACAATGCATTCACAATGCCCGGGAATGAAATTTCCAATGATTTACATGAAGATAATGCCAATTTCGATGGAGGACTGTTATATCAACGACTTGGGGCTGCCGAACCCAAGAAAGCCACTGGCATGATGGTTGCGCAAACGAAGATTAGGAAGGTGTCTGGCATTGTACTAGACAGGATCAGGTCTTGCTTGGGTTATGAAACGAAGAGATGTAGGTCGTAAACTTAATTAATTATCAATTCATGTGCAAATGTGTAGGATATATATTAATTAATTATAGAGTTAGGCTAGTGTCATGCGGTGCTATGTATTTTTTAACCATTGAATGTACTTCAAGATCTGTGCAAAGAAGTTTGCTTAATGAGAAAATGAAGATGGGAAAGTAAAACTAAGTCTCTGTTAGGTAAAAGAACAAAATTCAAAACAAACAATTCTCTCCTCTCTCCCTCACGTGGACGCCTCTGTACTTTTTTCTCAAATTCAAAAGGAAGAAGAGAGGACCAGCACTGCGCCTCCAGCCACCAGCCTCCTCACACCTCAAGCCGACATACGTGTCGCACCATTAGCCACCTCTTGCCTCGTGCAGTCGTGCCTCCAGCCCACTAAACACGGTTGGCGGCGGATTAACCAAAAAGGATGGTGAGGCGACAGATTGAGAGTGGTCAGGAGGCACCGGATCAAGGGAGGACTGGGGAAACCAGATCGAGAGCGGCAGTAAGGGAACAGGGGGTTGCAACTTCACAAGAGACTAGCCATCAAGTCATCAAGAGGAGGCTTTGAGAAAGATGGAGACGATTAATAGAGGAGAGGGGTCTGTCGAAGACTTCAAGTCAAACATCTAACGGAGGGATCATTTTTAATTTGTTCTCTGTTAACTTTCGCCAGCGTTTAATTTTTGCACGAATCTTAAAACACATCCGATGGTTAAAAAATGCATAGCACCGCATGACACTTTATACGCATAGCACCGTAGCCTAATTCTTAATTATATGAGAACAGCTTGGGTCCGATGGCCATGGGACCCAAAGTGGTTTCAATGGGTTCGTTCACTATTGAATCTGCTTTAGAATTCGCGCTTGCACTTTTGCATATGCTTTAAAATTCGTGCACACGAATCCTAAAACAGATCTGATGGTGATTGAACCCATTATAACTACTTTGAGTCCAATGGCCATCGAACTCAAGCTGAAGTCTAATTATATATGTTAGTTTTTTGGTGTTATGGTGAATTAAATAGTGTAGGAAAGGAAGTAACTGTATGCAAGTGTACATTAGCTCGTGTAAAAAAATTATGTAATATTCTTTTTGTTGATCAATAAAAATAATTATATATGATAGCAACTTCAAAATTATTATTGAATTATTAACTTATTAATATGATAGTAAAAGAGTCTGGCCAGTACATATGATATCAGTGTCATTTGATCAGTCTATATAACATCAACTCTAAATTATATCAAATCGACTTTAAACGGTAAATTCAAACCGTTTAAATTCATCTATTTTATTAGTTGTGTGTTTCATGCAAAATTTATAATTTTTCAAATTTATTTAGTATCAAGTCAAGCGGTCAAATGTGCAAGAAGTTAATTTTAATGCATTCATTTTTTAACATTTTTGACCGCTTAATTTGATACTAAAATAACTAAAAAATATAAAAAAATTGCATCTAAATGCATCACTCATAAAATAAATCGGTTTGAATTAGTCGTTCGAAGTCTATCCAATCAATTTTGTAGTTGGCGACATGTGACACCGATGTCATACTAACCGGACTCTGATGAAAAATATATTTTAGAAGTATACTTCTGCATTTTTACGGAAATAAACCTAATAACATGAACCTGTTATTCTGATCTTAACCGTTCAAACTTTTCTATATGTGAATCTTAAAGAAGTAAGTTTTTCATGCACGGATCTTGACAAAGATCAACAGTTGATATCAGAATAACAGATTCCTAGTATTTCAAATAACAACAGATTTATTTCCAGTTTTTACAGACATTAACCAACAAAAATATATATATGACAACAACTATTCAATTAAGTATTTCAATATTTAATTTTCTTCGTTACTTGAGCGGAAAAAATTATTTTTGTGATTGTTTAAATTATATGGACTTCAGCTTTAAATTCGTTAATTAATTTTTAAATATTTCTCGATAATTACTGGGACCCAGTATAAACGGCCATTTTTATTAATATCCCTAAAAGAAAAGAAAATTTTAAAAATGCCCCTGTTCTCAAATTTTTATCAAATCTGCCCTGACCGCTTGGGCCCAGGGCGGCCCAAAACACCCAGTGAGGCGCCCCAGGGACCGGCGGCCCATATCACAAGTGAGGCGCCACCCCCTGGGGCGCCCCATTAGTCCTGTGAGGCGCCACACACCCCCCCCCCGCCCCCAGGCGCCCCATATGGACTATGATTTAAGCCCGTTTTCTGCCTCTGCCACTTCCCGATTTGAGAACTTCTCTCGAGGCGAGAAGCTGAATGAATATGTATGTTTTAATTATAATAATTAGTCATTACTTTTTAATTATAATAATTAGTCATTACTTTTTAATTATAATAATTAGTCATTACTGTTGAAAATTTACTGTTGCAAGCACTGTAGCGTACTGTACATTTACTGTTGCACGCGCTGTAGCTTACCGTACATTTACTATAGAAATTTACTGTTGCACGCACTGTAGCGTACTGTACATTTACTGTAACAATTGCTGTACACCTATTGTAGAAAAATTGTAATTTTTTTTAACTTTTATTTATTTATTTTTCAATTAGTCATTTATTACTGTACCCATTATTATGTCATGTAATACTTGTAAATTTTTTTTTTTAAATGTAGTTTGTTAAAGAAGAGATGTTAGTTGCACTGTATGTCGGCGGCAAGCTAGAAAGGGATGAAGATGGCGTGCATTACACGAAAGAAGTCGCATTTGGCTTCGAGATTAATGAAAATACCACATTTGAGGAACTGAAGCAGCTAATATACGAAAAGACATCTGTAAACCCCAACAGGTATGAAATAGAATTGACTACACAAATTGACAACTCACGTGGGGGGGGGGGGGTAGACCTTACTTTGTTAAGTTTCCAATAACAGATGCCAATTTGTGGAGAGTTGTGTATACTCAATTTGTAGCTTGTGGGGTCCCGGTAATGGACATATATTTGAAGAGGGTTCCCCGAACGAGGGCTGGACCTTCAGGTTATGACAATTCGGGTTATGATAACCAGGGGTACCATCAGCACTCCCCTTATGTCCACCAGGAGTACCACCAGCAATCCCCTTATGACAACCAGGGATATCACCAGCACTCCCCTTATGACAGCCAGAGGTATCACAGCCCCGGTTATGACAACCAGGGGTACCACAACTCCCCAGAAAATACTGAAGAGTTACCACTACCACCCAGACAGACACCCATAATCCCTAGATTTCTAACTATGCTAGAGTCAGGACCGGTACCCGTTAATCGAAATGATATTGATATTGATGTTGATGCTATTGATGCCGTACCAGAAAGGGAAATGGAAACGGGGGATGAATACCAAGGGGTTTGGGAAGATAATGACTTATCAGATGGTGATGCAAATGTAGCACGGTTGTCCAGGGCAGAAAAATTCCCGATTAGAGGTTGGGGGAATAAGCATCCGGTTGCCACATTCAACGACACCACAGCTTTCGAAGAGGCAGACATTAGTTTCTTTGGTCCTCGTGTTGAATACAACAAAGAACTTGTCGCAGGGCAAGTTTAGACCAACATAGACGAACTTGTAAAGAAACTAAATGAGACTCATGTTCACGGCAACTGGGAATGTATAATACACAAAAGGGACCGTACAAGGTTAGTTGTGCTTTGTACAACTCACCCGCGCTGCGAGTTCCGCCTTTTTGCAACCCCGCGGGTTCAGGGGAAGCATGGATGATTAAGAAGTGTGAACCACCTCATACATGCAAGTCTGCGTCCACAAGGACAGACCATTCAAATCTGACAGCATCACATACCCTGTAGTCACGTGATGGCGGTATGCCGAGTGAGGAACTACTGTGAGGATCACTATGTTGCTGACATGTACCGTACCGATTACCTTGCTTCCACTTGGGGTGGATCTTTCCATTCTTATCCTGATCAGCATGAGTGGCCTGCATATGTCGGAGATAGAATATTACCTTCAGAAGGATGGATAAGAAAGGGAAGGAGGAGACACAAGCGTATTGTAATGACCATGGACGAGATGGGTGGTAGGCGACCGTCGGGAAATTGGGCTCGCCGTTCTGTTTTCGAGAGGCGCAGGGCAGGTACGTAGAATTGTACAAAATTTATTTATGCTTTAATTATATTACTAACTGAATTGCATTGTTACATTTAGATGCAATAAACGAACACAACGAAAGAGAAAATGCCAGAGTTGTTGCTGAAGCAACCGGTAGAACACAACCCCCTCCTCCTGTAAGCCAATCATCTAGTAATGCCGCACCTGCCACTGGTACCAGAAGAACTAGTCGTTTGTTAGGTTTATTCATACGTGGTGGCAGATAAACTTGCTATTTTGCTTATGCGAATTGATTTATTTGGTATATGTGTATGTGTATGTGTATGTGTATGTGTATGTATGTGTATGTGTATGTGTATGTGTATTTGTATGTGTATGTGTATGTGTATGTGTATGTGTATGTGTGAGTTTTTTTGTATGTGTATGTGTATATATGTATGTGTATGTGTATATATGTATGTGTATATATGTATGTGTATATGTGTATGTGTATGTGCATGTGTGTATGTGTATGTGTGTATATTATACATATAGTTCACCAAAAAAATAAAAATAAAAAAAATCAAAGTTATAAAAATTTACGACATCACTTCGTAAATATATCAAATATTTTATTTTTTGGCATACACATACACATATACATAATATTTTATTTTTTGACATACACATACACATATACATAAATCCAACACTTTTTTCAACAAAATTATTCAAATCAAAATACTAGGATTTCTCAAAAAAAAAAAAAAAAAAATACATATGAGGCGCCCCAAGGGGTGGCGCCTCACTTGTGGTATGGGCCGCCGGTCCTTGGGGCGCCTCACTGGGTGTTTTGGGCCACCCTGGGCCCAGGCGGTCAGGGCAGATTTGATAAAAATTTGGGGACAGGGGCATTTTTAAAATTTTCTTTTTTTTAGGGATATTAATAAAAATGGCCGCAGTATAAATAACCTGACTCCGGTTCTTTTTCTGAATTATTAATTTTTTTATTTAGAATAAATTATTTTGTAAACAAGTAATAGGGTAATCAAAATTCTTTTGACTGCTTCCAATTAATTAATATTATTCTCCGAGTAGTATACGTGTTCCTCGCCCTCTTTTGCACGGTAGTCCTTCGTCAAACAATAAAATAAAATAGGAACTTCTGGATAAAACACATAAAATAAAATAAATACAAAATAATTCATATGAATAAGAAGTAAAAATTAAATTGATTAAATAGGAACTTCTGGACTGTTTCACCCGATAGAATTCTCGATAGCTTGCAGATCGAACAATTAAACACCCAAATAGCTAGTCACCAACGAACTGGCATGGCCGGTTTGACTAATCAATCGCATGCTATGCTAGCTGTACGCTGGTTCACATTAATATTATATATACGCGCTAGCTCATTGGAAACAATCCTATGATTTTCCTTGTTAAGGAATTTCATACGTAAATTCACACTATATACGCGCTCATTAATTTAATCTAAGTAAATTTCCTCTATAACCGACTATATATTGCATGCCTAGCTTTTTATAAACCAGATCATATTCTCTCATAACATAAGTTCATCAATAAACCTTAATTAAAGATCATCCTCTTACAACTCGATCAGATCTGCATTCAAACAATGAGTTCTCCGGCTACAAGAGGAACGGGGACAACTAAGCGGCACCCGGCATGCCCGGGAAAGAGCCGATGCCAACTTCAAGGCTGCATTCACAATTCTTTCACAATGCCCGGGAAAGAAATTTCCATTGATTTATATGAAGTTAATGGCAGGTTTGGTGCTTATTATCCTTCCGTTAGGCTCGTTGGAGGTTTGTTATATCAGCCACTCGGGGCTGCTTATGAAGTTAATAACGAACCCAAAGAAGCCATTGGCACGATGGTGTATATTGCGCAAACAAAGATTAGGGAGGTGTCGGACATAGTACTAGACAGGGTCAGGTCTTGCTTGAGTTATGAAACGATGTAGGTCGTAATTAAACTTAATTAATTATCAATTCATGTGAAAATGTGTAGGATATATATTAATTTTTTAATTGGTGTTATGGTGAATTAAATAGTATAGGAAAAGGAAGTAACTGTAAGTATGTGTACATTAGCTCGTGTAAAAAAAAAAGTGTAATATTCTTTTTGTTGATCAATAAAAATAATTATATATGATAGTAACTTGAAACTTATTATCGAATTATGAACTTATTAATATGATAGTAACTTGAAAATTTAATCACAAAGCATATATAGAAAAAAAATATATAATGTTTCGTGTGGATCATTTGAATGCATGTACATATATAATTTAAATAAAGAAATTAATTATGGAATATCATTTAAATAATATAATATGAAGCTCTAAAAATAAATTAAACAATACTCTGACCAATTACTCTAAACATACATATATAATTTAGTTTCGCAACTTAAATAATCAACAAATTTACAGGCAAAATTGAGAATGACTTGATTTATATAATCATGACCAAAACTAATCCGTAAAATAATTCTAACAAGTACTATAATTTAAGGACTTGCATATGTATTACAAAATAAAATAAAAATCTGGACCTTGAAATTGGCACACACAGATTAATTATATAGTGACGCAGCCGTGACATCATAATCATTCTATTTGACTAATCTATTTGAATGGTCAAATATTAGATGACATCATAATCTTTTTTTTTTTTTTGATAAAACTGATAGTGGCTATCAGAGAATTTACAACATTAATTACACCTGGCTATTAGCTAGATGACATCATAATCATTTTAACCCTTTTAACTTTCTGGCTATTTGATTTCAATTTGCTGAACACCGTAATTTGATTTAGTCTAAAACCGGCAATTGCTAAAATTTGTTGTGCTAGAAAAGCCCAAACTAAATAATAATAAATGCTGATAACTGATAAGAGCCTCATACATTCTAAAAACTATAAAATTTTGTCTCTAAGCACATTTAAATACGGATATAAGGACGTGAGGCATAAATCAGACATGAAAACAATGATGTATTTAAACCTATTCATATAATACAAATATGATTTCACATATATGGACAAAATTAGAAAATTAAGATATATAGGAGAGTTAGATGAATAATTATTATGTGATTTTATTTTATTATGAGGACTAATATTGATAATTTTTATAAAAAAATAATAAGTCTAAAGAACAAAAATGAAAATTTTCAATTCATTGGAATAACCCCTTTCAGTTGAACTATGTTCATTGTTCCGCCATATTCACATATGCGTTTATCAGTACCAAAATATATACATACCTTTTTTTAAGAAAAGGTGTCATATTTTCTCCACATATACTCAAAATAATGTGAAAAGAAGAAATGTAAAAAGATGCAGTTTTTTTAGGAATAGAGATAAAAAAAAAATTAATAACAAGAGCAGAACAAAATTCAGAACTCCCCTAACAAATTACTTCCCATGAAACAGTGCTACCTTTTTTTTAATAGAATAATTACTAATGCCGACTATATTTAATTAATTTCTCGGATCGATATTCCTGGAAAAGTGTCAGAAAATGTTGCCAAGAACTGATATTTGATTGGTCTTTCTTTAAGGATAATGCAATAAATTTTAATTGTTTGACAAGCATGCAATTACCATTTGCCGACATCAGAGAACAAACATGAATTTGCATTAAATTACCAATTATTTTCCTTTCGGAGATTGTCAGCGTTTCAGCGTTTCAGCGTTTCAGCGTTCCTCGCCCTTAGCTTTGTGTTTGTTTTGTGCAGGTCGTCCTTAGTCAAACCATATATTTCGGATAAAAACACATAAAATAAATAAATACAAAATAATTTATATGAATAATAAGTAATTAAATTGATTAAATAGGAACCTTCTGGACTGTTTCACCCGAATTTCCCAATTCTAGCTGGTCATCAACGAACTGGACGCTGGTTCACATTAATCAATTGCATGCTATGCAAGCTGGACGCTGCTTCATTGGAAACAGTCCAATTATTTTCCTTGTTAATTTTAAGGAATCTCATACGTAAAATCACACTATATACGCGCTAGCTCATTTAATTCTACGTAAACTTCCTTTATATATAACCGACTATATATATATATAGCCTTCTTATAAACCAATGCACACACCGCCACACCCAGATCATATTCTCTCATAACATAAGTTCATCAATAAACCTTAAAGATCATCCTCTTACAACTCCATCAGATCTGCATTCAAACAATGGGTTCTCCGGCTACAAGAGGAACGGGGACAACTAAGCGGCACCCGGCATGCCCGGGAAAGAGCCGATGCCAACTTCAAGGCTGCGTTCACAATTCTTTCACAATGCCTGGGAAAGAAATTTCCATTGATTTATATGAAGTTAATGGCAGGTTTGGTGCTTATTATCCTTCCGTCAGGCTCGCTAGAGGTTTGTTATATCAGCGACTCGGGGCTGCTTATGAAGTTAATAACGAACCCAAGGAAGCCATTGGCACGATGATGGTGCATATTGCGCAAACGAAGATTAGGGTTAGGGAGGTGTCTGGCATTGTACTAGACAGGATCAGGTCTTACTTGACTTATGAAATGCCGATGTAGGTTGTAATTAAACTTAATTAACTATCAATTCATGTGCAAATGTGTAGATATATATTAATTATATATGTTAGTTTTTTGGTGTTATGGTGAATTAAATAGTGTATGAAAGGAAGTAACTTTAACCATGTGTACATTAGCTCCTGTAAATTTTTTTGTAATATTCTTTTTGTTGATCAATAAAAATAATTATATATCATATATAGCAACTTGAAAATAATATTATTGAATTATGAACTTATTTATATGATAGTAAGTTGAAAATTTAATCACAAAGCATATATAGCAAAAATATATATAATGTTTCGTGTGGATCATTTGAATGCATGTGCATAATTTAAATAAAGAAATTCATAACGTACGGAATATAATTTAAATAATATAATATGAAGCACTAAAAATAAATTAAACAATACTCTGACCAAATAGTTTGAACATAAATAATTTAGTTCCACAACTTAGATAATAAACAAATTTACAGACAAATCCAGAATGACTTGATTTATATCGTTAATAATCATGACCAAAACTCATCCGTAAAATAATTCTAACAAGTTTGACTAGAATTTAAGGACTTAAGTATGTATTATAAAATAAAATAAAAATCTGGATCTAATTAATTACCTTAGAAAATCTGTATCTGTTTTAGGTTATTGTAATTCTTCGGAATTATAGAATTGGACCTTTGAAATTGGAAACACACAGATTAATGATTTTTTTTTTTTAAATAGAATCAAATTTAAATATTTCAAGAGAACAATCAAGTTGGACAGCGGAGACAACTACTATGCTTATTGTGCATACTTATTATGCTTACTTTTTTGCCTCCACAAATCCCACAGGATCGGTGAAGCTGTTTTTTATAAAATCAAAATTCAGTTTGTTTATTTCGTTGAAATATTTAAATTTGATTCTATTTAAAAAACATCCAAATTAATTATATAATCGCGAATATCCGTGACATCATCATCATTCTATCATTAAGTTGTTAATTATATAGTACATGTACACCTCCACAGCCAGAATAATTGTTTGGAATAATTTGAACTTTCTTTGAAAGTATGGTTATGTTTTCTAGGGGCATTAATTTATATTTATTATTATACAAAATAAGTATACAATTATATCTTGTTTATAAATTTCTTACCCACCTTATTTATTTTCTGGCACCACCTATGTATGTATGAAATCCAAAATGATGTATGCCTGCGCGAATTGTTATTATATATATAATTAATTCAGCTGATTTGGATGATATTTGACAAAAAGAGCTGAGTTGCCTGACCATAATTTGATTTAGTCTTACATCCGCAATTGCTACCAATTTTTTGGACCAGGAAAAGCCCAAACTAAATAATAATCAACGCTTTTAGCTGACCTTCAAAACAAAACAAAAAATCAAGGCCCAAACGAGTTTCTTGCTTGGACTCAGTTTACCACAATTCGTGCTATAGACCACCGCAGAAGTACCAACGTGTGGGTCCTCCGTTCAGGTTAATTTGTAGGTTCATTTCAATGGAACTTGTCTATGTAAGAACCAACCTCCGTACGCGCATATCCCGTTAATTTGAGGAGTCGGTGCTTTGATCTTTCTGATTACCTTAAGGACCGTGCCGAGTACGTATGATGCTGCTTTTATGGCAACTGATCCATCTACTGTTGATTCAGGTTCTTCTTTTGCTAGTGTCTCTATTTCTCGTTTTATTGACAGGGATGCATGATTAGTCAGTCTTAGTTTGTGATTTGTTTTGTGGTTATATCTTAGTATTCTTGTTACTTAGTTATCATCGCAAAATGTTATGCCTTGTATGATCTATGAATTTAGTATTAGATATCCTTTTGGTGCTTCACACCTTCAGGATCTTTATCTTTTCTAGTTTTATCAGTTTTGTATGAACTATTTTGTTTCTAACGAAACAGGTGACTTGCCACTTCTATATATATATATAAAATTTGGTTCATTTGAGCCTATTAAGACCAACTTAAAAAATTTACAATACCTTTTTAAATTATATTAGAGTACTAATGACAGTTAGTTAGTTAGTTAGTTAGTTAGGTTGTTAAGGAATTGGTTAATACCCCCTGCGGAAGGATAACACCCACAGATCGAGAAATGGTCCAAATTTTTTTCACATTTCTTGCTTTCTATGCTTCTGCTTTCCATATGCATGTCCAACCGATTTTTTAAAAAATATCAAAATAAAAATAAGTTATTAAAAATAACCATGTTTCAGAAAAAAATTTAAAAATGTTCAAACCGCTCAATTTTTCAGCGGTCCTGAATATTTATTCCGAACCATCAAATTTCCTGGCAATCCGAGAATTTTTTTTTTTCTGAATCGGCAATATTTCTCGCGGTCCGAGATTTTTTTTTTTTTTTGCAATTTTTTTTAGGCACCTCAACTTTGCACCTTTGATTAATATAACAAATCACCTTCAAAAATTGTAAAAATTGACCGATATGCAGTCTTGACATGGTAGAACAGGATTATGAAGTTTCATACAAAATCTCGCAACAGGTCGTGAGATATCGACTCCCAAAAATTGCCCGAATTGCTGAATATTTCATTCTGAGTCCAACTTTGCACATCTGGTTAACATAGCAAAATACCTCCAAAAATCGGGAAAATTTACTAACATGCAGTCTTGACATGGTAGAACAGAACTGTGAAGTTTCATACAAAATCTTCGAACAGGTCGTGAGATATCGGCTCTCAAAACTTGCCAGAATTGCTGAATATTTCATTCTGAGTCCAACTTTGCACATCTGGATAACATAACAAAACACCTCCAAAAATCATGAAAATTGGCCGACATGCATTTTTGACATGGTAGGACAGAACTGTGAAGTTTCATACAAAATCTCCTAACAGGTCGTGAGATACCGACTCTCAAAAATTACCCAAATTGCTGAATATTTTATTCTGAGTTCAACTTTGCACATCTGGATAACATAGCAAAACACCTCCAAAAATCATGAAAATTGGCCGACATGGAGTCTTGATATTGTAGAACATGACTGAACTTTCATACAAAATTTCCGAACAGGTCGTGAGATATCGGCTCTCAAATATTGCCTGAACTGTAGAAAATTGGCTGTGAGACCAACTTTGCACATCTGGTTAACATAGCAAACTATGGACCAAATTGCAAAAGTGATTATATCAGCATATAGAGCATTAAAAAATACACAAAATTAACATAAATTTTAATTTATTTGGATTTTTTTACAGTTAGTTATGAATTTCTAAAATTCAACTTTTGGAAAAACTTTAAACAGCTTAAACAGCTATAAATTTGGCTAGGAAAGTCGGATTTACGCGTAACTTGAAACAGCTATAACTGAATGTCAGTCAATTTTCACGATTTTCGGAGGTGTTTTGCTATGTTAACCAGATGTGCAAAGTTAGACTCAGAATGAAATATTCAGCAATTCGGACAATTTTTGAAAATCGATATCTCACGACTTGTTCGGAGATTTTGTATGAAATTGTATAGTCTTGTTCTACCATATCAAGAATGCATGTCGGTCAATTTTCACAATTTTCGGAGGTGTTTTGTTATGTTAACCAGATGTGCAAAGTTGGACTCAAAATGAAATATTTAGCAATTTGGGTAATTTTTGAGAGCCGATATCTCACGACCTGTTCGGAGATTTTGTATGAAACTTCACAGTCCTGTTCTACCATGTCAAGACTGCATGTTGGTCAATTTTCACGATTTTTAGAAGTGTTTTGCTATGTTAACCAGATGTGCAAATTTGGACTCAGAATGAAATATTCAGCAATTCGGATAATTTTTGAGAGCCGATATCTCACAACATGTTCGGAGATTTTGTATGAAGGGAAAATTGTGAAAATTCCACTCTAAAATCTTCAAAATGTCAAAATGCCACTCCAAATATCAAAATTGTAAAAATGCCACTACAAACTTCATTAATTTGTAATTTTGCCACTCCAAATAATTTTTTTTGATGGTTAGCGACAAACAGTCGCCAACGATATATTAATTAAGAAAAAGTTTTATTTACACAATTTTGGGCTAAGTTAAAGCAACCTAGCCTGATAAAAGAGAAAGGAAAAGAAAGATGTAAAATTAGTTCGAAAATGTGGTCGCCAGAAGGATGCAGTATGCCCCTGCTGGCTCCATGACCGCAAATGAACTAAGCAAAGCGCGACCAAGAAATGACATCCAGAGTTGTATCATTTATCAATTGTCTCACGTGGCGCCTCTTGTTTGTGAAGTACCGCCTATTCCTTTCTCTCCACAGGGCCCAAGCACCCGCCGCCCAGGCCACACTCCACATTCGTCTTTCTCTCGGGGGTTGGTTAATTTGTCCTTTTTTCCAGGCATCTGCTATGTCCTGACCTCCTCTATGTGGTAAGTTGAAGTACGCACATAGCCCTCTCCAAAAATTCACCGCATAAACACATTCCCATAACATGTGATTCCTAGTTTCTACCAACGTATTTCCGCAAAGATGACATCCTGGCTGGATGGTGCATCCTCTGACAAGAAGGATTTCTTGTGTAAGGATCTTTTCCTGTAACATTAACCACTCCAAATAATTAATAACTAAAATGCCCTCCTCTTCTATTTAGAATTAGTAATTATTTAATCCTAAGAAGAACATATGCATTTCAGCATTTCAATTATCACCGTTTCAATGAGAATTCAGGAAAGGAAGAAAACCATTTCAATTACCAAATGCGAATTCATCAGGGAAGGAATTGAGAGCGCGCCTGTTCGATCAGATAGCAATAATTAACCCCTTTGCTCTTGGCCAACATCTCACTCCCTTGCGCCGCCATGGCAGCCGAGCTCGATTCACCTTTCTCACCTCCCATCGTGCCAGAATAATTGTCGTCTTCGTCGTCGTCATATCGATCCCAATTGGATGGGAGCTCCGACCGGTGCCGAGGCCGCGGAGCAATTCTCTTCGACTGAACTCCGGCGCCTGAGGCGGAGAAGGAGGTGGAGGCCTTTTTCTTGGCGGTGATGGAGGAAGACGGGTTGATTCTCCGGCCGTGCAGAGAATGCCCTCGCTTCGACTTCACTGTTGCTTTTGGATCCATTACAGTGACTAATACAATGCATGTTGACACGTTTACTTTTTGGTGGATTGGAAAAAAGAACTATTGTACGTACAATACACTAATACACAGCACCAATTTGAGACGTGTGCTCTGTTGATTAGGTGGCATTAGATGTTTACTTTCGCCATGACAGGAGAAGGAGAGGAAGAGGAGTTGAAGAAGGGAGGGCATTTTAGGTATTAATTATTTTGAGTGCAAAATTACAAATTAATGAAATTTGGAGTGGCATTTTTACAATTTTGAAATTTGGGATGACATTTTGACATTTTGAAGATTTTGGAGTGGTATTTTCACAATTTTTCCTTGTATGAAACTTTACAGTCCTGTTCTACCATGTTAAGACTGCATGTCGGTCAATTTTCACGATTTTTGAAGGTGATTTGCTATGTTAATCAGATGTGTAAATTTAGGGTGCCTAAAAAAATTTGCAAAAAATAAAAAATAAAAAAATCTGGGACCACCAGAAATATTGGCGGTTCGGAAAAAAAAAAAATTTCTCAAACCGCCAGGAAATTTGGCGGTTCGGAATAAATATTCAGGACCGCCGAAAAATTGGACGGTTTGGACATTTTTAAAAATTTTCTTGAAACATGGTTATTTTTAATAATTTGTTTTTTTTTTTGGGTAAAAATCGGTATATCCAGCTACCAATGCGCCATTTTTTTGGGGGAAATTTGCTTTAGTTCTTCATCGCTTTTTCAAATTTGTTTAGCAAGTAGTTGTTTTCAATCTGTACATTCGTACCCCTTGAACTTTCAGGCTATTGGATCTGAATTTGCTGGTCGATTTGTTTGTTTCTTCTTCCTTCTTGTTGATATCTTCTCCAACTTGACAGCTCGATTTTTCTTTTATGCTTCATTTGGCTTTGTATCAGTTTGGGCTCTGTTTTTATTTTCTTTTTTAAGATTTTGTTCTTCAGATTTGTCTTCTTTAGGCTTGCCTGACGTTCGATTGGTTTTTCAATTACTGAATTGCTTATATTTCCCCTCTTTTTGCATTTTCCTTATTTTGTAATTCGATTCTGTTCTATATGATTTGTGCGTGTCATCAGTTCTACAACAGATTTAATTACCGAAGCACCGACTCCTCAATTGTGGTCTGTGCCATTGCTTCTCCGTTTTCTCTTAATGTATCTATTTGCAATTTATGAAATTATGGTGTAGCAATTTGGTGTTATACCTGTTCCTGTTGGCTCCTTTTGCATAGCCATTGTTCCAAATCATACCTTGCATTTCTGTTAATTCATTGAAATGTGGTAATACATACTGAAAATGTGCAAATCAGTCTCTACCATTTATTTTGTTCAATATGATCAAAGATGTGATGAAATTACAAAATTACCACTTTATTAATCTGAAATATCTCACTCCATTACCACTTTTAGTATGCAAAGCAGTACCCTTTTCTGCTAGTCAGCTGTTGGTTGCTGCTACTTTTAATTGGAAAAATTTCTTGTGTAACCCTGAATTATGTTGATCCTATATTAAACTCATGAATGGAAAACATGTGTTCTTAATAATCATGAGATATATTCCTCCTAACTCTCATCTCTTCCCTTTTTTTTTTTTTTTTTTTTTTTTTTCTGAAAGTGCTCAATTTACCCTTCTCGCTCATCTTGTTTAGATCTATTAGCAAGCCAAGTTTTGTTCACTAGTGGAAAATATGGAATAAGGATCGGTTATACACGCATATTAGTATCGGATTAAAACCGATCCTGATAAAGGCGATACTGATACTACAATAATCTGGATCGGTTATTTAACCGATCCAAATAGAAACTATCAAGATCGATTGTTTAAACAACCGATTCAGATAATAACTATTAGGATCGGTTGTTTAATATAACCGATCTTAATAGTCTTTAATCTGGATCGATTATATAGAATAACCGATCCTAATAGATCTAATCTGGATCGATTGTTACAAATAACCGATCCTAAAAGTTTTTAAAATCGGATATATAGTTACTGGTGCTTATCAAGATCGGGCCTATATTTACAGCCGATCCTAAATGTGCTTATCAAGATCGGGCCTATATTTACAGCGGATCCTAAATATACTTATCAAGGTCGGACATATATCATACCCGATCCTGATTCAATTTTTTTTTTCATTATTAGTGGGTTCATTTAATTAATAGCCGATTCACCCTGATTCTTTTTCTTTTTTGCAATTTTTTCTGTAATGATGTGCCCGCCACAATATTAGTTCACCAATAATTTCAGCACTCATAATTTCAATTAATCATACTAAATTATATCAAAATATCACTAAATTGTAAGAAAATAATTAAGTGGTCCAAATAAAACAGGCCATTTAAACCATGCCGTTAATCAGCCAATTTAATTAGGCCCTAATTAAATGGCTTAATTAACAGGTGCGTTGATATAATTCATTGTGTTGATTATCCAAAAGTCTGATTCAATGCATTGACTAAAGGATGCATACTCATGTTGACTAAAGGGTGCATGCATATGGCGCATATCCATCTTTTGGCTTGATTAAATTAACAGATGCATTGCCTTAAATTAACAGGCGCTATTATATGCATCTGATTAAAGGGCGCTATTGTATTATTTGGCTTAAAGGTGCGCAGATAGTGTACAGATTAATATTAAAAGGTGCATATTGATAGGTGCGCTATTATATCCACCCTTTCGTTTCGCACTGGCTGTGTTAATTCATCTCCCTATAAATAGATGCTTTAATGACAGGCATTAGTACGTGTATTCTAATAGTAAGGTTGATCCTCTCTTCATCTATATTCATAAAGAATAAGTTGTCATTGCTTAGAAAGAGAAAGAGGAGAGAAATCACTTTGCAGTTCTTCTGACGGTTTGCGAAGAACAATTCAAGTATTGTTCTAAATTGCTTTGCAGTTCTTCTGACGGTTTGCGAAGAACGATTCAAGTATTATTCAAAAGATTACTATGGACAAAGGTATGTAATCTATTTAATTGATTCACACGTGGAGACTTTGATTTGCTTTTGATGATTTTTAATTCCGCTATCGAAACTTTAAAGATGATTAGTTGTACTCATGATAATGATTGTGTGTAAATAGTTGAGCACGAAATAACATCTACTTACATAAATAACATATTATCCAAATTACCAAATATTTACATTTACAAAATCAAAGTTTATCATTATTCAACACAATTTCATAAATCTAGAATCAATGAAAAATTAAAATCAAACCACAATAGGCACAATTCACCTACAATTTCACTCAAAAGCACTTATCTAGCACTTAATCAAATCGCAGCCAACCCCTCTCCTCGTCAGTACCAACATCGATATTTTCGCACCTTCCTCGTGCTATTTAGCATAACATTTTGAAACAAGTAAACTAGCATTTAGCATTAAGCATTAACAGTAATATTCACTAATCAGGTGATGCATCAAAAATTTACATAGGTCATGCATGAAAAATTTATGACTCCAAATATAAGCATCCAAATATCTACTATTTCCTTGGCACATCTTCAATGACCAAACAATTCATGAATCAAACAAAACAAAACTTAAAGACAGATTTTTACCAGTAAAGGTGTTGCCGGCTCCAGTTGTATTGACTATTTCCTTTGATGTAGGAATGACAGATCTTTCCCTATGCCTTCACACCCTGCTTTCATTCCACAAAAGAAACATGCATTGTGATTAATTCATAGTATACTTGAATTAATGCAATTTTGAGGCAGTATATAAAATAATTCCACAAAAGAAGGAAAGTATGTATTCTTAATTTTTGTAAATAAGATTACACTGTCTTGATTTGTCAATACTAAAAATTAAAAAGGAAAGATTAAAAATTTCAGTTCCTGCACAGCCAACAGAAATTTGTCAATTTAGAGTTTACCTGCCAATTTGTCAGTGCTAGTTGGCTTCTAGTGTCTTGCACAACCAAATAGAGACGCGGAGCCGTGGAGGGAGGAGATGCGTGGAGATCAGAGAAATTTGGTATTAAAACAATGAATAAAATTTGTAGTAGTATATACACCTTGCTTGTTATTCGTTAATTATTTCTTTTAGTAGTGGACACTGCTTTAACTTGTGGAGAACTATTTTTTGCAGAAAGAAACAACTCTTTTTTTGCAGATTCACACCAAAACAAACTTGGCATCGAAGCAATTCACCTCAAGCAATAAATTTAATTCAACAAAATAAATTTAACCGGTACAAATGATTTGATTTTATCAGATCAAATTCTAGCACCTATAATGTAACATAAAGACCTGGATTGAATCACAGCTTGAACCCTAAATGTAAGAAAATCCCACAAAATCCAAATTCTCGGCTAAGAAAGCTAAACCCTAGAATCACAACTTGATTCATAAATTCTACGGTAAATATTTACCTGAGGCGCGGAGGAGTCAGAGACGGGGAGAGAGACGAGTGGCAGAGCAACGTGTCGAGAGACCTGCAGGGATAGAGATTTGCGGCAAGGCTGAGTGGAGGAGAGGGGGGATGGGGAAGGGCGGAGGAAAGATGAAATGGTGGAGGAGGCGAGCCGAGGAGAGGTGAAACCCTAAACTACGAATGAGAGGAAGCGGGACTTGGAAAGAATTGGGGAAGATGTGAGCGCGAAGTAGAAACTGAGGAGCGGGAGCTCTACATAAAGCGAATTTGGGCATTATCTGGATCGGTTTTTTATTGTTAACTGATCCTGATAGTCCGATCCTGATACTATCAGGATCAGTTATTTTTGAATCGATCCTAATATTACACTACATTAGGATCGGTTTTTTATATTAACCGATCCTGATAGTATCACGATTGGTTATTATAAAGAACTGATCCTAATGTATGTACCATCAGGATCGGTTCCTTATAATAATCGATTCTGATACTATCAGGATCGGTTAATATAAAGAACCAATCCTGATGGTGACGGCATTAGGATCGGTTCACTAAAAATGCCGATCTGAATAGTTTTTAGGATCGGTTTTTTCAAAAATACCAATCCAGATAGGTATTAGTATCGGTGGTTTAATATAACCGATTCAGATAGGCCGATCCTGATTCTAATTTTTCCACTAGTGGTTGTAGGCAAGAGTAGGGACATACATAACAAGAGCATGGATAAAATTTCTTGATGATATAATGATATCGAGACCATAAGGTGTGATGGTTGGTACCTTGATTGTTAATTAGTGGTTCGTAATAGAGTTGCCACTAACCAGGAATCAGCTTGTATGGGTCTATGTAATTTTATTCTTTCTTTTATACCTGTTGATCTGGCCTGACCCGCATAATTTAAATATGTTAATTTGTATAAATATTTATCATCTTCAATTGATCAAGATGGAGCAGCTGAGTTGGTCAGCTCAGTACAAGAGTTAATACTACGGATATGGTTCGAAGCATCAAATTCCACTTCGAGGTAAGCATATAATTTTGAGTGACGGTATGGTATTATGCTTAGCACGGATTGGTACATACTACGGATCAATATTTTTGTTTTCAAAATCTTAACGGTCGATCCGAACCGTTCAACATAGTCCTCCATATGAATATGTACTTGCAAACTAAATTTAAATTTTTTAGAATTTTTTTACAATTGTTTTAGATGGGTAGAAAATCACTGTTTTTGGATGGTTCAGAAATTTCAGATCAAGTAATTTTCTACCCATATAAAAAAAATTAAAAAAAAATATAAATATAAAATTTAGTTTACAAGTACATATTCATATGAAGACCATGTTGTATGGTTCGGATCGACCGTTAGAATTTTCAAACCGAAGATTTGAAATATGCGCTATGCATAGTACCATAGCCTCACTCATTTCATTTTCTATTGGCAAGTTTGGGCCCCATATAAGTTCGTCAACATATTAAATATTATGTTAAACAGCCTAATTGGGTCGTTTTGAATTCGGTTGGTGAAAGACCACACATGGTCTCCCATCCTTGCTCCGCTAACAAAATCTAACCCACCAATGCACTTCGATACCAACATCATTTATTAGTATAACCATCAGATGCATTTTATCTCTGAATTCAGCAGCCGCATCATCCGACGACTGTAGCTGAATCTGATCGAGAGGAGACTTCCTTGTGCTCTCTGTGGCGCACAATGCCTCTTCTATCTGCCACTCTCTCTCTCTCTCTCTCTCTCTCTAATGCTGACAGCAACTGTCAAGCCATACATTGAAAAATATAAAAAACAATCCTTACATCATGCTTAAACACCACGTACTACTATAAAAAAACTAGTACCAGTAATTGGTACCGGCACACAAAAACAATCTCATCTCTGTAAACAACATCTACACTAGGCTGGCACTAGCACTACCCAAGCCGTACCAGCAGCCACCTCCCGTATCAATCCACTGTACCAGAAACTGATTCACATCAGATGTGTACTAGAATCGGTACCATGTGCTTACCTTGTATCTCTCTCTCTCACCTCTCCTCAACTCTAGGTATATAACCGCCACGCTCCCCTCTCCTTCCTCTCACCATCCTCTCTGCTCTAACGTACGACACGAGAAAGGAGAAGGGGTTGGAGACAAGCGAGAGGGGAGAGGGGCAGGAGGAAGTGAAGAGGGGGTGGTGGCTCAGATCTAGGGTTTTGCCTCTCTATCGCCAAGAGTCGCCTCTCTTTTTGTCCCTCAGACTGATTTTGAGCGGACCGTCAATTGTCTCTATATTCACCATCAACAGAACTTTGGATCAAGGTGCTATAGATTTAATTAACAAATTGTAATACATTGCATTTCAAATGGATCCCGATATGTTTCTAGAAGCTGACATTATGCCCAACATCAATCAAATGGATAGTAGATTTCAGGTGGAAAATGTTGTGCAACAATTTCTTGAACCAGATCATTGCATTCCGATATCACTTTGCGTATTATCCTGATTAGATGATACAAGCATTCAACTTCTTGACATAATCAATTTGTGAATGATACAATCATTCTTCCATTATTTTCTAACTTCTTATTCCTCAATTGTCTATAAATTTGCAGCTCTGCCCTTCAGTCCTTCACAACTGAAAAAGTACTTCCGGTTCTAGAGCACAATTCATTATTATCAAACATTTCACCATACCTTTATTGTTACACAAGTACTATTCGATTCTATATTGATTGTATTGATGTGATTTAATCGTGTTTGTTAACAGCTAGAGTAGAGGAATGATTGAGAGTAGGCAAGAAGAAGCAAAGATTGAAGGCAAAGGTAATGGTAATAAGACACAAATTTGATTAAGCATAAGCAAATTTCTAGAAGTATCATCATCCATAGAGATACCATAGGATATCTTAAAACAGTTGCTAAATTTGAGCCACATAAACAAACTACCAAAATGCAATCCTCTACTGGGGCACTGAAGCTATGGAAAGAGCCCAACCTTTCAAGTTTCTATATACACAATACAAAATAGAGATTTCATAAAACATCTCTGAACAAACTAAAGGAAATACAATTTTATTTCTTTTTCTGTTATTCCATTGATTATATTCAAATTGAATTCATTGGACATTCGTCTGATCCAATTGATACCAAACTATGTTATTTAACCGTTATACTTTGTATTAACTCATAATACACGTGACATCATTCTATAACTTTTTGTTCAATGTTAAGGTGTGGTGTCAACATATATATCTTAATTCTTCCAAGTTAAATTTAAACGGAACAAGGGGATATATAGCTTGATAATTATCTCGCTCTATTCTAAACACCTTATTTTAATATCCATAGTCCAAATTAAAACGGGTTATTGACTGCATATTATGAGTTCAGCATTAAATGCTCCTACTGGTTGAACTAATTAAATAACTATTAGTTAACAAATAAAGTTTTTTAATTACCATCTATATATATGAGTGCGAATTAAAACAACCTCATTAATTCACGAAGTAACGTAGCCTTACTCATATATATATATATATATAGAGATGGGCTATGGTGCATTGCAATGCATAAGCCATGGTGTGCATTGGACCATAAATCACTGATTCAAAGTTCAAATGACCGATCCAAACCGTTCATCTTGTTCTCCATATTAATATGTGCTTGGAGACCAAATTTTATATTTTTTGAAATTTTTTTACTATTTATTAAGCCACTTTGAAAATCGCTGATCCAACGGTGGCTTCTGATTTTACTGTTCCAAACAGTCACCGTTGGATCAGCGATTTTCAAAGTGGCTTAATAAATAGTAAAAAAATTCCAAAAAATATAAAATTTGGTCTCCAAGCACATATTAATATGGAGAACAAGATGAACGGTTTGGATCGGTCATTTGGACTTTGAATCGGTGATTTATGGTCCAATGCACACCATGGCCTATGCATTGCAATGCACCATAGCCCATCTCTCTCTCTCTCTCTCTCTATATATATATATATATATATATATATATATATATATAGATGGACTTGGGTGAGACGCGGAGTATACGCGTTTGGTGCTCCATGGTACATTTTAGCCATTTTGAAAATCCAAACAACCGATCCGAACCACTCAACACGATCTCCATATTGAAATGTGCTTGGAGACCAAATTTTACATTTTTTGAAATTTTTTTACTATTTATTAAGCCACTTTGAAAATCGCTGATCCGGTGATCCAGAAATTTTTACTGTTTTTTACTGTTCATCCGGATTTTCAGATTTTCAAAGTGGCTTAATAAATAGTAAAAAAATTCCAAAAAATGTAAAATTTGGTCTCCAAGCACATTTCAATATAGAGATCACATCTAACGGTTCGGATCGGTTGTTTGGACTTTCAAAATGAAAATATGGCGTGAAGTACAAACTCGTGGTGCTCCGCGTCTCACCCAAGTCCATCTCTCTCTCTCTATATATATATATATATATATATATATATATATTATGTTTTGTGACTAATTGCATAAATGAAGGTTTAGTGAAGCCGTGATAGTACCAAGTGCCTACCTATGTAAAACAGTACCTACCGTTAAATATGGATTGCCACATTTCAAATGCCACAGTCGATTTAGATTTGCAGTTTTCTTGTATTGATTTGACTAGTTGAACACTCTTATCCTGCTGGAACTAATTACTCTAATAAAGCAATCCTATTGGATTAGTTTTTGTGTAGTAGGTAAGGCAGGAAGAGGATAGAAGAGATCAGGATGAATTAGCATAGCGCGCATTAGTCCGTACTACGGATTAATATTTTGATTTTTAAAATTCTAAAATGGTTGATCCGAATCGTTTAACATGACCTAAACTATTAATACTTGTAAACTAAATTTTACATTTTTTTAGTATTTTTTTATTATTTTTTTAGGTGGGTAGAAAATCACTGATTTTCAGATCAAGTGATGTAAGTGGTCAACCAACCTAGCTCATGAATTGTATTATGTGAAATATTAAGTTTAAACTCAACCATATATATTGTCATCTCTATAGCGACTGAACCAAATCTTTAAACTTAAAAAAGTACAATGACATGACATCCGCTTCTCTAAGACCTCTTTTAGTTCACCAAACAAATAGGTGAAGTTGGGTATTTTCATTTCATTAAATCTATATGCGCAAACTTTTAAGTATTTCTTTACCAGAGAACAGTTGTGTATGGAGCAGTATGAAATGCAAGTTGGATGTCAAAAGAAAATAATTTGCAATAAAATACAAGTCTCATTAAATTCCAAATTTATTCAATGTTCATCACTGCATAACAGTCTCAACTCTCAATTAACACCATTAAATATTATGTATTACAAACACACCACATTCAACACGCATTAACCGCTAATATGTGATGGTTTGTAGTACGCCATAATAGAATACAGAGTTTGCAAAAAAGTTAAGAGCAAAAGTACAATAGCAGCAATAAACGATATAAATGGACCATGGGTTGCTGAAATAATCTCGGTGCAACTTTGCTTTGTTCTTCTGCAAAGGAGAGTTGCAATAGTTCTTCACTTTTTTGAAGAGCTCTGCTAGGTGGTGATTGTCATAGTCGAGGTAAGAGCAATACCTGAGCTGGTTAAAGAACTCAGCGACCGCCTTTTCATTGGCCAACTTATTCTCAATTATTCCATTCTGTTGTAGTATCAACACATCCCTTGGCGTGTTCCCAATGCAATCCATGAAAACCGCGTAGCTCGTCAACGGCTTGTACTTCTTACCATTGCATTGCTCGAAAGCTGTGAGATTCATTATCTGTGGCCTTCTCGCTTCCTCGACTGAGCTGTAAGGGATCGTGAGCACACCATTGGAGAAGTGTACACTGAAGATGCTCTTCGCTTTGGCCTTCTTGAAAGTGATCCCTGCCTCTTGAAGCTCAGATGCATGGAGGATCTATTTTAAAATATATTTTAATTAATAAACAATAAATACTTTTAACTTAAGCCTTCGTAAAAATGAATTTGATGAACTTATCTAGTCATACAACCAAATCGTACATTGAAAATGCGAATTCATTTCAGGGGAGGATTGGTGGCATAAATTAGGGAATGTGCTCAGTAGGTAACATATTCTAGTAACGATATCTTTCGGTCTTCACAGCTAAAGTTGTCCACAGTGTGAGTGGTGTGCTCTAATGATGTTTGTGAGCAACTTTTTCTTATTTGGAAATTACAACTGAAAAGTGATCACAAACATGCATGTACTTTTAGTTCCGTTATTTATACATAGTCTGACTAGTATGATACCGATGTTATCTGACACTAACTTCAAAATTAATTGAATAGGCTTCAAATGAATAATTCAAACCGTTCAAACCAATTTACTTTATAAGTGATGTGTTTACATACAAATTTTCTATATTTCCAAGTTATTTTAGTATCAAGTGATAAAAATTTTAAAAAATAAATATATTAAAATTAACTTAAAAAGTCACACATTTAATAGCTTGACTTAATATCAAATAAATTCAAAAAGTTATAAATTTTAATTAATAAATTAATTAATGAAATAGATCTGTTTGAACGGTTTAGATTCACCATTTTAATATATATACGCGCTATATAGCTCATTGGAAACAATCCTATGATTTTCCTTGTTAAGGAATCTCATACGTAAATTCACACTATATATATACGCGCTCATTAATTTAATTCTAAGTAAATTTCCTCTATAACCGACTATATATTGCATGCCTAGCTTTTTATAAACCAGATCATATTCTCTCATAACATAAGTTCATCAATAAACCTTAATTAAAGATCATCCTCTTACAACTCGATCAGATCTGCATTCAACTTGACCGGGTCAGGTCTTGCTTGAGTTATGAAATGCCGATGTAGGTCGTAATTAAACTTAATTAATTATCAATTCATGTGCAAATGTGTAGGATATATATTAATTATATATTAATTTTTTAATTGGTGTTATGGTTAATTAAATAGTATAGGAAAGGAAGTAACTGTAAGGATGTGTACATTAGCTTAATTAATTATCAATTCATGTGCAAATGTGTATGATATATATTAATTTTTTAATTGGTGTTATGGTTAATTAAATAGTATATGAAAGGAAGTAACTCTAAGGATGTGTACATTAGCTCGTGTAAAAAAAATATGTAATATTCTTTTTGTTGATCAATAAAAATAATTATATATATATGATAGTAACTTGAAAATTATTATCGAATTATGAACTTATTAATATGATAGTAACTTGAAAATTTAATCACAAAGCATATACAGAAAAAATATATATAATGTTTCATGTGGATCATTTGAATGCATGTACATAATTTAAATAAAGAAATTAATTACGGAATATAATTTAAATAATATAATTAATATGAAGCTCTAAAAATAAATTAAACAATATTCTGACCAATTACTCTGAACATACATAATTTAGTTTCACAGCTTAGATAATCAACAAATTTACAGGCAAAATTGAGATTGACTTGATTTATATAATCATGACCAAAACTAATCCGTAAAATAACTCTAACAAGTTTGACTATAATTTAAGGACTTGCATATGTATTACAAAATAAAATAAAAATCTGGATCTAATTAACATTACAAAATTTGTTGTGCCAGAAAAGCCCAAACTAAATAATAATAAATGCTGATAAGAGCCTTATAAATTCTAAAAACTATAAAATTTTGTTTCCAAGCACATTTAAATACGGATGTAAGGACGTGAGGCATGAATCAGATATGAAAACAATGATGCATTTAAAACTATCCATATAATACAAAGTTGATTTCACATATATGGACAAAATTAGAAAATTAAGATATATAGGAGAGTTAGATGAATAGTTGTTATGTGATTTTATTTTATTATGAGGACTAATATTGATAATTTTTATAAAAAAATAATAAGTCTAAAGAACAAAAATAAAAATAAAAATTCATTGGAATAACCCCTTTCAGTTGAACTATGTTCATTGTTCCGTCATATTCACATATGCGTTTATTAGTACCAAAATATATACATATCTTTTTTTAAGAAAAGGTGATGATCATGTTCTCAAATTCCTGACACAAGATGTGCCATATTTTCTCCACATATACACAAAATAATGTGAAAAGAAGAAATGTAAAAAGATGCAGTTTTTTTTAGGAATAGAGATAAAAAAAATTAATAACAAGAGCAGAACAAAATTCAGAACTCCCTAATAAATTACCTTTTTTTTTAATAGAACAATTACTAATGCCGACTATATTTAATTAATTTCTCAGATCGATATTCCTGGATAAGTGACAGAAAATATTGCCAAGAACTCATATTTGATTGGTCTTTCTTTAAGGAGAATGCAATAAATTTTAATTGTTTAACATGCATGCAATTACCATCTGCCGACATCAGAGAACAAACATGAATTTGCATTAAATTACCAATTATTTTCCTTTGGGAGATTGTCAGCGTTTCAGCGTTTCGGATGTAATTAATTAGTATTATTCTCCGAGTAGTATACTTTTTTTGAGTAAATCTCTGAGTAGTATACTTGTACCTCGCCCCTTAGCTTTGTGTTTGTTTTGTGCAGGTCGTCCTTAGTCAAACCATATATTTTGGATAAAAACACATAAAATAAATAAATACAAAATAATTTATATGAATAATAAGTAATTAAATTGATTAAATAGGAACCTTCTGGACTGTTTCACCCGAATTTCCCAATTCTAGCTGGTCATCAACGAACTGGACGCTGGTTCACATTAATCAATTGCATGCATGCAAGCTGTACGCTGCTTCATTGGAAACAGTCCTATGATTTTCCTTTATAACCGACTAGGCACGTTAATTTTAAGGAATCTCATACGTAAAATCACACTATATACGCGCTAGCTCATTTAATTCTACGTAAACTTCCTTTATAACCGACTATATATGTATATAGCCTTCTTATAAACCAATGCACACACCGCCACACCCAGATCATATTCTCTCGTAACATAAGTTCATCAATAAACCTTAATTAAAGATCATACTCTTACACCTCGATAAGATCTGCATTCAAACAATGAGTTCTCCGGATACAAGAGGAACGAAGACACCTAAGCGACACCCGGCATGCCCGGGAAAGAGCCGATGCCAACTTCAAGGTTGCATTCACAATTCTTTCACAATGCCCGGGAAAGAAATTTCCATTGATTTATATGAAGTTAATGGCAAGTTTGGTGCTTATTATCCTTCCGTCAGGCTCGCTGGAGGTTTGTTATATCATCGACTCGGGGCTGCTTATGAAGTTAATAACGAACCCAAGGAAGCCATTGGCACGATGATGGTGCATATTGCGCAAACGAAGATTAGGGTTAGGGAGGTGTCTGGCATTGTACTAGACAGGATCAGGTCTTACTTGACTTATGAAATGCCGATGTAGGTCGTAATTAAACTTAATTAATTATCAATTCATGTGCAAATGTGTAGATATATATTAATTATATATGTTAGTTTTTTGGTGTTATGGTGAATTAAATAGTGTATGAAAGGAAGTAACTTTAACCATGTGTACATTAGCTCCTGTAAAATTTTTTTGTAATATTCTTTTTGTTGATCAATAAAAATAATTATATATGATATATAGCAACTTGAAAATAATATTATTGAATTATGAACTTATTTATATGATAGTAAGTTGAAAATTTAATCACAAAGCATATATAGCAAAAATATATATAATGTTTCGTGTGGATCATTTGAATGCATGTGCATAATTTAAATAAAGAAATTCATAACGTACGGAATATAATTTAAATAATATAATATGAAGCACTAAAAATAAATTAAACAATACTCTGACCAATTAGTCTGAACATAAATAATTTAGTTCCACAACTTAGATAATAAACAAATTTACAGACAAATTCAGAATGACTTGATTTATATTGTTAATAATCATGACCAAAACTCATCCGTAAAATAATTCTAACAAGTTTGACTAGAATTTAAGGACATAAATATGTATTATAAAATAAAATAAAAATTTGGATCTAATTAATTACCTTAGAAAATCTGTATCTGTTTTAGGTTATTGTAATTCTTCGGAATTATAGAATTGGACCTTTGAAATTGGAAACAAACAGATTAATGATTTTTTTTTTTAAATAGAATCAAATTTAAATATTTCAAGAGAACAATTAAGTTGGACAGTGGAGACAACTACTATGCTTATTGTGCATACTTATTATGCTTACTTTTTTGCCTCCACAGATCCACAGGATCAGTGAAGCTGTTTTTTATAAAATCAAAATTCAGTCTGTTTATTTCGTTGAAATATTTAAATTTGATTCTATTTAAAAAAACATCCAAATTAATTATATAGTCAAAATACCCGTGACATCATTATCATTCTATTATTAAGTTGTTAATTATATAGTACATGTACACCTCCACAGCCAGAATAATTGTTTGGAATAATTTGAACTTTCTTTGAAAGTATGGTTATGTTTTCTAGGGGCATTAATTTATATTTATTATTATACAAAATAAGTATACAATTATATCTTGTTTATAAATTTCTTACCCACCTTATTTATTTTCTGGCACCACCTATGTATGTATGAAATCCAAAATGATGTATGCCTGCGCGAATTGTTATTATATATATAATTAATTCAGCTGATTTGGATGATACTTGACAAAAAGAGCTGAGTTGCCTGACCATAATTTGATTTAGTCTTACATCCGCAATTGCTACCAATTTGTTGGACCAGGAAAGCCCAAACTAAATAATAATCAACGCTTTTAGCCAACCTTCAAAACAAAACAAAAAATCAAGGCCCAAACGAGTTTCTTGCTTGGACTCAGTTTTCCACAATTCGTGCTATAGAGCACCGCAGAAGTACCAACGTGTGGGTCCTCCATTCAGGTTCATTTCAATGGAACTTGTCTATGTAAGAACCAACCTCCGTACGCGCATATCCCGTTCCGGAACTCGGAAAGTGCAATTTCAAATTAGCATGCCCGTGCGCAAGGATGACACGCACAGATCGAGAAATGGTCCAAATTTTTTTCTCATTTCTTGCTTTCTAGGCTACTGCTTTCCATATGCATGTCCAACCGATTTTTTTAAAAATATCCAAAAAAAATAAGTTATTAAAAATAATCATAAAAATTTAAAAATGTTCAAATCGCTCAATTTTTCAGCGGTCCTGAATATTTATTCCGAACCATCAAATTTCCTGGCAATCCGAGAATTTTTTTTTTTCCGAACCGGCAATATTTCTCGCGGTCCGAGATTTTTTTTTGCAAATTTTTTTAGGCACCTCAACTTTGCACCTCTGATTAACATAACAAACCACCTTCAAAAATTGTAAAAATTGACCGATATGCAGTCTTGACATGGTAGAACAGGATTATGAAGTTTCATACAAAATCTCCCAACAGATTGTGAGATATTGGTTCCAAAAATTGCCCGAATTGCTGAATTTTTCATTCTGAGTCCAACTTTGCACATCTGGTTAACACAGCAAAATACCTCCAAAAATCATGAAAATTTACTAACATGCAGTCTTGACATGGTAGAGCAGAACTGTGAAGTTTCATACAAAATCTCCGAACAGGTCGTGAGATATCGCCTCTCAAAAATTGCCCGAATTGCTGAATATTTCATTCTGAGTCCAACTTTGCACATCTGGATAACATAACAAAACAGCTCCAAAAATCGTGAAAATTGGCCGACATGCATTTTTGACATGGTAGAACAGGACTGTGAAGTTTCATACAAAATCTCCGAACAGATCGTGAGATACCGACTCTCAAAAATTATCCAAATTGCTGAATATTTCATTCTGAGTTCAACTTTGCACATCTGGATAACATAGCAAAACACCTCCAAAAACCATGAAAATTGGATGACATGGAGTCTTGATATTGTAGAATATGACTGAATTTTCATACAAAATCTCCGAACAGGTCGTGAGATATCGGCTCTCAAATATTGCATGAACTGTAGAAAATTGGTTGTGAGACCAACTTTGCACATCTAGTTAACATAGCAAACTATGGACCAAATTGCAAAAGTGATTATATCAGCATATAGAGCATTAAAAATACACAAAATTAACATAAATTTTAATTTATTTGGATTTTTTTACAGTTAGTTATGAATTTCTAACATTCAACTTTTGGAAAAACTTTAAACATCTATAAATTTGACTAGGAAAGTCGGATTTACGTGTAACTTTAAACAGCTATAACTGAATGTCAGTCAATTTTCACGATTTTCAGAGGTGTTTTGCTATGTTAACCAGATGTGCAAAGTTAGACTTAGAATAAAATATTCAGCAATTCGAGCAATTTTTGAAAGCCGATATCTCACGACCTGTTCGGAGATTTTGTATGAAACTGTATAGTCCTGTTCTACCATATTAAGAATACATGTCGGTCAATTTTCACAATTTTTAGAGGTGTTTTGTTATGTTAACCAGATGTGCAAAGTTGGATTCAGAATGAAATATTCAGCAATTTGGGCAATTTTCGAGAGCCGATATTTCACGACCTGTTCGGTGATTTTGTATGAAACTTCACAGTCCTGTTCTACCATGTCAAGACTACATGTCGGTCAATTTTCACGATTTTTGGAGGTGTTTTGCTATGTTAACCAGATGTGCAAATTTGGACTCAGAATGAAATATTCAGCAATTCGGACAATTTTTGACAGCCGATATCTCACGACCTGTTCGGAGATTTTGAAGGTGGTTTGCTATGTTAATCAGATGTGTAAATTTGAGGTGCCTAAAAAAAATTGCAAAAAATAAAAAATAAAAAAATCTGGGACCGCCAGAAATATTGGCGGATTGGAAAAAAAAAAAATTTCTCAGACCGCCAGGAAATTTGGCGGTTCGGAATAAATATTCAGGACTGCCGAAAAATTGGGCGGTTTGGACATTTTTAAAATTTTTCCTGAAACATGGTTATTTTTAATAATTTGTTTTTTTTTTTTGGGTAAAAATCGGCATATCCAGCTACCAATGCACCATTTTTTTGGGGGAAATTTCCTTTAGTTCTTCATCGCTTTTTCAAATTTGTTTAGCTCGTAGTTGTTTTTAATTTGTACATTCGTACCCCTTGAACTTTCAAGCTATTCGATCGGAATTTGCTGGTCGATTTGTTTGTTTCTTCTTCCTTCTTGTTGATATCTTCTCCAACTTGACAGCTCGATTTTTCTCCAACTTGACAGCATTCGCGGTTTACGTTCCACAATCATTCGCGGTTTACGTTCTGCCTCTTGAAGCTCAGATGCACAGGGAATCATTCGCGGTTTACGTTCCGCAATCATGGGAAGGTGATGCGTGCGCATTGTTAACTTTTTAAAAAAGGAAATTAGGGGGAACATCTTTATTTTTCGCCCGAAAATTTTGAAAGAAATTAGAGTTTTCTTCCTTGGCTTCCCTTGTGCGAGCATGTAGCACTGGTAATAGAAATCGAGCAAATGACAATAAGGTTTATTTCCTTTTGGTACCAATAAGATCTCGTCCCCGTGCTGCAGAAACTCAACTAAGCAATCAAATAGAGTTGCTTTCTCACTATATTCACTCAGAGTAGATTCCTTCTCAGACTCAGTAGTCATGGAATCGTCACTGGAAGGAGAAATCAAGTTAGAGGTATCATCGTCATTGCTCGAAAAAAGGTCGAACACATGCTGTAACACAAAGAAAGGGATCTGATTCTCGAGCATCAGGAGGTCACTCTTTATGAGAGGAATATTCCAGCTGATCTCGGGAAGAATATCAGAATCTGGAAAACTCCAATTCACAATCAGTTGAACAATAAAACATGCATCGTACAACAACATCTCAATAAACTCGTTAGATTCCAACTCTATGTTTATAAACAGTGTCTCAAGAAAAACTAAAATTAGCAGCCACCGTTGGATCAACAATTTTGTAAAATACTTAATAAATAGTAAAAAAATTCAGAAAAATGTAAAATTTGGTCTCCAAGCACATATTAATATGGAGAACAAGATGAACGGTTTGGATCGACCATTTGGATTTTGAACTTTAGATTTATGGTCCAATGCACAAACCCCTCCATGGATTGCAATGCACCATAGCCCGTCTCTCTCTCTCTATATATATATATATATGTTGCATGAATTATAATCTTCTACCTTTTCTTGTTACTAAGTAATACCAAATTATAATTTTAGTATGCACCAAAGCAAAAGTGTTACACCAAGGAGCAGATCAACCATGTTAGATGTATGTGGGCAAGGTGGTTTCAATTTAAATTTTATAATGCTCAATATAGATTTGTATAATTTTGTATAATTTAGTGTACATGAATTATTTATATTGTTGTATAGTTTTAGAATTATGAGTTTAAAATGTCTCTGTTTAATGTTTCTCTGTTTTGGAATTTTAATTTTAAATGACTAGCAAAATTGGAGGCTAGCCACCAAAAAAAAAATTGGAAAAAAAAAGACAATTCTACACGGACATTTAACTAAAGTCCGTACAGAAAGATATTTAAACATTAAAAAAAATTGGGAAAAAAAAGACAATTCTACACGGACATTTAACTAAAGTCCGTACAGAAAGGTATTTAAACATTAAAAAAAATGGGAAAAAAAAAATAATTCTACACGAACATTTAACTAAAGTCCGTGTAGAAAGGTATTTAAACATAAAAAAAATAAGAGAGCTACACGGATATTTAGCTAAATATCCGTGTAGAAAGAGTAATTGTACACAGACATTTACCTAAATGTCAGTGTAGAAAGAGTAATCGTACACGGCTATTTATGTAATAATCCGTGTAGCTCGGTTATTTTGAGAGCGACGCTAACAATGGTTTGTACACAGTTGTTTATGTAATAATTTGTGTAGCTCTCGATAATTGAACACGGGTAAATATCCGTGTGTAAATATTTAAGAATTTCTACACCTTTACATACCACACGGCAGAAAATTCGTGTAGCTCCCCTGTTTATGTCCTTGTATAATCACTTATTTTGTAGTAGTGATCAGAGAACAAACATGGATTTGCATTAAATTACCAATGATTTTCCTGCCAGAGATTGTCAGCGTTTCGGACGATGTAATTAATAGTGCGAGTGCCTTTGAATGGTCAAATATATTAGATGAAAAAAATATTTTTAAAATATAATTCTGCAAGTTTTTACGGAAATAAATCTGTTATTCTACAAGTTTTCAACGGTTGATATCAGAATAACAAATTCCTATTATTAGAGTGGAAAAAACGTGTCGTGTTGTGCTGTACCGTGACTTGGTCTCGTGCCATGCCGTGACCAAATTAATTTTTCACGTGTCGTGCCGTGACTAAAATATCAAGGGATGGTCACGGCACGTGAATGGTCACGGCATGAGAGTCACGCGGTACCTAAACATGTGTCGCATGACTCGCGTAATCATTGAATCATAATTTAAGTTAGTTTATTCAACATTTATCATTTAATAAATATCTAATGGTCTTAATTAAACGTGACTCGCATGACTACGTGTTGTGCCGTGCCGTGACTAAAATATCAAGGGATGGTCACGGCATGTGAATGATCACGGTACGGGACACGCGAGTCACAGCACGTATCGGATAAACGTGTCGTGCCGTTCCGTAACAGAGCCGGTTCCGCCATGCCATTTTTCCCACTCTACGTGTTATTTCAATAACAACGAATCGATTTATTTCCAGCTTTTACAGACCTTAAACAACAAAAATATATATAACAACAACTATTGAATAAAGTACTTCAATATTTAATTCTCTTTGTTACTTGAGCGGAAACATTTATTTTTGTGATTGTTGAAATTAAATGAACTTTAGCTTTAAGTTCGCTAATTAATTTTTAAATATTTCTCGGTGATTACTGGGACCCAGTATAAATTGTTTTCTAAACAAGCAATAATAATAAGGTAAACAAAATTCTTTTGACTGCTTCTAATTAATTAATATTATTCTCCGAGTAGTATACTTGTTCCTCGCGCTTAGTCAAACCGAATAAACACCCAAATAGTCACCAACGAACTGGTCGACTTGACTAATTAATCAATTCCATGCTATGCTAGCTGGTCACTGGTTCACATTAATATATACACACGCACTCATTGGGAACAATCCTGTCATTTTCCTTGTTAATTCTAAGGAATCTCACACGTAAAATCACACTAGCTATAAACGCGCTCATTTAATTCAAAGTAAACTTCCTCTATAACCGACTATATATAGCCTTCTTATAAAACCAATGAAGATATTCTCTCATAACATAAAGTTCATCAATAAACCTTAAAGATCATCCGGATACAAGAGGAACGATCGATGACACCTAAGCGGCACCCGGCATGCCCGGGAAAGAACCGATGCCAACTTCAAGGCTGCATTCACAATGCATTCACAATGCCCGGGAATGAAATTTCCAATGATTTACATGAAGTTAATGCCAATTTCGATGGAGGATTGTTATATCAACCACTTGGGGCTGCCCAACCCAAGAAAGCCATTGGCACGATGCTTGCGCAAACGAAGATTAAGAAGGTGTCTGGCATTGTACTAGACAGGATCAGGTCTTGCTTGGGTTATGAAACGAAGAGATGTAGGTCGTAAACTTAATTAATTATCAATTCATGTGCAAATGTGTAGGATATATATTAATTATAGAGTTAGGCTAGTGTCATGCGGTGCTATGTATTTTTTAAACATTGAATGTACTTCAAGATCTGTGCAAAGAAGTTTGCTTAATGAAAAAATGAAGATGGGAAAGTAAAACTAAGTCTCTGTTAGGTAAAAGAACAAAATTCAAAACAAACAATTCTCTCCTCTCTCCCTCACGTGGCCGCCTCTGTACTTTTTTCTCAAATTCAAAAGGAAGAAGAGAGGACCAGCACTGCGCCTCCAGCCACCAGCCTCCTCACACCTCAAGCCGGCATACGTGTCGCACCATTAGCCACCTCTTGCCTCGTGCAGTCGTTCCTCCAGCCCACTAAACACAGTTGGCGGCGGTTAACCAAAAAGGATGGTGAGACGACAGATTGAGAGTGGTCGGGAGGCACCGGATCGAGGGAGGACTGGGGAGACCAGATCGAGAGCGGAAGTAAGGGGACAGGGGGTTGCAACTTCACAAGAGACTAACCGTCAAGAGGAGGCTTTGAGAAAGATGGAGACGATTAATAGAGGAGAGGGGTCTGTCGAAGACTTCAAGTCAAACATCTAACGGAGGGATCATTTTTAATTTGTTCTCTGTTAACTTTCGCCAGCGTTTAATTCAAACATCTAACGGAGGGATCATTTTTAATCTGTTCTCTGTTAACTTTCGCCAGCGTTTAATTTTTGCACGAATCTTAAAACACATCCGATGGTTAAAAATGCATAGCCCGCATGACACTTCATATGCATAGCACCGTAGCTTAATTCTTAATTATATATGTTAGTTTTTTGGTATTATGGTGAATTAAATAGTGCCTAATTCTTAATTATATATGTTAGTTTTTTGGTGTTATGGTGAACGAAAGGAAGTAACTGTATGCAAGTGTACATTAGCTCGTGTAAAAAAATTATGTAATATTCTTTTTGTTGATAAAAAAAAAAAATTATATATGATAGCAACTTCAAAATTATTATTAAATTATGTTAATAGTAACTTGAAAATTTAATCACAAAGCATTAATAATAAGATCTGAACAAAATTCAGAACTCCACTAACAAATTACTTCCCATGTAACATTGCTACATTTTTTTTATAATAGAATAATTGTTAATAATTACTAATGCCGACTATATTTAATTTCTCGGATCCAATATTCCTGGAAAAGTGACATAAAATGTTGCTAAGAACACATATTTGATTGGTCTTTCTTTAAGGAGAATGCAATAAATGTTAATTGTTTGACAAGCAAGCAATTGCCATTTGCCGACATCAGAGAACAGACATGGATTTGCATTAAATTACCAATGATTTTCCTGCCAAAGATTGTCAGCGTTTCGGACGATGTAATTAATAGTACGAGTGCCTTTGAATGGTCAAATATATTAGATGGAAAAGAGTCTGGCCAGAACATATGATATTAGTGTCATTTGATTAGTCTATATAACATCAACTCTAAATTCTATCGAATCAACTTTAAACAGTGAATTCAAACTGTTCAAATCCATCTATTTCATTAGTTGTGTGTTTCATGCAAAATTTATAATTTTTCAAATTTATTTAGTATTAAGTCAAGCGGTTAAATGTGTAAGTTTTTAAGTTAATTTTAATGCATTCATTTTTTAACATTTTTGACCGCTTAATTTGATACTAAAATAACTAAAAAATATAAAAAAATTGCATCTAAATGCATCACTCATAAAATAAATCGGGTTGGATTAGTCATTTGAAGTCTATCCAATCAATTTTGTAGTTGGTGACATATGACATCGATGTCATACTAGCCGAACTCAAATGAAACAAATATTTTAGAAGTATACTTTTGCATTTTTACGGAAATAAACCTAATAACAGGAACATGTTAATCCCATCTTAACCGTTCAAACTTTTCTATATGTGAATCTTAAAGAAATAAGTTTTCATGCACGGATCTTGACAAAGATCAACAATTGATATCAGAATAACAGATTCCTAGTATTAATTTCAATAACAACAGATTTATTTCCAGTTTTCACAGACCTTAAACAACAAAAATATATATATGACAACAACTATTCAATTAAGTACTTCAATATTTTAATCCCTTCGTTACTTGAGCGGAAACATTTATTTTTGTGATTGTTGAAATTATATGGACTTTAGCTTTAAGTTCGCTAATTAATTTTTAAATATTTCTCGATGATTACTGGGACCCAGTATAAATAACCTGACTCCGGTTCTTTTTCTGAATTTTTTTTTTATTTAGAATAAATTATTTTCTAAACAAGTAATAGGGTAATCAAAATTCTTTTGACTGCTTCCAATTAATTAATATTATTCTCCGAGTAGTCCTCTTTTTGTTTATGCACGGTAGTCCTTCGTCAAATTAACCATATATATATAGGAACTTCTGGACTGTTTCACCCGATAGAATTCTCGAACTGGCATGGCCGGTTTGACTAATCAATTGCATGCTATGGTAGCTGTATTTTTTTTTTTTTTTTGCTTTTAAAACTGCCCGTAGGCTTTGCATTTCCTCAGAAGAACATAGGAACCCTTACAGAGATAAAACCAATTCATTTTCACATAAAAAAATAATATTTTAAACTAATTATTTTAGACATGCATAAATTTATTTTATATAAAGTGACTAAAATATATAATTTAAATGACAATTTCATTTGCAATTTAATAGATATATGATAATTTCATATATTTTAATGAAATTACTTTCAAAACGTCATATTGACAAGAATATTAATTTTTATTTGATCCATCTCATAAATTAATTTGATATATATATTTTTTTATTTTTGAACACTAAAAGTAATAAAAAAATTAATTGCATGAGTACATTTCTTTGTTTTTTATTTATTTATAATTTACATATGTTTCAATGAAATTGGATTTATAATTTATTTATATTTCAATAAAAAAATGAAAATTTTTATTTATATTTGATTATAACAAAAATTATTGAGTTCAAATATACAACCATGTCAAATGAATTTTAATTGGTATAAATTTGGATTTACAATTTATTGGTTTTCAAAGAAAAAAAAAATAGAAAAAAAAAACATAAAACAAAAACAGAAAACAAAAACAGAAAAAAACCGGATCCGGACTGGACCGCCCAGCCCCCCGTACCCGGACCGTCCTGCCCCCGAACCCGTGACGGGCACGGATATTAAACGGGCAGGGCAGGATTTTTGAAAAAAAACCCGTGATGCCAGGCCCGTTTACCAAACACTAGCCAGTACATATGATATCAGTGTCATTTGATCAGTCTATATAACACCAACTCTAAATTCTATCGAATTGACTTTAAACGGTGAATTTAAACCGTTCAAATTTATCTATTTCATTAGTTGTGTGTTTCATGCAAAATTTATAATTTTTCAAATTTATTTAGTATCAAGTCAAGCAGTGAAATGTGCAAGTTTTTAAGTTAATTTTAATGCATTCATTTTTCAACATTTTTGACCGCTTAATTTGATACTAAAATAACTAAAACAATATAAAAAAATTGCATGTAAATGCATCACTCATAAAATAAATCGGTTTGAACGGTTTAGATTAGTCGTTCGAAGTCTATCCAATCAATTTTGTAGTTGGCGACATGTGACACCGATGTCATACTAGCCGGACTCTGATGAAAAATATATTTTAGAAGTATACTTCTGCATTTTTACGGAAATAAACCTAATAACAGGAACCTGTTATTCTGATCTTAACCGTTCAAACTTTTCTATATGTGAATCTTAAAGAAGTAAGTTTTTCATGCACAGATCTTGACAAAGATCAACAATTGATATCAGAATAACATATTCCTAGTATTAATTTTCAATAACAACAGATTTATTTTCAGTTTTTACAGACCTTAAACAACAAATATATATATATATATATATATGACAACAACTATTCAATAATTAAGTACTTCAATATTTTATTCTCTTCGTTAATTACTTGAGCGGAAACATTTATTTTTGTGATTGTTGAAATTATATGGACTTTAGCTTTAAGTTCGCTAATTATTTTTTAAATATTTCTCGATGATTACTGGGACCCAGTATAAATAACCTGACTCCGGTTCTTTTTCTGAATTATTATTTTTTTGACTGCTTCCAATTAACTAATATTATTCTCCGAGTAATATACGTACGTGTTCCTCGCCCTCTTTGTGTTTATGCACGGTAGTCCTTCGTCAAACCATATATATATATTGGATAAAACACATAAAATAACTAAAATACAAAATAGGAACTTCTGGTCTGTTTCACCCGACAGAATTCTCGATAGCTTGCGGATCAAACAATTAAACATCCAAATAGCTAGTCACCAACGAACGGGCCGGGCAACGGGTCGGCTTGACTAATCAATTGAATGCTAGCTGTACGCTGGTTCACATTAATATATATACGCGCTCTATAGCTCATTGGAAACAATCCTATGATTTTCCTTGTTAAGGAATTTCATACGTAAATTCACACTATATACGCGCTCATTAATTTAATCCAAGTAAATTTCCTCTATAACCGACTATATATTGCCTAGCTTTTTATAAACCAGATCATATTCTCTCATAACATAAGTTCATCAATAAACCTTAATTAAAGATCATCCTCTTACAACTCGATCAGATCTGCATTCAAACAATGAGTTCTCCATCTACAAGAGGAACGGGGACAACTAAGCGGCATCCAGCATGCCCGGGAAAGAACCGATGCCAACTTCAAGGCTGCATTCACAATGCATTCGCAATGCCCGGGAATGAAATTTTTATTTATTTAGATGAAGTTAAAGGCAGGTTTAGTGCTTATTCTTCCACCAGGTTCACTGGAGGTTTGTCATATCAGCGACTCGGGGCTGCTTATGAAGTTAATAACGAACCCAAGGAAGCCATTGGCACAATGGTGTATATTGCGCAAACGAAGATTAGGGAGGTGTCAGACATAGTACTAGACAGGGTCAGGTCTTACTTGAGTTATGAAATGCCGATGTAGGTCGTAATTAAACTTAATTAATTATCAATTCATGTGCAAATGTGTAGGATATATATTAATTTTTTAATTGGTGTTATGGTGAATTAAATAGTATAGGAAAGGAAGTAACTGTAAGCATGTGTACATTAGCTCGTGTAAAAAAAATGTAATATTCTTTTTGTGGATCAATAAAAATAATTATATATGATAGTAACTTGAAAATTTAATCACAAAGCATATATAGAGAAATATATATATATATATATATATATATATATATATATGGCTGTGGCTAATTTGCTGCCGGCAGCATTTCTGCCGGTGGTGCTGCCACTGTTTTTTCTATTTTTTGATGTTCAAACGACAAATCTAAACCGTTAGATGTTTAATCTATATTATAATCTACTTGGAGACCAAATTTTACATTTTTTGGAATTTTTTTACTATATATTAAGCTGGTTTGAAAACCGCTGATTTCAATGCTGCAGAAATTTACTGAAATCAGCGGTTTTCAAACCAGCTTAATATATAGTAAAAAAATTCAAAAAAATGTAAAATTTGGTCTCCAAGTAGATTATAATATAGATTAAACATCTAACAGTTTGGATTTGTTGTTTGGACATCACACGGCTAAATATAGCCCCGGCAGCACCTCTGCCGAAATGCTGCCAGCAGCAATTTAGACAGACCCATATATATATATATATATATATATATATATATATAGAGATGGGCTATGGTGCATTGCAATGCATAGGCCATGGTGTGCATTGGACCATAAATCACCGATTCAAAGTTCAAATGACCGATCCAAACCGTTCATCTTATTCTCCATATTAATATGTGCTTGGAGACCAAATTTTATATTTTTTGGAATTTTTTTACTATTTATTAAGCCACTTTGAAAATCGCTGATCCAACGGTGGCTTCTGATTTTACTGTTCCAAACAGTCACCGTTGGATCAGCGATTTTCAAAGTGGCTTAATAAATAGTAAAAAAATTCCAAAAAATATAAAATTTGGTCTCCAAGCACATATTAATATGGAGAACAAGATGAACGGTTTGGATCGGTCATTTGGACTTTGAATCGGTGATTTATGGTCCAATGCACACCATGGCCTATGCATTGCAATGCACCATAGCCCATCTCTCTCTCTCTCTCTCTCTCTCTCTATATATATATATATATATATATATATATAATGTTTCGAGTGGATCATTTGAATGCATGTACATAATTTAAATAAAGAAATTAATGACGGAATATAATTTTTTTTTTTGAAAACTTGGTAGTAGCTACCAAGGTTCGTGAGGGGGAATCGAACTCTCGACCTTTGGGTATAACAACTCTAGGACATTTTCCTAGCCAATTGTGCTACCTCCCCTTTCTCAACGGAATATAATTTAAATAATATAATATGAAGCTCTACAATAAATTAAACAATAGTTTGACCAATTAGTCTCAACATAAATAATTTACCTTCACAACTTAGATAATCAACAAATTTACAGCCAAAATTCAGAATGACTTGATTTATGTCGTTAACAATCAAGACCAAAACTCATCTGCAAAATAACTCTAATAAGTTTGACTAGAATTTAAGGACTTGCATATGTATTACAAAATAAAATAAAAATCTGGATCTAATTAATATTACAAAATATGTATCTGTTTTAGGCTATTGTGATCTAAAATTGGTACACAGATTAATTATATAGTGACGCAGCGAATAACCGTGACATCATAATCATTCTATTTGACTATGCGATTTGAATGGTCAAATATTAGATGACATCATAATCATTATTATTTTTTTGATAAAACTGATAGTGGCTATCAGAGAATTTACAACATTAATTACACCTGGCTATTAGATGACATCATAATCATTTTAACCCTTTTAAACTTTCTGGCTATTTGATTTCAATTTGCTGAACACCATAATAATGAGTTAGGCTAATATGACATTGGTGTTATTTGAAACTAAATAACACCAAATCTTAAACCCTTAGATCTGTTTTAAGATTCGTAATATCCGTTTTTACTGTTCAAGCACTTTATTTTGTACAAATCTTAAAACAGATCTAAGGGTTTAAGATTTGGTGTTATTTAGTTTCAAATAACACCAATGTCATATTAGCCTAACTCCATAATAATTTGATTTAGTCTAAAACCCGCAATTGCTAAAATTTGTTCTGCGAGAAAAGCCCAAACTAAATAATAATAAATGCTGATAACTGATAAGAGCCTTATAAATTCTAAAAACTATAAAATTTTGTCTCCAAGCACATTTAAATACGGATGTAAGGATGTGAGGCATGAATCAGACATGAAAACAATGATGCATTTAAACCTATTCATATAATACAAATATGATTTCACATATATGGACAAAATTAAGATATATAGGAGAGTTAGATGAATAGTTGTTATGTGATTTTATTTTATTATGAGGACTAATATTGATAATTTTTATAAAAAATAATAAGTCTAAAGAACAAAAATGAAAATTTTCAATTCATTGGAATAACCCCTTTCAGTTGAACTATGTTCATTGTTCTGCCATATTCACATATGCGTTTATCAGTACCAAAATATATACATATCTTTTTTTAAGAAAAGGTGATGATCATGTTCTCAAATTCCTGACACAAGATGTGCCATATTTTCTCCACATATACTCAAAATAATGTGAAAAGAAGAAATGTAAAAAGATGCAGTTTTTTTAGGAATAGAGATAAAAAAAAATTTTAATAACAAAAGCAGAACAAAATTCAGAACTCCCCTAACAAATTACTTCCCATGAAACAGTGCTACCTTTTATTTTAATAGAATAATTACTAATGCCGACTATATTTAATTAATTTCTCGGATCGATATTCCTGGAAAAGTGACAGAAAATATTGCCAAGAACCCATATTTGATTGGTCTTTCTTTAAGGAGAATGCAATAAATTTTAATTGTTTGACAAGCATGCAATTACCATTTGCCGACATCAGAGAACAAACATGAATTTGCATTAAATTACCAATTATTTTCCTTTCGGAGATTGTCAGCGTTTCAGCGTTTCAGCGTTTCAGCGTTCCTCGCCCTTAGCTTTGTGTTTGTTTTGTGCAGGTCGTCCTTAGTCAAACCATATATTTCGGATAAAAACACATAAAATAAATAAATACAAAAATAATTTATATGAATAATAAGTAATTAAATTGATTAAATAGGAACCTTCTGGACTGTTTCACCTGAATTCCCGATAGCTTGCAGATCACACAATTAATTAAACACCCAATTCTAGTCACCAACGAGCTGGACGCTGCTTCATTAATTGGAAACAGTCCAATTATTTTCCTTGTTAATTTTAAGGAATCTCATACGTAATAAAATCACACTATATACGCGCTAGCTCATTTAATTCTACGTAAACTTCCTTTATATATAACCGACTATATATATATATAGCCTTCTTATAAACCAATGCACACACCGCCACACCCAGATCATATTCTCTCGTAACATAAGTTCATCAATAAACCTTAAAGATCATCCTCTTACAACTCCATCAGATCTGCATTCAAACAATGAGTTCTCCGGCTACAAGAGGAACGGGGACAACTAAGCGGCACCCGGCATGCCCGGGAAAGAGCCGATGCCAACTTCAAGGCTGCGTTCACAATTCTTTCACAATGCCCGGGAAAGAAATTTCCATTGATTTATATGAAGTTAATGGCAAGTTTGGTGCTTATTATCCTTCCGTCAGGTTCGCTGGAGGTTTGTTATATCATCGACTCGGGGCTTCTTATGAAGTTAATAACGAACCCAAGGAAGCCATTGGCACGATGATGATGCATATTGCGCAAACGAAGATTAGGATTAGGGAGGTGTCTGGCATTGTACTAGACAGGATCAGGTCTTACTTGACTTATGAAATGCCGATGTAGGTCGTAATTAAACTTAATTAATTATCAATTCATGTGCAAATGTGTAGATATATATTAATTATATATGTTAGTTTTTTGGTGTTATGGTGAATTAAATAGTGTATGAAAGGAAGTAACTTTAACCATGTGTACATTAGCTCCTGTAAATTTTTTTTGTAATATTATTTTTGTTGATCAATAAAAATAATTATATATGATATATAGCAACTTGAAAATAATATTATTGAATTATGAACTTATTTATATGATAGTAAGTTGAAAATTTAATCACAAAGCGTATATAGCAAAAATATATATAATGTTTCGTGTGGATCATTTGAATGCATGTGCATAATTTAAATAAAGAAATTCATAACGTACGGAATATAATTTAAATAATATAATATGAAGCACTAAAAATAAATTAAACAATACTACGACCAATTAGTCTGAACATAAATAATTTAGTTCCACAACTTAGATAATAAACAAATTAATTTACAGACAAATTCAGAATGACTTGATTTATATCGTTAATAATCATGACCAAAACTCATCCGTAAAATAATTCTAATAAGTTTGACTAGAATTTAAGGACTTAAATATGTATTATAAAATAAAATAAAAATTTGGATCTAATTAATTACCTTAGAAAATCTGTATCTGTTTTAGGTTATTGTAATTCTTCGGAATTATAGAATTGGACCTTTGAAATTGGAAACACACAGATTAATGATTTTTTTTTTTAAATAGAATCAAATTTAAATAATTCAAGAGAACAATCAAGTTGGACAGTGGAGACAACTACTATGCTTATTGTGCATACTTATTATGCTTACTTTTTTGCCTCCACAGATCCATAGGATCACAGGATTAGTGAAACTGTTTTTTATAAAATCAAAATTCAGTCTGTTTATTTCGTTGAAATATTTAAATTTGATTCTATTTAAAAAACATCCAAATTAATTATATAGTCAAAATACCCGTGACATCATTATCATTCTATTATTAAGTTGTTAATTATATAGTACATGTACACCTCCACAGCCAGAATAATTGTTTGGAATAATTTGAACTTTCTTTGAAAGTATGGTTATGTTTTATAGGGGCATTAATTTATATTTATTATTATACAAAATAGGTATACAATTATATCTTGTTTATAAATTTCTTACCCACCTTATTTATTTTCTGGCACCACCTATGTATGTACGAAATCCAAAATGATGTATGCCTGCGCGAATTGTTATTATATATAATCAATTCAGCTGATTTGGATGATATTTGACAAAAAGAGCTGAGCTGCCTGACCATAATTTGATTTAGTCTTACATCCGCAATTGCTACCAATTTGTTGGACCAGGAAAGCCCAAACTAAATAATAATCAACGCTTTTAGCCAACCTTCAAAACAAAACAAAAAATCAAGGCCCAAACGAGTTTCTTGCTTGGACTCAGTTTACCACAATTCGTGCTATAGAGCACCGCAGAAGTACCAACGTGTGGGTCCTCCATTCAGGTTCATTTCAATGGAACTTGTCTATGTAAGAACCAACCTCCGTACGCGCATATCCCGTTCCGGAACTCGGAAAGTGCAATTTAAAATTAGCATGACCCCTGCGCAAGAATGACACGCACAGATCGATAAATGGTCCAAATTTTTTTCTCATTTCGTGCTTTCTAGGCTACTGCTTTCCATATGCATGTCCGACCGATTTTTTAAAAAATATCCAAAAAAACACAAGTTATTAAAAATAACCATGTTTCAAAAAAATTTAAAAATGTCCAAATCGCTCAATTTTTCGGTGGTCCTGAATATTTATTGCGAACTGCCAAATTTCCTCGCAGTCCAAAATTTTTTTTTTCCCGAACCGCCAATATTTCTGGCGGTCCGAGATTTTTTTTTTTTGTTTTGCAATTTTTTTTAGGCACCTCAACTTTGCACCTCTAATTAACATAGCAAACCACCTTCAAAAATCGTAAAAATTGACCGATATGCAGTCTTGACATGGTAGAATAGGACTGTAAAGTTTCATACAAAATCTCTCAACAGGTCGTAAGATATCGGCTCTAAAATATTGCCCGAATTGCTGAATATTTCATTCTGAATCCAACTTTGCACATCTGGTTAACATAGCAAAACATCTCCAAAAATCGTGAAAATTTACCGACATGTAGTCTTGACATGGTAGAACAGGACTGTGAAGTTTCATACAAAATCTCCGAACAGGTCGTGAGATGTCGGCTCTCAAAAATTGCCTGAATTACTGAATATTTCATTCTGAGTCCAACTTTGCATATCTGGATAACATAACAAAACACCTCCAAAAATCGTGAAAATTGCCAACATGCATTTTTTACAAGGTAGAACAGGACTGTGAAGGTTCATACAAAATCTCCGAACAGGTCGTGAGATACCGACTCTCAAAAATTGCCCGAATTGCTGAATATTTCATTCTGAGTTCAACTTTGCACATTTGGATAACATAGCAAAACACCTAAAAAAATCGTGAAAATTGGCCGACATGGAGTCTTGATATTGTAGAACATGACTGAATTTTCATACAAAATCTCCGAACAGGTCGTGAGATATCGGCTTTCAAATATTGTCCGAACTGTTGAAAATTGGCCGTGAGACCAACTTTGCACATCTGGTTAACATAGCAAACTATGAACCAAATTGCAAAAGTTATTATATCAGCATGTAGAGCATTAAAAAATACACAAAATTAACATAAATTTCAATTTATTTGGATTTTTTTACAGTTAGTTATGAATTTATAAAATTCAACTTTTGAAAAAACTTTAAACAGCTATAACTTTGGCTAAGAAAGTCAGATTTACGTGTAACTTTAAACAGCTATAACCTTAAACGGCTATAACTGCATGTCAGTCAATTTTCACGATTTTCGGAGGTGTTTTGCTATGTTAACCAGATGTGCAAAGTTAGACTCAGAATGAAATATTCAGCAATTCGGACAATTTTTGAAAGCCGATATCTCACGACCTGTTCGGAGATTTTGTATAAAATTTTACAGTCCTGTTCTACCATATCAAGAATGCATGTCGGTCAATTTTCACAATTTTCGATGGTTAAAAAATGCATAGCGCCGCATGATACTTTATATGCATAGCACCGTAGCCTAATTCTTAATTGAGGAGGGTTCAAATGCCTCCATGTTTTTGTGCCTCCATCTCTCTTCATTATTTTCAAAGTTCAAACAGTCGATCTGAACCGCTCAATCTAACCTCCATACTAAAATATGTTTGGAGACCAAATTTTATATTTTTAGGAATTTTTTTACTATTTTTTTAGATAGGTACAAAAATACTGTTTTTAGATGGTTCAAATTTACTGATTTTGTACCTATCTAAAAAAATAATAAAAAAATTCCTAAATAGTATATTAATTTTTTAATTGGTGTTATGGTTAATTAAATAGTATAGGAAAGGAAGTAACTGTAAGGATGTGTACATTAGCTCGTGTAAAAAAAAATTGTAATATTCTTTTTGTTGATCAATAAAAATAATTATATATGATAGTAACTTGAAACTTATTATCGAATTATGAACTTATTAATATGATATTAATATGATAGTAACTTGAAAATTTAATCACAAAGCATATATAGAAAAAGAATATATATAATGTTTCGTGTTGATCATTTGAATGCATGTACATAATTTAAATAACGCAATTAATTACGGAATATAATTTAAATAATATATATAATATGAAGCTCTTAAAATAAATTAAACAATACCCTGACCAATTACTATGAACATACATAATTTAGTTTCACAACTTAGATAATCAACAAATTTACAGATAAAATTGAGAATGACTTGATTTATATAATCATGACCAAAACTAATCCGTAAAATAACTCTAACAAGTTTGACTATAATTTAAGGACTTGCATATGTATTACAAAATAAAATAAAATTCTGGATCTAATTAACATTACAAAATCTATCTGTTTTAGGCTATTGTGATCTGGACCTTGAAATTGGTACACAGATTAATTATATAGTGACGCAGCGAATAACCGTGACATCATAATCATTTTTTTTTTTTTGATAAAACTGATAGTCGCTATCAGAGAATTTACAACATTAATTACACCTGGCCGGCTATTAGATGACATCATAATCATTTTAACCCTTTTAACTTTCTGGCTATTCGATTTCAATTTGCTGAACACCAAAATTTGATTTAGTCTAAAACCCGCAATTGCTAAAATTTGTTGTGACAGAAAAGTCCATACTAAATAATAATAAATGCTGATAACTGATAAGAGCCTCATACATTCTAAAAACTATAAAATTTTGTCTCCAAGCACATTTAAATACGGATGTAAGGATATGAGACATGAAAACAATGATGCATTTAAACCTTTTCATATAATACAAATATGATTTCACATATATGGACAAAATTAGAAAATTAAGATATATAGGAGAGTTAGATGAATAGTTGTTATGTGATTTTATTTTATTATGAGGACTAATATTGATAATTTTTATAAAAAATAATAATTCTAAAGAAAAAAACGAAAATTTTCAATTCATTGGAATAACCCCTTTCAGTTGAACTATATATGTTCATTGTTCCGCCATATTCACATATGCGTTTATGAGTACCAAAATATATACATATCTTTTTTTAAGAAAAGGTGATGATCATGTTCTCAAATTCCTGACACAAGATGTGCCATATTTTCTCCACATGTACACAAAATAATGTGAAAAGAAGAAATGTAAAAAGATGCAGTTTTTTTTAGGAATAGAGATAAAAAAATAAAAAAATTAATAACAAGAGCAGAACAAAATTCAGAACTCCCCTAACAAATTAGTTCCCATGAATAGGGGTGTCAATGGATACGGTACGGGTCGGGTGGAGACATTTTCATACCCATACCCATTAAAATTGACCTTACCCATACCCTATCCATACCCATTAAAAATTGATCTTACCCTACCCTACCCTACCCTTACCCGTTAATATTATCGGGTAACGAAACGGTAGCGGATGAATAACGGATAATACTAGTATAATAATTAGTTTTATTATATTTTACAAATTAAACATCAAAAACTCATTCATTTTAACACATATACATTTAATTTTTTAAAAATAAAATAGATGTGCAATCAATTCCAACTAAATTAATTTTTAAAAAGAATAAAAATTGAAAAACACGAATATACATTTCAGTGGGTTAGAAATTGAATTGAATATACATTTAAGTGGGTTGGAAATTGAATTGAATATATATTTGGATTTTATAATTACCCTATAGGGTAACGGGTACGAAATAGTCATTACCCATACCCTTACCCATTTATTTAACGAAAAAAAATTCTTACCCATACTCATACCCAATAAGCTAACGAAAAAAAAAACTTACCCATACCCGCCTTATCGAATACGATACGGATCGGATAAACGGCTAAAAAGGTACCATTGACACCCCAACCCATGAAACAGTGCTACCTTTTTTTTAATAGAATAATTACTAATGCCGACTATATTTAATTAATTTCTCGGATCGATATTCCTGGAAAAGTGTCAGAAAATGTTGCCAAGAACTGATATTTGATTGGTCTTTCTTTAAGGATAATGCAATAAATTTTAATTGTTTGACAAGCATGCAATTGCCATTTGCCGACATCAGAGAACAAACATAGATTTGCATTAAATTACCAATTATTTTCCTTTTGGAGATTGTCAGCGTTTCGGATGTAATTAATTAATATTATTCTCCGAGTATAGTATACTTGTTCCTCGCCCCTTAGCTTTGTGTTTGTTTTGTGCAGGTCGTCCTTAGTCAAACCATATATTTCGGATAAAAACACATAAAATAAATAAATACAAAAATAATTTATATGAATAATAAGTAATTAAATTGATTAAATAGGAACCTTCTGGACTGTTTCACCTGAATTCCCGATAGCTTGCAGATCACACAATTAATTAAACACCCAATTCTAGTCACCAACGAGCTGGACGCTGCTTCATTAATTGGAAACAGTCCAATTATTTTCCTTGTTAATTTTAAGGAATCTCATACGTAATAAAATCACACTATATACGCGCTAGCTCATTTAATTCTACGTAAACTTCCTTTATATATAACCGACTATATATATATATAGCCTTCTTATAAACCAATGCACACACCGCCACACGCACCCAGATCATATTCTCTCGTAACATAAGTTCATCAATAAACCTTAAAGATCATCCTCTTACAACTCCATCAGATCTGCATTCAAACAATGAGTTCTCCGGCTACAAGAGGAACGGGGACAACTAAGCGGCACCCGGCATGCCCGGGAAAGAGCCGATGCCAACTTCAAGGCTGTGTTCATAATTCTTTCACAATGTCCGGGAAAGAAATTTCCATTGATTTATATGAAGTTAATGGCAGGTTTGGTGCTTATTATCCTTCCGTCAGGTTCGCTGGAGGTTTGTTATATCATCGA